>NC_080591.1:25029333-25666500 GCF_029962835.1 Magnolia sinica | reverse complement strand
GAGAACAGAGTGCAAGAAAATGCACACTGATGAATCATAATTGGTTTCAATGCTCATACAACCACTTGAAGCTGTTATTTCTAGGGGTTTAAAAAATTTAAGCAAAGCTGCCATGAAATGAAATGCATTTCAGAATCAAGGGTATTTAAAACATTTCTTGGTGAAATGAAGCATAAGCAATCCTACAAAATCAATGCAGGTCGTATCATGAAATAACCGATTGCAGGGCTAGAATGAGGCCCAATGAAAAGCCTGGCATAGAATGACTAAAGAGAGTATGACCAGATAACTTTGGAATACAGAACAAATGGTACATGAAGTCATGCATACATAGAGAAATTCACGTTATGTGAAATTCACGTTATGTACGTAAATCAATGTGTGCACAGACACAAAAAAGCGTGCATGCACACAAACTCAAAACAGCAGGAAGCTTATAGTTTCCGATGGCATATCAAAACCTCCTCTTTAACTTTCAAAGGGTTTGCAGAGCATGTTGGATTTTACTCCATGCCTTTTTACCATTACCAATTTAGAATAATTATGGGCCTACACGAGCGAGAAGAATAAGTATAGAAGAAAAAAAAAAAAGTCTTTGTAATTGCTCCATTGGATAATTTAAAATAGCAAATCCTGCACCAGGATGCATGTAAATAGGTGATTAATGCCATTTGAATATTGTAAAGAGTGTGAACAAAGGATGGTAAGACATTGAGCACAAAGAAGTTCAGTTAGATGGATGCATGTTATTCAGTTACATCAATAAATAAATGCAGTTATTCAAGTGCAAGGGATTAGACCCAAGCCACCACACTTTATACAAACACAATTATCACTCTCAATCAAGTGGTCTTTCAAACTCCCCAATTACCCATTGCAAATTATTTATTTCTTCATCTCCATATTAAGGGGTTGTTTCAATGCATGGAATTATCCACATAAGAACTCGAGGTCCATAGAAGTCGAGGGTTATAGCATTTGGATTCCCCATGGAAGCTGTCACTTAAGAAATCAAGTTCCACTAAAAAGGCCCAAGTAGAGAAGATGAGTTCTTCCATAAAAGCAAAGACTTCTCTTCTCTATCCATGGAACTCTCTTTCTCAGAACTCAGCATCCATGAACCTCTGAGTTCCACACAATGCTAATCATACCAGGACACCATTTTGACTGGCATTCATGGAAAACCCAACAGCCCAACTTCCAAGTCCCATTCCACTTGCTTAAGGTTAAGGTCTGACCTTTCAAAAAAAGGGGGGGCCAAGGTCTGCTTTCAGAAACGAAGGTAAGAGAGTTCTTTCCCCGTTTCTTTTTCTTTTTTGAATCTAAATAATAACTCAATTTTTATTTCAAAAAAAAAAAAAAGGCTACAACGATGTGTGGGGAAAAAAACCAAAGAGATCAAGCAGCAGCTGCAAATAACCAAAAAATAAAAACAAAAAAAACAAAAAAGAATGAAAAATGCATGACATAAAAATTGAATATAATGTTTTCCCTTCAAACAAAAGAATCCCAAGAGGTGGGAGAGACAGAGATCAAAATACTCTTGAGGATAGGAGTGCACATGGCCCTCTCCAAGGCCATGCATGCACTTCTCTTTGGGGACTTCACCAAGCTGCTAATGCCATATAAAAAATAAAAATAAAAAAAATCTGCAATTCATTTCTTTGTTGATTCCCATAAAACTCATACGGTATCATCTCCCACAGGATTGCTTCTCTTGGATAAGGACCTTCTACCAACCCATAACAACTCCGGATGAACTAATTAATAGCCCAAGAAACCCCAAAGAGGATAAAAAGATGATTCCAAACAGCTCTAGCCACCTCAAAATGAAGGAAAAGATTATTAAGTCTGATGCAGGACAATTAACCACTTGCTCTAAAAGCTCGAACTGTTAGAGTATGGCGAATTAATCCCTTTATCTCATAGTCCAGGCCCCACATCTCATGGGTTAGGACCTCGGCCGAACCCCCTTCGTGGGCCCCAAATCACAAGAGCCACCCACCCCAAGTGTGTCCCCGCATCCCACGGGCTACCCCACTCGAGCCCGGTGTGAAATGCGCATTAATCACCCCTGGTGAGGAGTCTCGAACACGAGACATCCTCCGTGGGCCGCACCCACCCCGAGTGTGCCCCTGCATCCCACAAGCGACCCCACTCGAGCCCAGTGTGAAAATGCCCCTACATTAATCACCCCCAGTGAGGAGTCTCGAACCCGAGACCTCCCGCTCTGATACCAATTTGATGCAGGACAATTAACCACTTGCTCTAAAAGCTCGAACTGTTAGAGTATGGCGAATTAATCCCTTTATCGCATAGTCCAGGCCCCACATCTCATGGGTTAGGACCTCGGCCGAACCCCCTTCGTGGGCCCCAAATCACATGAGCCACCCACCCCGAGTGTGTCCCCACATCCCACGGGCTACCCCACTCGAGCCCGGTGTGAAATGTGCATTAATGACCCCTGGTGAGGAGTCTCGAACACGAGACATCCTCCGTAGGCCGCACCCACCCCGAGTGTGCCCCTGCATCCCACAAGCGACCCCACTCGAGCTCAGTGTGAAAATGCCCCTGCATTACCTCTTCCTTGTAATACCATGTTAGCTAGTCCGTAACCAATTGAAAAAGATAGGGGTTCAATGATAGCTCCTAGTGTAAGCTTAAAATAATTGGAAACTCTCTCCACTATTGGTCCTCACATTCTTTGTTACATGTATGCAGCGTTCATAGTATCAGTATTGTTACATGCATCACTGGCCGAGGATACGGAAACATGTATCAATATCGCCAATACCCATAAATGTACCACTGGCCAAGAGAAACATTGGGGAAACATGGGGAAATTTGTGGAATTTCTCAACAAAACTTTAGGAGATGCTAAAATGCACACATTTGCATATTTAATAATTAAATAATTGCCAAAAAAAAAAAAGACACATACATAATAAGCTTCCCTTTAAATGGGCTTAAAAGCACGTAACACTGACTCAACGAAACATTGGGGAAACATGGGAAAAATGGTAGAATTTTTCAATGATACTTCAGAGATGCTAAAATACACATTTGCATTTTTAAGAATCAAATAATAGCAAAAAAGACATATATTTCTATATTTAGGAATCAAATAAAAAGTTTCCCTTTAATGGGGACCTTAAAGTGTGTATCGTTGACTCAATAAAACATCAGGGAAACATGGGGAAATGGTGGATCCATCCATGGATGCTCATACATACATACAAACACATGCATGATTCATCCATCCATCCATGCATGCACATACATACATACAAACACACGTGCATGATCAATCTATCCATCTAATCATCTAACCATCCATCCATGCATGCATGCATGCATATACATATGATCCATCCATCCATGCATACATATACACACATACAAACATGCATTTCATAATACAACTATGCATTCATAAAGAAATTTTGAAATGGAATAGTTTTTAATAAACAGATTTTTGGCGATATAGATACATTAGTAATACGTGAGCAATAGTATCAAAATATCGCCAATTTACATGGTCAAAAGCATTGGCAATACATCGGCGATATCGATACACTGGTGATACTAAGAGATATATCACCAATACCTAGAATTTCTTATACTACCTGTGTTATTGTATTGCCAAGTTGGCAATACTGATAATATCGGCAATATTATCGATAACAAAGCCAATGCTCAGGACACTGTTGCTGATACATTTTCTTCCTTCAAAAATATTATGACCTTTTCAGGGACTGTAACAACCGTTACGGCCCGTATGGTAACGGCCATAAGGCTGGCCATTATGGCCGCCACCTTTACCGTTATTGAATACCTTGTGTATGACACGTGCCAACTGTGTACAAATAGCTGCTCATTTGTGTACCTTATGGAATGAAGTCTAAAACCAACTTTCTATCCATATTGCCTAGTACAAGATAACAACTTTTTTTAACAACCACATGTTTGTTTTTATTGGAATTGGTGCCAACGATAGCAGAAAAAATCATCGACATGTGTCATTATCCTGATAAGGCTATCCAAGCGGAACTTCTTGAGTAACCATATAGGCTCTTAGTCTTAAACTAGAGACTGCTTTGAAGCACCTTAGGATTCCTTTGAGATTTTTCACCCGCTACAAAGAAACACCACTTATAATAAGAGTATCATCAGCAAATGGAAGGTGGGATATTGATATGCTCGAGAAAAAAAAAAACTCAAAACCACTAACAAGGTCGTTCCCAGCAGTTTTCTCTATAAGCTAGGACTCTCCACCAAGATGGAAATAGGAAAGGGGCAAGGGATCTCCTTGCCTCAAACCCCCTTTTGTGGAAAAAGTATAGAAGTCAGTCCTAGTCAGCATGATAATAAGCCTTCAACACATCATTCTTATATAAGAGCTCCAATTCACCTGATGTTTTTCCCATGAATCAATGCACTTGTTAGCAATATAAATACCATAATTTGCCTATACTTCACAAAGGTGCGTTGATGAGGGGAACTAATCAGACTCATAACCTCCTCTTAGCTGAATAGGAAGGCACTCGGCAAGTGTTTTGTATATACTGCTAGCTAAGCTTGCAGGCTGGAAATCTTCAAGGCAAACTGCCTCTTTAACTTTCAGAATAAGCAAGATAAAGGTAGCATTAACACTTGTTGAATGTCATCCTGCCATGAAATTCTTTTATGAAGCACATAAACTCGTTTTTTATTATATCCTAATACTAGGGAAAAGGCCATGGAGAATCCATCAAAACCCAAAGCCTTGTCCTTATACATGTTCCTCATTGCCAAGCTGACTTCCTCAAGTCTCTCTTGAATCATTCAACACCATCTTGGGAGATTTGTTTGAAGACAAGCCCATCAACTTGTGGTCTCAGAAATTTCTCCTTGGAGTACAGACTAGCATAATTTTTCTTCTTGAATTTAAATTAGATTTCCACCAACCATCCCTTGATCTGAATTTTGTGAATGTAATTTTGTCTTCATCTTCCATTTGCAATCTTGTGGGAAAAGGCGGTTTTTTTTTCCTCCCTACTTCAACCATAAAGATATTGATTTTGCTCCTAGCTACCACTTTTCAAAATTGCTTGACGATTTAGATTGAGAGACTCCCTTTCCTCCCCCATCTACTTCTTCCAAATTCCCTCCTTCCACTTTTCTATCAATCCTTTCTATTCAACCAGTAACTCCCTTTCTATCAATCCTCCTGAAATCTAATTTGTTCCAGTTTCGCAAGTTGGCCTTAATAACTGGACAGATTTCAGAAGACTGCCTGCCCACCCTTCCACTCAGAATTCTTTCCGCCAGTCCGCAACTAGCTTCAAGGGCCAGCGAAATGCACAAGATTCCAAGCAAATTAATTAACACATGGTCGGAAGTCACTGGAAAGACCTGAATAGATCACCCCCAAGGTAAGGACCCTCCCCAAAAGTAATGAGCATCCTAATCCAGATATCTAAGAAACCGTCCGAAAAGCACATGACTAGAATTTTCTGATCATTGGACCATGTCAAGCAACCATCTCCAGGAGGGATATCAATTTGACTGTTTCTCAAGGCATTCAACAAATTTCATCACAGACATGGTAGCCTTGCTAAGCTTCAAACTTCCATTTGCAAAGGACAATTCAGTCCATAAGCCTTCCCTCCTAGCTGGATCATTTGGACCATATACTACAGTTGGAAGTTCTTTTACTCACCACAGCCTGAATATGTGCAGTAAAAATGAACTGGCTATTTTTGCTTTAACCATCCATCCACAGAACAGTGTAGCCCATTGGATTGTCTGACCAATGTGATGTTTGAATCCTGACCATCCCCAATGGAGCCCATTGGATGAATACTTATAGTCTCTGACAGTCAACCTTCATGTAAGGAAGATGTCAGGCAAAGTGAGCTACCAGTTGGAGTGATGGGGTCAGTTACCCACATTTCCCTATACTTTTTTAACTATCCATTTTCAGGTCATAGTGAGGCCCATTGGCTTGCTGGATTCCATGGTTCTCCACATCATGATCCATCCATCGTGTGGCCAACCAGATGTGATTCCAATCACTAAAGGTGGTCTTGTCTAAGATATTTAGGTGAGGTACTGTTTGGAGCAATCATGGGAGTTACCTTACCTTTCTCCTTCTAAGAATCCACTTACCAGATAAGAGAACAAAAATGGAGGGTAAAATTAGAAGGAAAAAAAAAAAACTTGAACCAAATTGACAAAGTAAAATTAGTGGTATTTTTTGCTAGCAACAACATAATGGACACAGTCAATCAAAATAGATTGATACAAAATCTAAATTGAATCCAAGATAGCACCTATGGGTACATAAGAGATGTATCAAATCAATTCTTTTTAATGAACAGATCCTACGGCAACTAAAGATATGGAATTCAAAGGGATCAAATCGGAAATGATACTCTGAATCATCTAACTAGAATAAAATATATATAATCAACCAACATTTACCAAATTTGAAAAGAAGTGACGAGAAATGGTTAGATCTTGTTAAGAAGAAATGGTTAGATCCTGCTTTTCTCTAACTGAGAGATCCATGAATCGGGATCCTGATGCATATATAGATACACACGGTCCAATGGAAGCAAGAATCTCTAGGACAATTTGGAACATTTCATTTCTAAACAGAAGTGCAGTTTTCAAGTAGTGTTTGATCAATTACGTATTCAATATTCGATTGATTGGGCCAAGGTTATCAACAAACAAGATTGGTCTAAGTCACTTCATTTCTTTTGTCCAAGTCATTTCTCCTTTTGTCTAAGACAGCCAATAAAAGAAATATTCCATGCCAAAAAACAAATCGAAACGAAGTTCCGATGTTTATGTGGGGTAAGTAACAATACAAAAAATTAGACATGAACACTAAAGAAAGATAATTTGGTAAAAAAATAAAAATCTAACTGTTCATAATCATGGTGTTCGACGTCCAGACATAAGGACTGCCACACCTCGCACCCATAACCTAAGTTCTAAAGGAATGAAGAATGAGACAAAAAGAAAAGGAATCAAGAATTACCATTGCAGATGTTACTCTGCTCATAACCTCATACTGAGAGCTTATATCGAGGCCAAACTTACCGATCAAAATCAACCATGCGCTGTATTTATTACAAGTACCATGCGGTCAGCT
Source organism: Magnolia sinica (assembly GCF_029962835.1). Lineage (NCBI taxonomy): Eukaryota > Viridiplantae > Streptophyta > Magnoliopsida > Magnoliales > Magnoliaceae > Magnolia > Magnolia sinica. The sequence continues at coordinate 25,659,356 of NC_080591.1, read as the reverse complement.
AGAGACTAGAAAGTAGGATGAGAAAATCACCGAGTGCTCTGCAATGTGAGGATTTGATTTCTCAGCTTGTAGAGCATATGAAACAAGGACTCATTTATTCCCTACTGTTTATTATTTTTCTCCTCTTTCCCAAATTGATGTGGCCTTTATATTTAGATCTTGGCAGCAGTTTCAATTCAGATTATACACATGCCTTGTGTCCAGTTAAACATGCAAGCCATATTTAATTGATTTAATAGAGCGTGATTTATAACTTTCTCCTTCATACACTGTCCTTTTCTCATATAGTATACAAGTTATCAATCAATACATATGCAAAAGTACACAAAAATACCATAGTTTTAAATCTCAACTTGACTTGAAAGTCAGTGGTGTCGACTCGAGTAACTCGGTCGAGTTTTTTCAAGTCTTGAACACCATGAGTTGGTGCTATTTAAATTTTAATATTACAATTTGTAAATTTTGTTAGATTCTTGGCTAAGTTTACATTACCTCCATGACCAAAAAAAAAAAACCATTTTTTCTGAGTTTTGTCTAGTAGAGTCAAACCGACTTGACCGAGTCAACCAATTCTTGAACAAGTCTTGACCAAGTTGTGACCAAATTGCCGCTTTTTTTCTTTTCCTATTTTTCTTTTTTCATCTTGGTGAAATATGATTGATTCAAGTCAAGGTTTTTTTTTTTTTTTCTAAAGAGTGTTACAAACATATCCATGTTTTGCAAGAGGCACAAGCAGTTTTGTAACAAACAAGACCATTACTTAAGTGAAACTCAAATACTTAATAAGGCAAAATGTAATGTATAGTCATGCAAGACATGTAGCTTGTTTAGAAGAAATTTTTGCCATATTACCTAAGCTGAAGAAAATTGGGCTGAGAAATACAATGGTGGAAGTTTTGAATCCTCCACAAAGAAGCAATGGGATCATACATGCTCTAAACACAACCTCTTCTGTAAATGGAGCCTGTTCAATAGAAAGAAAGAAAAAAAAAAGTCAACTGATAGCAATCAATGTCACTATGGGGAAGGATCCATCTCTAAATGCTATATTATCAAGCATGCTATCTTAGTACATGTGGCACAAAGTATATAAGATCTGGATCCCTCATCTGTGAGGCACTAACATGGATGGGCCATACCTTGAAAGCTCATGTGATCCTAGCACCAGTTGGAGAAGTTTTGCCTATAGAATGTCAACCATTGGTCATAAATTTGGGTGCAACATGTACGGAGATAGAGTTCTGGATAACTAGCTTGGATATATAAGTAATAGAACCAAATATTTTCCTTAATTTGTTTGTTGTAAAAGAAACAAGAAAATTCTATTTGTTTCTACATGCACCTTGAAACATGTATTGTAAAAATTCAACATTAGGTACAGACCCGTATTTTAAACTACATTGGTGTTGATACTAACCACAACATAAACACGCCAAGCCAATACATTAGAAGCAATCGATTGGATCTGATCCAGAAGCCTTTGAGGGGCTCTTTTGATGCACTCGACTGAACAACCTTCAGCATGAAACTTATTTTCATTCCATGCACTTGCCAGAAACGTGCATTTTGAGACCAATGATCCCGTGTACAAAAGAGAAGTCAAGGAAAGAGGAAAAACCACAGCTTGCCACTGTTTCAGAAACACAAAATTTAATTTCAGCTTCATTGGTTTGACAACCATTCACAATTGTCCATATCAAGAAGCCATAAAAATATCCAATTGAATATTATCATATGTCAATGCCCTGTTTGGTAGACACCTAAAAATGAATTCATCTCATTTTAGTTAACAGTAATTAAGTATTAGAGATAAGTCTTAGACAACTCATCTTTAGGTGTTTACTAAATGGGGCCTAATCCTTAACAAGATTGGTTCAATGGACCATAGAGAACATTGAGGAGCATTGTCCAAAGCACCTGTTGACTAATGCACTCCAGATTATGAATGCAGATTGCATCAAGCAGGGCACTGGATGTACCCGGTCCAGCACCAATAAAAAAGCACCGTGTGCGCGTGTAAAGGCGCCGGACCCATAGTGAAAAGGGCAGGTCATTTCATACAGGAAATTTTTTACTTTTCACTGTGGATCCCAGGCCTGTACATGCATATGTGGCGCTTTTTCATTTGTGCTGGACCGGGTGCTTCCAGCACCCTGCTGGACACAATCTGTGTTCCCAGTATCGCTCGACCCAAGCACACCCCTTACCATAAGCCAATGGGAGCATGGAGTCTCTTTTTTTTCCAGTACTGTTTGTTTCCCCGAAGAAAGATACAGAATGTAAAGACCAAGAACTTACCAGATGGTCAACTCGGATGCCATAAACACCAAAGATAGACGAGGCTGCCTGAAAGCTTCCTATCTAGGGGCAATGGCACAAACAAACACGCAAGTGAAAAGGTTAACATCACGCCTTTCCATAAATAGCTATATCAATTACAAAAACACAAAAGATATAGAAAAAGATGCCCCATGGAAGTTTCTTAGATAGTAGCATAGACACATAAAAAAGATGAAGAGTTACCAGGTCAGTCCTCGGTGGTACAGGTTACAGCTATGGATGGTGAATTGGTGAGGATACATAAATTATGATGCTCTACCGACCATGGTTTGGAAAGCCGAAAATGCAACTCAACTTGAAGGAACATTGGGTCAAGTTGACCTGAAGACTAGGCCGAAAATTTTATTGAACTAATAAGTAAAATCTCAATTAATTAAATATTATGTTAGAATGGAAACAAATGAACTATAAAATGCAAAAATAAATAAAGGTATGGAAGTTGATCAGAAAACTTCAAAACAACTCAACTTGAAGAGGTGAAAAAAAAAACCTGTGGGTCAAGAAAACTTGATGTAAACGATTTTTGCCATCAAGTAAACTCAATGAGTTTTTACACTATGCCACCAACCTCAGATGCAAATAACAATGTACCACAAGATGCATATTGTAAATACATGGTTAAACAACCATAAATGAAAGCTATGCAATAAAACAAAGAAGGTAGAAGCAGGGACCATTTAACAAAGTTTCAACTCAACAAATTTCCTAAAGTGAAAATCTTGCAGCAGTAGAGGAATTGAACTTTAAGAATAGGGAGGCATGACTATGTAACCTAACCTAAGTGACTAAGTCACTAACCCAGCCCAAACTACAAATCCAGGACAAGTGTGGTAGTGGGATACAAAACATATAGTAGGAAAATTTACTGAAAAGTGGAAAGATCACGCTTTTTCATTTCTTTTGTCCTTTAACAATAAACCCATAGTATTACAATTTACAAAAAAAAAAATTGTGGATTTTTTTTTTCAATGAAATTTTCATCATTTTCAATCTTAATACACATTAATTAGAGGGAGAAAATATGATGCTTACAGCAAATGTTCCTACCAAAATATATATTGTGTCCAATTGGCAGAGAGACCCTTAAACCTGATGGCAATTTACTTCCAAGGGGAAGACCCATTATGCCAATGGCGATTCTAGAGAAGCAGCCAACAATCTTCTCCTTCAGATAGATGTGATCATCCAAGAAAGGGTATATTGACGAAGCCATCCTCAATACATCCAGCCAAGCTAACTTTACCAAGTAAGAAAATGACCCAAGTGTCAGGTGACAATGGGCCAAGCCAGGGCCAAGCAAAACCAAAATTTTAATAGGTCTCGTCTTAGTGGTTCAATAGTCGTGCCTAAATCAAATTGAGGCCCGACTACGGCATACCCACCCAATCAATCAGATCAGGGGTGATCAAGCTAGTCATTCATGGTCAATCCATGGCCAATGCATGTTCAAGGAGCCCAAGAGACTTGTAAGATGGTGAAAGGATCTCAAAGATAGGATTGAAGCATCTAGAACAGGATCACCAATGGATGGCCAATTGAAATCATCAAAACCATGTTGATGTAGGACATGAAATTCAAGTATGATATGCAAGATTTTCAGGCTTTAGAACACACTAGTTCAGAAATAATTACACAAAATTCCACATCCCACACAAAAGTTCAAACAGTCAATCAAGAGGAATCTTATACGGATCCAGGCCTACACATGCTAGGGCCGGATCAATCAAAATTATACACCAAACAAGAATCAAATGAGGGTAAATTCATCCACACATGCACAGAAATAATTCCCCAATCCAAGAGATTCAGAAATTTCAATTCGGGGAACCCTAAGGTTGAAGAAAGGGCATAAAATTGGGAATTCGAGTAAGTTAGGGTTAGGTTTAGGTATTTTAGGTGAAACAGGAGTGAAAGAGAGGAAAGAGACGAACGAGAGAAGTGTCGCATGTGTGGAGAGCAGCAATGGCCCAGATGCAAGTGCGTGTGATCTCGGTCACACGTATGTGGGGCCCACTATTCAGAAAAAGGCCACTTGGCCCTTGTCGGCCAGAGATGGACCCTAAAACCCTCAAATCTCAACTCGATCCGATGCATGGTTTGTGCGTGGTACTCCGCCGAAGTTTCAGTCCTCCTGCAAGGCCAAATTCTGAAAATCTGCTGTAGATGGGGAAACGCCTGCAAATATTAATGGATTTGCAGATGGAATGCTTGTAGGAGGAGAAATATGGATGGAAGAAGATTAGGGCGAATCGGGATAGGTATGGCTTCGCACCACGGTAATCAGCCCTTCGAGGAAGGGAGGGTTTCGCACCCAATTGAATCTCTACAACTCAAAAATTTAGAGCAAAAAAACACAACAATTTTATTAATCTTCATTGAGAAAAAAGACTAAAATGGATGCCTATTTATAATAAAACCCTATACCCCAAAACTAGTACTATGTGAGCAACTTATTACTTAAAGACGAAGTAATAAAAAATAACAACTAATCAAAGCAATCTAAACCGTCCATGATATTCCTAATAATAATAATAAGCAAAACCCAAAGTACTAGGTCACCTAGGGTAGTGGGTCATGATCATGAGATCCAATGATGGGATCCACATGATGATCGAGTCCACCCCAAGGAACCAAAACACAGTCCTCTAATTAGGAGGCCCTCTATGGATGTCGTCATCGATTCAGATCAAAGGTGGAGCCCTCCTCCTTGCATATGTGCGTAAGGGGGGCATGCATGTGCACGAGATGTCCCCATCACATGTTCCTCTAAATCTAGGGGAGAAATATGGTGCGTAATAATATCGTGATTTTTTATCACTCAAGATTACACCCTAGTTCTAGCTTCAAACGTTGCCAATACACAGCACAAAGGATGCCCGCCGTAAAGCCTAACAAGTGGCCTTTTGCAATGAACCCAAGCACTTGCATTCCATTGCGTATTGAGCAGTTCTTAATTAAGACAACCTTAATCATTCAATTCTCCCATCCGATTACAAACCACTAAAAATTTCTTTCTAACCGTCAATTTGATGGTTGCCAACTGGCCAGTTATGACCATTTGACCAGTGTCAATTTTGGGCTGCCGTCATCCACAATTGGGGCCCACAATTTGAACAGATGGTCATATATAGTACACACATGTTAGGTGGATGAATCACCAATATGAGAACAGTGGCTTTTTTTTTCTTTCTTTTTCTTTTTCTTTTCTTTTCTTCTTCTTCTCTTCTTTTTTTTTCTTTTTTTTTTTTTTAGAGAGAGAGAGAGAACTAAAATTTATTAAAAGCACACCAAAAAAGCACAAAAGAATGCAACCAAACTTTACAACTCATAGTAGAAATTAGCAAATTTAGTTGCCTTTACATAAGAAGCCCAACCCAACCCATTACATTTAATTTCCTTGATGACCTCTTGGGACCAAAAAAATCCTATTTCGAAAGCATTGCCCACAATCCCCCCAAATGGACCAAAAAACCGCCAAAATAAGTAATCTCCAAACAACTTTCCCAATTTCTCCAACCCCACCTCCGTGTCAAGTCTACAAGAGATCCGCGACAAACTTCGGCATTGCCCAAGCGATATGAAAAGCATCTAGAAAGTAGTCCCACACCTTTCGAGTAAACATGCAATGGAGGAAGAGGTGGTTAATCATTAGCACTCTCTTTCTTCCAACTAACCAAACAAAAGCCACCACCCAAGGGGGGGCTCCATAAGGGATGAGGGTTCCCACAAAATTTTAGGCTATTCCCGGAGTGAAATGATTCGAGCTCATTTGAGTCGAAGCTATGACGACGACGAACAGGACCTACGATCGCCACCCCGCAGCAGAAAATGCTGCAAACGCTTCGAGATCATCATCCAGTAACAGGGAATCAGAGGAATCAGGATCCTTAGAAGCACCAGCAGAAAGAGCAGAGGAGGCGGAAGATAAAGGAGGGACTGGTTGGAGACAGATTTCCTACCACAAGCGATCCTCGTTGCCCTATTGGTCCACGAAGAGGGATTTCTATCCAACCCTTTACGTCAAAGGGTTCCCGGAGGGGTGGTTTCCTCTCAACATCGAGAGGGTTTTTGGTCGAGCAGGTGCGGTCATGGACGTAGTAATGCCGAGAGACCGCTCTTTCAGAGGTTTCGCCCTCGTTAGAATGGCATCTAAAAGGGAGTTGGCTAGGGCAGTAGAGATGCTCCACGGGCAAAGTTTTGGAGGCACCCCCATGCTAGTGCAAAGGGTCAGGTTCAGCCCAACCAAGAGCGCTCAACAGAAGGATCCCATACCCATTCTACACAAAAAATCCTACCACAAAACCCCTAACCCCTTACCCGTGACAACGAAAAGCCTATCCTTCACAGACACTCTCCTCCAGCAAACCCTAACCGCTCAGCACAATGGCACCACCTCAGTTCCCAATATCGAATCTGCTCTCCAAAAGGATGACATCGCAGTCCCAGAAAAGGATCATACGCTGGAATCGGAAAAAATAGATATAAGGAAGAAAAACCCAAGAAATCCAGAGGAGGCCTACACTATTCGCATCAGCAAAGAGCGCATTGACCAATCCAAGAAGGAATTGAAGGACTTAGTGGTGATCAGAACGAGAGAAGGGGCATCGATTACACAAGTTAGGGAATGGATCGATGGGGTAAGTCGAATCCGTGCCTCCCAGTTCTCTAACAAACCCATCAGTTATAACGAGCTATGGGTGAAGCTCACCCCTGGTTTGAATCCGGATATTCTCATCACGGTAGGGGCACTGCACAAAGAAGGGCCAGTAATCTCAGTCCTCAGCTGGGAGGAATTTTCTTTGTTCGGCCACGAGGACGTCTGGATCCTCATTTGGGGGATTCCGCTCGAACTCTGGTACGATGAGTTCTTCATCACAGCAGGGAACCTTTTGGGATCGTTGATAGAATTAAATCTTAAAACCAATCTCGGCGTCGAGATGGCGGTCGTCAGGATGCGGGTGCAAAGGAAGAAGGGGGATCCTCTTCCAGCGCAGATTCAGGCAGCCATGGAAGACAAGGTGATCTCCCTTCCAATACAGCAGGAGGAAAAGTTGAGCCCCCTCCCGAGATGGGGTGACCTCTGGCAAGTCAGGGAAGCCACTGCCGTCTCCGGCAAGGCGGTGGTTTCCGGAGTGGAGAACGAGAGTCCTCCGAATCAGTACTCCCGAGGAGCACCGAACCCACTGCCTGACCCCCTCTCTGCAGCAATTAATTCAGGTATCAGCGAAACTTCGCTTCAGCCGACGCATGGCACTGCGAAAGACGCTCTCCCAATCTTAGAAGATTTCTTCGGGACAGGTGGCATCCCCACATCGAGTCCCTCAAGAAAGGCGATAGAAAGTCGCTTTCATCTCGACACGTTTCCTCCTTTCAAACATGCCAGTGCGATCAACTCGTGTGGAGAGGTTGAGGTGTGCGGCGTGACTGAAACGGCACGCGGGAGCCTCGAGGTAAGCTCCCTCCGGATGGGTGTCGTACCCGGACCCGAATCCGACCTTTTCTCGGGTCGTTCCAGTCCGGATATCCATCAAGATTCCGGATCCAGATTTCAGGACCCGAGTTTGTTAAACCTTAAACTCCCATCCGCACATTTCCCGACAGCAGAAAGAAGGGTAATAGCTCTCCCATCCAATCCGTCCGACACCATTGTCTTACTTCCAGAATATTCTAGTAAGGTAGACCCATCGCAGCTATTTCTCTCGCCTAGCCAATATCGCTCGAGAATGAAGATACAGGGGGTTGTCAGCCCAGAGTTAGACCAGGGCTCTCTTCTCTCAGAAAACCCGCCATCGCTGTCGTCGGTGCACTCTTCTCCCCCTTCATCGGTTTGCGACTGGTCAGAACAAGGTATTCTCGAGCTGTTCCAAGAGCATCCTGACCTAGAGGTCTTAGAAGCTGAACCCCTCCAAACTCGTGCCCGAGAAGAGTCAGTTATGGTAGAAAAAGCTTCTCATCTGTTGACAAAATCGAAAAGAACAAATCTCCTAAGATCCACAAAAAGAAATGGCTTAGAGATGTAATGGGACATGTGGGCAGGAAACTCGGGTTGTCTTTTGGTGACTGCCCGGAGGACTTTTTAGCACTCTTCCAATGTGTCGAAGCCAGCGAAAGACCTCTTGCTGTCCAGAAATCTCCCAGTGGTCGTCGATCAACTCCTCGCACCAACAAGGAATTGCGAAGTTTGGCGATAGGGCAGTGGAATTCAGAAATGCTTTTCAAAAGGGGCTCGGCCCAGGGAATTCGGGGGAGCTCTGTTCCTAAATGAGGTTGATTTCTTGGAACGTGAGGGGTGTGGGGTACAAACTCAAAAGACGAATAATAAAAGACACCAGTGACAGGTACAAGCCAGATATTATTTGTCTTCAAGAAACCAAGACCAACAGTTTCAATGACAGGCTGATGGGTTCTCTCTAGAAGGCAACAGATGCGAAATGGGTTGCTCTTGACTCAAAAGGCAGTGTAGGAGGTATTTTGCTAGCTTGGAAGTCCTCTCTCTGGCAGCTCCTTAGCAGTTGGTCTGGTAGATTCTCGGTCTCTGCAGTGTTATAGCATGTCTCTTCAGGTTTTACTTGCCTTTTCTCTTCAGTTTACGAGCCCCTTCTAAAGGGGACAGGAAGTTGTTCTAGGAGGAGCTCTCAGCCTCCAAACAGAAGTTCTCAGGTGCGTGCTGCATAGCAGGGGATTTTAACATAATCAGGGCAGCCAATGAGAAATCGCATGGTCAGTCAGTTACAACAACAATGAATTCGTTTTCTCGCTGGATTGAAGAGGAGGAATTGGTGGATCTGCCTCTTCTTGGGGCCAGATTTACCGGGTCAAATGGTAAAGCAGATCCAACAATGTGCAGGCTGGACAGAATCCTAGTTTCTTCCCAGTGGCTCGACCAATACCCCCTATCCTCCCAATCTGTTCTTCCCAGGACAACGTCAAACCACTGCCCCATCTCTTTAGAAGTGAAGGAGCAGAATTGGGGTCCCAAACCTTTCCGTTTCGGCATTTCCTGGCTCAAAATAGAAGGGTTCTCGAAAAAGGTTGCAGACTGGTGGGCTGGGTTCCAAGTAGAAGGCTCTCCCGATTTCAGGTTGTCCTCCAAGTTGAAGCAGTTGAAGTCCGAGTAAAGCAATGGCGTAGGCGAGAGCTTCAAAGCAGGGAGCAGGAATCAAATTTGCTATTAGCTGAATTGTCGGCTATAGATGCACAGGCAGAGGTAGAAATGTTGTCTTCCAAAACTCAGGCTAGAAGAGTTCATTTGCTTCAATCCATTGCAAGAAGGGCCCTCGAAAAAGAGATATCTTGGAAGCAAAAATCTCGGTTGGCCTGGATTAAAGAGGGTGACAGGAATACGCGTTTTTTCCATTCCATGGCAAGTTTGCATGAGAGAAACAACAAAATCAGCAGGGTGGGTGGGGTTCGTATAGAAGACAAAGATGCTATAGCTGACAAGATGGTCTCCTTCTATAGCTCCCTTCTTAACAGAAAAGAGTGGAGCAGGCCTAGACTGGATGGCATTCAGTTCAACAGAATTACAACGAAGGAGGCAGAATCGTTGGAAGCTCCTTTCTCTAGGGAAGAAATTAATCAGGCAGTAGCCTCTCTCGGAGCCAATAAGGCCCCAGGTCCGGACGGTTTTCTGATCTCCTTTTACTCTCATTTTTGGGAGGTGATTCAAACAGATGTTATAGATTTTTTAAACGACTTCCACAAAAGGAGCAGAGTCTCTACTAGTCTTGGGGCCACGTTCATAGCTCTCGTTCCGAAACTGACAAGCGTTGCTTCTCCCAAAGATTTTAGGCCAATCAGCTTATTGGGGGGGGCCTTATAAGATCCTCGCAAAAGTCTTGGCAACGCGTTTGAGGAAGATAATAGGGAAGCTGATTTCAGAAAATCAGAATGCTTTTATAGCCGGCAGACAGATTGTTGACGCAGCCCTCGGCGCTAATGAATGTTTGGATGCTAGTTCCAGATCAGGTCAAAAACATATTATATGCAAACTGGACATCGAAAAGGCCTACGATCATGTAGACTGGGGTTTTTTGCAGTATTTGTTAAAGTGTATGGGGTTTGAAGATAAATGGAGAGCCTGGATGGGAGAATGCGTTAGCTCGCCCCTCTTTTCCGTCCTTCTCAATGGCTCCCCTAAGGGGTTTTTTAAAAGCTCAAGAGGTTTGAGGTAGCGAGAACCCCTTTCCCCTTTCTTATTTCTAATTGTGGGGGAGGCTCTGTCTAGAATGCTCCTTAAAGGTCAAGAGGAAGGTCTCTTCAGCGGGATAAAAATCAAAGGTATGCCAAGGCCGATTTCTCACATTCAGTATGCAAATGATATCCTTATTTTCTCTGACGCCTCAATCGAAAAGGTGGAAAATCTTCGAACCACTATCCGTTGTTTCCAAGCAGTTTCTGGTTTGAAAGTAAACTTGGCGAAATCAAAAATTATTGGGATCAATATGGAAAGAGCAGAGGTTGAATCTCTGGCCCAAGTCTTTGAATGTGCAGCTGCTTCCCTTCCGTCTTCATTCGTGGGTCTTTCGTTATGCATTGGAAAGCCGTCCAAAACTGTTTGGGACAAAGTTATCAGCAGATTTCAGTTGAATTTGGCGAGATGGAAAAGTCAATACCTCTCTTTAGGTGGCCACCTCACCTTAACAAAAGCTACCCTATCGAATCTCCCTATATACTTTGTCTCTTCTCAAATGCCCGGCATTGATAATAGCGACTATGGATAAATTGAGGCGGGATTTCCTTTGGCGCAGAAAGGAAGATAGGAAGAAGTTTCATCTCCTAAATTGGTCAGAGGTTTGCCAGCAATTATTGATCGGAGGAGGCGGGATCAAAGACCTCAAAGCAATGAATAAAGCTCTTCTCGGTAAGTGGATCTGGAGGCAAGGGGCGGAAAAAGGGAGTCTCTGGATTTCCATCATCAAGGCTAAATATGGAACATCTTCTAGCGGTTGGTGGTCTCAGGAATCTTCTCTACAAGGCGTCGCACATCTAGAAAGATATTATGAAAATGAAAAATGACGTCCTCTCAGCTGTTGGTTTCGTGCTCGGCAATGGTGCCAAAATTCGGTTTTGGGACAACATCTGGATTGGGGATCAGCCGCTAAAGATTGCTTTCCCTAAAATATTCCTTCTTGCCTCTTCTACAGATTCGGTCGTTGCTGATCATTATGCAGTTATTGCCAGGAAAATGGTCTGGAATGTGCAATGCAAACAGGGCCTCCAAGATTGGGCGACTCGAGAATTTGCGGGCCTTCTGGAGAGGATATTCGCAGCTGCCCCCTCCCTTTCGTCTGAGGACAGCATCTATTGGAGGCCAAAAAAATCCTCCTCTTTCTCTGTTCGGTCCCTCTATAATCAGGTGCACATGCAGCAGCCTTCCCCCAAGGCAAATCATTCTTTCCTTTGGAAATACCGAGCGTCCCCAAAGGTTCTCACTTTCGGTTGGCTGGTCGGAAAAAAAAAGAATCCTGACAGTGGACAACCTGACGAGGAAAGGGATGATTTTGCCCAACATTTGCCTATGTTGTATGCGGGCAGAAGAGTTTGTTGATCACTTGCTCCTGCACTACTCTTTCATTCAGTCCATATGGGCCGATTTTCTGCCTCGGTTCAACTTACACTGGTGTTTTCCGAGCGAGGTGAACCAGCTCCTTCAGGCGTGGCATGGGGTGAAATTAGGAAAAGTAAAAACGATAATCTGGAGAATGGCCATTCTCGCCGTCTGGTGGTCCGTTTGGGGAGAGAGGAACAATAGATGCTTCAGGAATTCCTTCAATTTTGCAGGGGTGGTTGCGTCTAAGGCTAAACGGTTCATGATCGAATGGGCTACAAATGTTAAGGGTCTTTTTGGTTGTGATTTTTTCTTTTTAGGAGTATAGTTGCTGCCTGCCCTCTTAGCAGGCAATTTTCTTTTCTGTTTCCTTTTTCTTCTTAATGATATCATCTTTTAAGGAAAAAAAGGGGGGGGCGGGCGCTCCATAAGACCACATATGAAATAGGAAGGAATGAGGTTGAGACGATCCACATACCAAGTTGAAGAAAGATCAAACAGAGAGGTGGCCCGAAGTATGGACATGCAAGAATAACGAATCCTCCTCTTGAGCTGAAGCGACCACATTTTTCAGGTGAGACAACAATTCAAACAGCTCTTATAATTTCCTCCTCTGTCAAATTCCTACGGCACGGAAGAGCACACAACACAAACCCGCCAACTATCGAGTAGCATCAGTTAGCGGAGATGAATCTATCCAAAGCAATGAAGGCCAACTTGGGGAAATCTTCTTGAAACATCCGATCTCCACACCAAACATCCAACCAAAAGTGAATGCGATTTCCAATCCCCAAGGAAAAGGAAATCCCTCTACTAAACAGATGCACAACCAAAGTAACCACTTTCCAAATACTAGAAGCATGGTATAGAGATGAACACTTCACTTCCATACCAGATTTGATAACAATAATCTCCCTCCTAAACAGTATGGTGAATGCACACCAGATATTAAAAATCCTAGCTTTACACTCAAAAGGACCGAAACTATTATCAGCCATTGATTGCAGCTGTCATGGCCAATATAACAAACAGACATAACAAGCAAAAGCATTATAACACTATAAATAGAAATGGTCACACAACTAGTTGTCGTGTGGGGCCCACGATGGTGTTTGTAAGACATCTCGCCCATCCAGCAAGGTTGTCCCATCATGAAAATGAGTTGTCCCAGAAATCAGGTCAATCCAACTATCAGGTGGGGCACACCAAAAAACTCCACATTCACGTGGTGTGGCCCACCTGCTAGTTGGATCAGCCTGAGTTTCTGGGACACCCATTTTCATGATGGGACAACCTTACTGGATAGGCTAGATATCATACAAACACCATGGCGGGCCCCACACACCAACTAGTTAGGCATACAGCTAGTTGTGAGAGAACATTCCTCCACTGTAAATGCCCTTCAGTTACGACTAAATGGCATTATTGTTTTAATCATGAAATTCAATAATTAGATGTATGATGGCCACATCAGACTGAAATTATGGACATTCCCTCGAAAAAATCAACTACTTTTAACGGCAAAATTGGAAACAGAAATTCCAGCCGTTGTAACACTGTCACAACAGCCATGTAATGCACCAGTAGGCCATATTTCTTCGAACGATTCTACTACTGAAATTACAAATGCACCCGAGCAGGTTTCGGGATTGAATCAGTCGTATAAACCGAAAGAAAGCGTAAATCTCTGGAATTCTCAATAAAGAGGGAGTTAGGGAGGTTACCGGGAGGAGGAGTGCCGAGGCGAAGGCGGACACGATCGAGGATATGGCAGCGCATACGAACCGTCGGATCATGAAGCTCTTTACGGAGGTTGGATGAGGCAGTCGGAGGATGAGGGTGGGCGAGTAGAGAATGGCGACGTAGAAGACTGCCATGGCCGTACACGCGGCCACAGCGGTTGCCTTTGGAACGGATGCTTCCGCCATTTCAAGAGGCGCGAAGGCTCGCGAGTCTGATTCGAGATGGGGTTTCTCCATGGAAGGGTGCGAGTAAGGAATGCGAGGAGATGGGAAGAGATAGAGAGGGAGGGAGGAGGACTGAAGAAGCTGTCAGCGTGGAATTTCATAGATGCTTGGGAGACAGGAAACGCGATGTCTCTTGCTTTTCTCATTTCTCCTTGCTTTCGGGACAGTGACTGGTCGGCGTTCAGTAGTCCGCGAGGCTAAGTGAAATCGCAGTCCTCGCGATACAACTGTGCAAGAGCCACGCTAGCGTACCTCCCGTACGGGACTTGAATTCTCTAAAACACATCTTGTGCATGTAAAATCCACACCGTCTATCAGGTTCTATCTTAGATGTTAGATTCCAGGACCAAAATCCAGTCAAATCCATAACTCATATGGGCCACACCATATGGAAAAGAATGCCACCTATAGTTTTTGTGTGAGACCACCAGGTATGTATCTTTCATCGAATCCATGGTGTAACTCAAGAGGACGATCAGAAGATTAAAAATAATAAATAAATAAATAAATAAAAATAAACAGAGAGATGGGCCCATCTTAAAGGATAATCTACTTCCGTAAGTACATACCAATGAAAGTTTCATGAGATCCATCCCGTCCATCAGATACCTTGCCTTGTGTTCATCGTGGAATTCAAAAGTCATAATGATTGGAAACTTAGGTAGGCCACATCATAATAATAATTGGGAGGGGACGTCGGTCATTAATTTTGTGCAGGGCCTACCGTGGGGTTTATGTCTCATCCATCCATTCATATTACGTGTGTCATCGGGATGAAAGGATGGCCCAAAATTTGTAGAATTCCAAAACTCAGGTGGGCCATAATATGATATTTGGAGGGTACTGCTTAATCAACCTGATATTTGGGATCAGGGTCGGACAAGGAGATGAACGGATTGGATTTGATGAACTTTAAATCCCTTCTCTAAGGGACGCGGGTTAGCTACACGACATGCAAGATTCTCTAATGACGTGACGTCACTTAGTCATGTGGGCCTACCATAATGCATGTATTATATCCACCTCCATCCATTTGGAGTAATTATCCGAGGTAAATAGGATGATCCTAAACTAAAGTGCACACTCCCCATAAAATAGTGAGAATTGAACGCCTACCATTACAAAACTTTTTGAAGGCTATTAAAGTTTTCAATGAGACTGATATTGAATTTGAGCTGCACGCAAGCTGACTTTGCTCAGTTCGCTCGGGCCTGTTTGGCCGGACCAATCCCATGGTATTAGAAGGGATGGGATCGCGATATCCTGAGATATGCATGACAAGCTAAACAAACTTGGTGAACTTGTCCGGGATATAAGCAATCCCATGGATCTTAAAACAATCCACTGACATCATCATCATTACCTTAAAATTGATCTCATCCCTTAGTTGGACAAATTGGAAGGTAAAATCCCGGGATATGCCGGGGTGCCAAACAGACCCAGTGAACTTGTCCTAGGATATAGCATTCTCATAGATCTTAAACCAATCCACTGACACCACCATCATTACCTTAAAATCCATCTCATCCCTCCTAATCCCATGGGATTCGCCCGGCCAAACAGGCCCTCACTGGATTGGACTCAAATAAGCTCGACTTTAGCTCCAAAATTTTCGAGTTTCTAAGCTCATCCGAGCTCTACTCAACTCAAATCAGCTCCAATCGATCCGACTCAACTCACTCGTTCTCTTGATATAAATATCAGCTTTATTAAAAAAAAAAAAACCTACTCCTTTATGTAATTTTCATTTCTCTCAATCAACTGGCACTCTCTCTCTCTCTCTCTCTCTCTCTCTCTCTCTCTCTCTCTCTCTGTGTGTGCCTGAGCCACCCATCTCTTCATCTATGTCTCTTGAGCTTATGAACAAGTTGGATTTCAAATAAACACCATGGGAGGAAGGTTTTAACGATGAATGTGAATGTCCCTATTATTTTCAGTAGTGGGTCCACTTGAGCTTTAGATCTACTTTATTTTGTATCATTTCTTGAAATGATTTCTCTAAATAGATTGATGGATACAAAATATACACCATGGTGAGGCCCATAGGACTTGGTGACATCACTTCAACCGCTGCTAATGTGGCAATTGAAGCAGTCACTTGCTAACCATCGTCCCTCTACATGGGGCGTGGCTTTGGTGGATCCCTGACCGTGGGGCTCACATTGATATATTTGACTTACACTCACGACGTCTATTGGTCCTTACAGCTCATTTTAGTAATTATTGTAAAATTGAAGTAGTTCCAAATCTCAGGTAAACCATACCTTTAAGAAACAACAGTGATTGACTATTAAAATTTTATTGAGAGCTATAAAGTTCTAGATCAAGTTGACTTTGTGTGGTCCTTTCATCCATGTCTTTATGGCCTTGTCAACAGGTTTGATAGCAAATAAGCATTTTCATGACCCCCAAGAAGTTTTTAATGGTAATTATTTAATCTTTATTGTTTCATGTGTTGTGATCTACCTAAGATTTAGATTTGTTTTATTTTTTGGATCACGCTACATAAGTATCTCTCAAAACAGATGGGCAAATATAAGGAAAATGCATCAAGGTGAGCATGACAGTCAGGGAACCATCCACCTCCACCGATGCCGCGCCCCTCCACGTGAGTAGGGTTGTCAATGGACCAGGTTGACCCGATGGGCTTCCGTGCTTAGCCCGCGTTAGGCCAGGTTTGGGCTGGTTTATCAGGCTCAATGATCGTGTTCAAACTTAAATCAGGAGTCCAATTGTAAATCGAGTTGGCTTTGGCCTTGGCCTCATCACTCCAAAAGCCCAAAGCCCAAAGGGTAGGCAAGATATGCTTCGCCTTTATTGTTTTTAACCAGCCCATGGAAAGTTACTGCAGTTGAAAGCTGTCTAGGTCCCACAAAAATGCACATGATAAATCTACTATGTTCATCTGTTTTAGGATAGAAATCAAAAAATTAGTTATATCCAGTACTAATGTGGGCCATACCATGTAAATTGTAGGGAACAAACGCTCACCATTGGAAACTTTGTGTGGGCCACAGAAGTTTTATTTCAGAATGATATTTGTTGCTACGGTTTCGTTGGCATATAAATGTCGCCGTCAGCTCCAGGAAGGTTTCAACAGTATGCTTTTTTGTTCCTACTGTTTCATTTTGTGCGGTTATCATGAGTTTCGGATCTATCCGAATTTTAGATCCCTGTCCTATTGTCGTCTTGAAAAAACAATGGACGGAGTGTATTTGTCAAGAACATTTCTGTGGGCCCCACCAACTTCTGACTATGGGAACTTCCTTTGCCCAACAGCATCCCAGAGTCCCAACCGCGCAACGTGTGGGTCAAATGCAGTTGTAAACCCCAGAAACTTTCATCTTCCCAAAAACATAAAATGAATTAGGTGTGGACCGGCCTCACTTAAGACATGCCTCTAGCGTATCATTTTATGGTATGATCCCATAGATGAGGCAAACCCAAAACTTAGATGGACCATACAATAGGAAACAGTGCATTGGACTATTAACATTGTATAACTTGTAACAGGCCACAAAAGTTTTGGATCAAGATGATATTTGTTTTTTCCTTCGTAATGTGGATATTAGTGATGCACCGTTTAGAGTATATTAGAGGATGAGGTATCACTGACAGAGCACCGGAGCAGAAGAGTTAATGTGGATAGATGCCGGGTCCACCGGACCCATTTTCTTATGCGTTACAAGTGCAGGAGCGGCATAACCGCACCTTGACCGCTGGCCCATGTGATAGATTCCACACCCTATTGCATGGGTGTTTTAGTTTTAGGTGACTTTTTATTATTTTCCTTATTTTCAGGAGCTTTAGTATACTTTTTGTTTATTCTGTGCCTTATATATACATTATGAGAAACCCTATGTTTATTTTTAAATGAATGAGAATTTGTATGCTTTTCTTCCTTTTTTACCAAAAAGATTAGGATTTCAGGATTGGTCGTTCGGTATCAAGGATTCCACCTCAGTTTTAGGATTGGCCCTTAGGTATTGAGAATTCCACTTCGGTTTTAGATTTTCACTCTTTTTAGATTTTTGAAGTGCAGAAAAATGTAATAATCACCCGTCTTTTTTTCTTTGATGCCTTAAAATCCATACTTTCTTTCATCTCGAACCCATATCTTTCGTTCCTCTCTAAATATTCTCTTTTAGTTTGAACCTGACTGAACGATTTCATTTATGTGTTGAGATTTGCTTAATCCCCTTAATTGAAAATAGCTAGTTGAGTAATTTTATTATTTAAATATCTTTAACTTAATTATACATGCATATAGGGTTAAGCCATCACATGTCCCTGCATCACTTCATATAGGTTTATGTGATCTTATTAATAGGTTGTATGGCAAATAAAAATCACAAAAACATTATAATTGTTGATGAAAAAATCTGGTCTACCCTTTTTAAACTTTCAAGTACCTGCATAGGAAGAAGACAAAGGAAACCTCGGCTAGAGCAAGGGACCCCCTAATGCTAAAGTCGAGCTAAGAATCTGGGTATGGTAGTATCGAGGGATTTTAGGTGAGAGATTTTGCGTAACTTCCACCATTAGAGATGCTCCTATTTATAGTCAAGGAGAGGCAATGGCGTAGAGGAGATCTCCCTATTTAGTATGAACGTATTATAAAGGGATTCGGATCTCCAACACGTGGGAGAATCTCCCGAGATCCTTAACGAATATCTCAGGATCCTGAGCATGTCGCGGATATCCTCCGAGATCTTTGGAGAAGATCTCGGGCAGATCTCTGTTCATAACCCCAAGTGTAGGGTCGTGATACAGTAATAATCTCAGTGAGATCGAGGTTGAATCCATATGTACTAATCTCGTGTATATTTTAAAAGCAACTAGAAGTACAACTAGAAAAAGAGATAATTTTAAATTTGAAATAAATGAAGTAATTGTGAGGGATTTAATTAGAAATTTAAGAATTCAAAGGTAGGAATATGGTTTTCAAGGATCCACTTGCAGCAAGCATGGTGATACAATGCTTGATTTAAGGACATAACTGAAATCGGAGTCCTATCTTATCCAGTTGGAAGATATAGCAATAAAACTAATTATGAGTTTCCTTTAACTTGATTCTCAACGGATGAGAGTTATGAGGATTGGAAGTGATTCCATCATTTAGTCATGCCCAGAAGAGAATGACAAACAACGGGATATACCGATCCCGTAACTAAACATAGGAGAATTGTAAAGATTATAGGGGATTTCATCACCCAACCATGCCCAGGGGACAATGGTGAATAACAAGATTTCCTAATTTCACGATCTCAAAGCATGAAAAGAAAATACTCAAAATTATTGCAAATCTATTGTAATTTGAGTCACAACAAATTATTAAAAACTGAAAGTATTCCTTGAATATCAAACTAGAATCAAAGAGAGTTCAACATAAACATGAATCAAAGCAATAAAAACATCCCATCACGCTACAAGCTTCACCTCTTAGCCCCGTACCTTCAATACACGGGTGTTGCCTTTTAAACCCACACTAAACTAAAAATTACTTAGGTTAACCAAAATGTAAACTCGACATACGCAGGAGGGGGATTCCCGTCGACATTAGAGCCATCCATCAGGGTCTCAAGGAGCCAGAATACTCCCTACGACAATCAGGAAGGTGAGACCACTCGAACACTCAAAGTTCAAGCCATTATGCTAGTTAATTCTGGTGCAACACACTTGTCACTAACACTTTAGAATTCGTTAGCTACAAACGAAGCTTTCATCATAACTAATACCCTATATTAACCGTTGAAAAAGTTTGTCAGGCCCACCTGATCGGTGGATCACGACCTATGGGCTAATGATGGCCCAAGGATGTATGTAACGGGCCACCCAGGACTCACTATTAACCCAAAGTGAACCAGGATCCCTGGGTACTATCCCCCAATGCAAATGAACGGAGTAGATCATGGTAATCACATTTCAGCGGACCCCTACACAATGCATGTACACAAAGGGTGCTTGGGCATGAGGTGTACTAAACCCAATGCTCGGTCAAACTAGCTCTGACCGAGCATTTTGCAAATATCTTCTGCTCTCTGTTTCAAACCGACCCACTTCAAGCCTGTAAGTGGGCCACCACAACCATTTTCCGAGCATTATGAACCGTTCAAATCTTTCATGGGACCCACATGATCAAAACGGTATAGCCGTTTGATCATTTGTAAACGGACGAAGGAGATTGAACGCCACCGTCCAATCCATGCCAAAACCAGTCCGACCGAGGGCCTGTGAAAAGAGGGAGAGAGAAACCGACTTCCTCTTAGGGAAGGGCAAAGCTCGGCCGTCCACGATGAGGACGATCACGACCGTCCGTCCCTCTCTCACTGGCTATAAAAGGAGGGCACTGTAGCCCTTAAAATCTACGCCAAGAGAAAGAGAAAGAGATTGTAGGAGAAACAAGGAGTTGGGAGCTGAGAGTGTGAGAAGGTGAGAGAGGCTACAACCATTCCGGGGGGAAAATATTTTTATCTTGTCCATTTCTCATTTCCTGATAGCTTTTCCTTAGGTTGTTTCTCATTTTTTTTTCTCCTTTGTAGCATTAGCTAGTAATGATGCACACCTGGAACCGAATGATGGCTGTAACTCGGGTCAGAGATTAGCCAAGTAATGGCTAAAATCAGACCAAGAGATAGGCTAGAAGACAACCCATTCTCAGACCCTGATCAAGCCAATCAATGGCTGTGGAACGGTATGAGGAAATAGTGATGTTGGGTCCCTATTTTGGGCTAGGACTGAGCCAACAAATGGCCCTGTTCCAGGTTGAAATCCAACCCAACTGAAACCCTGTTTCAAGCAGGAACTAGGCCAATCAATGGCCTTGGTTCTGAGCTAAAACCAAGACCAAATGTTAGTCATGTGGAGCTCTGTTCTGGAACAGGAAGCGTGCTTCAAACAGGCCCATTTGGAGCTTTATTTTGAGCTCTCTATAGAGCTTTGAAACTAGCTCGGGTTCGGGTTGGAGACCAGCCAATCAATGGTTGTGAAACAGTTAAGAAAAACAATAGGATTTGTCTCTGCTTTGGGCTGAAGACAGGCCTCATGGTGACCCTGTTCGGGAGCTGGAAAAGGCCAAACAATGGTTGGGTTTCAGACAGACTACGGGCCCTGATGGCAGTGGAGAATGAAGCCTAGCAAAAGCCCTAGTTGTGTGAAGACAAGCCAAGCAATGGTTGTCTTCCCAATTGAGCAATCATGGCTCGTCAATGGTGGTGAAGATGGACTGAAACCAGCTCTTTCACCTGCTGCCGAGTTGCACTCTAGATAAGGTTTTCATCAGTCCGTGCTTGAGGCCGATCCACGACCCAAATGGTCCCAGCTTGGGATTGAATAACGGTCAAGATCGGACCACGTTCATGCTGAAAATCAGGGCTAGGAACCACTCCAACAACATGCAGGTGGAAGACGGTTTCCACGTCTGAAGGCTGTTGGGCTGTCTTGTGTTGGGCCCTGCAAATTGCAGGTGGGCCTCACCCAAAATGACAGTGGGCTGCATCAACCAGGGGCCCTATGCTGACTGTAGGCCCCACCAATGTACTGGTGGCTTGCACTGGTCATAGACCCACCCTGAGGTCAGGATCCACCCCAACCGTCCATCAAGGGCATTGCAAAGATCCCTGGGCTGGACGCCCCTCAAAAAGCCCACTGCTGGTCGGTTGGCAGCCAACGTAGGCTGTACATTCACGTATGTATCCTAAGAGGTGGGTCCCACATACCGTATGCATCCATCCATGCCACCCAGTAGGGTTGGGGCCCACCAATCACATGGGACCCTCCTGTGAAGTGCATAAGTAGTGTGTACAATGCCACAACGTTGAAACAGAGGACGCCTAACGCTCCTCGGCCAATCAGTTCACATTGCAAAAAGTTGAGATCTCATCAGCTATGATGAGTCTGGGAAATCCGAATGGTCCACATGAAGCAGCACCTCATAAAACCCCTTGGTTTCAAATTTTACTTTGAACCGAAACTTCGGTGGGCCGCAAGGAATGAAAACAGTTTCTTCCTTTAAGTTGAAATTATTCTTGCTATGGCCCACCAGAATCTTGGGTCATGGTGAAAACTCAAGCCCTGAGGTTTCTTGAGATTCTATATCTTATGGACCGTTCGGATTTGACACCCATGTTTACGTAGTACCCACACGTGAAGTGAATTGGCTTTGCATGCATGCGCCAGGGAGTGAATATACGTAAGTTCACGTAAGCCACTGCAAAATTTCGAGATCTCCCCATGGCTGATGAATCTGTAAAATCTGAATGGTCCACTTGGAGCAGAACCTCATAAAACCCCTTGGTTCCCATTTTTATGTTGAACCGAAACTTAGGTGGGCCACGGTTAATGCAAATAGTTTCTTCCCTTGAAAGTGCATTTATCTTTGCTATGGCCCACCAGAATCTTAGATCAGGATGAAAATTTACGTCCCAGGGTTTCTTGGGATTCCACATCTTATGGACCGTTCGGATTCAGAACCCATGTCACAAGTGTGAAGGAACGCACGTATATTCATTTTTGCATGGTGAGTCCTACATGTGTGGGACCCACTTTTGTGCACGCTGGATACAGACCGTCCCGAGGTCTGAATGTGGTGTGCCTGGACACACATCCACACCGTCCACACAGAACTCGTGTGATACCTGTATAATACACATATATATATGTACGTACGTACTGTAGGTTGCAATATCATATACATAACGGATATAGGGATACATTGTGTGATGCATATGTACTATATACAATGTATACCACGTGAGATGTTATGTATTTGGTGTATACATTATATGTCATGGATACATACCTCGGATATATAAGGTATGCATATATATATATATATATATATATATATATATATATATATATGTATATATATGCTATGTGCTACGTATGTAATATATACATGTATATTACGTGATGAACCCGTCCTAAGGATCTAAAGAGAAGGGTGAGGCTGATCTAGTGATCAAGTGGGCCCTGACTGGATCCAGTTTAATTAAAAACAAGGGTCTATGCTTAGTGAGTTTGATTGCCTTGAGTACAGCCTAAGACAACCTTGGTCCAGGGTCTTCCTACCCTCCACCTATTTTTATCTGATCAAATTGGTGACTCAGTATTTATTATAAATGAATTGCAGGGAGTCACGTGAGTGGTGTAAGTGCACCATCTCCCCAAGGAAACTTGCCCCAAGGAGCATTCTACGAATTGACTGGTGATGATTCTTTCCCCTTAAGCTTTCCACCCTTAACTAGACTAGAAATAGTAGCTTTATTAGAGTAAATGGCTAGCTAGACTACTGATAAATTGTGTGTGGAAATAAACTGTATTCACTTGATTTATCTGTTTAACATGATAATTCTCATGCTTACTATTGTTTAAGATTCTTGATTTTCTCTGAACTGCTTAAGTGAATAATCTGGTCCTTTATGTTATGTAAATTCAGTTGTTATATATTGATAGAAATACATGTGTCATACCTTATTTCTCTTTCATATTGCAATATATGTTGCTGTGACACACATACTGCTAAAATCTCTCCATGGGAAGTCCTAGTAAAGGAGAGTCCGTGCTTGGGGTGTAACTAGATTGGTTGTGACATGAGTAAGCCCCTAACATGGAGGTTTTGGTTGTGGTGCTTGACCATGGGGTTTACCATTCATGTGTGGTTTCACCTTAACTGACTTGGGATGGACTCTATGACCCTTCGAAACACCGATGTTTACTCATTTTTGAATCATTCATGCCGACATGTTTAAATCGCCACTTTTGGTAATTTCAACCGTTCACCCCTAGTCGGCATTGGTGGTATTCCCTTATATTGAATTGATTGACCACATGTTAGTAGGTGCTACACACACCCTAAGACGGTAGTCTCATGGGCCGGGGATGGTGGTAATGGGACACTATGCCCGAGCCGTTGGCCTACGCTGGGCCATGTACTCCCCGTAGTGACCGTGAGCTTATTTAAATTGGCTGGTTGTAAATGGATTAATAATGACTTGGCTAATCATGCATACATGGCATATTTCGATGACTTAGATCACTCTGCCCTGCAATTACGCCGCGTGTTGTGCTTATGACCAGTCATTCGATTGTGATATTGACTCAGTTTATCATGCCCTGCGATTACGCTGCGTGTTGCGCTAATAACCAGTCTTATCCCTAGGTGTCAACCCCGATGTCCGTCCGGATGTTTTTCACGGGATATAGGCCGTCTGGATGTTTTACCGGGGCCAACAATTGCATTCATACATTCATGCATTTAAAAAGACTGCATCTACTATGTTTTGGATTATCTATATGCTTTTATGATATTCCTTGTTTAGGGCTGCGATGTATAATCTTAGCGGGAGATCACACTGAGTTAGCCATTCATTCATCAATATTCAACCGTACAGAGGACATAGGGACAGAGGGAGTTACGGAGGAGCCGGAGGCGACGGTGGCCGAGGAGGAAGCTTACAATGAGGAACCGTACCAGGAGGCAGCTGATTATTTTGGATTGAATCAGTAGCCTATTTGTTTATTAACATGTCAGTTCATTTTGAGAATTAAAGTTTTGTATCTGGGCCCCAGCTGAGCGGCCCATGATATTATTATTGCTTGGGTTTTATCTATACTACGCTTGGTTCCGTTAGTCGCACTTTGATTTGGATTTGATTATCCTTATGCTTATCAGTTAACACCTGGGTTTTCAAGAAATGAGTGATATAAAAACATCCCATCACGCTACAAGCTTCACCTCTTAGCCTTAACTAAGATGTTTAGTCAACCATAGACATGATTAGATCTAAAACCCTTGAAGAAAGTATGCAAAACTAAAGAAGAAAGAAGAAAAACGTTTGGCGACGGCTCTCCACCCTTGTGCTTCGCTCCTCTAAACCCCTATATTGATGCCCAGGGAAGCCTTAGGACTCCCATTTATAGTTGAGCAACACCCCATTTCACGCCGACTTGAAAAATTCGAAAATCGCCTTAAATTTACGCACTCTGCATAACTCTGCGAAAATCTTCGATGACATCGAACTAATTTTAATGTCATCGAAGGTGCCTTGAACCCGTGCTTTTTCCATAGTGTTGTAACTTCATCCGAACTCTGTAACCTTCTATGCCATCGAACCTACCTTCGATGTCATCGAGCGTGGTTCGGGGAATCGATAACGCGTCCAAAACAGTCTAGTGAGTTAATTCCATCTCTTCAATAAGTTCAATATCATCGAAGAGGCCTTCGATGTCATTGAGCAGGTCTTCGTATCATCGAGGAAGCCTTCGAGTAAGCAAACATGGTGCCCAATGTGTCCAGCAAGTTTTGCCGAAAATCCATAAAAAATTTGATGTCATCGAACTTGCTTCGATGTCATCAAGTAAGGCTTTGATTCATCGAACAAGTCCTCAAGTCATCGAGAAGTGTCTTCAATTTATCTAGCAACTAACTCGATTTTCTTTCATAAATTCAATGTCATTGACCAGTGTTCGATGTCATTGAATGGTAGTTTCAATGTCATCGAACGATGATCAAGTCAATGTGAATTCTGCACATGTTCTTTCAACTTCTTTCCTTCTCCACTTGGTTTTCTTGAATATCGGGACCTTGAAATTTTCAATATTTGTCTCCTAAGATCCATTCTTTGCCTTGGTGATCTTTGGGCATCAAATACATGCTTTCAGCACCTTTTCCAATCCAAGCTCTTAAATTCACCTTGCAACACAAACATGAGTAAAATAGGACATTAAGCAGTATGATGTTCACAAAATCAAGATGTTTATGGGGGATAATATACAATATGTGACTTTCAACAACCTCTCTTAGATAAAATCTAATTATTTGGAATCAGCGAAGCTACGCAGTAAGAGGCTGAGGTGGTCTTGACCGACCTGACTTGAGAGTAGTATGCCGACCTAGATTATCTGGCGAGCCCTGACTTTTCTCTCAGTGTCGTGTATGTTGCTAACCTGCCCTCATACTTCATATTAGGGCAGTGAGCCTGAGCTCATTTTCTTAATAAAATTCAGATGACATATGTTATGGGGGGTTGAGCTCAAGAGTTTAAGGTGGTATTGGCCGACCTAAATACTCGGATGAGCTTTAAACATCCCCTTATTATTAGGTAGATGGCCGACCTACCGACAGGCCTCAAGAGTTCGAGGTGGTCTTTGCGGACTTGGATACTCGGATGAACTTTGAGCCTCACATTATCACTGGGTAGATGGCTGACTTCCGACCTACCTTAAGAGTCTGAGGTGGTCTTGACCGACATCTAGTCCCGCAGATATGTCCGAACTGACCTCTACTCTTTAGCCATTCCATTTTTACCCATAACAATAAGCCTCCTACTTTCAAGCTCGTGCAACGAGCTCGGGAAGTAAGTTGCTTTTGGTGAGGTCGGATATTTTAGCAAAGTAGGAGCGTTGGGGTGAGCTCTTGAGCTCTTCCTTTTATTAAAGGAAATCTGCTATTGTCGAATAGATGAGTTAGCTGCAATGACCCCTCCATGAGGGGCCGAACAGTTTTCTTAGGAGGATTATTTCCCCTTACACTAAGAGATCCTTAATACAAGTGGCATTACCAATTAGTGATCTGATCTCTTTTTAAGGGTTTGACGATTGGTTAAAGATTGTTTTTCCCTTACACTAAGGGAAGTCCTTGTAGTCGGTCATGTAGTTTTAGTAAGAGGGACTTTTTTCCCTTTAATTGAGGGAAGTCCCAGTAACTCGGATAGTTGGTACATTTAGCAGAAATTCTCTTCTCCTAACTGGGATAAGTTCTTTTATTGTAGAAATCGTTGAATAGTAGAAAACATAATAGTAGAATTATGAGTACTTTTTTCTCTTTTAAAAAGGGAGGTCGTTCTTAGTCGAGTAGGTCGGGGTTGGCCGACGAGTCTTATTACTAAGCTTAGTTGATTGGTTTAGCTCGGTCGTCAGGTTTCCTTGCTCAGCTCGGTATTTTCAGTATCTACTCTGGCTTAGTGTTTAAGAGAGTGTACCGATGAAAGTGACTTTCTGGATGTCAGTTGGTATGTTGGTTTCGGTCTTAGTCGTCATCTTTCTTTCTTTTGGCGTTAACGGCAGAATGCTCCCCTTTTTCCCTTCACTTCCTATCCTCAGTCGAGTTATTCCCTCTTCGAGCAGCTCTTCGTGAACTAAATAGCTCATTGGCACTGGAATATTTTTTAACTCGGTTAAGTGGGTTGGCGAAGGTACGTAGTCGGGAGGTTTTTACCAATAGAGAACATGAACTTTCCTTATTTAAGGCCGGTCACCATGACGGTTAGAGCTATCTAGTTGGAATAATTGTCGACCTAGACAACTTCGGCATTGAAATGGATTAGGTAGTCTCTTAACAGCTTGTCCTCCTGCTTGATTGTGAGAAGATGAGATGATGGCTTCCTTGTCTCTCCCATCGATAAACCGAGTGATGAAGGCTTTGTTGAATTGCGAGAATGAATTGATGGACCTCGGCTTCAACTACTTGAACCACTGTTGAGCAGCTCCTGATAAGGTCAGGGAGAATGCTGGCATATTACGGGGCCCGAGGTGTCATAAAGCTTCATACAGGCTTTAAGGACTCAAAGTGTTTGGCCGAATCAGCAGTTCCAGAGTAGGGAGTCATCTGCGGAATCCGGAACCTAGGCGGAAGTGGAGATGCATAATGTCGTTTGGTGAATGGTGGTTCGATTTCTCCTAATATGGCCTCTATTGATGTTAGCACTCAGGCACAATAAGCTTATCTGATGTCGCTAATCTGCCCCTCGAATTTTCCTGAGCTCTGCCTCCCAAAAGCCTTCGTTCTCAGCTACTGCTTTAGGGGCTTTTCCTCTGGTGTGGGGTGTAGGTCGGAGTCCGCGAGCATGGTTGCTCCCAAAGTGTAGGAAGAGCTTGGGCTGGCAACTCAGGAGGTTGCTTGTTTCTCTGCGATTTGACCGGTGCTTGAGGTGGTACAGTGGTAACACCCTCCTATGTATCGCAACCGAGGGGTGGATTACGTCTCTCCAAGAGTTGCATGAGTCGATCCATATTTTTATTTAGGGCTTCGACTCCATTTTCTAAGGAGACTAATCGACTACCCTAGGTGCGGGATCAATGAGAGGGCTCTGCAGGAGTAGAGTCGGCCCGCTGCTGGTAGGGTTGGGCACTATGCTCGGCTGATGATTCAGGAAGAGTTGGAGTGGCTGCAATAGATAATCCAGAAAGAGCTATAACGATTGTAGCAGATGATTCAGGAAGAGTTGGGACGACTGCAACAGATGATTTAAGAAGAGATGGGATGGCTGCGGCAGATGATTCGGGAAGAGTTGGGATGGCTACAACAATGACAGCTAGAGCTTTCTTCTTTCCTTTTGCCATTATAGTTTTTCGATAAAGCAGGAACGACTTTGATGTTGTTCCCACAGACGGCGCCAAACTGTTGATGCAAAAATCCGGTCCACTTTTTTTAGACCTTCGAGTACCTGCACACAAAGAAGACAAAGGAAACCCTGGCTAAGTAGGGGACCCTCCGATGCCAATGTCTGGTATTATCGAGGGGTTTTGAGTGAGAAATTATGCATACCTTTCACTATTATAGATGCTCTTATTTATAGTTGAGGAAAGGCGGCGACATAGATAAGATCTCCCTATTTAGTAAGGACATATTATAAAAGGATTCAAATCTCAAATGCGTGGGGGAATCTCCCGAGATCCTTGGAAAAGATCTCGGGATCCTAAGTGTGTCACAGATATCCTCCAAGATATTTTGATAAGATCTCGAGTGGATCACTCTTAAATAATATCTGATTATTTGAAATCAGTGAAGATACGCAGTATGAGGTTAAAGTGGTCTTAGGCGACTTAGCTTGGGGTTGGTATGTTGACCTGACTTGGGGGTGGTATGTTGACCTAACTTGGGGGTAGTATGCCGACCTGGATTATCTGGTGAGCCCTAACCCTTCTCTCAGTGTCGTGTATGTTGCCGACCTGCCCTCATACTTCGTGTTAGGGCAGTGAGGCCGAACTCATTTCCTTAATAGAATTCGGATGACATGTGTTGTGGGGGGTCGAGCTCAAAAGTTCGATATGGTCTTGACTGACCTAAATAATCAAATGAGCTTCGAGCCTCCTCTTATCATTGGGTAGATGACTGACTTGTCTACCTGCCCCAAGAGTTTGAGGTGGTCTTGGTTGACTTGGATACTCGGATGAGCTTCGAGCCTCCCCTTATCATTGGGTAGATAGCCGACCAGCCTCGAGAGTCCAAGGTGGTCTTGGCCGACCTCGTGTCCCACAGAGATATCCAAGCTTACCTCTTCTCTTTAGCTAGTCTATTTTTACCCATAACAATAATTATAGTGAGTCTTACGATGTTTTTAATGGCGGAACGTTCAATCACCAATATTTCCTATGGTATGGTCTACTTGAATTTTCGATTTGCTTCATCTTTTGGCTCATGCAATAAAATGATTTGAAAATCACCATGGGTAGTATTATAGAAAATACTAAAAATTTAAAAAATTATATCTCAAAAAGATGAATGATTTTGGAGACCTTCAAGTATTAAATTAATAACAGATATAAGAGAAATTTTGATTATTTGAGAGAAATTTGGTTTGACCTTAATTACAAAAATTGACTTTATATGTTCAAACCAATTATGATGCCACTTAAACTGAATAACAAACTAATAATTAATTAAGGAGAGTTACTTACAAATGTACGTGCCTATAAAGGGATGGTTGTTAGCGTAATTAATTATTAGTTTGTTATTACTAATATCTATTTAGATTGTTAGTCAATTTATGTAGAAGGCGATGAAGCCATGTATGGATGCAGTGAAGCATATTTTAAAATATATGAAGCATGATATACCAATAAAGCATGCATGCTATTGTGATGCAGATTGAACGTGTGCTTATCCGTGTCATTCAACGTTAGGTTTTTATGTTGCTATTGGCTCTAGAGACTAGGAGTAACATGTTGTTGCCCCGTAGGTTGAATATTGAGATATAGTGCTAAATACACTTAAAAGTATGGATTTGATAAAATTATTGAGAGACTCTGGAGAAGAAGTCCATATCCCATTTTGATCAGGAGCGACGATGTTAGCTTGATCATGCTGATACCAAATCTAGTGTTTCATACTCGAAGCACATGAAGGTCCATTACTACTTGATTTATGATAAGGTCATGGGTAAAGAGGTAGAGCGGATTTTCGTCTCTACGAGTGACCAAGCAGTGGATATTTCCACCAAATGTCTTAATGTGGATAAATTTAATATCTTAAGAAAATTTTAAGATGAGGTAAGACTTGATTACGAGCTAGGGATGGCATTGAAAATCATTATCATGTCAAATTTTTTATTAGGATAGTTACTAAGCAAGCTCTTTTTCTATTTTTATTTTTTGAAAGGTAACGAAATCAAGGATTGAACCGTAGATCACTCACACACTATGTTGTCTCTATCAACTCAATTAACCTGCGAGAGAACTACGCAAGCTTTTGTTGATTTAAATTATGAAAATCATTAGTTAGAAAATTTTATTCTTAAAGTCAATGTTGGTAGAATAAAGAAATAAGGAGCTCTCTTTTATACAAGGGGGTTGGGCTATTCTGTTCACAATATCATCTAAAAACTATCCCACTCTCTCTCACACATACACAAACACAAACACTTTTTAAATAACATAATTTCTTTTAGCATTATCTTTTAGTATTTTTCTTTACACTCTATTTTTAATATTTTACTTCACTTTTCTCTATTGATGCCAAAATTCTCATTTTATATATCTTTGTTGGTGTGATTTCCTACAAGGCCATGGTTAAGCCATTTAGAAAGTGGATTTTAAAGAAACCCTCCGCGACCGAGCAATAATAACTAAGACTAGAAGGACAGAATTTCAAGAAATGTCCTGATAATAGACAATGGCAGTCCAAAGGAGAGGCAGATATTAGATGGTTAGGATCTTTAAATTTTAAAGACTTTTAAGTGAGCAAAGATTGAATGCTTAGGGTATTTTAAATTATGGAGACTTTTAGGCCATCAAATGTACATGGTTGGACCCATTTGATCAATGATCTAGATCAACCATCGCCCCCATATGCTTTGATTTATCAGGGCCCTATGGATTCAAATTCAGGATTTGAGATATGAGATTTGGATTATGGATCAATTGTGTTTGGTAATTTAGATTTTGAATAACGTGGAAATTAAAAATTATGTTGGCAACTTAATTTGTAGAATTCACTATTTTTTTGAGCTACTATGATCCAAAAGTGACATCTAGTTGATATATAATACGTAGCATCTTATATTTACTATCTTTAAAAATTGAGGCTAATAAAAAATTAAAAATGTGACACCCACTATTAAAATCGCATGGGGCACTTATATTTATTTGCCATTCATTCAAAGAGCTAGGTCTTTCGGATTCCAGCCCAAATACAGTGATAGGTTCTGTGGGGTCCACTATGATGTATATTTCTTATCCACGCCGTCCATCCGTTTTAACATATCATTTTAGGCAAAAGGCCAAGAACGAAGCAGATCCAAAGCTCAAGTGGACCACAAAACCGGAAACAGTGTTAGTGGAATGCGCAACGTTAAAAGCTTATCGGGGATCACAAAAGTTATAGATCAAGCTGATATTTGTGTTTTGCCTTCGTCCAGGTCTACGTGACCTTATCAACTGGTTGGATATCAAAGAAACATCACGGTGGGCCTTAGGAAGGTTCCAACGGTGGATCTCATTATCCACAGTTCCTTGTGGTGTGGTTCACTTGAGCTTTATATCTGCTTCATTTTCAAGACCACGTCCTCAAATGATCTAGAAAAATGGATGGACGGAATGCATATAAGAAAATACTTCAAGATGGCCCCACAGCGCCTTCCATCAGGGAATCCGCTTGCTTTCCTGAGATGAACGGTCTCGATTTCGAAGATGACGAAGCGGGTCTGGAGTCCTACAAATTTGTGTGCTCCTGCGATCTACCCCCATTCCCCACCTATTTCTGGTGGGTTCGTCCTGCGAAAACTTCCGTCTCTTTCCCAAAAAGCTCGATCCAACCGTCCAGCGCTACCAAGCGTCTCTACGAAAACCTAATTCCCATTTTAACCTCCACAAATCCCGGAATTTCCAGTTCCACACCTAGCCCTCGTCACAACAGCAGTCTCTGCACTTCTCTTGATAGATCTTCCATCGATGGCATCTTGGTAAATTTCCCAATCTCCAAATCCTATGTCCTTCGTATCTGCAATTCTCCTCTCTCTCTCTCTCTCTCTCTCTCTCTCTCGTCCTTCCATGACGGCTCTGTAAATATTAGAAAATTCAAACCCCAAAATTACCTCCTTTGCAAGTCCGATGGCATCTCCGTGAATTTTCCCATCTCCAAGACCTAATTCATCCTTCCCAAATACCCTTTTCCAACCATCTCCAGATCAAAAGATCGTTCGGCCTCTTCGAATCTCCACCGTCGATGGCAAAGGAATTCAACGTCCCGCCGGTCATCTTCCCCTCCGGCGGGAATCCCAGCACCAGCGCCGGGCCGCACCAGCGCCGACTCCCGACCGCTCCCTTCCAACCCCCACGGCCCGCCGTCAATCCTACTCTTCCCTTCATGTCGTTCGATGTCGGATCGGCCCCTCCCTCGACCTCCTTCTCTGCACCTGTTTTCGGCGGCAGCATTGGTGGGTCGTCCGGATCGCTTGGGTTCGATGAAGAACCCCCTCTCCTCGAGGAGCTCGGGATTAACACCCGCCAAATCTGGCGGAAAACTGTTTCGATCCTAAACCCCTTCCGAGTCAATCCCAATCTCCATGAAGACGCAGACTTATCCGGGCCGTTTATTTTCCTGATGGCCTTTGGCCTCTTCCAGCTTCTAGCGCACAAGCTCCACTTCGGTATAATCCTTGGGTGGGTCACTGTCGCCGCCCTCTTCCTATATGTTGTCTTCAACATGCTGGCGGGCCGCAATGGGAACTTGGATCTGTACCGTTGTTTCAGCCTCGTGGGGTATTGTATGCTGCCAATGGTGATATTCTCGGCAGTGTCACTCTTTGTGCCGGAGCAAGGGGTGGTGATTTTCGGGCTGGGGGCGTTTTTCGTGCTTTGGTCGACAAGGGTTTGTACGAGGCTTTTGGTCGAGCTGGCGTCGTGCGGGGATGAACATAGAGGGCTGATAGCGTATGCTTGTTGGCTGATTTACATGCTTTTCTCGTTGCTTGTGATATTCTGATTTTTGGATCGGTGGTAATTGGTAAGTATACCATTGAAAGTGTTCGATTCTATTTCAGGAAATTGGGTTTCTTGTAGATGTATCTCTTTTTTTGATTTTTAGGTTCCCTTTTTTGTTAAATTCTGTTTTATTTGTAAAAAATATTTAGTTATTGGGTTTTGTAAGGAATGCATGTTGTTCTTCTTTAGGTTTTCTTGATGACTTTGAAGTTATTGCTATTCTAACATAGAACAAAGGGATCATTTGGATGCCAGTAAAATCTTCAGTTGTAAATGGTTTACGAGTAGTTTTGGGTGGAAAATGTGGTTGTAAAGCATTTACAAGTTGTAAACACTTTACATGTAAACACCTCATTTCTTTTCCATGCAAAAAAACCCATGTTTCAGAGCACAAGTAAAGGAATTATGTTTGCAAAGACATCATGCATAGAGCTGTACACAAATCGAGGTGGCTCGGTTAACTCGCTCGAATCAACTTGAAGAAGCTCAACTCGACTTGACTTGAAACTCGATTCAGGCTGAGTTGAGCTGAATTTTTGACCTTGAAAATTTTTTTGAGCTGAGTCTGAGCTGGCCTGAGCTCGACTCAACTCGGATTGGTCCATAACTCAAACTCGGCTCACTCGGTCAATTGATATAAATATCAACTTAAAAAAAACCTTACTCCCTTTTAGAATTTCATTTCTCTCAGCTCAACCCCCCCTGGTCCGAGTCTAACTTGCCCGTCTGTCACTACCCTGCTCGCCCCCGTCCTACCCACTGGTCTAAGCTTAGCTCGTCACTGCCCTGCCCATCTGTTCGGTAAACAATCGAACCCCTTCCCATTTTTCATTGTATTTGGGTGGGCGCTGTCCATGGCTGCCTGCTCGGATTAACAATATATATTATATTATATTATATTATATAATATAGAATATATTATATGTATTTAAAAATTAAACTTGAACTTGGCTCGAAAGCATAAACTTGAACTCAGCTCGAGCTGTTGACCAAACTAGGCCGAGTTGGACAGTTAGGCTCGAGGACCGAGCCAAGCTGTGCCAAGCTCAACTTGGTTCGACTCGTGTACATCTCTAATCATGCATAGTAGAGTTCGATGGCTGATAAGTACATTGTTTGCGGGGCCCCACAATTGTGTATGGTACATCCAATCCATCCACAATGTGCGTTTTGGTGCTCTCCCAAGGCCTAAAACATACGCAGATTGATTCATTAGGTGGGCCACAGAAAGGGAACAGTTGAGCTGGGACACCCATCATTAAAAACCTTCCAAATTGTGTGTGGGGCCTGTCATGATTGCTGCAGAGCGTCCAATTTATCCGTCATGTGCAACTGGTGATGCTCTCTTAAGGCCTATAAAAATCAACATCTTTTGATGTGATTTGAATATTTGGTGGGATCTATTGCTCCAAGATCTATTTAGTGTGAAGATGCACTTTCTACATGGTATATACTTCACAAGCTCGCCAAACACAAAAAGCTATTTACCTATAAACACTTTACCACTTTAAAGTCAAATATGGCAGAATGTAAAGTGTAACATGTTTGGGACTAAAAATTTCACAAGCATCTAAACGACCCATAATGAACACAAACACAAGGACCAAAGTCCGCGGAGGTTCTCTTCCAAAGGGCTCTGGGTGTAGTTATTTCTAGGGGATTGAACCTTATCCTATTGTGGGTAGTACATGGAAGATATTTTGGGGGATTGGGTAAATGCATAGTTCTTCGGGAAGGCTTTATTTGGGAGTGGTTTCTTGCCATTGTTGTTTTTCTACTCCCCTCTCTATAAGGTATTTTTTGGATCGGTTATAATAAACTTGATTGCCATCTTTATAGAAAGGGGGAAAAAAAAGGAGAAGTTCAGAAAGCCTCGGATTAATTTACCCAATGAAGAAGATGGAGTTACTAAAGTTGTGGAATGAATCCCAACAACCTACTAGCTGAGAGCTAGTTTACTTTTTATTGGAATCTATTTGATTTTTTTAAAAATTATTATTATTATTATTATATTCCATGCATAATGAGAGTTACATGTGCACAAAAAGGACCTTGTATAGGCTTGAGAAACAAAGAATCCTAGTGTAATGTGAAAGGACTGAAATGACCTCACTAATGAGGTTTCTCACTGATAGGCCATAAGTGGGGTTAATTTAGTCTTCCCCCCATCATTTTAAAACATAAACACAATGGATAGTTGAAAACTATCGTCTGCACCTATGGCAATGTGAGGCCCCTGTGTATGATCATGTGGGGCCCACCTTGGACCTCTTTCGGTTCATACATGCTAAGGACCCAGTTGCTTCACACTCATAATGATGAAAAGCCTAACCCCTTTCCATGCTTCTCTCTCTCTCTCTCTCTCTCTCTCTCTCTCTCGCCCCGCCTCCCAATTGATGTGATCGGCCAATGGTGACTCTAACACCCTCCCTATGGCAATTTTAGGCCCACGTGTACGATCATGTGGGGCCCACCTTGGACCTCTTTTGGTTCACACATGCTAAGGACCCAGTTGCTTCACGCTTAAAAATGATGAAAAGCCTAACCCCTTTCCTAACATATCCCTTTCCATGCTTCCTTGTGTTTGATTAGGCCTATTTGGTTGACTTTCAGTAGGTTAAGTTGAGTGATGCCATTCTTATTGAGGAATGGTTTGACGCACCATTGAATACATATTAAAAACACAAAAATAGATTTTGGTGTTTTACATTTTTTCCTATTTTTCTAATAAATTTTCAAAATTTTTTGGTCTAAAAAAAGCTTCAGATTGGATTGATATGCCTGCATTTTATTGTTTTTGTGTCTAGTTGATTTTCAAATTAACAACGTTAATTCTTAGTCTTGATCATAGAGTTGCTTGGCTTATGTGGTGATGCAGGACATGGAAAATTAAATATGATATGCAAGATTGCAGGCTTAGATCACACCAATTCAGAAACAATCACACAAATTCCACATCCCACATGAAAATCCAAACATTCAATTAAAGGGGAATCTATACGGGTCCAAGCCGACACAGGCTAGGACTGGACTAATAAAATTATAAACCAAACAATGTCAAAGGGAAATAAAATCAACTACTCATGCATAAAAATCAGTCCCTAATCCAAGGGATTCCCTAATTTCAATTCAAGGAACCCTAAGGTGATAAAAAGGGGTAAATCAATTAGGGATCATATAATATAGGGTTAGGATTCATGAAAAAATGACTATGAGAGGATAAAAGAGGATAAAAACCTGAGCCAAAAGATGATCCCGCTTGTGGACAACAACAATGGCCCAAACGGACGTGCGTGTGATCCCGGCCGCACGTGTGTGGGGCCCACTATTCAGAAAAAGGCCACCTTGGCCCTGGTCAGCCAGGGATGGACTCCAAAACCTCCAAATTTCAGCTCGATCCGATGTACGGTTTGTGCGTGGTGCTCCGCCGAAGTTTCAGCTCGCCTGCGGGCCGAAATCTGGAAACCTGCTTCAATGAAGAAATCTGATGCAACAAAAGGACAAATTCAAAGTACGGATGGTGGGGGAAGATGGAAAAAAAAAAGATGATGGAAGATGGGGGTGAATTGGGATCGATGTGGCTTCGCACCACGGTAGTTAGCCCTTCGAAAAGGGAGGGCTTCGCACCCACTTTTGAATTCTTCCACAACTCACGAAGAGAGCAGAAAGATAAAGCAGGAATTTTTTATTAACTTCAATGAATGAAAAGAACTACAAATGGTGCCTATTTATAGGGAGAACCCTATACCAAAAAACTCGCACCATGTGCGACACCTATTACTTGGCGATGAAGTAAACTAAAATAAAAACCAAACAAGAAAATCTAAAGCGTTCACGATGTTCTAAATAATAACAATAAGCAAAACCTAAAATATAAAACTAATCCGACGAGTGGGCCACGATCATGAGATCCCATGTGGGCTTTTCTTGACTATCGGGCTACTTTTCTGAACCAAAACTTGACTTCTAGCTAGGAGGCCCTCCCTAGACGTCGTCATCGAGGCAGATCGATGGTGGGGTCCTCCATCTACGTACATACGTGCGTAGGGGGCGGCGTGAGTGCGCGTGATGTCCCCATCAATTCTCCCCGGCTGCAAAGATTTTGCCATTAGCGAAATAAAACTTCTGAACCGCTCCAGGATGTCAGGATCAAGTCTCTGAAGCTCCTTCTCAGTGAGCCACGTGCTGTCTAAAGCTAGGCGTGGCTTCCATTTAACCACGTACTTCTGAAACCCGCTGTCCGACGTTGAAACTATCTGATGGTCCAGGATATCCTCTATTTCCTTTTTGGGTGTGTGAAGGTTAGGTATGGGAGATAGAGGCTGGGAAAATGAGTCGGGAAGGATAGGTATGGGAGGTAGAGGCTGGGAAGATGGGTCGGGACGGGTAGGTATGGGAGGTAGAGGCTGGGAACATGGGTCGGGACGGGTAGGTATGGGACGTAGAGGCTGGAAAAATGGGTTGGGAAGGGTAGATATGGGAGGTAGAGGCTGGAAAAATGGATCGGGACGGGTAGGTATGGGATGTA
Organism: Magnolia sinica; assembly: GCF_029962835.1. Lineage (NCBI taxonomy): Eukaryota > Viridiplantae > Streptophyta > Magnoliopsida > Magnoliales > Magnoliaceae > Magnolia > Magnolia sinica. The sequence goes on along the minus strand of NC_080591.1, from coordinate 25,621,768 downwards.
GAGGCTGGAAAAATGAGTCGGGAAGAGTAGGTATGGGAGGTAGAGGCTGGGAAGAAAGGTTAGGAAAAGTAGATATGGGAAGTAGAGGTTGGGAAAATGGGTTAGGAAGGGGCCATGGTTCAAGGGATAAATATGGAGAATCAGGATGGGTGGGCGAATGGCTGGACAAAGTATCAGTGGTCCCCTGAAAAGTAACTAAATCCTCCACATCGGATGTGAAACTAATTCCCATGGAAGGTGGAAGATCTATCTCATACACATTGAGACCGTTTCGTTTTATAATTTTGACGGGTCCAGCACTACACGCGTGTAACTTACGAACGACCCTTAAAGGGTATCGCTCGGGCCTGATGCAGACCATCATAGAGTCCCCAATATTGAATCCTTTGAAACATTTATACTGGTCTGTAGAAAATGTGCAATGTTCATTATTAGTCATGATCTTCTGCCTGATTTCTTGATGCCATGAATGAATGTGATGCGCAAAAGACTCTGCAGACTCTGACGGCCTATGGGGCAGTGACATAGGGACAAGATCAATAAGTTTCCTAGGTTTATAATCAGTAACGACTTCACGAGGACTTAGACCTGTGGACCTATCGACAAAATTATTCAACGTAAACTCGGTTGTAGGTATTACGGTGTCCCATATTCTGGTGTGCTCTATATCCTTCGTAGGGGACTCATCCGGTAGATCATCAGGAAAGATATCACGTAACTCATCCATTACCGGAATGGCCTCAGTGGGTAACTCTACACTAGCCGCTGGTGCACTCTCTCCAGCCACAAGGCCACACATGTTGTACCCCTCAAAATAGTGGTCTTTATGTCTCTCATGGGGTGGGTGTCTGGGTGCACACCCATAATTGATTCCTTGACCAACTCCATTCATTGGTGTATCCTCCAGGCCACCTGCTTGAGATTGGACATCTACCCCAATGGTGGGGTTTGTCCTAGCGATGGTCTTTAGTCGGGTAATGCGTACATCAAGCTGTTCACAGCATTGGTCCATTTCCAAACGCTTAATCATAGACTCCAACGTCTGAGATATCTTGTTTAGTGACTCTTGCAATTGTTCCATGTTTAGTGTAGGGTGAAAACCGAAACCGCGACCCGTACGTGTGGGCATACACTGACTTGCTCAACCTTAAAGACCTTTTATGACAACTATATGCGTCTAAAAACTAAATGACCCTACGAGACTTTATATGAAGGAGACTACACACTGTTACTAAAATTCAGCTATATATGATGGACTGAATGCATGAAGGACTCAAACAAACTAAACCCTAAATATGTGGTGAATTCCCCTATAAGAACCCTAGGCTTTGATACCAAATTTGATGCAGGACATGGAAAATTAAATATGATATGCAAGATTGCAGGCTTAGATCACACCAATTCAGAAACAATCACACAAATTCCACATCCCACATGAAAATCCAAACATTCAATTAAAGGGGAATCTATACGGGTCCAAGCCGACACAGGCTAGGACTGGACCAATAAAATTATAAACCAAACAATGTCAAAGGGAAATAAAATCAACTACTCATGCATAAAAATCAGTCCCTAATCCAAGGGATTCCCTAATTTCAATTCAAGGAACCCTAAGGTGATAAAAAGGGGCAAATCAATTAGGGATCATATAATATAGGGTTAGGATTCATGAAAAAATGACTATGAGAGGATAAAAGAGGATAAAAACCTGAGCCAAAAGATGATCCCGCTTGTGGACAACAACAATGGCCCAAACGGACGTGCGTGTGATCCCGGCCGCACGTGTGTGGGGCCCACTATTCAGAAAAAGGCCACCTTGGCCCTGGTCAGCCAGGGATGGACTCCAAAACCTCCAAATTTCAGCTCGATCCGATGTACGGTTTGTGCGTGGTGCTCCGCCGAAGTTTCAGCTCGCCTGCGGGCCGAAATCTGGAAACCTGCTTCAATGAAGAAATCTGATGCAACAAAAGGACAAATTCGAAGTACGGATGGTGGGAGAAGATGGAAAAAAAGATGATGGAAGATGGGGGTGAATTGGGATCGATGTGGCTTCGCACCACGGTAGTTAGCCCTTCGAAAAGGGAGGGCTTCGCACCCACTTTTGAATTCTTCCACAACTCACGAAGAGAGCAGAAAGATAAAGCAGGAATTTTTTATTAACTTCAATGAATGAAAAGAACTACAAGGGGTGCCTATTTATAGGGAGAACCCTATACCCAAAAACTCGCACCATGTGCGACACCTATTACTTGGCGATGAAGTAAACTAAAATAAAAACCAAACAAGAAAATCTAAAGCGTTCACGATGTTCTAAATAATAACAATAAGCAAAACCTAAAATATAAAACCAATCCGACGAGTGGGCCACGATCATGAGATCCCATGTGGGCTTTTCTTGACTATCGGGCTACTTTTCTGAACCAAAACTTGACTTCTAGCTAGGAGGCCCTCCCTAGACGTCGTCATCGAGGCAGATCGATGGTGGGGTCCTCCATCTACGTACGTACGTGCGTAGGGGGCGGCGTGAGTGCGCGTGATGTCCCCATCATGTGGCCTTGGCTAATTGTGATTGGGGAATTCTTGAAATTGCTTTTGATCCATACTTGACAATGCATTTGCCGGGTAATTCCTAACTCGCACTGACATGCATTTTCGTAATTATAGCCCATAAGTATAGTTGACCATTTCTGTTGAGCTGTAGTCACCATCATGGTCGTATAAAGGGGTTATCTTACAACTGTATTGGCCATTATGTTAATGAAGAAGTCACCTTGTTACGCAATGCGGTGATGAATTGGTCCATTATGGAAAAAACAGGTTGTACTGGCGCAATTATGGGGGCTAATCCGAGCGTTATGAGCGTTGCAGGCCAATACTTGTCCTATTGACACCGTTACAGGCCAATACTTGTCATATTGACACCGTTACAGGCCAACATGGTGATGTAGCCCCATGACCCACCACATGGCCCAACATGTGCTGATTTTGGATTGTTTATTTATGTATTTGGGGCTTAAATATCAAGATTTGCAATTTACTATTTGTGGAAAATATGGGAGCTGATTTAAAGATGTGATTAAAAATATTGGGAGATGTGATTGAAGATATGGTTGAAGATTTGGAGGATTATTTCCAACATTTGCTTTTACTAGTATTAGGCTTTTACCATCTTAGGTAGATTAGTGCGATTTGAAATCAATCTCTCAGTTGGGGGGATTCCCATTGAAGATTCATTTAGAGGGAGATTAGATATGGTAGGCATTCCAAAAATTTGTAAGTATATGTTTTTCTGAAAGTATTGTAAGAAGAGGTTTGATATCAATATAGTACTTCTCCTTCTCTGCTCAAATATTCTTGGGGGTGTGCTCTTGTCCATTTCTTTGCAATTCGTGTGTTGAGATCTTATTAACTCAATAACCAGGTTGCACTATTTTGGTATTAGAGTGAGCAATTGTTGGGGAATTGCCGACACTAAATCATCTCCTGATGGCTTCAAAAGAGGTGGTGTAAGAAGAGTTTGTGCAAGTAATTCAACTGATCCATGCACTCATTGAGCGGGTAGATTAACTCGCACATGTGGTAGGCAATCTCACTAATCAAGTGGAGGAGCTCCAACGTGGAGGAAATCTAGATACCGAAGTCAGAGCACGTGGGCATGTCGGGGAAGGTCCTCGCCAAGGTCCTACGTTCCGAACCAACATATGCAGCCTTGGCTTATGGAGGCATGAATGATCGAATCCTTCGTTTGTTGAAATGTGATAGGGAACCTGGAATTGAAGTAGGAATTTCGAAAACGATGAAGAGATCCATAGAGTCAAAAGGAAAAGTTGACATTTGAAGTGATTGATGCATTAACGTTGGACCTACTTGAATTCTCTAATGGATCAATTGATGGATTTATTGATAGTGACAATTACATTGATAAACATGCAAATAGGTCTCAACACTGAAATCGAAGTACATTTGCAAAAGATGATTGTAGTGTGAATGTTATAGGATTGACGAAGAACTTTAAAGTTACAGCAAGCAAATTAGTATGCACAAAAGTGCAAGTGAAAGAGACATCATCTACAGTGGACTCCGCCAAAGGTTGGTCGAGCCAACGCTTAGGGTTGCACCACCAGATTCCACCATAGAAGAAGAAGACTCGTTGTAGAGATAGTACAAGTCCTAAGGTTGAGATTGGTTTCCAACTCGAGGACAAGTTCTTTCAAAGCCAAGGAGAATTGATGTAGGCAGTAGGCTCACAGCCCACCACAGGGCCCAACTTGTGCTGATTTTGGACTGTTTATTTGTAAGTTTGGGGCCTAAATATTAAGACTTGCAATTAACTATTTGTGAAAAATATGGGGCTGATTTAAAGATGTGATTGAAGATACGGGGAGATGTGATTGAAGATATAAGGGCTAATTTGAAGATGTAATTGAAGATTTGGATAAGTATTTCCTAACAGTGTTGTCATGCGCGACCGCATATACGCATATTCATATGCAAATCGCATATGCGATGTATGCGATCACATATTGACCATTATTATTATTATTATTATTATTATTTTTACAATAAAAACACTTTTTTATTTCCTATAAAAAGGCTTACAAAGCTCCTCCATTTGCAATATTCTCACCCCAAATTCTCTTACTCTCTTCTTGTCTTACATTTCATAATTCCAAGTAGTCTTAATTTCTCTCTATCTTACACTTCCTACTTCCAAGTGGTCTTCTCTCTCTCTCTCTCTCTCTGAAGTTGGAAGATCAAGATTCAATATATTTCTTACATACATTCTTCTAATTCTAATGTTTCTTTTCAAGGAAGATTCAAGTTCAAGTGTTCAACAAATACATTCAAGCACTCTCTCTCACACATATTACATTTCTATTTCATTCTTTGTCTCTCTTTCTCTGTTTTTTCTCTACAATCTACATTACATACATAATACATTTTACATATTTTTTTCCCTCTTTTTCTTACATTTTCCTCTCTTATATTTCCATTTTCTATAATTAATAAAAAATAAATAGCTTCTTCATTTTGTTGTTACTTGTTACTTTACTCCTTGTTAAGTATTATTTGTTAACTATATTGTTGAATGTTGATCACTTTGTTTAATTCATTTTATTTCACTCAAATGTATTTTAAATATGTAAAATTAGTTATCTATGTACTTCAGAAAGATCCCCTTAATTTCTGATATATATGTTTTACATTTCCCCCCTTTTATTTTATTTTTTTTATTTTAAATTTTTGAGGAAAAAAACAAATATGTGGTCACATATGCGGTTGTGTGCATATTTGCACAAATTTCCCCTATTTTTTTTAGTTTCTTTTAAAATTTTCGAGGAAAAAACAACAAATATGTAGTCGCATATGCGATCACACACGATCACACTTTTACTATTATTAGGCTTTTACAATCTTAGCTAGATCAGATTGTTTTGAAATAAATTATGATTGATTTGAAATTGATTGTGACTGATTTGAAATCAATCTCATGTCCATTTCTCTGTGATTCGGTTGTCGATATTTCATTGACTCGATAATTGGGTTGCACCATACGACCATAGAAGTCCATTACGGAAGTTTTTATGTTCAAAATTTCTCTTGATTTTCCATGTCTTTATTCATTCAACCATGAAGAAAGCTTAGAAACTAATTTTAAATTAGATCTAGGCCTACTTTGAGGATCCAACACAAAATTTGAGTGAAATTCAATGAATCGAAGTGGAGTGTACCATTTAGGGAAATATCGGAAGAAGGGGTAAATAATCACTTGTTTTTCATCTTTTTCATCTTTTTTTTTGTTGTATTTATTATTATTATTATTTGTAACGGTCTCTAATCCACCAGGTCATGCTAGATTTGTGTTCAAATAGGGCCTATTTGGTCAATTTTTAGCAGGTTAAGATGACACTGCCTTAGAGACAACATTGTTCCTAAAGAATGCCCTGTTACACCAAATACAAGTCCAAGACAAAAAAGAAAAAAATAAAAAAAGAAAAAGAATACATATTTGGAATCCTCATTTTTTTAAAATAGAAATTTACCAATATTTTTTAGATTTTTTTTTCAACAAAAGATTCTGTCTGTTTCATGACTGTATTGAGCCGATACGGGGTCTCTATTGGACGATCAGGTCTGTATCATATCAGACAGCAAGCTGGATGTTACACCAGCCAATACCGTTATTTCATACCTTGGTCACCATTCACTCCTCCAAGTCATATTTCAAGCTCTTCTGATCAGTTTGAATAGGAAAATGTTGACGTACTGACACCACTTATTGATCCATAAACAAAGGATGTCACTTATCTATGGAGTGTACCATCTTAAGCATTTCTTTTCATTAGTAGAGTGAGTTGCATCTAGTAGTTAAGGGGTTGGTGGGGCATGGCGCTTTTGGCATGTTGACATGTGAGTTATGTTGGTAATCTTGTATTGGTGGTTTCTTTGCTATTTTGAGTAGCCAACCACTCGGTCATGGCCTTTTGATATGTGTGGGCTCACACTTAGCTGTCCCCCTGGCAATTGCCCCTTCTAAGAATATTGCTAGGTGAAATCAGGTGAATTGAGGCCATTGCTACCATCTGGTTGTTGGGGACCAGGTTAAACTTCTTGAACTACTGGCTCAGTATGCCCATCCAGCAGGATCATGTTCCTTAAGTGCTAATTGTTTATCTTCGGGTATAGGATCACTTTTTCATATTATCTTACAGATCTCCTTCAGTGTTTCGAGAATTTGAGACAGGGTCTATTCATTGGGATTGATCCTTTCCTCCTAGTCTTTATCCTAGCCTCCATAGCCATATTGGTTCACAACTTCACACTATCACGAGTGAAAGAGGGTTACAGGGAGTGGTGTTGGATGTATTGATAATATCAGTCGATATATCAGCTGATATTATGTCTTGCAAGTGTGCTGTACGGAATCCACAGGTATTAAGTACCTGTTGTGGGCACAACATATTGTTGTTTGTTTGCAATATTGCATTAATATCAGTATTAGGATGCTGTTCATCTGGCCTTTATGAAATGGTGGCGATGGGTCCACATGCAATATATCATGTGTCTGAATACAATTTCCTGTAAATCACTGAAATTTGAGTGAAAGTTGAAAGCAAAACAGAAAAGAGAAAACCCTTTAATTCAATTTTTGGGGCAATTTTTGTGTGTCCATTTCCTGTAAATCAGTGAAGTATGAGTGAAAGGCAGTTTTCTGTTCAATTTTGTAATTAGCGAAGGATGCTGGGTTGTATTTTTTACTGTATGATTTGCAGCTTCTTAACAAAACTAATTTCTTCACTCTTCAAAAAATAAAATAAAATTTGTGTGTGTCAATTCCCTGTAAACAGTGAAATTTGAGTGAAAGTTAAAACAAAACGGAAAAGAGAAGAAAACCCCATTTATTCAATTTTTTGGGGAAGTCATCTCTAGTAAGATACTAAAGAGGAAGGCTAACTGGCTGCACTAGAGGTCCATGCATCTTGAAGGAAATCTCTAAATTCTAAATTTGGCAATGTATTTGGAGGGGTTGGCTAGGCCCCTAAGGATGGCTTGCGGTTCCCAGTGGAATCAGTTTTTAGGCTATATATGGGTGGGGGAGTCCTCACTCAAAGATTTTCCAGATTATACTAGTTCTTCTCCAAATACATAAATATCAAGTAACATTACAAAAAGAGATACCTCTTCCTTCCATAAGTAACATTACATGAATATGATTCGCAGAGCCAATCATATTCACAAGATCCACACCCACAACTCCCTCCATGAGGATCCCTCGCAGGTTAGGGATTCAACAGTTGATTTCTATGGGTGACAATTTCTGAAGACTATCTCTTGATTGCCTTAAGTATATCTATATCATGCATCATGGTGCCGTGTGGCTCCAGTGAGATTTCGAAGAGGTAAGAGAAGTGCTTTGGGAGATGGATAATGGTAAAGCCCTTGGACTGGATCAGTGTTTCCATATAATTTTTTCAAGCTTGCTGGGATTTATTAAATTGGATTTGATGAGTTTTTTCAAAGAATTTATGATTGAGCTATCATGAGTAGGTGCCTTAAGGCTTTCTTCATTACCCTTATCCCCAAGGTTGTGGACACTTCATAAATGAAAGAATAGATACCAACAATACCGGTTGTGGGGGTTTGTAAGATCCTTGCAAAAACATTGTTTGCGAGACCCAAGGAGTTACTTAGATTGGTTGTTCCTCCCTGCCAAGGTGCATTTGTAAAGAAATCTTTTGGATGGTATTCTTGTGGCAAACAAATGCGTTAACTCAAGACTTAAGGAGAGCTAGGTTGCTATATAAAGTCGACGTGGAAAATGCTTAAGATCATGTTAACGGGGACTACATACTATCTGTGCAGGATGGGATTCCAGAACAAATGGATCTGGATGGATTGAGGACATTTCGCTGCATCCAAATGTATTTTGGTCAATGGTTATTCCCTGTGTGCTTATTTCCTAGTTCCAGATTAAGGGGACCTGCTAGGAGGTCTTCTCAGGTCCAAGTGGCATTGGAGATGTTAGCTAGGTCTCAGATCCGAGTAGGGTTTAATGCATGGGGCATTTTCACCCTGGGCTTGAGTGAGGTCGCCCGTGGGATGCAGGGGCACACTCGAGGTGGGCGGGGCCCATGAGGGAGTTCTCGTGTTCGAGACTCCTCATCGGGGGTAATTAATGCGCATTTCACACCGGGCTCGAGTGGGGTAGCCTGCGGGATGCGGGGACACACTCGGGGTGGGCGGCTCGTGTGAGGTGGTACCCATGTGAGTTGGGCCCCACGAGGGGGGTTCGGCCGAGGTCCTAACCCATGAGATGTAGGGCATTTTCGCACCGGGTTCGAGTGGGATGCAGGGGCAACTCGGGGTGGGTGGGGCCCACGGGGGAGGTCTCGTGTTCGAGACTCCTCACCGGGGGTGATTAATGCGCATTTCACACCGGGCTCGAGTAGGGTAGCCTGTGGGATGTGGGGACACACTCAGGGTGGGCGGCCTGTACGAGGCGGTACCCATGTGATTTGGGGCCCACGAGGGGGGTTCGGTCGAGGTCCTAACCCATGAGATGTGGGGCCTGAGCTATGAGATAAAGGGATTAATTCGCCATACTCTAACAGTTCGAGCTTTTAGAGCAAGTGGTTAATTGTCCTGCATCAGGGTTGGCAGATGGTCTTCTTGGGTCCATCGATTTTGTGGGGAGAGGGAGCGGTTTGTTGGTTTCATGGGAGTAATTGCCGATGAAATAGAGAAATGAAACAGGAAGGGAGAGTAAATGAAAAAGGCAAGCATGTTTTTGGATGTTGACCCTCTCGAACCTTTGGGAGAGACGGTTCCTTGCAAAGGGGGCATAGTAACTCGGTCCTGTGAGAAAAACTCCTTCCCAAGAACATTGTGGGGTTGTCATTCCTAGTGCCAGAAGGTTTAAGGAAGTCTTTGGCTAGATGACCTCTCCCCCTCTCCCCCAAACATTGCCATTAAAAAAAAAGGACGATGAGGTGTTAGTTCCATTTCTTCATCAGAAGACGGGGCAATCGTTCCCTTTGAAGGCACATTTTCCTTGATTTCTGGAATGGTACATGAAGCAATCCTAGATCAACCTTGGGTTCTTTTGAAAATAATTAAAAAGTACCGCGATTGGATTTTCTATTTTCTGCACAATGTATTCTGCTCAATAGAAGCTCCAGAAGACGTTGATCAGAAGTGAGAGTGTTGTTTACATGTAGAGACAAGGGAGACTTTGATACTCTGGTTGTCTGATGGATGATACATGGAATTGCATACTTTGAAATTGAAGATTTGGCATACAAGTCAAATTAAACTGTCCAATTTATGGGTCTCAGTTGGGATGTATCAGGAACCAGAAATTACACGTATTTGATTATCCGACTAATTGAATTAGTGGACATCTATTGATCGGTTAAGGATGGGAAAAAAATAAAAATAAAAATCCAATGGTCCTATTTCAACAAACAAGTGTCTACGAATCAGAGGTTATGATTGGTCAAACTATCTAATTTTGGGACTGGGTTACCGGCAGTGGGTTTCACAATTTAGTCAATTTAATTTGAGTTAGTGTATGCCATGCGTACTATTTCTGAGTTGCTTGCATATCAAGTGTCATGCTATGCCAAAGTAGCAAATAACTCTGCTAAAACAAACCTTTAGATGGTGTTGTTGAAATTACTCAAGATAAATAGATGGTTTGGGTTTCTTTGGGACTAGGTGATTTGGGACAAGGCAGCACCCGTAACATGTCAGCTTGGGATGCATTGTATTTGGCTATTTTTTGAAGGTTAAACACCATTTAATGTTTTTTCTTTTTCTTTTTCTTCTTTTTTTTTTTAAATTTTTTTTTAATCATCATCATTATTATTATTATTTTTATACTGGAAGTACATCACATCATGGTAGGGTAATGTTTTACAGTTCAACGAGTAGTCCACTTGATTGGATGTTTAAGAGATCATCTATGGTTAGTCTCTTCACAAATTATGATATGAATCTCCTGTCATGCTTTTCTTTCATCTTGAAATGAGTGGGAGACTTATGTTCTCCTTTGTTGTGAAGTTTGTCATACAAAGTCATTTATCATTCACTCTCTTTGTATATCCCACATTTGTGGCAAACAATAATAAGGGCCCAGTTGGACACAACTGCAATAAAAAGGGTCTGTTTGGACACAACTGCTGGATGAGTGAGTTTCCGTGAAAAGGGGTTTCTTGTCTGCGTTGTTGGTCTACTTGCTTACAACCAATCCTATTGTTTTTTTGGGGAGTGGGCTTTTCAGGACCTATTTTGTCAAGTCGGGATCAGCGGGGGTGTGCGGAAGTGCATCCAAATGCACAACATAGACTGCAGTTTGGCTCAAAACAGTGTTTAGGCATTAAAAAGCCCCTTTTGAGGGAGCATCCAAACGCGCCTAAACTTCGTGAATTTTGAAAAGAGGGCTGTATCTCTTTGCTTTGAGAGAGTAATACAAGAACATTAGGTTAGTCCTAATCATGGTTAAAGGACTTGGCAACTTGGACCGACATGTCCGGTCTCAAGTTGAGTCGAGTCGACATGCTGAGTGACTCATGGTGTCGAACTAGATCATGCCTGACAGATTCCAAGTCGTAAAACCTGGGTTCCAAGGGCCTTTGTCCTCGCTATAGGGTTGCTCACCTCACCCGAAGTAGTTATCTCAGTCTCCGCTTCAACTGCTACCCTAACATGGCCTTCTAATATTTCGTTTTGTAGCGTGGCCCACTAATAGTTTGTTTTGTTGTGCCAAAGAGCCTACGGCTCTATATTCATCTATTTTCTGTTTGTGTTTTTTTTTGAGCAGTTTGAGTCCTTGGTTTTGGCTCATGTGAAATCATGCTTCTACTATCATATTTTTACAAATTGGTGTTTGTTGAAGGTTTATAAAATGAATTGCCATCTTGTATAGGCACATGGGGATGACACAAAATTGGATTTCATGATGAAATGTTGAAGACCAGTTGCTCCAGTCTATCAGTCGAGTCAGGATGCCAGAGTAGAAATTCCTCTCTGCTCGAGTTTGATTGAGCCTCACCACAGCATATTTTGAAGTAATCTTTTAGCAATACATTATTCACATCCATACCAAACCGGTGCAGAGAATTCGGCATGCATGGACAACTTATGCACCTATAATGCATACTGCAGGATTTGTTAACAGATGGAGAACACGTACAAGATGCTTGAAATGAGGAGGCAGTCAGGACTAGCAATGTTCTTTGCTGGTGGGTCATAGAAATGTCTTAGGTTGCCTTTTGTTTGTTCAGTTAATGTGTGATTCACTGCTTTTTGAAAATTGTTTTCTTTAAGTTTTCTGGTCTCTTCTTTAATCTTTACCAGAAATTCTGGTCTCTTCTTTAATCTTTACCAGAAAAAAATAAAATCCAGAGACCCGCCAGATGGGCAGCTTGGATCTAATTGCACTGGATCACCACACACACACACGTCATGTACTCTTATCAAGATGTGATGGCAATGTTTGGTTAGTTTCGGAATATATCTTGGAAGCATTTTGCAGTGGGATATGATTAAATGGTGTGGGGACCACTGTGATATGTTGATGACATCCAATTCATCCATCGAATGCCCCTAGCTTGTTTGGCAAGTGCCCAAAAATCAGTCCAATCCAAAACTGAGGTGGGATCATGGTAGGAAACGGTTCAGGGGTGACATGTGCCATTGATCCAAGTTGCGCCCAACGGAGTGTCGAAATAGGTCGATGGCTGTGGGGTCCCTTCATATTGGGCAGATGCTTTAGGTGAATGGGTTGTATGAAACACCCTGCGCGGGGGCTCTCCACGGGAATCAAGGGTGGGTGCTCCCCCTCAACTGCTTTCCTATCATGTCGCCCACACCAAGATTTTTTGGTCCCAATCCCAAACGAGGGGTGATGCATCTGATTTTTGGAGTGGATGTCATCAGAACAGCATGGTGGGACCTACAAATGTTTTTGACGAAAGCCTTTTTGCATTGAATTATTTCCCTCTTGCAGCATGGTTTTAAAGCTTCAGCTGAACCCGGGAAGTATTGTCTTATATGAACCGGTTTTGGTTGTAAAGGATACTGCTGGGCCTGGAATGGGGCAGTAGGACACCCTTTCCATGGTGAATGGTAAAACCTATTTGCAATTTTCAGCTTGCGCCAGTTAGATTGAGTGATCTGAAGATTCTGAACCGTTGATCTTATTATATACGCCACTTTGCATGGCACATGCACAAAAAATCTCCCATGTTTCAGTAGGAAAAAAATGCAATGGGGCTTGATGTTCAGCTAATAAAAGGCCAAATATTCTATATGAGGATCTGGAGATTTTCGATGCATTGGGCCATCTATGGCGATTCCCATCATATTGATGTCTTGAATCAGAGGCCCACTTGAAAAAAATGAAATTATGAACGTACATTGCAGTGGCTCGGATAGCTTTGCCTATGAGCCCTACATCTCTAATTTCCCTTTTGATTTTGCAGAAAAGTGCCATATGCTTACTTCTTAGTATTCCTTTCAGTCTGTTCTATTTATTAGGTGAGCCAGGATATCAAAACAATGGATGGTCAATGATTTCCAATTACGGGCTTGGCCTACTCTATGTAAGTGTGGGCCCACCTAATTTTCTACAAGGTGGTGATCTTTCATGATCATGCCCGTTTGGCTTGGATGGAGCTGGCCCGACCCCGATGAAAGCCCTAATCATCTTCGAACATGCCAGGGGATCGTGCCAAAATGTACCCCAAGGCCTCCTCATGGGAAATGGTTCTATGCGGTTGAGCTCATGGGAACTTCCCATGAGGTTGAGCTGTGTGGGCCACCGTGCATTTGATGAGTACCCTTTAAATGATGGGATTTCCCAAAAATCAGCCGTATAAGGTACTCAGGTGAGCCATACCATCTAAAATAATGTGAAGACATGCCTAAAAAATATAAAAGCACTTAGTGGGGCCCACCTGAAATTTCAATGCTTCTGAAACTTGGTCTGATCACTCGTGCAAGTGGGACACACATAATGGATGGGCTGGATTGGTGAACCACACCTCGGTGGGCCCAACAAATGATTATGACTGTTTTAATGGGAGGATAACCCCTCTCAACTTTTGTATGTGGTGTGGCCCACACAAGTCACGGATTGACTTGATTTTAAGCACCAGGCCCACCATGGAATGTTGTATCTGACTGAGGGGTACATGTTCGGCATGCATCGGCTCACATAGCTCGACCTAAGTTCCCATGAGCTCGACCGCATATATATATATATATATGAGTCATGCTCCCCTGTGCACCTACGCATGTGTGCACCTTTGCACACGTGCCATGGGTGTCTAATCTGAACGGTCCATGTGATGCGGAATCCCATAAACCTCATGCGACAAATTTTCACCCTTATCTAATATTCTAGTGGCCCATAGCAAAGAGAAATGCAAATCAAGGGAGGAAACTGTTTTCATTTTTCATGGCCCATCAAAGTTTTATATCAAAGTAAAACTTGGGCTTGGGGGGTTTCAGAAGGTGCTGCTTCACATGAACGGTTCAGATTTTGGATCCACATCACGTATGATGGGTTCTCAAAAAAGTTTGTACGTAGTACGTACGAACTGGTTGGCAGGTGAGCGTTTCCATGTATATATATATATATATAACCTTAACGTAAGGTCAAGTCGTGTCTTCGCCTGAGCCATTGGATGATAAAAATAAAAAATGCGCATTTGACGGGAAGTTAGGACAGCTTTTCCGAGAAGCTAATATGATAGGAAGCTAGTTAGGGCTCACCATCATGCTGTGAGAAATCCACACAGTCCATCTGTTTTTCCATATCATGTTAGGGCATGAGATAAAAAAATGGGGTGGATCCAAAACTCGTGGGCTGCGAGGTAAGAAACATTGAGGATTGGACGTCCTCTATTGAACATTCGTGGGGTTACAGAAGTTTTAGATTGAGGTAATATTTTTGTATCTTCAGTTCATCCCAGTATGAATGACCTTGTGAATGGTACGGATGGCATATAAGAATAACGGTGGACCTTAGGAAGGTTTCAACGATAGGCATTTCCCTACTTTCATTTTCTTATTGTGTGGCCCACTTGAGTTCTACATCTATCTAATTTTTTTTCCCACGTCCTAACATGAATAGATAAAATGAATGAACGGAGTGAATTTCTAACAAGCATTATAATGGGCCCACCTATCTTTGTGTAGATAAAAATTCCTTCCCACACTATCCAAATTACAGGCGGTATGCGTGGGGAGTATATTAGGTGCAAATCCGGCCTCACCCAAGAAGGTGCGGTCCTTATCGTAGGCCCACATTGACATATGAATTTTATATCCATGTCACCCATCTGATTTTATAGATCATTTTAAGATACGGTTCAGAACCAAAGCAGATTCAATTCTCGGGTGGACCAAACCATAGGAAAAAGTTGTGATTGACAATTAATTGACCACTTAAACTTTGGATGAATCCGATATTTGTTTTTTGACTTCATCCAGGGTTATGTAACTTATCAATAGGTTAGATGGAAAACAAGCATGTTGTAAACTTTACAGTGAGCCATGGGAAGTTTTTAATGGTATAGTATTCAATCACCATTGTTTCTGATAATATGATCCACCTGGGAATTGGATCTTCTTTATTTTTGGAAAAAGACTTAAAATTGTCTTCTGAAACAGAAGGACGGTATGGATATACAATATGAAGATCAAGTTGGGCCCCATGGTAAGGGATGCACTGTCTTAGGTTAGGCTGCCGCCACACCTAATCTGCTCCCTCCCCCGTGAAGCAGAATGGCTGGTGTGCCACACGCTACCGACCTTGGTGGTGTGATGGCGTCACCAAGTTCTGTGAGCCCCACCATGATGTAAGTATTATACACACACCGTCCGCCCATTTGGCAAAATCATTTTACATTATTAGCACAAAAATTAAGTAGATCCAAAGCTTAAGTGGACCACAACACATAACACATAAAGTAATAGGGATTAAATGCCTACCATTGAAAACTTCTTGGGCCGCAAAAGTTTTAGATCAAGATGATATTTGTTTGGTCCCTTCATCCAGTTCCGTGTGACATTATGAACAGGTTGGATGGAAAATAAACATCATGATGGGCTATGGTAAGGTTTCAATGGTGGGCATCATTGTTCCCATTACTTTCTGTGTTGTGGTCCACTTGAACTCTGTATCTGCCACGGTTTTAGCTCATGCCCTAGAATCTCTCAAAATGGATAGATAGCGTGGATATAACACATATCAAGGAGGGTCCCAAGGAATTGGGCAACACACCCTCAAGATTGTATAAGGCAGATTTAGCCGGTTCTTTTTTGTTTTTTTAGGACAGCATCTCCACCGAACATTTTGAAATTTTATCATCCAATGGCTCTAGCGAAGACACGGCTCGACCTCATGTCAAGGTTCATACCTCGTTGTACCATTTCCTCTATATATATATATATATATATATAGGAAATGGTACTATAAGGTCAACCTCATGGGAACTTCCCAAGAGGTCAAGCTGTGTGGGCCCCACCATGATGTGTGTAAAACATGAACACTGTGCATTTGATGGGTTCCCATTAGGCTATGGGACATCCCAAACATCGGCCGTATACGAAACTCAAATGGGTCATACCATCAAAAATTACGTGAAGACATGCTGAAAACATATAAAATCACTTGGTGGGGCTACTTGATTTTTGGATGCCGCTGAAACTTGATCTGATCCCTCATCCAAGTGGGACAAACGCAATGAATGGGCTGCATCTGTGAACCACATCTTGGTGGGCCCAATAAATGATTATGAATGTTTTAATGGGAGGGTAACCCCTCTCAAGTTTTGTATGTGGTGTGGCCCACCCAAGTCATGGATTGACTTGATTTTTAAGCCCCG
The DNA here is from genome assembly GCF_029962835.1 of Magnolia sinica. Classification (NCBI taxonomy): domain Eukaryota; kingdom Viridiplantae; phylum Streptophyta; class Magnoliopsida; order Magnoliales; family Magnoliaceae; genus Magnolia; species Magnolia sinica. The sequence continues at coordinate 25,605,371 of NC_080591.1, read as the reverse complement.
TGGGCCACCATAGAATGGAGCATCTTACTGCTGAGGTATATATCTGTGTGTGTGTGTGTGTATATAAGGTGCACGTGTTTGATATTTGGGTTGTTCATCATATATGTCCCATGATCGTTAGTTCCATTCTTTTCTTTTGGTTTTCTTTTGTACATATATAACCCACCTGATGAGTGAACGGGACCGATTTTTGGGCAACTATGTATGTGCCAATTGCTACACCTGTTTCGGTAGGGAAGGGGGGTAATTAGAATTAGAATTAGAATGCCAGGGGAGTTATTTGATACTCTGGCAGAGTATGACCCATGATATGCAGGCAATCAGTAATTTCAGTTGGATGATTCTGACCTCTAATTCGTGGACACTTGTTTGTTGGAACAGGACCATAATCATAGTTTCAAACGGTAATGGATATTCACTGCCCATCCTGTGGGACAATCGAATGGTTAGAATCGTCCAACTAGTGTACTTTGGTTTTTGTGGGCCCGGAAGAGTGGGCTGGACCGAATGGACAGTCATACATTGATTGATCAGATGGTTCAAATTGATCTTGAAGTTGGCCTTCATTTTCTAGCCATTGGTTTTTGTAAGTCATGGATGGAATGGAATAATTATGATTTGATTGCAGGCGTGCTTTAGAATAATCCATCATGGTCCCAGAAAATGGATGCCTCAAAATAGTTGATGGGACCCGTTTGTATGAAGGCAATCTAACCGTCCATTTTATATGCTACTGATCATATGCTTAGAATTGTCTCACCGGTGTGATTTTTGCATGAACGGCCTGGATTGATAGATTGGAATGTCCAAGTGGGCCATTGCAACTAAGAGCACTGGATTACTTTCAAATAAATTACCCAATGGGGACTCTTCAAAGATCCTTCTGATTATAAAATAGCTTGTTCTCTTGGTCGGAATTGATTAGGGGTTGTTGGGTCTTGACCTTTTATTTTATTTTATTTATGTTTCTTGGCCGAAGCGATTTTAAAAAGGGAATTTTATAAAACACTACCTAAATGTTATACAATTTGTATTCCAATACCATTTCAAACATATTTTCGGTTGAATTGTCTTATTAAGCTTTATTAAGCTACTTTTGTTAAATTTTGCCAACTTTAGTTAGATTAAGTGAGATGTTTTTCATAAATAATAAATTTGCCTTCCGTTTAAATAGCAAAAGCTCATAATCAGATCGACTCATTTCTCCTTGGAGTTTGGTTGAGGTAAACAATCCACTAAAGTGGTCTTTATAAATGAAGAGTGCCTTAATGATTGGATTTGTTGGACTTATTAAGATACATGTGTAATAAGTGCTTTATTCATTTATTGCGCCGGCTTATATTATGATATGTGGTAAAAAATTAAATAAATTTATGATTATTTAATCTACACCACAAAAAACAGTGGAATTAAACACCGCCATTCAAACTTTCTTACATCTCGTATAAATTTTGAATCAGATTGATATATCCGTTTTCTTTTCATCCCAGTGGTAATGACCTCATGAATGAGTTAGATTGCATGTACACACTAGGTAGGCCCTAGTAAGGTTATGAGTGGAGAGTGTTTCCAATAACAATGTTTCCTATGATGTGGCATACTTCAGTTTTGGATTTCCCTCATTTTTTCATGTCATGTCCTAACATAAGGTTGTGAAACTAATGAACATATTGGATGTTGCACGGGTCCTTGCTCTTGCTCCAGTGGTAGACTCTTAAGAGTTTCAACACCTGGTCAAGGGTTCGAGCACCCATAGGTGGTGAAATCCCACTAAGGTGTGAGTGTGTGGTGGTGTGTGTGCGTGTCTTTAAAAATAAAAATAAAAAATAAAAATGGATGTCACACATATATCATGGTTGGCTCTACAAAGTATGCATTATTTCCTCTTGTTGAGGTTATTACCTTCGAAAGAGAGAAGAGAGGAAAATTCTTGAAAGAGGGATGACATGAGTTCATGTGACAAAATCCCCATGGGGCTTTCGCAATGTCTATGTGAAATCCACTTCGGTCATTAGTTTCTCATAGTCATGTTATGACACGATGTCACACATGCTTCATAATCTCCCATGTTTCAGCAGGAAAAAAATGCAATGGGGCTTGATGTTCAGCTAATAAAAGGCCAAATATTCTATATGAGGATCTGGTGATTTTTGATGCATTGGGCCATCTATGCTGATTCCCATCATATTGATGTCTTGAATCAGAGGCCCACTTGAAAAAAATGAAATTATGAACGTACATTGCAGTGGCTCGGATAGCTTTGCCTATAAGCCGTACATCTTTAATTTCCCTTTTGATTTTGCAGATCAATGCCATATGCTTACTTTTTAGTATTCCTTTCAGTCTGTTCTATTTATTAGGTGAGCCAGGATATGAAAACAATGGATGGTCAATGATTTCCAATTACAGGCTTGGCCTACTCTATATGAGTGTGGGCCCGCCTAATTTTCTACAGGGTGGTGATCTTTCATGATCATGCCCGTTTGGCTTGGATGGAGCTGGCCCGACCCCATTGAAAGCCCTAATCATCTTCGAACATGCCAGGGGATCGTGCCAAAATGTACCCCAAGGCCTCCTCATATATATATATATATATATATATATATATATATATATCTATATATATATATATATATATATATATATATATATATATATATATATATATATATATATATATATATCTGGGAAATGGTACTGTCGAGTTGTGTGGGAACTTCCCATGAGGTTGAGCTGTGTGGGCCACCGTGCATTTGATGAGTACCCTTTAAATGATGGGATTTCCCAAAAATCAGCCGTATAAGGTACTCAGGTGAGCCATACCATCTAAAATAATGTGAAGACATGCCTAAAAAATATCAAAGCACTTAGTGGGGCCCACCTGAAATTTCAATGCTTCTGAAACTTGGTCTGATCACTCGTGCAAGTGGGACACACATAATGGATGGGCTGGATTTGTGAACCACACCTCGGTGGGCCCAACAAATGATTATGACTGTTTTAATGGGAGGATAACCCCTCTCAACTTTTGTATGTGGTGTGGCCCACACAAGTCACAGATTGACTTGATTTTAAGCACCAGGCCCACCATGGAATGTTGTGGGTAGATGTTTGGCACGCATCACGGTGGGGCTCACACAGCTCGACCTAAGTTCCCATGAGCTCGACCGCATATATATATATATATATATATAACCTTAATGTAAGGTCAAGTCGTGTCTTCGCTTGAGCCATTGGATGATAAAAATAAAAAATGCGCATTTGACGGGAAGTTACGACAGCTTCTCGGAGAAGCTAATATGATAGGAAGCTAGTTAGGGCCACCATCATGCTGTGAGAAATCCACACAGTCCATCTGTTTTTCCATGTCATGTTAGGGCATGAGATAAAAAAATGGGGTAGATCCAAAACTCGTGGGCTGCACGGTAAGAAACATTGAGGATTGGACGTCCTCTGTTGAACATTCGTGGGGTTACAGAAGTTTTAGATTGAGGTAATATTTTTGTATCTTCAGTTCATCCCAGTATGAATGACCTTGTGAATGGTACGGATGGCATATAAGAATAACGGTGCACCTTAGGAAGGTTTCAACGATAGGCATTTCCCTACTCTCATTTTCTGATCATGTGGCCCACTTGAGTTCTACATCTATCTCATTATTTTTCCCACGTCCTAACATGAATAGATAAAACGTATGAACGGAGTGAATTTCTAACAAGCATTATAATAGGCCCACCTATCTTTGTGTAGATAAAAATTCCTTCCCACACTGTCCAAATTACGGGCGTTATACTGGAGAGTATATTAGGTGCAACTCCGGCCTCACCCAAGAAGGTGCGGTCCTTATCGTATGCCCACATTGATTTATGAATTTTATATCCATGTCGCCCATTTGTTTTTATAGATCATTTTAAGATGCGGTTCAGAACCAAAGCAGATTCAATTCTCGGGTGGACCAAACCATAGGAAAAAGTTGTGATTGACAATTAATTGACCACTTAAACTTTGGATGAATCCGATATTTGTTTTTTGACTTCATCCAGGGTTATGTAACTTATCAATAGGTTAGATGGAAAACAAGCATGTTGTAAACTTTACAGTGAGCCATGGGAAGTTTTTAATGGTATAGTATTCAATCACCATTGTTTCTGATAATATGATCCACCTGGGAATTGGATCTTCTTTATTTTTGGAAAAAGACTTAAAATTGTCTTCTGAAACAGAAGGACGGTATGGATATACAATATGAAGATCAAGTTGGGCCCCATGGTAAGGGATGCACTGTCTTAGGTTAGGCTGCCGCCACACCTAATCTGCTCCCTTCCCCGTGAAGCAGAATGGCTGGTGTGCCACACGCTACCGACCTTGGTGGTGTGATGCCGTCACCTAGTTCTATGAGCCCCACCATGATGTAAGTATTATACACACACCGTCCACCCATTTGGCAAAATCATTTTACATTATTAGCACAAAAATTAAGCAGATCCAAAGCTTAAGTGGACCATAGCACATAACACATAAAGTAATAAGGATTAAATGGCTACCATCGAAAACTTCTTGGGCCGCAAAAGTTTTGGATCAAGATGATATTTGTTTGGTCCCTTCATCCAGTTCCGTGTGACATTATGAACAGGTTGGATGGAAAATAAACATCATGATAGGCTATGGAAAGGTTTCCATGGTGGGCATCATTGTCCCCGTTACTTTCTGTGTTATGGTCCACTTGAACTCTGTATCTGCCACGGTTTTAGCTCATGCCCTAGGATGATCTCTCAAAATGGATAGATAGCGTGGATATAACACATATCAAGGAGGGTCGTAAGGAATTGGGCAACACACCCTCAAGATTGTATAAGGCAGATTTAGCCGGTTCCTTTTTTTTTTTTTTTTTAGGACAACATCTCCACGGAATATTTTGAAATTTTATCATCCAATGGCTCTAGCGAAGACGCGACTCGACCTCATGTCAAGGTTCATACCTCGTCGTATATATAGGAAATGGTACTATAAAGTCGACCTCATGGGAACTTTCCATGAGGTCGAGCTGTGTGGGCCCCACCATGATCTTTGTAAAACATGAACACTGTGCATTTGATGGATCCCCATTAGGCTATGGGATATCCCAAACATCGGCCGTATACGAAACTCAGATGGGTCATACCATCAAAACTCATGTGAATACATGCCGAAAACATATAAAATCACTTGGTGGGGCTACCTGATTTTTGGATGCCGCTGAAACTTGATCTGATCCCTCATCCAAGTGGGACACACGCAATGAATGGGCTGCATCTGTGAACCACATCTGGGTGGGCCCAATAAATGATTATGAATGTTTTAATGGGAGGGTAACCCCTCTCAAGTTTTGTATGTGGTGTGGCCCACCCAAGTCATGGATTGACTTGATTTTTAAGCCCCGTGGGCCACCATAGAATGGAGCATCTTACTGCTGAGGTATATATCTGTGTGTGTATATAAGGTGCACGTGTTTGATATTTGGGTTGTTCATCATATATGTCGCATGATCGTTAGTTCCATTCTTTTCTTTTGGTTTTCTTTTGTACATATATAACCCACCTGATGAGTGGACGGGACCGATTTTTGGGCAACTATGTATGTGCCAATTGCTACACCTGTTTCGGTAGGGAAGGGGGGTAATTAGAATTAGAATTAGAATGCCAGGGGAGTTATTTGATACTCTGGCAGAGTATGACCCATGATATGCAGGCAATCAGTAATTTCAGTTGGATGATTCTGACCTCTAATTCGTGGACACTTGTTTGTTGGAACAGGACCATAATCATAGTTTCAAACGGTAATGGATATTCACTGCCCATCCTGTGGGACAATCGAATGGTTAGAATCGTCCAACTAGTGTACTTTGGTTTTTGTGGACCCGGAAGAGTGGGCTGGACCGAATGGACAGTCATACATTGATTGATCAGATGGTTCAAATTGATCTTGAAGTTGGCCTTCATTTTCTAGCCATTGGTTTTTGTAAGTCATGGATGGAATGGAATAATTATGATTTGATTGCAGGCGTGCTTTAGAATAATCCATCATGGTCCCAGAAAATGGATGCCTCAAAATAGTTGATGGGACCCGTTTGTATGAAGGCAATCTAACCGTCCATTTTATATGCTACTGATCATATGCTTAGAATTGTCTCACCGGTGTGATTTTTGCATGAACGGCCTGGATTGATAGATTGGAATGTCCAAGTGGGCCATTGCAACTAAGAGCACTGGATTACTTTCAAATAAATTACCCAATGGGGACTCTTCAAAGATCCTTCTGATTATAAAATAGCTTGTTCTCTTGGTCGGAATTGATTAGGGGTTGTTGGGTCTTGACCTTTTATTTTATTTTATTTATGTTTCTTGGCCGAAGTGATTTTAAAAAGGGAATTTTATAAAACACTACCTAAATGTTATACAATTTATATTCCAATACCTTTTCAAACATATTTTCTGTTGAATTGTCTTATTAAGCTTTATTAAGCTACTTTTGTTAAAATTTGCCAATTTTAGTTAGATTAAGTGAGATGTTTTTCATAAATAATAAATTTGCATTCCCTTTAAATAGCAAAAGCTCGTAATCAGATTGACTCATTTCTCCTTGGAGTTTGGTTGAGGTAGACAATCCACTAAAGTGGTCTTTATAAATGAAGAGTACCTTAATGATTGGATTTGTTGGACTTACTAAGATGCATGTGTAAAAAGTGCTTTATTCATCTATTGCGCCAGCTTATATTATGATATGCAGTGAAAAATTAAATAAATTTATATTTATTTGATCTACACTACAAAAAACAGTGGAATTGAAGACCACCATTCAAACTTTCTTGCATCTCGTATAAATTTTGAATCAGATTGTTATATCCGTTTTCTCTTCATCCCAGTGGTAATGACCTCATGAATGAGTTAGATTGCATGTACACACTAGGTGGGCCCTAGTAAGGTTATGAATGGAGAGTGTTTCCAATAACAATGTTTCCAATGATGTGGCATACGTCAGTTTTGGATCTCCCTCATTTTTTCATGTCATGTCCTAACATAAGGTTGTGAAACTATTCAAACTAATGAACATATTGGATGTCACACATACATGATAGTTGGCTTTACAAAGTATGCATTATTTCCTCTTGTTGAGGTTATGAACTTAGAAGAGAGAGGAGAGGATAATTCTTGAAAAACATGTTATGACATGATGAAACTTAAATAGGTAGTTTAACAAAAACATTTTTTAAAAAAAAATTAGCTTGTTAGTGCTGACACTTCACTGTTAGCCACCCCCACTAGGGACCGATATCAAGACCCCAGTGTTGAAATGAGGACCTTTCAATAAAAACATGATAAATGGCATTGAAATATAAATTTTTATAAACAGTAGGTACTATTCTATAAAATTTTCTTTTAAAAATAACATTTGAAGGGGGCTCAGTTGTTGAGTTTAAGGTGATTAGGCCAACTTACGCTGACGGCTGATGATGTTTTATCTGACAATTAAACTTAACTTATCAGGTCCAACGTAATGACGGACTGTTCGAGGACTCTTATCCAAGTAATAGAAAGATTACAGAGAGATTTCCTTCAAACACATTTGTTAATTTCACATTTGTAAAACCATGCATTATTTGTCTATCCTTTTTTATTTTATTTTATTTAATGAGAATCTCTAAATATCCCATCTTAGTTGATGAGATTGATTGAGTCTTTATATATGAAATATGGTGCTCTCACAGGGCTGTAAGTTATATTGCTCTTAGTTGCTTGGGGACAATTACTTCAATCTGTTGATCTAGGCCGTTCATTAGGTCCAACATGCATTTCATGGGTTACCATTCAAATATCAATCTAATCTGAAAAATATTAACCGTTTGATTGATGGCTTTAGTTTACATGGTTTTACATGAAAATAGGTCTAGTCAAAGATTTGATCCATCTATTTGTTAGCGTTCATCATGGATTGCTTATGATTCTGAAGAATCACTTTTAGGCAATCATGACCATCCCATCCGTGGCTTGGGAAATGCATGGTTACAGAAATTAAGGCCAAATCAAAGATGGATTGGATCACCTTATCATTGAAATATTTGTGTCTTTTATCTCATGGAATATTCCTGGACTTACTGGATGGTTCAGATTCATCAGTTGCACCGTTGAAGTGAATTCATGCAACTAGGAGCAGTATAATTCATTGTGCTCAAGAGCACCGGAGAATGTCTCTTTTATTTTATATATTTAGGTATTTCGTGAGAAATTAAAGGATCCAAAACCCGAAAGGCTTTGCCAACCACAGACGTTTTTTTTTAAAAAAAAAAAAAAAAAAAAAAAATTTAAATTTAAATTTATTTAAATTATGTAGTATAATTCTGGAAAGTGGGGTCCATTTTTCTGCAATCTAGACCATTGGTCTGTTGAGTCCCACCGAGGATGGACTAATCTAAACATATCCGTGGCCAGAAGATCCTAGCCACCAATCTCTGGACCTTTTCTTGTGGAGTATGAACTCTTGCCGCATTACTCTTCTTAACCATCTATTTCTAAGCCACAGATCAGTAAGTTCCAATCTTCCGATCAGAGATATATTTTCCGCATGTTCCATCTACAGTGTAAGGTAACTGATCAACGGTCTAGATTATCTCAAATAGCCGCCGCTTGTCAGAACTAGAAACTCCCTTGTAATATGCAAAGCCTGAGAGATGATCACATGCATGGGAACTTCCACATACAACCCTGTCTTTCCCTCCATCTTGTTATGCCTTTAGAACATCCTAGCCATGAAACAAATTGATAACAATGTGAAGATTGAATTCGATGAAAATCAATTACATCCACTGGCTAGATGGGCCTAAATATAAATCAATTCATACCATCGGCTATCATTTGATTTCGATAGTGTGGAAAATACACTTACCAAAACAGACTAATTTTCACTCCAAGTGATTTTAATGTTGTATCCCACCTTTAGAACGGCTTGGATTTTCTATGCAAATGACACTTTGGCAGAAAAAAGAGATGTATGCAAAACACTATTTTGTGATACCACTCCAAACGTCAGGTGACATACCTAACTGCTTGACCGTTAAGAGTTAGTTGAAGTTTGAAAATCTCTCTCTCTCTCTCTCTCTCTCTCTCTCTCTCTCTCTCTCTCTGTTTGTTGAAGGCAGTTCTACTTACCACCTTCCTCTTTTGATACACATGAAAGTGCATGTGTGTATATACTTGTAGTTTGAGAATCTCTCGTGGTAAGAAACAAGTGGCCTACATGGCCTCCACCACAGAAAATGGCCACCCTAGAGTTGGAGGAGAGAAGAAGGCAATCTACAGCGATGACGATGGCGGTGACGACGACGATGATCTGTTCGAGATCAATCTCGAAATGCTCGATCACATCCCACCGTCCAATTTCTACTATGAGGCCCATTCGACTGCGGCTGGGATCACACTTCTAGCCAACTGCCTGTTGCCGGTCTCAGACGTATCGTCTGCGGTGCCGATAACATCCATTCAAGAGCCGACGCCATGGACCCCAAGAAAGGATATAGACAAATCGCGGTCGTTATGGGGACTTCATGTGATGGACGGTCACAAGTGTAGAGAAATGATGGATGCAAGTGTGGATAAAATATTAAGGCCATTTGCATGAGGAATGATTGAAAATGTGATTTGTTGTACAGGAATTTGAGATTTGAGCACTGTGTCAGGTATGGCCCACTAAATATCCAATGGCTTAAAGATCTGGCCGGTCCACTCATCACATGGGCCACACACAGATGAGGAAAAAAAGGATGTCTGGAGAACGATTGATGGATGGTCTAGTTTGATTTATATCTGTGGCGAACCTGATGAGAGGACCAGCCTGATCTTTGGTCCATGAATGCTCAAAGTGGGCTCTGATGAATGGCCCAGATCTCATATTACATGCGCCCTTAGTATTTAAATGTAGTTTAGAGATATACTTAATACTCTAATTTAAGTAGACACTGCTTTTGATTGGATTTTTTGTTGTTTTTTTTACCTAAATTTGTTGATAGAAAAGGACTGATCTGATTGAAGAGGTTTTGGGTAATGGGCCCATCTGTAGGGTCCATAACATAGACGGTCTAGATCATTGCAGTACACCCTCTAGCAATGCCAATCTAAGCATTGTATATTTAGGAATCATTCGGTGGAAAAATAGTAGAGGTGGGCCCTCCTGTCGGAAAGTGGCCCGCCATGACTTTCACTAGGCCAAGAAATCAACATATATAATCAGGAGATCCTAGCCATTTGAGTAAGAGCCTGCAGAACAGGTAGTTGGATTGAGTTCGTCTGATCCATGTCTTAGGTTCTTCTTGATTGGATAGCTATTATCTTCTGATCGCAGCGATTTCTGGGCCTAATGCTCGATGGTGGTCCATAGTGTTTTAATGCCCATGAATAAGATACACACTCGAGCTTACAAACATGTGTCCCACCATAAGGCACACATGAAGAGAGATCCAGATGATCTGAACCGTCTCTACTACTCTGGATGGGCCGCTGTCTGATAACCATTCAGCGTGAGTTTTGGCTTATGGCCCATCTGAAACAGCATTTAGAAGATGGACAGTTCTGATTGTCCATCATCTCTGCATGTGGGCCCCATGGGCCAAACAAATTCCTATAGAAGTAGAGGGAGTCAGGTTTGGGCCATTTAGGATTAGGAATGGGTATAGGCCAGGCTTAGGTGTAAAAGTGGGCCAGGCTGACCAAAGTCTGGCCATGTTCCACTTAAAGGCCCAGATCTGACATGGCCATGAGTTTTAGGCCCAATTATGAAATGGGCTGGGCCTGGGTTTGGGCATGCAAGAAGGGCTTATATAACAGCCTATCCTGGCCCATCATATTCGATGCCACTAGAATGTACGGTTTGGATGAGTGTCAGCCCAAGAGAGGCCCATCTATTAATTGGCCTGAACTCAGATCCGGGCCTAGCTTGTTTTGGTCCCAAGCATTCAAGAGCCTAGACATGTGCTGGCCCAGCTCAACAGAAAAAAGCCAATCGCTTGGTGTAAAACACGTACTCAATCCTGGGTCAAGACGAGTGGGCCCAGCCCATATCTTGCCGGCATATACTCCATTGAATTATGAAAGCACCCTCCAGTAATGATAATGCATGTTTTTGTGATGTAAATAAGTACGTGGACCCACTTGATCACAGTGACTTGCAAGTTTGAGGGCCCACAGACTCCCTTGTGCACATTGATATACAGCAACCATGAGTATGGGGAGCATCTGGCCGTCGGATAAGATGGTCCCGCCATGAAGATGACCTAACAAAAAGATCAAGTTGATCCCCACCGGTAACTTATTAGGTGCGGCAATGGGCCGGACTAGGCTAGGCCAGGATTGGCTTAGCCTAGCTCTAATCCCCAATAATTTTGACATATAAACTGTTTGGATCATTGAAACATGAAAACAAATTCAATGACTATATTTAAAGTACACATGTATGTGGACCGAGCCATTAACAAGTGTCTTTAAACCTTTATAACAGTGGCCCACTTAATAATTGGATCAGGCCAATAGGTAGGACTGGGCCATTCATCAGTAGCCTTGGCCCAGCTCGTATCATTGAGCCCAGAATTCAGGTCCGGCCAACCCTATGGCGAAGTTTAGGAGCCCGAGCCCAAGCCTTATAGGGCTGAGTCAGGTAGTTAGGCCTGTTGCTACCTTCACTTCTAATAGATTGGTCCTAATATAAAAATCAAATCCATCCACTGATCAGGTGGGCCATACTATAGAAAAATGTCTAGCCATTGATAAATAAAAAATATAAGTATGGTCTTTTTGCACATAGTGATCCTCATGATGGGGCCAATATATTGATCATTAGATGCATATACCTTTTGCATAAGGTGATCCTCATGTTGGGGACAACCTTGGCATTCAAAAGAAAAGTTAAACTTATAGCCTACCATAAGTGAGACCTATATATAAATACACACACAATGCCCAATGTTGAAATTAAATTATTATCATTTATTTCAAAATATTTCTACTTTGAATTTACATAATTATAAAAAAATGGCACCTCGTAATGACAACCATCCATATCATTGAGTTGTCACATGTGGCATAGTGATGGTGGCAACAAATCGACAATAGAAGTTGCCAATGGACAGATGATTCCCATGATTTCATGACAAATAAATGGCAATTGGGAAACAAGAGGGTGTGAATTGACATTGATATTTTGCCAATGATGTGCATATATTTGCATGAATATATATTGTCAATCAATGTTGTTGGTGTTGTCCGTATCTAATTGTTGGTATTATCTCGATATGGTTGTTGAAGATAACATGGTGCGAATGAATAAGGGATCAAAGAGCCTTCTTTGTACCAAGGGTTCAAAGAGTCGTCTCTTCTCTTTCAAAAAGACGAAAAGTACCAATTTTTATAAACTAAACTAATAATGTGGGAAATTAATTTGGGATTATGGTTTTTCCTTCTCATCTCTTATTTATAATAAAAATAATGAAATAAATTATTTCATAGTCTGAAGGACAATACACTACAGTGCACACCTCTCACTGTCCTGCTCTCCCTCAAGCTAGAGCATAGAGGTTACATATGCCCAACTTGAATATAATATCAGACGGACGAATTCCAACAATTGTTTTAATGAAGATATATGGGAGCCGATCTTTAGGATAAAGGTGAGGAGTATTGATAACGCCAATGGACAGTTTTTCCCGCATGATGTGTTAATCAGCTTCTATATTTTAGTACACTTATGAAATACAATATTTGAGGCGACATGAATTGCTACTTGATTGTTATGGAAAGGAATGGGCCTAGTAATGAAAATGCCCCACTTGGAAAGAAATGATTGTAACCATAAGATCTCATTGGTGATATGTTCCATGAACCAATACTTTGCATCTATAGAAGAACAAGCAATAATGATTGCTTTTTTATTTTTTTAAGAAATTAAATTATCATTAACGGACGTACAAAAGCCGTGGTGAAGAGCCCATTATTGGTAGAACCTACCCAATTAACATCACAATAAGCATGTACTTGTAGATGTTCATAGTTAGTATAGAAATATTATTTTTATGAAGCTAATTTTACAAAACGAAATATGTGATGGATTGCGTTGAGGTGATGTGAACACAATATCTGCATTAACTATACTAATAACATAAGTTATATCAAAGGGGGTTATAGATAGATAAATGAACATTTCAAACAATCTTCAATACAAAATATTATCACTAAGAGGACTAGATAACTGTGAAAATAATTGATGATTCACCTCAATAAGTAATTCTGTAGGACACAATCTAAGCATGCAAGTGATTTTCAAGAGATCAATCATATATTTTCTTTAGGAAATGAATATGGCATTAGTGGAATGAGCAACTTTAACCCTATTAAAATAACATAATTGCGAAAGATCTTTAATTTTAGACTAACAAGCTAAAATGTTTTAAAAGACAAGATCTCACCGAAACTGTTTTCAGTCACCACAATGTCATTTACATAAATGTGATTATAGTCATAGAGGTTACTTGCTTCTTAATAAAGACAAAATGATCAGATGCACATATTTGAAAATTAATTTTAAACACAATAGTACTGAAGTACTAAACCGAGTATAAGGGAATTGTTTGAGCCCATGTAAAGCCTTCTTCAAACTGCACACACTAGCTTCAAATTCAAGAGGCTTAAATCTTGAAGGTAAGTGCATATATATTTTCACCTGTAGGTCTTCGTATAAGAAGATGTTTTTGACATCAAGCTGATAAAGAGACCACTTTTGGTGTGTGACAATAGAAATAAGAATAAGAATAAAGGGGAGCTTAACTATTGTAGAGAAAGTATTATGATAATTAACCCTAAACTTTTAAGTGAATTCTTTAACCAAAAATCAGGCTTTGTATCGAGCAATTGTGCCATTTGAATTGTACTTAAGAGTATACACCTACTTACACCCCACCGCGTGATGCCTTTAAAGAAGAGGAACTAACTCTTACATTCCTTGCTTGTCAAGGGAAACTATCTCATCAAGCATCTCTACTTTCCATTGTGAATTATGAAAGGCCTTTGCAACCATAAAAAGAGTAGAAACATATGAAATTATAGAAAAAAAAATGCATGAAAGGACGATTTGATATAAGTATAAGAGATTGATTACCAATTGGGTGAGCATACTACAATTAATACGATATCAAAGTGGATATGATAGTTCATTTACCTTTTCGAACTGCAAGGGGAAGATCATTGGGAGGAGGATTCTTAGGATCTATTATTGACGAGGCAGATGGGTCATGACGATGATGAGTTTTAATATTTTTTTGGATCAATTGTGGTATGCCATCGACAACTCGAAGAGTGATAGAGTAGAAACATGTGATCCAAAGCAGGAAACTTTCTAAAAAAATGTAACGGTTTTAGATATATATTTAAATTGAGTTATTAGATAATCCTTTTGAGAACTATGAGTAGCAAAAGAAGAAGAAGAATTGAACATGATGTGAGTTTATCATATAAAGGATTCACAACATGGAAAAAGTGCATGCACCTAAATACTTTAGGAGGTACGTTGAAAAAAATCAAGTTTTAAAATTTGAAGTGAGTAACTATTTTCTAGAGACTGAGATGGCATATGATTTACCATATATGCTTCAATGAGAGATTCATCATTGCAGTACGGTTTAAAAACGAATATCACAATCATCATTACTATAGTTAAATCTAATAAATGAGAAAATTTTCATTTAACAACTTTGTTTTGTTGAGGTGTGTAGACATGACATTTGACACTTAATTTCCTAATTTATGAATTTTTTTTGTAATTTCTTAGACACATTCTTTTGCATTATTTGATTTAAACACTTAAATGACTTTATCAAACTGGGTTTTGATATATTTAATAAATAATTGAGATATGGTAGGTACTACAGATTTACTTTTCATTAGATATAATCATGTAAATCTCAAATAATCATCGATAAAGAAAATTAAGTATCTAAAATCAGAATTAGAAATAACTGCTGTAAGACCAAACATTTGAATGAACTAAGTTGAAAGGCAATGAATGTAGTTTGAATTTTGGTAGGCACTTTAGATCTACTTTTCATTAGATGTAATCATGCAAATCTCAAATAATTATTAATAAAAAAAATTAAGTATCTAAAACTAGAATAAAAAATAACTTGGGCAAGACCTAAACATCCGAATGAAATAAGTAAAAAATACAATGCAATTTGAGTTTCATTAGGAGGGTAAGAAGTACTAAGATATTTAGATAATGCACATGTTTTATACCTAAGAGTACTAAAATGTAATCTGTATGATATTGACCGAAATGCAACGTATTGAGTTTTTAGTGGATTCTTTCAAAAGAATTTATCCCAATTTGCAAGATAATAGTTTCTGAGGGATGAGTTTACCATGGGCAAGATCTCACTCGTTTAGTAGCTAAAGAAGATAGGAGACATGACCTGGCTTATAAGTCGAGTAGACTATACTCATCATGCACATCAAAAAGAGATAATAAAGTACATGAATTGAAATATGTTTTAAAAAACCTAAAGAGAGTAACTGTTGCATATTCACAATATCTTTATGCAATTCATATACTCAAGAAAGATTATAACAAACTGTATTCCATATTTGTTAGGCTGTATAACACATCATTAATGAGCTATTAATATCAGATTGTATAGAGTTAGGCAGTTTGATATTATTACATAAGTAAAGATGGAATGATCAGAGGCACATATAAGAAACCTAATTTTAAGCACAACTAATATTGAATTATTCAAACCAAGCATAAATGAATTATCTAAGTCCTCAAAATGTATTCTTCATACCACACATATTACTTTCAAATCTAAAAAGCTTAAATTATGGAGTCAAGCACTATATATTCTTTCTTATAGGTCCCCATATAAGAAGGTGTTCTTGATGTTAAGGTGATAAAGATGTTACTTTCAATGTGTAACAATAAATATAAGAATACTAAATTGATGTGAGTTTAGCCATTGGAGATAATACATCATAATAATTAATCCCAAACTTCTGAGTGAATCTTTTAGAAAAAAGGTGAGCTTTATACATAGCAATTGTGCCATCGAGATTGTATTTAAGAGTATCCACCCACTTACACCCCACCACGTGACGTGCATGAGGAGGTGGAACTCCTACGTCCCTTGGCTGTTAAGGGAGCCCATCTCATAAAGGATCTCTACTTTTCATTGTAGATTATATAAGGCCTTGGTAATAGTGAAAATAGTAAAAATAGATGAAATTGTATAAAAGAATGCTCGAAATGACATTGAGATGCGAGCATAAGAAACATGATTACCAATCGGATTAGGAGTTCTATAATCAGTATGATACCAAAGTGGAGGTATGGTAGTATGTTTATCTTTTCAGATTGTAGGGGGAAGATCGTTGAGTGGAGGATTCCTATGGTTTGTTATTGACAAGTCAGATGAGGCAAGACAATGATGAGTCTCGGTGTTTTTTTGATCAATTGTGGTAGTGCTATCCACAGCTGGAAGATGTGATAGAGTAGAAACATGAGTTTCAAAGTAGAAAACTTTTTTTAAAAATATAATATATTTAAATATGTTATATTAAGTTATTAAATAATAATACTTATAACTCTTTTAAGAGCTAAAGTAGTTAAGAAAAACACAATGATTAAACATGATGTGAGTTTATCCAATGAAGAACCCATAATATAGATAACGCACATGCACCGAGACTCTTTAGGAGGTATGTTGAAAAAATAATAATCATATTTTAAAATTTAAAGGGGGTAACTATTTCTTAAAGATTGATATGAGATATGGTTTATTATGTTGTAGTGAGAACTGCATTATCCTAGTAAGATTATGAACAAATATTGTAGTCATCACCACTCTAGTTACCTCCAACAAATGCATATTTTTCCATTCAACAACCCTATTTTATTGATGTCTGTAGACACATGATATTTGACACTCAATTTCTCAATTTATAATTTTTTTTTTTTGTAATTCCTTATACACATTCTTTTGTATTGTCTGATTTGAATACTTAATATTTTTATGAAATTATATTTTGACATATTTAGTAAATATTTAAACTATGATAGTCACTTCAAATCTACTTTTCATCAAATATAACGATGTAAATATTGAATAATCATTTATAAATAAAATGTAATATTTAAAACCAGAATTAGAAATAACTGGGGTAAAACTTAGGCATCTGAATGAACTCAATCAAAAGGCAATATAGTTTCACTAGGATAGTAAGAAGTATGAATATGTTTGGACAATGCCTATGTTTTACACCTAAGAGTATTAAAACTTGATTAAAATGATATCGGTCGAAATGCAACATGTCAGATTTTTAGTGATTTTTTTAGAAGAATCTATTCCAATTTGCATGAGTAAAGTGTTTGATGGGTGAGTCTTATGCGGAAAATATCTTGTTTGCTCAAGTAAGATCATCAGGAATAATATCTCATATTTGTTGAGCTGTATAACACATAATTAATGGGCTACTATTATTAGACTGCATAGAATTAAGCAACTAGCCCATAATTATAAAGTTATCAAATTTTCAATAATCATAGGATATGTTGCCTTCCGGTGGTGCAAGCTTCCTTCTAAAGATATATTCTAATTACTATTTTCCTTTAAGGTATATTTTAACAGATTGTAATTATGTAAATAATGAGATTTCATTAGAGAAACTCACCAGAAGGCCGACTACTATATAGAGAGATTACATACCGGTCATGAGTAATAACGAAGCCTAGAGAGGTGAGGGGCAGCATCGTAGAGCTAAGTGTGAAATGCTCAGGAAAGGAGCGGAGAAGGGGTTCTATGCCCTTTGATTAGGTAGAGGCATCACGTAGTGGGTGAGACGAGTGTTTCATTACATCTTCTGGAGAACAAACCAATTTCATGACTTTGACTTTCTAGCTCAACCGGTCCCCAGTACGGTAATCGGGTCATCTCGCCGTGACATTATCTTGGATTCTTAAGACTTCCGTCACTCTATCCTCACAAGGGCAGAGAACCCATCGCCGTCTCAGTTATGTTACCAGAGGCTTTGTTTTTAATTTCCTGGCGTGGATATTAGTAGGAATTAATTGCAACTTTAGCATGGGTCCTTAGTGGTATATAAGGTCCTTTAGAGTCCATATTCCTATACTCCATGGTCCTCCATTCCATACCCCATGGTTTGTCAATTAGTGTGAGTGTTGAGTCAGTTAGACAACAGAGCCTCATATGAAGATCAATTCAAAGCGTCTGCCTCAACCGGATGTGTGCAAGCTTGCCACAGGTAAATCTAAGCCTCACATCCCATGTCCCAAAACACCAGGCAAATAAAACCCTTAAAACAAACTAGAACATCATAGGATTTTTAAGTTAAGAAAATTTTTCGAAATTAGAAAATCTCTAAGTTTTCTTGCTTTGTCGATTTATCGATAACAGGTTCGATAAAATCGAGATGTGCTGTTGATGTCCTCGAAAGCTCAATCGATAAAATTGAATGAGGACATAAAGTGTCCAACAACTGTATATACATCTGGATGGAATTATCTATGTATCAATACCCCTATCGATATCATCGATATTTGAATCTCGAGTTTATCGAAGTAGACTCGATATAATCGACAACAGAGTATTTGTGTCCCTGTTTTTTATAGGAAAATCATGAAGACCTTCGATATATCGAAGTACCCTCGATATCCTCGGAATTCAAATATCGATGATATCGGAAGTCCTTCGATGATATCGGTCTTGGACACAGTCTTTCCAGCAACATTTTTCAGGTGGTTTTTATTTTTGATTGAGGGTCACTCGATAGAATCGATATTCAAATATTGATAATATCGAGGCAGGATCGATGACATCGACAATGGACATAAACTTGTCTAGCAAGCTTACTGGAAAATTCTTTAGATTTATCGATGCATCGACACTGCCTTTGATATCATCGGTATTCAAATTCCGATGATATCAAGTGTACCTCGATCATATCTTTTGGCCTGAAAAATTTCAAAGCAAGTCTCTCTCATTTTTCAAATATCGAGAATCGATCCTCGTTTCAATAATATCAGAGTTTGAAATCCGATGACGTTGACACGTGTTTCGATGCCCTCGACTAGTTGGCAAAAAGTTTCAAAAGCGTATGACATTTGAATTTGTGTTATCAAGTGGACTGTCAATGCTATCGAGAGTATACACTCAATGATATCAATAATGCTTGATGATATCGAACTCTGTCATAAATGCGACCGTTTTATATCCGTTAGAACTTTTTGCCTATATATAAAGAGCTTGTCTTTAGTTGCTGTGAGAGAAAGAAGAGAGTGCTTTTAAGTGTTTAACCTTAGATCATTTACCCAAAGCCCTTTCTCTCAAGGGAGTTCATCCTCTAATCCACCCTCATCATTGATATACAAGAGAGTGGATTGGGGTATGAACTTTCGCATTCAAGAATCCTCCAGCTACTACCTCAATGGCAAATCATTAAGCTGGGATGCCTTAAATGCATAGATGATTAGAATCACTCTATCTTCCTTATAGGAAAATATTTTATAGAGTAGGATTCCGTCTTTACCTTAACCCTACCCAAAGCCTTGTATTGGTACATCATCTATGTTGTAGATCAAGGAAGTAGAAGATTCTTCGTCAACAAAGGAGGAGATCTTCGACAATATGTTGAATGGGACTCATCCACTTATCTGTAAATTATTAGAGTCCAGAGGACACTTGTGATCATTCCTTTGTAGGATTGGGTCTAAGGTGTTTCTCACCCTTGCAAGTCCTCTAGGAGGCCTTCGGCGGGAGTGTACGTAGTGGGTGTGTTGTGTTGACCCTTGCTCTGTGGAGAGCATAAACAGTTAGGGTCTTGTGGAAGATCCTTAGCCAGTGTGCCTAAAAGTGGGTGCGTTGTGTTGACCCTTGCTCGTGAGAGCATAAACAGTGAGGTTCCTTGTGTGGATCCTTGGCCAGTGTGCCTAAAATCGGGTGCTATGTGTTGACCCTTGCTCAGGGAGCATAAACAGTTAGCCTAGGTGTAGGTTGTAAAGGTTGAAGGTGAACCTGATTTAAAACCTTAGGTTTGAGGTGAACCGCTGTGAAACCTCCTTAGTGAAATCCGGTACACTCAAGGGTTGAGTGCGGTTACCGGGAGTGGAGTAGACGAGTAGTTGAATCACTATAAAAATGATTGTGTTTGAGATTGTCATCGTCTTCCATTTGTTCATGTGCTTTCCTTAAATACTTTTATATCTGACTATCTAAGATCACACCTCACACACACGCATAGTCATATCCATCATAAACTAGCATGCATATTGTTCATCTCTCAAATATTTTGTGATTGGATCCTCTACTAAGCTTGGAAGCCAGTAGAGTTACTTTTGAGTAATCCTAATATATGCTTGTTGTTAGGATTTTAAAATATCATAAAATTATTAAAAAGTTCTGTTCATCCCCCTCTAGGACACAGTGACATATTCCTACTTCAACTAAAGTGGTCTTTACCACAATTTCAATTCGTATCAGAACGGGTCTCTCTTTAAGGACTTCACCGCCTAGAGAGTGATCTTGACTGAAGTTGGGAATATGGCCAAAGGAGAGGGCTCATCGGTCACTAGGCCTTCAGTATTTGATGGCTCAAATTATGCATACTGGAAGGCTAGAATGCACTACTTTCTGAGATCTTTGGATCATGATGTTTGAGATATAGTTGAAAATGGATGTGTGTCACCATCTAAACAAATTGTACTTGATAATGGCACAACCATCACGAAACCCAAACCCAAAGAAAAGTTGACGACGTTTGATAAAGAAAAATAGACAGCTGAAGCTAAAGCTATGAACGCCATCTACTGTGACATGTCCCAAGATATATTCAATCAAATAAGTATGTGTGAGACATCTAAAGAAACATGGGATCTATTGGAAACAACCCATAAAGGCACAAGCACTGTGAAGAGATCTAAATTACAACTCCTGACTTCACAGTTCGAAAGTCTCAGAATGGAAGAGCATGAGACCTTCATGGAGTTCTTCACAAAATTGAATATCATTTGCAACTCCATGAGTGGATAGGGAGAAAAAGTTTTGGTTCCTAAAATCTATTGGAAAATACTGAGATCATTGCCAAAACGATTTAATCCCAAAGTTACAACTATTGAAGAGTGTAGAAATATAGACGAAATGAAAGTAGAAGAACTGGTAAGTTCCCTACAAACTTTTGAACTACACTTCAAACAAACCCAAAAATTCAAAACTACTGTTCTAAAATCTTCAAAGAAAACAACAAATGAGGATAGTGGAAGTGAAAAAGATGACGAAGATGAGGAAGTGACCTTGCTGGCACAACGATTCAAGAAGTTCTTTCAGAAGAATCATGGCTGTCCTTCCAGAGGAAGAAGAGTGGACAACAAACTTTTTACAGGTAAATTTGGTAAAAAGACCAAAGAACCACAATGTTATGCCTGTAAGAAGTATGGACACTTATCTACTGAATGCCCAAATAGAAAAATAGAGGGTAAAGCAATGGCTGCCATGTGGGATGATACGGAGGAGTCAGACTCAGAATCTAGCGACTTAGAGAGCAATGGACACCAAAAATCTTTGAAAATCCTTATAGTCTCCACTACTCCAATCATCCCCATTGCAACTAAGAATGTGTCAAAACTGCAAGTCACTGAATCATTTCCGTCTGATAATGAGCAAACCAGAGAAGAAGAAGAGGTAGAACAAGATAAACTACAAGATGCTTACAATCAACTTTATATTCATAGCATCCACATCCTTAGAAGACTTGGAATATCTGAAAACAAAAAGGAATTGCTGCAAAAGGATTTGGAAAGAACCTTGGAAATTAATACACATTTAATCAATGATTTACAGCAATATCATTCAGACAATGATAAGTTAGAAAGAATCAATCTATCCCTAAAAACAGAATCATCAAAGCTTATCAAACAAGTTGAATTATTAAAAGATGAAAATGAGCAACTCAAGAATGAGAATCACACACTCCTTTTTGACTTAGAGAAATCTAGAAAATTTGTTGAAATAAATTATAAATTTTTCCAGAGTGGTGAAAAACTAGAAAAGTTGTTAGGGATGGCAAGACGAGGAAAAGACAAGAGTGGCTTAGGATATGATAAAACTAAGAGGAGAACTGAAAATGCGGCACCAACAACTGAAAAATCTGTTGCTTCAGGTAGTAATATGAGAACTACTCCAGTTTGTCATTTATGTGGTGATATGGGTCATTATAAGTTTGAATGCTTGATACAGAGAAGGACTTCACATAACTCCAGTCAAAATCATATTGGTCAATTCAAACCAGCCAGAGAAATATAGAATATCAAAAGTCCACCTAGGAGAAACACTCATCTATCACCAGCTAAAATGAAAGATAGAATGAAGGAATCATTGGATCAAGTGGGAGAAATAAACATGAAAACTAAATCTACCACAACAAAGAATTCTGTCTCAAAATGAATAGTAAAAGAAAAACTGAATTGTTAAATAACTAACTCTATTCATATACCCTGAAATATCAAACATGAAAAGACAAGTCCAGTTCATGCATCTAGATATAGATATTTGCTGAAATGATGCAATTTTTGCTGAGCTCAAAATGATATATCTGAGGTTCCACACCTCAATCTTTTGTATCTAAACATTCTAATGTTTATAATTTTAATGTGTACAGTGATTGTACATAATTTTTCCGTGTATACTGTTGATTCAGAGAAATACTAAAAATATACATGAAGGGTTGTCTGAATGCTGAAAATTAAAAATATTCATCTTTGATGTGTCTGTCGATAAGTCATTCTCGATTAATCGATAAAGGGTTGATATCATCGACACCTCTTTGGAATGTGAAGAGTCATATGATCGAGAATGATATCGAAGAAAGTCTCGATAACGTCAGGGGAGTGACATTGATATCATTGAAAAACTGGTCAATGATATCGACAAATGCCGCCCAATATAAGGCGGTGGAGCGCGAAAAAGGGACTTTTGTCTCAAGGTTTTCCTTTCCTCTTCCCTACTCGCTCCTATCAACCGGACCGCTCGGTGCCTAGTAGGACAGCCCCAAACGCTCCACAAATCTGGTAATACCCTTCAATACATTGAGATTCCATCTCCTTTTTGGGTCTTTCATTTTCAGTCAGGCCTTGTCCTCTTTACCAAAATTCGTAGAATCTTCTTTTTGTCCAAATGGGAAAAGACAAAGAAAAAGCATCCGGACCGGGTGAGTCTTCGAGATCCGCCAGACAAAAAGTGCTAGCTCCAAAAGAAAGGGCAAGGGCCCTAGAACGTGGGACCCCCACAAGGCAACGCACGAGACAAAGTGGGTCCTAGTCCAGACACCCAGCACTTCTTCCTGCTAGAGCAAGTCCACTTCCAGCTAAATACATGGGTAGAAAGCTCATTCATGAGAGGAAAGTAGACAGGGATTGTTTAAAACCATACAATCTAGAATCCCTGTTTGCTGCAATCGATTGGTTGCCCGTTCTCGACTTCAGTGGCCGTGTCATCTTGAGCGCACACGCAACTTTCTTCTCACCGCTTGTCACTCACCGATGTCTGATCCTCCGTCAATCATGGTCTCTCTTGATGGTGATGATGTCCTAATCACTCCTACCACAATGGCAAACATCCTAGGGCTGGAAATGTCACCAGAAGGTCTGCCTAAAATGGACCTCAAAAAAGTTGAAATTCGGTCCATGGTTACTAAGTACCTATGTCATGGTAGAGACATCCCTTGGTATCAAGGGAATGCGTTGAAATCTAGGTACATGGAACCACGATTTCGGGTTTTACACGGTATCTTCGCCACCAACATCTATCCTAGAAGTACCAACCGGTTCGATCCATAGGTTTCATGACCATGAGAGTGTATTCAATTGCCAATGGGACAAAAATTTATCTTCCAACTCTGCTTGTCCACCAGTTGGTCTATGCCATTTACACGTCCCGGGATCTTCACCTGCCATATCCCTGGATCATAGATAGGGTGTGCAATGCCATCGGCTTCCCAATGACCAATGATCCGGAACTTCCCCTCCAAATATTCAACAAAAATAACATTCAGAGGATGGACCTGAAGTTCCATAAATATCCCGAGGATCCAGAGGAAGGCATTCAAGAAGAAGCAGCTGGAGGTGAAGGAGATGCTCCCACTATAGAGACTGAAATAGCTGGGGAAGAACCGTCTGCGTTCCATCAAGCACCATCCACATTAAGGACTGGGCATGCAAAGAGATTTAAGCTCCATCGGGATCGGATTGGAGTAATTCAGCAAGATGTCTCTTAGTTCAAGGAATCGATGAACGAGCAGTTTACTGTCTTGGAACGGCTGGTCCACGGAGTGCAGTAGACTATACAACAATTGGTTGATCTGATGACTTGTCGGCGTGATGATACGACACCATCTTCCTCAGCTCCATAAATACCGGTCTCTAGATGCTGTCACATACACTTCACTCTTATTTCCGCGTATGAACATTAGTATCTTTTTGGATGTTCTACGCTCTCATGGGTGTATGTGATAACTCTCTAATCTACACAGTTTGACGTTTTTTTTTTTTGTGATTGTATATGCCCATGGTTGGCCTAAATACTGATAGGAAATGTATATCTGCTTGAGTATGGTGATGCAGATGTTAGGGGGAGTAGTTGCACCAAGCGAGGGGGAGTTTGTAGTCAGGGGGAGCAGCTTCTGAATGTGTTGTGTATATGACATTTTTAGAATTGTAAAATTGCGTAAAGTGCATGTACACACAATTTAGGATGTCAGTATAGAAGTTGTTTTATGGGTGTTTTGGTATTTTGTCATGTAATTGACAAAGGGGGAGATTGAAAGTGCCCTGGTTTGTCAATTAACGTGAATGTTGGGTCAGTCAGACTACAGAGCCTCATAGGAAGATCAATTCAAAGCGTCTGCCTCAATCAGAAGTGTGCAAGCTCGTCATAGGTAAATCTAAGCCTCATTCCCATGTCCCAAAACACCAGGTGAATAAAACCCTTAAAACAAATTAGAACATCATAGGGTTTTTTAAGTTAAGAAAACTTTTTCAAAATTAGAAAATCTCTAAGTTTTCTTGCTTTGTCGATTTATCGATAACAGGTTCAATAGAATCGAGATGTGCTACCGATGTCCTCGAAAGCTTAATCGATAAAATCGAATGAGGACATAAAGTGTCCAGCAACTGCATATACATCTGGATACAATTATCGATGTATCGATACCCCTATCGATATCATCGATATTTGAATCTCGAGTTTATCGAAGTAGACTCGATATAATCGATAATAGAGTATTTGTGTCCCTATTTTTTATAGTAAAATCATGAAGACCTTCAATATATCGAAGTACCCTTGATTTCCTTGGAATTCAAATATCGATGATATCAGAAGTCCTTCGATGATATCGGTCTTGGACACAGTCATTCCAATAACATTTTTCAGGTGGTTTTTATTTCTGATCGAGGGTCACTCGATAGAATCGATATTCAAATATCGATGATATCGAGGCAGGATCGATGGCATCGAGAATGGACATAAACTTGTCCAGCAAGCTTACTGAAAAATCCTTTGGATTTATCGATGCATCGACACTGCCTTCGATATCATCGGTATTCAAATTCCGATGATATCGAGTGTACCTCGATCATATCTTTTGGCCTGAAAAATTTCAAAGCAAGTCTCTCTCATTTTTCAAATATCGAGGAATCGATCCTCGTTTCGATAATATCAGAGTTTGAAATCTGATGACATCGACAGGTGTTTCGATGCCCTTGACCAGCTAGCAACAGGTTTTAAAAGCGTATGACATTTGAGTTTGTCATCGAGCAGTCTGTCGATTCTATCGAGAGTATACGCTTGATGATATCGAACTTTGTCATAAATGTGACTGTTTTATATCCGTTGGAACCTTTTGCTTATATATAGAGAGCTTGTCTTTAGTTGCTGTGAGAGAAAGAAGAGAGTGCTTTTGAGTGTTTAACCTTAGATCATTTACCCAAAGCCCTTTCTCTCAAGGGAGTTCATCCTCCAATCCACCCTCATCATTGATATTCAATAGAGTAGATTGGGGAATAAACTTCTACATTCAAGGATCCTTCTCCAGTTACTACCTTAATGGAAAATTCTTAAGTTGGGATGCCTTGAATGCATTGATAACTGGAATCACTTTATCTTAAGCTTGACCCAACCCAAAGCCTCGTATTAGTACATCATCTGAGTTGCAGATCAAGGAAGTCGAAGATTCTTCATCAACAAGGAGGAGAACTTCATCAACGTGCTAAATGGGACTTATCCACTTATTTGTAAGTTATTAGAATCTAAAGGACACTTGTGATCATTCCTTTTTTAAGATTGGGTCTAAGGTGTTTCTCACCCCTTTAAGCCCTCGTAGGAGGCCTCCGGCGAGAGTGTACATGGTGGGTGTGTTGTGTTAACCCTCGCTCTGTGGAGAGCATAAATAGTTAAGGTCTTGACGAAGATCCTTGGCCAGTGTGCCTAAAAGTGGGTGTGTTGTATTGTCCCTTACTTGTGAGAGAATAAACAGTGAGGTTCCTTGTGTGGATCCTTGGCCAGTGTGCCTAAAATCGGGTGCTATGTGTTGACCCTTGCTCAGGGAGCATAAATAGTCAGCCTAGATGTAGGTTGTAAAGGTTGAAGGTGAACCTGATTTAAAACCTTAGGTTTGAGGTGAACTGCTGTGAAACCTCCTTAGTGAAATTCGGTACACTCAAGGGTTGAGTGCGATTACCGAGAGTGGCGTAGACAGGTAGTCGAACCACTATAAAAATGACTGTGTTTGAGATTGTTGTTGTCTTTCATTTGACTACGTGATTTCCTTAATTAATTACATACCTAATTATTTGAGATCACACCTCACACACACTCATAGTCATATCCATCATAGACCAGTTTGCATTTTGTTCATCTCTCAAATAGTTTGTGATTGGATCCTCTACCAGGCTTAGAAGCTAATAGAGTTACTCTTGAGTAATCCTAATATATGCTTGTTGTTAGGATTAGTGTGATAGGATTTTAAAATATCATAAAATTATTAAAAAGTCCTATTCACCCCCCTCTAAAACATATTGGCATATTCCTACTTCAACTAAAGCAGTCTTTACAGCAACTTCATTCCATACCCCATGCTTGTGGGTAATGAGTGTTTGTTTGCCTCCAAGTGCAGAGGTTTATAAGTAATATCTTGGGAATACAGGGTCGATCCCACAGAGAGATGGTTTAGGAGAATGGAAAAATTAAATACAAAACTAAGTAATGGAAACCAAACGGATGTAATGATTTTGAAAGTTTTGAAGGTATGACTTTTAAATAGAATTCAATTAAATTAAAAACAACACTTATGCTTCAAAGTTTCACACATAGGTTAATAATTCATAAATCATGATGACTTTGATAACACAATTAGAATCCGAGCACTATGGTCAGCCTAATCAAAAAATAAAACAGTTCAAATATTTTTAGTAAATGATATAACAAATTATAGAATCATGGATTAGCACCATTAACATATATTCTCAAGCGCCAGTGATTTTAAGCATTCAATATCCATGAGATAATAAATCAAATAATGTAGCAGGTTGAGAATATCTCTCATTTAAGAAATCTAATTGATCTAGGTTAAGCTTAAGCATCCACCATATGGATCTCATATGATGGATCAAAAACCTAAACCTAGATAATTGATAACATGCGTACATCATTCATCTCATTATAAAAAAAAATCAATCATCATAATTTAAAGAATCATTAAACCTAGGTACTTCCCTTCTAGCTTGGGCTAGAGGGAACTAGAAAAACAAAACTAAATGGCAAATAAAAAGCAACAATAAAGTAAAAAAAATTAATAAAGATCTAAAAGCTTATAAAGAAAGATAATTTTTAAAACTATGAAACTTGAGAGCTCTCTAAAAATCCTAGATATGCTCTTTTAAAATCCTAAATATCTCCCAAAACTCTTTAGGAAATCTCTATTTATAGCCTAGCTTGGATAGATTCACAAAATCGACTCTATTTACACAATCTGCGTAGACATCGCGTATCGCTTCGATGTCATCTAACTACTTTCGATGTCATCGAAGACTGGCTTCGATGTCATCTAATTTCAGATCTTGCAAATTTCTGCACTAATTTTTACACTTCCTTTTTCACTTGGTTTTTTTGACTCCCGGGGTCTTAAAATCTTCAATCTTGGTCTTTAAAGGTTCATTCTTTTCCTTAGTGATTCTTGAGCATCAATCCATGCTTTTAATATTCTTTTCAATCTAAGCTTTTAAACTCACCTTGCAACACAAACATGTATAAAATATATCATTAAACATTATCATGTTCATAAAGCCAAGATATAAATGGAGAAAAATATGCAATATTTGAGTCTCAACACACTCCCCAATTAGCATTTTGCTAGTCACGAGCGAAACATGTGGAGAAAAATTTTAAATAAAAATAAGAATAAAAATTAATTATAGAAACAAAATTAAAATGTAAACAAAAATTTTAACTACACCACTTTCGCAGATAATCTCAATTGCATTTAGCATATGCAACAGGCTTTTAAACCCCTAGGTTTCCCCTAGTGAACGAGTTATAGTCTCGTGAGGGTTTCCAGAAATGTTACCTATAAATATTAAAAACATGAAAATTAGTTCAAAATTCAGAAATTTATACAATTATGCCTCCATTTATCATATGAATTCCAAAACAAAGCAACACTTGTCCTGAGTCTGAAGTTAGTTAGAATCTCAATTTCTTAATCCATTACATCCTTGAGTTTAGAAACCTAATCAAAATTTAAAATAGTTATGATCTAATATACTTGGGTGCTCGGTGACACTAGTTTAACTTTGAGAAATATGCATGTTCCTATCCTAACTGCTTTCAATCCCCAAGCTTGGAAAAGCAGTTTATTACCCTTTTGGGAGAACGACATGATTTCCTGTTTCAGTGCATTTGTTTCGTGCTCGGGAAAGAATTTTTTTCAAAAACTCTCTACTTAAAGCTTGCCATGTAGTGATGGTATAAGGTCTTAGAGAGTTGAGCCATGCTTTGGCCCGATCCTTTAGAGAAAATTATGGTCATTATATTCATGCTCTATAATAAAATTTTCTTTTTCCATCACTTTTTTTCTTCAATATTCTTTGTTTTAAGCATATATCAATGGTACTAGTTCATTCAACCTTGTTTGAATCAAAATTTGTTATTCTAGTTCACATATCATATTCCTCACTTAGTTAGCTAGGGTGTATTGTGAATTCAGTACATCAAATTACAACTTATTCTAAACTAGTGATTAGATAATTGAACTTAAGTTTATAATTTTTGGTTATCAGAATTCTAACTAGTATCATCCTAGAATAAATATTAACTTTGCCTTTGGAATTCGCATAATATCATGTTTACATTCTTGTATTAAAAAAATTTCCCATAAATCAAAAAAAATGTAGACTCTATTAGTCCTAAAATATAAACTCACATGGATGACTATCCACACCTCCCAACTAAAATCTACATTGTCCCCAATGTAATTATACATGTAATGTAGAAAATATGAGAATAATAAAAATCAAAGAAATGATGGATAGTACCTGCCATGAAGAACTCACCTGCTAGGTGACACTAAAAAATAAATATTATACAAGTCCTACACAAATGCTCCGTCAGACTACGAGCATCAATCCAAATATTCTATCTCATGAAGAGGGACAGAATCCTCTCTCAAATGAAAGTTTTCTATATAAGGTTTTAATCTTTGACTATTAACCTTGTACACATTGTCATTATGTGGATTCTCAATTTCAACAGCCCCATGAGTATAAACATTCTTCATAATGAAGGGGCATGTCCATCTTGATCTTAATTTTTTCGGAAAGAACCAGAGATGGGAATTATACAATAAGCCCTTTTGCTGAAGTTCAAAATTCTTCTTCATGATGTTTTTGTCATGGAAAGCTTTGGTCATCTCTTTGTAGATTTTAGAATTTTCATAAGAGTCTCTCCTCAGCTCCTCTAATTTATTTAACTCTAATTTCATTTGTCTACTTACTTAGTCCATATCAAAGCTTAACTTCTTTATTGCCCAATATGCTTTATGTTCTAATTCCATAGGAAAATGACAAGCATTCCCATACACCAATATGTATTGGGACATTCCAATCGGGGTCTTATAAGCAATCCTATAAGCCCATAAAGCGTTGGATGTTTGAGGGACCAATCCTTCCTATCTGGCCTTATAGCTTTCTCCAAAATGTGTTTAATTTTCCGATTAGAAATCTCAGCTTGCCCACTCATTTGTGGGTGATATGGGGTGCTCACTTTATGCTTGATGACATATTTCTTCATCAAAGCCTTAAATGTCCTATAACAAAAGTAAGACCCACCATCACTACTGATGGCCTTTAGAGTTCCAAATCTAAAAAATATTTTCCTTGAGGAATCGTATGACCACTTTGTTGTCATTGGTCCTACTTAGAACTACCTGTAGAGGGTCAAATATTGCATATTATCCCCCATTTATTACTTGGTTTTACGAACAAGATAATGCTTAATGTTCTATTTTAATCATGTTTGTATTGTAAGGTGAATTTAAGAGCTTGGGTTGAAAAGGATGCTAAAAGCATGGATTTAACGCACAAGAATCACCAAAGCAAAGGAGGGATCTTAGGAGACCAAGATTGAAGAATTCAAGTGCCAAAGATCCAAGGAAACTAAGTGAGGAATGAAGAGAATCCAAGATTTGAAGTGTCCGTCGGCTAGCCTGAGTTTTGATTCGGCTTGTTCGATCTTTGACCAGTCGAGGGTGGTCCTAGACCAATCAAAGTTGGTTCTGGACCAGTCGAAGGTAACCCTCGACAAGTCAAAGGTAACCCTCAACCAGTCGAGGGTTACACAGATTTAGCACGGACTACGTAAATATGAGGCGGTTTCTGGATTTTTGCAACTATAAATAGGAGTCCTTAGGATGTTCCTAAGCATCTTCTAGGGTTTGAGGAATGGAACAAAAGGGTGGAGTCGCCGTCCGGGAGTTCTTCTTCTTCTTCTTTAGTTGTTCAATTTTTTCAGACCAAAGCTGCCCAGCTCTGGGTCACTTGCTTTGGTATTCATTAGCCTTCTTTGCCTCTAGGTTCACCCAATTTGAGCTCCTGAATTGCCATTGGACATAACCTGACAACAGGGGATTTTGATATTAGTTCATAATGGCCAAGATCAAAGATGACTACCTAGTGGTGCAGAGCCCTCTAGGACGACCCCTGTTTCAGAAAAGATAGACACAAGGAACTTGAGGGGTCCTTGAGTAGCCCTAGCTTGACTACTTCCTGGTGGCCCTTCTCTTGGACAGAGCCTATTCAAGTGGCCTATCTTGAAACCTGCATGGAACTAAAGGTCCCCATGAGTGACAAGAGCAGGGCCTGTGGGACTTAATTTATATGCAGAATAGGCCCACGGATCTATCTATTTTATAGAGACTGTGGAGGGGGAGTTTGAAACCCATCAAAACTCCCTCTCCTACGCTCCACATTGTTGTGTCCTAGTTCAACTCAAACTGCTGTCTGCGTAAATAGTCATAGCATTCCAGCCCTAATACGCACTGCTGTGCAATCAGAATTGCGCAACGAATCACATGGAGTGGGGCCCACTAGGTTACAGGAATTAGCTTTGTGGGGCCATCCCCAGTCCCCACATTGCAATATCTGGGTTTTATATTCACCAAGTGTTGGGTTTTTTCAAAATAAGAAGAAAAGAAAATTGGAAAAGAAGGGTTGTGGCTTTGGTGATTGTTGGTGTGAATGTTGATACCTCTTGATAAAGGGAGCATCTTTTGAATTTGAAATGGAGGGATGTCATTGTTGGAAAGACACCACCATTGATGAAAAGACACCATGGAAGAAGATGTATTTTCATGAAAAGGGCCTTAAGCATCTCTTGTAATTCTATATAAATCCATCTTTGGGTCAATTCGAATTTACAATTTCCAACAATCTCTTCATGAGAAGTTTAGAGATATGACTGTCTCTCTTTTCTCCATCTGGATAAGATGGGACTCTGATTCCAGTTGGATTTATTGAATCATGTAAGGTAG
Organism: Magnolia sinica; assembly: GCF_029962835.1. Lineage (NCBI taxonomy): Eukaryota > Viridiplantae > Streptophyta > Magnoliopsida > Magnoliales > Magnoliaceae > Magnolia > Magnolia sinica. The sequence goes on along the minus strand of NC_080591.1, from coordinate 25,573,221 downwards.
CTTCCCAATTTCTACAAGTGGATTCTTGGCACCCTAGTTATTACCTTTAAATTTATTAGTTCTAATTACTTTATTCACAATTATCTTTCTACAATTTCAGAATTAGGTTTACATCTTTTTCTAGTTCTACTTCTAGTTACTTTCAGAAACGTACAAGTTCAGTTCCTGTGGATTCGACCCCAGTCTCACTGAGATTATTACTACATCATGACCCTACACTTGGGGTGTGAACACTGCCTTAATTCACTTGGAAACATAGTCCACACCAACCAATATATAAAGAAATCCAAAGGAAGATAGAAATGAGCTATAAAATCAATACCCCAAAAATAAAAAATCTCTAATGGTAAAATAAGGGATAAAGGCATCATGTTTCGCTGGGACACTCTTTTCAATCTTTGACATCTATCACAAGTAACACAGAAAGCGGGGGTGTCTTTAAATATTGTGGGCCAGTAAAACCCACACTGTAGGATTTTTACAATGGTTTTCTTAGCTAAAAAATAACCACCACATGCTTCCATATGGCAAAAGGAAATAACACTCTGAACTTCATTCTCTGGGACACAATGTTTAAAAATTTGATCAGTCCCATATTTATATAAATACGTTTCACCCCAGAAGAAGTTCATAACCTCAGTTTTAAAATATTTTTTTATCTTGTGACTTCCAATGATATGACATTTTTCCCGTCAAAAGATAGTTCACTATATTTGTATACCAAGGCAATTTGGAGATCGCAAATAATTTTTCATTAGGGAAAGTGTCCTGGATATGCATCTCTTCAGTGTAATCATTTAACAACAATCTGGAAAGGTGATCGACTACTACGTTCTCTACTAATTTTTTATCTTTTATCTCTAAGTCAAATTCTTAGAGTAGGAGGATCCATCTCAAAAGTCTCGGCTTTACATCCTTCTTAGATAGCAAATATTTTAAAATCGAGTGATCCATGAAAATGATCACTTTGGATCTAAGTAAGTAGGACCTAAACTTATCTAAAACAAAAACTACTGCGAGTAACTCTTTTTTAGTTGTTGAGTAGTTCACTTGGCCTGAGTTTAGAGTTCTACTCACGTAGTGAATAATGTAGGGCTGTTTATCTTTCCTTTGGTCCAAAACAACTTTTATGGCATAATCACTTGCATTGCACATTAGTTTAAAAGAAAGTGTCCAATCTGGTGGACGCATGATAGGTGCAGTGGTAAGGAATGATTTAATTTTATCAAAGGCACTTGCACACTCATCTGTCCACTTAAATGGGATATCCTTTTGAAGAATATTAGTCAAGGGTCTAGTAATGACACTAAAGTCCTTAATGAATCTTCTATAGAAACCGGCATGTCCTATAAGTGATCTAATATCTCTAACAATTCGGAGGATAGGTAGATTAGCTATAATCTCGAGTTTGAGCAATCTACCTCGATTCCAGTTTTAGAGATAACATGGCTCAAAATAATTTCTTTTTGAACCATGAAATGACACATCTCCCAATTTAAGACAATGTGCTTCTCTTTATATCTAGATAAGATAAGAGATAAATTATTGAGGCATTCCTCAAAACTACTCTCAAATACAAAGAAGTCATCCATGAAAACCTCAAGAAACTCCCCAACCATATTTGAAAAAATACTTATCATACACCGTTGGAAAGTTGATGGGGTGTTGCATAATCCAAATAGCATCCGTTTGAAAGTGAACGTGTCAAATGGACAAGTGAACGTGATTTTTTCTTGATCTTCCAGAGCTATCTTTATTTGATTATATCCGGAATATCCATCAAGGAAGTTATAGAAGGAGTGACCTGCTACCCTCTCTAAAACTTGATCAATGAATGGTAGAGGGAAATGGTCCTTCTTTGTGACCGTATTCAATTTTCTATAGTCAATGCAAACACATCAACCTGTGGTGACACGTGTTGGTATGAGTTCATTATTAAAATTTTACACGATAGTTATTCCGAATTTCTTTGGAACTACCTGGGTTGGACTCACTCAAACATTATCAGATATTGGGTAGATGATTTCCACATCCAATAATTTGATCACCTCATTTTTTACAACTTCCATCATGTTTGAATTGAGACACCTTTGAAGTTATCTAATTGGTTTGACGTCCTCATCGAGGTGGATTCGATGGGTGCATATGGAAGGGCTTATACCCTTGATGTTAGAAATGGTCCAGCCCAAGGCTCCTTTGTGGTCCCTTAGAGCTTTCAACAATTTAATCTCTTGATCCTTGTCTAAAAATGAAGAGATCACCACAGGATAAGTTTCATTTTCACCTAAGTATACATAAGCTCATTTGATAGTGGTTTTAGATCAAGCTTTAAAGCATTAGTTGGTGATGGCAGAGGTCGCAAGTCCTCGATAGATAGGATTTGAGTGTGTGGTCTTCATCGGTATATACCAATGTTGAAAAAGGTGAGCTTAACAGTCCTGGGGGGGGGGGGGGGGGAGGTGAATAGGACTATGCCAAATAAAAATAAACTTGCTGCAATAGTAAATAAATTAGGAAATAAACTCTCACTAGTATTGAAAAATTGATTCAAACTTAGTTCGTAGGACAACCTACACCCAAAATAAAGTTTAGGCAAGACAACCTTATCTCATGAACAATCGTAAGGATCAAGATCTCAGACCAAAACAAGATCTAATAGAGCTATCTATTACGAGCATTCACCACATTTGCATAAATAAAATTACAATCATTCTTTACATATGCAAAAAGTAAACATTTACCACAAACACTAAGAATTATAGTGGTTTGGTGTGTACACCAACTGTTCTAAAACAGCCACACCTACTCCACTCCCAATAATCACAAACCATGTGATATTGACTTTCACTATAAACAAGGTTTTCATAGGGTCACCTTAAAACCTGATACAGTTGTGATTTTAAAGGGCTTATCATAAACAAAAACCCCACACTGAGATTTTCTGTCTATCTCATTCAAAACCAACACATGGGGTTTTTTTGGCTATCTCAAAGAAACCAAAATACAAAGAATAGAAATATACTTATCTTCTCCTTGAAGACGTATTTCTCGATATAGCTTATAGAACCGCTTCTCTTGAAGTAGAATGTTCAATGTGCAACCTTACACTTGGGGTTGTGAACAAGTTTTTGGCATCGTTGCCATGGATTAATGGTTGCATTTTTCTGAGATTAGCTAGTTTTAGAATTAAGTTAAGATTAGGGTTTTTCTATTTTTAGATTAGGGTTCACTACCAAAAAAAGGGGCAAAAGATACAAACTACGTTATTTTTTTGCTACGGATATAAACCGTAGCTAATATTACTACGGTTTTAATCCGTAGCTAAAATGTTGCTACACCATTCCTAATTAACGGTGGTGTAAGGGGCCCTATGGGGCTTAAAAATATATATATGTTATATCTGAGCAGTCCCTCTATTTTGAAATATTATTTTAGAATAGGGAATAAAAACTCAAGTAGTTCGAAGGCTCAAGTGGACCACACGGTAGGAAACATGGAGATTAAATCACATTTGCTTCCTATGGTGTGGTCCACTTGGGTGTTCAATCTACTTTAATTTTGGGATCACGAACTAAAATAATTTATTAAAATTAATGATCGTAATGGATAACCCAAATACATCATGGTGGGCCCCACAGAGCTCTTGATAAGACCGTTCAGCTCTGTCTCACGAAAGGACGCCCAAAATTGGGCGCGTGCTAAAAAACGGAGGCGCGCCCAATACTCTCTCTCTCTCTCTCTCTATCTGTTCCCGAATCCTCTGTCCCTCCATTCCCCAATCCTCTCTCTCCCTCCCGGTCTCTGCTCCATCTTCTCATTCTCCTCACTCTCTCTCCAATGCATCTCCACCCTCTCTATCTCTCTCTCTCTCTCCCACTCTTCTTCTCAACCCAAACCCAAACCCTCCTCTCCCAACATCCATGCCCTGGGATGGCGCTCTCTCCTCTGTCCGATTGATAGTCCAAGGCAAAAATCATGTCCGGAGATCGGGATAGGCCCGAAGCTCCGCAGGTGCGAGGTGCGTGTAGTGGTATTTCCGTACTTCTTATTCTGGGTGTGTCGTTTTTCGATGGAAATTAGGGTTTCGAGGGAGTGATCGACGGTAAAAAAAATCAGGTATACTGTTCTTCCTTCATTTCCTTTCTTGTAATCTATGTTGAATTGAGATTTGATCGGAATTAGGTTTATCTTTGTTGAATTCCTTGTTCTATTTTTTGAAATGTTGATTTATTGTTTTAGTGGAGAGATTATTGATTGTAGAAATGAGTCCTTTTTGGTTATGAGATCATTAAGGATAGAAGCTTCTTCAATGATCTGATTTACATGATTTTTGGTTATTATATTTACAATAATGATGTCAACTGTGGTAGCATTGATGATGCCTTGAGGTTGTTTGGTAAAATGCCTGAGAGAAGGTATTTATAGCTTTTCCACAGCTTCTGAAGTACTCAATCTCACGGGCTAATGTTTGTTTCTTTTAACTTTAAATATTAGACAGGTAAATGATGGTAAGTTCGGGCAAGAGTATAAAAAAGTGTCATTTCTTCCCCATTTGTGGTAAGTTCCCACAAGAACATGTAGGGTCAGATTTACTTTTCAGGTTACTGTACAAACCTAATTAGTATATCAAATATAAATGGTTCCAAAAGCTTCGTACCCGGGGACGGACAGCTTCCATGATGCCCCGAATTCGGCACTCGACTTTCATACACCAAGTCCCGAGTTCGGCGCACCACAAGGAAGATTTTTGACTGAATTTTTTTTTTTATTTATATACATAGTAATACCTGAGCATGAAGATCCATGATCAACTACCAAGCAACACTCTCTATCATAAGTCCCGATGATTATAAGTATAATGCTTTACAAAAGATATGTAACGTCAACATTGCCAAATCGAAGAATAGATGCAATGCATCGAGAAAGCTAAGTCTTCCAAGCTACTCCAACCCTGAAAAAAAATGAAAAATAGGAGGCTTAGGCAAAAAGCCTAGTGAGTACACACATGTGTGCAGTGTGTCCTACATGCAGGCAAGATAAATATGCTACAAGGAAATCATACCACAGCCATAACCATATTACATGCATCCGTAATCACATCATCATCATCATATTGTCATGCCATAATTATACAATATCAGAAATACTGACAAGTCCATGAGTCATACAATATCAGAGTACGCAATATAAATCAGCATGTAAATGAGGAGTTATAAAGAGCCAAATATCAGATGTCGAGGATGCAATGCAATATGTGGTGCGAATGAAATGACTATGCTGGAGTGAAGTCGGGATGGTAGTACGTAGTATCGCAGACTATGGGGTCTATCACAAAGGACTTCTATCCAAACTAGTCCCATACCTAATTTGGATAGTCAGACTCAATGTGGTAAACTCCTGATCTTAGGTTGGTCGCGCGCCGCAATCGAAATCATGGCCATTGCGAAGGTACACATAACAAATAGTTGCGCACCACCAACCCGAGTGAATAGTGAATGAATGAATGAATGAGTATGCAACTCCTGCTCAATAAGTCCACATATCAGTACAGTTCATCTCTGGGATCATCACCGGGGTTTAGTACACTCCAAATGACACTGTCTCTCTCCTAGCAGCACAGTCCAAGTGAGCGTAAGAAACCTCACTATCCGCCTGGCCAATAGTCTGCCAATACCTATCCGGCACGTCGATAGCGGACCCATTCACGAGCTGGTCAAACTCAGCCTAGTAATGCCCCCTACCCTCGGGCGGGTAAGGCCACACCCCCTCCCAACTGACCACGACACAGTACGAGACGCGACCTCTTGGTATTCGGCACTCGGGCGCTCATGTATCCACTTGGTCTCGACGTTGGGGCGTCTCCTGACCTCGGAGGTTTAGAATTTTCACCCAAGAACATCTATGGCGCCCGTATGCTAAAACCAAATATTTTCGGTGTCCCATCTGGCCATCCACGATATGCCTGTGGAGGCTACGGCCCTGATGTCGCTAGGGCACACAATGCAAGATGCATGAGTCATACAATACAGTCATGCATCAATCCTGCGCATACCGTGCACTCATGTGAGATAACCTCCACCTATCAGGGAGTCTCATAACAATCTGTCCAACGACATATGCAATGGTCAACCACATCTCATAACAAACATGCAGATGATGCGTATGGGCATGTATGATAATGCTGTGCTGTCACATACTCATAATCAGTATCAATAACCGGCCTCAACAATCGGCTTCGACAATGTGGACATTTAACCAACATTGTCCCCAAGGAATGACCCACATAAATATCAATACATACATCATGGTGAAATCACACCACATCGGTCCTCAGATACATCGCTTCGGGTCTCACACAAGGGCCGCACATTCATCGCATTGGGCCTCACTCATGGGCCGCATATACATCACATTGGGCCGTATCATATGTGCACTACACATCGCAATGGGCCTTGGCTCATGGGCCATGAATACACCACATCAGGCTGTACGACCCATGGGCTTCAAATACTCAAGAGGTGAGCCCTACACATGGGCCTCAAATACATCACAATGAGCCACAACCCATGGGCCTAAAATATATCTCAATTAGCCACGCCCATGAGTCTCAATTACATCACATTGGGCTTCGCTCATGGGCCTCGAATACATTGCAAGTGGCCTCAAATCTATTTCACAGGTAGACCACATACCTGGGCCTAATACACATCACTATGGGCCGCATCACATGGGCCGAAAATACATCACAATGAGCTTCATCATATGGACCGGAAATATATCTCAATGGGCCTTGCCCATAGGCCACGAATACATGGCTACATCAATTATGATAAGTCTTATACTACAGCCACTTCACACGTCACATAGATAATGACTCATATTCGGTGTCATCTGGTTAAGGGCCGAGAGCCACATTTCATCATACCATTTATAGTTTAAAGATCGCATTGTATAAAAATCTAGGATCTCGATAGCATTAGCTTAGGTAATATAACCCTAAATCATATTCGGTTTAGTGTACAACTTGGTCATGTGTGATTCAAGTGGTGGTATCTATGTCGATAAGTACAAACCTACGTTGTTGAATGGTCATCAATGCCACCTGATTTCATACGGTTAGGTGGCCTTGTACGTATTTCACATTCATACAATTAGATGACTACGTATACTACATGTACTCCACCATTGCCTATGATTAGGTGGCTATACATACATCAAATACCCACATGATCAATGAGCCAAACAGGTAATATCACGAAAAGGCCAAGCTATATGTCCTAGAGGGGGTGAATAGGACAATGCCAAATAAAAACTTATAACAGCGGAATAATAAAGAAAATGATAGCCAAATTAAATAATAATACAGGAAAGAAAAACAACCTCAAAATTCAGATCTTGAGAGGTTGATACAAACGTTATTCTAAGGACAACCTTACACCAAAAACGAGTTTATGGTAGGACAACCTTATTTCTAGAAAGGTCTTTGTATCAAGTCTCAAATCGAAGAGGAATAAAAAAACAAATATGAACTGAATTGAAATAACTTGTAATTAAAGATGTATTGTTCTAGGGACAGCCATACACCATAAAAATGGAATGCAAACATAGCTGAACAACTTTCAAATGAAATTGAAAAACAAGCTTATAAAGGAATAGCAGAAAGTAAATTCTAAGCTATTACAACATTCTCACAAAGCTTGAAATAATTACAACATTCACCACCATACATACATCCCACAAAAAGAATAAAAAAAAATTAAAAGAATAAAATAAACAACCACAACACAAGGGTTTATAGTGGTTCGCCTGTGTGTTCACCAACTGTTATCCAACAGCCACACAAAAAGCTACTCCACTCCTAATATCCTCACACAGGGGATATTAGCGTTCACTAAAGATAGGTTTTCCCAGGTTCACCCAAAACCCTTACAATTGTGTCTTTGTATGTGGGCTTACACAATTAAAAAACCCCACTTCTGAGTTTTCCTGGCTTTCCTCAGATAACCAATATAACAAGATTTTTCTGGCAAATCTTGAAAGAAACCAAAATAATAGAAAGGAATTTACAATATGTAAAATACCTGAATATCTTCTTCGTTGTAGCAGCCCGGTAGAACCAAATCAAAGTAGATGATTGAATGTCCAAGTTCAATGTCCAGTACTCGATTACAATGGTTCTAGTTCTAATAGATTTTAAATTAAACCAAATAGGGCTTGCCTTAATTGATTTTGATTCCAAAGAAAGGGAATAACAATTCCTCTTTTCAAATCGGATTGAATATACGAAACAAAATCAATTAAAATAAAGCTAAGGAAAGAAGATATTAAATAAGCACACTTAGCTTAAATGGAGCACAAAATTATCTCTCGAAGTTCGACGAAGATTGGCTTGAATACTATAATTAAATCGATGATTTCTTTTGAGATTCGTGCTCTATTTATAGGTGAGAAGATCAGGTCTTCGATCGTCTAGAGTGCTCTTCGACTAGTCGAAGCCATAATAACAGATATTTGAAAGATTAGGCGGGATAAGCGCAGACCGTTCTACGATCGTCGTAGCCCTCCTACGACCGGGTCGTAGGTCCTGCAAAAGTTCGCCGGACTTCGAGTCGTAGATTCTACGACCGGTCGAAGATCGACTGGTCGAGTATACGACTGGTCGAACAGATTCTGGACTAGTCGAAGGCTAGCAGATTTTATCCGTAATATGTAACAAACTTACGATTGGTCGAGGAATTTCTTAGATCGGTCGAAGCAAGTCTAGGACTAGTCAAGAAGACCTAAGACTAGTCGAAGAACAGTACCAATCACATGTAAAATAACATTCGGTTTATGTATCCGAAATGACCTACTTCTAAGGTCATCCTATGGTCAAACAAACCTCAATCATGAAGTATGGACATTGAAACAAGAGACCATGAAGAATGAGCCTTGAAGTCTTGATGAAGATTAAACCTTGAAGTAGCTCAATCTTGAAAGTGGCTTGAGTTTCAGCTTGAGTCTTGAGTTCAACTTGACTTTCAACTTGAGTCTTGAGTTCAGCTTGAGTCTCAACTTGAGTCTTGCCTTGTACTTTCTTTTCGGCTTGAGTCTTGTTTTGTGAGCAGCTCTTGCATTCAAGATCTTGAGTTTTGTACTTGAGAGCTTTGCTTGATGTGAGCTTAGCTTGTTCATGTATGTTGATCCTTGAGAGAGCTTCACTTATGCAAGTTATATATAAGAGTATAATAGTGATTTTGGCACTACAAATTTGACAACACATAGGGATAGAAACTATAGCACTTACAATCTCCCCTTTGTCAAATTAGTGACAAAACACATAACCATGATAAACAAAAGGATAACAACTGGTTAATACCTGCAAATCAATATTGAATATTCAACATTCAACCAGTCATTATCATTCAACAAGATCAAACATATATTCTCCTTGACACCCCACTCCCCGAGTAACATAACCAATGCTACTCCTCTCACAATCACATTAACAACAAACCATTCTCCCCCTTTTTGTCACAATATGACAAAGGAGAACTAAATAAAGGAATGAGAGTAAACATGAGGAGGAAATAGAGTATAGCAAAAGAGTCATAGAGATACTCAAGATAGCATCACAGATATCCAGCATAAATATTACATTAAGAACAAATATCCAGCATAGAATCCAACTCAAACTCAATCAAACAAGAGCAAAGTAATAAAGTTATTACATACCAAAAGTCTCATAGAAACTAGTCAGAATTAGAACTTGAAGATGGAGCAGGAATAGAAGGATCAAGTTGGTGCATGCCTTTGTTCAAGCGCCTAAGATATTTGCGCATATACTTGAATTGCAAATCATGAGCAACAGACATGTTCTCCAACTTAACATTAATATTCTCAACTCTACCTTCTAATGCACTCAAACGTGCATCAACATCAGATGGTACAAAATCTGGATCATTAGCTGAGTCAGAATCCAGTTCCTCAAAAATATCATATACATATTTCTTGCAATTTAAACAAAAATTGGAATTCAATCTAGCAAATATATACAATATTATACAAGAAGGCATAAATTATCAATTTAAAATGCACATGCCAAGATCAAATTTCATCTTTTTGAACCTGCTTTTATCAAGAGGTTTTGTGAAAATATCAGCACGTTGATCTTCAGTAGGAATATATTCTAGAGATATAACTTTTTCTTCTACTAATTCCCTTATATAATGAAATCTAATGTCAATATGCTTAGTACGAGAATGCTGAATAGGATTTTTTGAAATATTTATCGCACTGGAATTATCACAGTGTAATAACATAGAATTCTGTTTAATTCCATAATCACTTAGCATTCGTTGCATCCAAACAAGTGTAGCTCAATGCATTACCAGTTGTTGAAAGTGATATAGAATTTTGTTTCTTACTAAACCAGAAACTAGACAATTTCCAATAAAAAAGAACCACCACTGGTTGATTTTCTATCATCTAGATTACCCGCCCAGTCAGAGTACCCAACTAATTGAACATTGGTTTCATGAGGATACCGAGACCGAGATTAACGTGCTTGCGACATATCTAATAATTCGCTTGACAAAGAATCAAGTGAGATTCTTTTGGATCAGATTGATATCTTGCGCAAATACCAACACTTAGAGAAATATCAGGTCTACTAGCAGTTAGATATAACAAACTACCAATCATACTCCGATAAAGTTTTGAGTCAACATTTTTACCATTCGAGTCTTTTGATAGTTTCAGGGTAGTACTCATAGGAGTATCGAAATTCTTGCCATTCTCAAATCCAAATCTCTTAATTAGATTCAAGGCATACTTAGATTGAGAAATGAATATTCCTTCAGATTGTTGCTTTACTTGCAATCCAAGGAAATAAGTCAATTCCCCAACCATGCTCATTTCAAACTGTGATTTCATCAAATCTGCAAACTCAGTAGTCAAGTCAGTACAAGTTGATCCATAAATGATATCATCAACATAAATCTGTACTATTAAGATATGATCATTTTATTTTTTAACAAACAGAGTTTTATCAACAGATCCCATTTGAAAATTATGAGTTAAAAGAAATTTCGTTAGTTTCTCATACCATGCCCTAGGTGCTTGTTTTAATCCATAAAGTGCCTTTTTAAGCCGATACACATAATCAGTATTTTTGGAATCTTCAAAACCCATTAGCTGTTCAACATAGACTTCTTCATGTAAATCGCTATTTAGAAAAGCACTTTTCACATCCATCGATAGATCTTTATCTTTTTAAAACATGCAATGGATATAAATAGTCCGATAGATTCAAGACGTGCATCGGTGCAAAGGTTTCATCGAAATCAATCCCTTCAATTTGAGTATAACCTTGTACCACCAGTCTAGCCTTGTTTCTAATTATATTTCCACATTCATCAGACTTATTTTTAAAAATCCATTTTGTTCCAATGATGTGTTTATCTTTAGGTCTTGGTACGAGATACCAAACATCATTTCTTACGAATTGGTTGAGTTCATCTTGCATCGCAACAATCCAGTTCTCATCAGTAAGCGCTTCTTTTACGTTAGATGGTTCAATTTGGGATGTAAAACATATATAATTACATATATCCTCAAGTTGTCTACGGGTGCGAACACCAGTGAGAGGGTTTCCAAGAATTTGTGTGGTTGGATGATCTTTAACAGTCCTCAACTCAGAATCAGTTTGATTTGATGAAGTATCAGGTTTATCAATGATTAGTACTTCATCATTATCTGAATTAGAAGTTGGTGTGTTTAAATGATCATCAATGACAACATTAATGGATTCTTGAATCACACCGATCCTTTTGTTTAGGACCCTATAAGTTCGACTGTTTAAAGAGTATCCTAGAAAAATACCTTCATCACTCTTCGTATTGAACTTTCCCAAATTTTCACGATCACGTAAAATATAGCACTTGCTCTGCCAAAAACTCGAAAGTATTTAACAAGAGGCTTTTTATTGAACCACAATTCGTAAGCCGTCTTATTATTATCTTTTTTGTGTAGACTCGGTTAATAATATAGCAAGCTGTGTTGACTGCTTTGACCCAAAGATTTTTAGAGAGCTTCATGCTATTCAACATGACATTAGCCATTTCTTGAAGCACCCTATTCTTCCTTTCTACAATTCCATTTTGTTGTGGAGTTTTGGGAGCAGAGAATTCATGTAATATTCCTTGGTCGGTAAGAACTTCTCAAAATTGTATTCTCAAATTCAGATCCATGATCACTATGAATTTTACTGATTTGAGAGGATTTTTCAGTTTGAATCCTTTTGAGAACTTTTCTTACTTCTTCAAGGGTTTCAGATTTATCCCTTAAGAAGACTACCCAAGTGAATCTGGTAAAGTCATCGACTATTACCAAGATGTACTTTTTACCACCACGACTTTCCGTTCTGGTAGGTCCTATCAGGTCCATGTGGAGAAGTTCGAGTGGTCTTGATGTGGTATTTGAATTCACCTTTTTGTGTGAGTTCTTTGTTTGTTTGCCTATCTGGCACTCACCACATATTTTATCTAATTTCTGAAGTTTGGGTAAACCTCTTACAAGTTCTCGTTTGCTTAATCGATATAGATTTCGATAATGTACATGTCCAAGACGTTTGTGCCATAAATCAGTCTCGTCTGTATGGACCATGTAACATGTTTGATTAGATGAGCTGGATTCGCTAATAATATAGCAATTTTCAGACGTTCTACGTCCAGTTAATATTACAGAACCCTTATTATTTAGTATTTCACAGCTTTGATTAGAAAACCGAACATTATGGTTATTATCACATATTTGTGATATACTAAGCAAGTTGTGCTTTAGGCCTTCAACATATAAAACATTTTTAAACATTGGAAGATTAAAAAGTTGAATCGTACCTTGGCCTATTATCTTGCAGTTGCTACCATCACCAAATGTGACTGACCCATCACATATCTTTCAGAACGGTGAATAAAGCTTTGTCACTTGTCAATGCCTGGAGCATCCACCGTCTAGGTACCACTTTGAATGACTTGTTGCTTTGAAAGCGTGTGAGCAACCAAGCATGTGACTTTAGGAACCCATTTCATAAGCTGTTTTGGGTTTAGGAACATAGTTGGTCTTCTTTTGTGTATATTTGTAGGAATGACCTATAGAGTTAGATTTTAATAGCTCCTTGAGTAAATCAACTATCTTTTCAGCTAGTGGATTTCGATTCTGATTAAAGTTGACATGGTTGTTTCTAGGTTTTTGAAAAGTTTTTGAATTTTTAGAAAAATCTTGATAAGTACTTTTCCCTTTTGAGTTTGAGGACTCTCCTTTAACAAACATAGGAGGAGTATACTTTTGTTTAGGAGGTTGATTTTTATCATAGCCCAACCCGGATCGATCGCCACATTTTCTTGATCCGGATAACAATTTTTCTAACTTTGGATCACCTTGGGCATATTTCCATGTGTCCTTTAAACTCAGAAGAGAAACTTCAGTTTTAAGTTTCTCAATTTCAGATTTTAAATCAATAATTTGAGAGTTTTTAAATTCCAAATCGCATTTTGATTTTTCAAAATTATCTGAAATTTGTGATTTTTCTAAGACAAGCGATTCAAAACAATTTTTGAGTTTAGAAAACTTTTCTTTTTGAAGTTTAAGTTTGTGAATTTTACAACTTTCCTTATATAGGGCATTGTAAGCGTCTTGAAGATCATCTTCATTTTCACATTCACTATTCAGATTTTCTTCACTTGTAGAGTCATTATCGAAAATGTGAATTTGGATAGAGTCATAAGAGCTTTGACCTCATTGCCCGACTCGGTTTGAGAATCTTCTAATTCAGAAGACCTTCAGAATTAGATGATTCATCCCATGTAGCCAACATACCCTTTGGCCTGGGTTTGTCCCTTTTAGGACATTTATTTGTTAAGTGCCCATATTCTAGACCGTTGTAACAGTGACTATCTTTCAAAGATTTTCGAGATTTGGGTCTAAACTTCTTTTGTCATTTGATTTTTGAAAATCAACTCTTTTCTTGCTTTTGAAAATTTTGTAAAATTTTTAGCTAAAAGAGCCATGTCATCTTCTGAATCAGAATTTTCTTCTGAACTACATTTAGAAGATTTTAGTGCGATAGATTTACCTTTAGGAGCTTTAAAGTTTAACTCGTAGGTTTGTAGAGAACCAACTAGTTCTTCAACCCTCATATTATCCGTATCACGAAGTTCATGGATTGCGGTTACTTTAGAATTGAACCGTTCAGGAAGTGAGCGTAATATTTTTGCACATACTTTACTTTCTGGGATTTTATCGCCAAGACCCCACATTGAGTTTACAATGTCATTCAATCTAGTGTAAAAGTCCATAAACATCTCATTTTCCTCCATATGAATTTCTTCAAATCTGGTTGTGAGGAGTTGGACTTTAGATTTTTGACAATTGTAGTACCCTCGTGTGTCATTTCTAATATATCCCAAGCTTGCTTTGCAGTATCACAAGAGATGATTCTTTTGAACTCATCTGGTGATAGTGCGCAAGTAATTGCATTTAGTGCTTTAGCATTTGCACTACTCTCACTTTTCTGAAGGGTGGTCCATTGGTAATATGGTGTGGTTTTCATAGACTTTGAACCATCAACCCCAGTAACTTCCATGATAGGAGGATTCCATTCAGTCACCGTGGCTTGCCACACATTTTCATCCATTGATTTAAGGAAGATCCTCATTCTGGCTTTCCAATAAGCATAGTTGGAGCCATCAAAGGGTGGAGGCCTAGTGACTGAAAGGCTATCAAAATTTGACATCTTAAATAGCTTAAATCGTTAGCTCAGGAATTAAATCCAAGAATTAAAAAGGAGCTATTAGGCTTTGATACCACTTGAAAAGGCCAAGCTAAATGTCCAAGAGGGGGGGTGAATAGGACAATGCCAAATAAAAACTTATAACAGCGGAATAATAAAGAAAATGATAGCCAAATTAAATAATAATGCAGGAAAGAAAAACAACCTCAAAATTCAGATATTGAGAGGTTGATACAAACGTTATTCTAAGGACAACCTTACACCAAAAAGAGTTTATGGTAGGACAACCTTATTTCTAGAAAGGTCTTTGTATCAAGTCTCAAATCGAAGAGGAATACAAAAACAAATATGAACTGAATTGAAATAACTTGTAATTAAAGATGTATTGTTCTAGGGACAGCCATACACCATAAAAATGGCAGGGCAACCTTGCTGGAACAACTTTCAAATGAAATTGAAAAACAAGCTTATAAAGGAATAGCAGAAAGTAAATTCTAAGCTATTACAACATTCTCACAAAGCTTGAAATAATTACAACATTCACCACCATACATACATCCCACAAAAAGAATAAAAAAAAATTAAAAGAATAAAATAAACAACCACAACACAAGGGTTTATAGTGGTTCGCCTGTGTGTTCACCAACTGTTATCCAACAGCCACACAAAAAGCTACTCCACTCCTAATATCCTCACACAGGGGATATTAGCGTTCACTAAAGATAGGTTTTCCCAGGTTCACCCAAAACCCTTACAATTGTGTCTTTGTATGTGGGCTTACACAATTAAAAAACCCCCACTTCTGAGTTTTCCTGGCTTTCCTCAGATAACCAATATAACAAGATTTTTCTGGCAAATCTTGAAAGAAACCAAAATAATAGAAAGGAATTTACAATATGTAAAATACCTGAATATCTTCTTCTTTGTAGCAGCCCGGTAGAACCAAATCAAAGTAGATGATTGAATGTCCAAGTTCAATGTCCAGTACTCGATTACAATGGTTCTAGTTCTAATAGATTTTAAATTAAACCAAATAGGGCTTGCCTTAATTGATTTTGATTCCAAAGAAAGGGAATAACAATTCCTCTTTTCAAATCGGATTGAATATACGAAACAAA
Organism: Magnolia sinica; assembly: GCF_029962835.1. Lineage (NCBI taxonomy): Eukaryota > Viridiplantae > Streptophyta > Magnoliopsida > Magnoliales > Magnoliaceae > Magnolia > Magnolia sinica. The sequence continues at coordinate 25,557,333 of NC_080591.1, read as the reverse complement.
ATCAATTAAAATAAAGCTAAGGAAAGAAGATATTAAATAAGCACACTTAGCTTAAATGGAGCACAAAATTATCTCTCAGAAGTTCGACGAAGATTGGCTTGAATACTATAATTAAATCGATGATTTCTTCTGAGATTCGTGCTCTATTTATAGGTGAGAAGATCGGGTCTTCGACTGGTCTAGAGTGCTCTTCGACTAGTCGAAGCCATAACAGATATTTGAAAGATTAGGCGGGCTAAGCACAGACAGTTCTACGACTGGTCGTAGCCCTCCTACTACTGGTCGTAGGTCCAGAAAATCGTCGCTGGACTTCGAGTCGTAGATTCTACGACTGGTCGAAGATCAGTCGACACTGTTCCTACGACTGGTCGAACAGATTCCTGGACTAGTCGAAGGCTAACAGATTTTATCCGGAATATGTAACAAACTTACGACTGGTCGAGGATTTTCTTAGACTGGTCGAAGCAAGTCTAGGACTAGTCGAAGAAGACCTAAGACTAGTCGAAGAACAGACCAATCACATGTAAAATAACATTCGGTTTATGTATCCGAAATGACCTACTTCTAAGGTCATCCTATGGTCAAACAAACCTCAATCATGAAGTATGGACATTGAAACAAGAGACCATGAAGAATGAGCCTTGAAGTCTTGATGAAGATTAAACCTTGAAGTAGTTCAATCTTGAAAGTGGCTTGAGTTTCAGCTTGACTTTCAACTTGAGTCTTGAGTTCAGCTTGAGTCTCAACTTGAGTCTTGCCTTGTACTTTCTTTTCGGCTTGAGTCTTGTTTTGTGAGCAGCTCTTGCATTTAAGATCTTAAGTTTTGTACTTGAGAGCTTTGCTTGATGTGAGCTTAGCTTGTTCATGTATGTTGATCCTTGAGAGAGCTTCACTTATGCAAGTTATATATAACAGAGTATAATAGTGATTTTGGCACTACAAATTTGACAACACATAGGGATAGAAACTATAACACTTACAATATCACACCCTCACACCACTAGAGTTTATATATTTGTTATAATTAAACATGTTTTTAAGAGTTTAAACACAAGTATCATGATCCTATTACTTGGGGCCGCACTCTAACCAAAGTGCTAAGTGATCAAGGGATGTCCACAATCAGCCCATTTAAAGGATTAATCATCATTACTTCAAAAATTACAATACCAGTTCATCATACATTCCACACATGGAAATTACAAACTCTTATCGAAGAGGCCCAATGACTAGCCCAAACAAGGCTATCACTGATGGGCCCACATGGCGTTCACTCAAAATGGGCCTTAACATTCTTGGGCTCACATATTAATGGAATTCATAATGGGTCCTATGCAATAGAGTCCATGGGGATTTCCCATGAGGTGGAGTTGTGTGTGACCCACCTACGACTTAGGTCTGCTTTGATTATTTTAGTCCAAGTCCTAAAATGATATGAGGAAGTGGATGGTCTGCATGGATTAAATAGATACACCATGGTGGCCTTAGGTTGGATTCAATAGTTAAGTACTTATCCTCACAGCCTTGTGTTGCATGGTCTAATTCAAGTTGGATTGACTATTCTGTGGGATAATGGCCTAAAGGAAACACGGTATATGTGTCGATATCTAATACATCGTCAGGATGGCCCATAATGAATTTTCAATGATGAGAGTTTAATTTGCATTATTTCAGAACGTACGACTATCTAATCATTGGATGGGCCTAAGTCTTGGTAACATATCGTTAAAAGAGTTGATAAAATAGATAAACGATGAGGATCTTAAATATAAATCATGTTATAACTATGGTGGATTAAGTGGCATAACACCTACATCAAAGTGGGTCATACCACACACAAGTTGAGAGGGTTACCCTCCCTTAAATATTCATAATTATTTGTTGGGCCCACAGAGGTGTGGTTCATAAATCCAGCCCATCCCTTATGTGTGTCCCACTTGGTTGAGTGGTCAGACTAAGTTTCAGGTACATCCAAATTTCAGGTGGACCTAATAGGTGATTTACATACTCGAGCTTCGAGTTGTACAGACAGTTAAGAAGATCAAATTTACATGGGTGCAGAGAGATGTATTTATTGCATATACAATATTCATCTTTTTTTATTTTATTGTTATTATTATTTTTTTTTTTGAGATCATTTTATAGCACCATCCAAAAATGAATCATACCCGAAGAATTATCTGGACCTCACCACAAACAGTAGTGGAGATAATGATTTCACCGTTAAACAATTTACAGGGCCCACCATACCGTTTATTTTCCATCCAATCTGTTCATAAGGTCACAAAGACCTGAATTAAGGGGAAAAATAAATTTCATACTGCTCCAAAATTTCTGACCCAAAAAGGGTTCCAATGGTTTACGTTCAACCCCTGCCACTTTTGTAGTGTGGCCCACTTGATAGTTAGATCTATCTTTTTTTTTTTTTTTTCTTCTCAAGCCTTAAGACAAACTTGCCAAATGGATGGACGGTTTGGATATAACATATACCATATGATCAGACCCATAAAATTGCTGATTTATTTAACTTCACAAATTTATTTTTATTTTTATTTTTATTTTATTGTTTTGATGGTGTGGGCCACCTGAGTTCCATGTATGGATGAAATTTGGAGGTGGCCCATTTTTAAATAGGACCCATCAAATGCATGGTACTGATGTTCGACATGCATCAACATGGGGCCTGTGATGGGGCCCACTTTCCTCCAGCGTCAGAAGCAGACGCTGCTTGCTGCAGCGTCATCCAGACGGGTGACGGCATATACATATTTTTTTTTTTTTTTGCAAAATGGGGCCCACAACAGGACGATCTAGTCTGACTGTTGTGTGTGTCCCTCATGGTTGATGGGTCAGTCCAAGTTTTAGATGCATCCAAATTTCAGGTGGGGCCCAGCAAGTGCTTTTATATGTTTAAGACATGTATGAACATTATTTTAGATGGTGTGGGCCACCTAAGCTTTTTATACGGTTGATTTTGGCACGACCCATTTTTAAGAGGGGACCCATCAAATTCACGGTGCTGATGTTCGACATACATCAAGGTAGAGCCTGTGGTGGGGCCCACCTCTTTCCAATGTCAACAAAGACGCTGCAGCATGCATGCAACGTCAGATTGCTATTTTTTTTTTTGTTTCTCATAGATGGGGCCCACAACAGGACGATCCAGTCCATCTGTTGTGTGTGTCCCACGTGGTGAAGCGTTCAATCCAAGTTTCAAATGCATAAAAATTTCAATTGGGCCCTAGCAAGTACTTTTATATGTTTTAGTATATCTTCACATGATTTTTGATGGTGTGGCCTACCAAAGAAATGGATTGACTTCATTTTTTGGCTCAACGCCTAAAATGATCTGAAAAATTGAATGGACTGCGTGGATTTAATACATACATCATGGATGGGGCCCATTGTGGACCCACACCTCTTCCCTTCTTTTTCTTTCAAACGGCGGCAGCGTCCAAACGCCTGCCCTTTTTTTTTTTGGTGTGTATGCACGTGTGCATGTGTGAGCGTGTGGCTAACCAAATTGCCATACTTGAACAGTTTGGATGGCTACAACATTCTGGTGGGGCCCACTATCAATGGGTCCCACATAAAGCCTATAATAAATTATTTTTTTATTATTATTATATACTTTTTTTCCATGCATCCATACCATTAATCACATCCTTATCATCATATCATCACAAGTATTAATTATTATTATTTATATGTACTCTCTTATGTATCCACACCATTGATCACATCATTATTCTCAAATCATTTCCACTAATAATCGTACAAATAATTTAAAAAAAACAAACAAACCAAGAGTGGAGTGGGTGTACTCACCTTGATGAATTAGATGGATGGTTGAGATGGATGGAAGGTATGGGATTGATGGAGTTGATGGCCCACCAAGATCACTCCTCTCTCTCTCTCTCTCTCTCTCTCTCTCTCTCTCTCTTTCTTATGGAAAAAAATGGTGAAATGCTAAGGAATGGAGGGGTATTTATAAAGAAATGGATAAATTTTTGGTTAAGTTAAGCTAATGTGATTAATATTATCTTAGGCTAGGATTATGGTACTTAATTCATGCTTTGTAATTAATGGTGGATTAAAGGAGCATGGGATGGCATGGTGTGGTGATGTCATGCATAGTATATGGCATGGAGAAAGGTTGACTTTTCATGCACATGAGAGAGAAGAGGTATGGGTATGTGACATCACACACATGGGTAGAGATTCTCTTACCCATGTGTGGCATGTGCATGTGTGTATGACATGTGTTGTGCACATGTGTGGAATGAAATATATGGTACCATGCACACATGATACATTTATTATTCTTCACGGCGTATCTCACTAACAGATTATCATACCGACGAACGGGTGGTACCTCCACGATCGCGGCGATGGGGCGGTTAATATGAGATAGGTTTCAAGGTCTTGATGTCCCGGTCAGTTGGGTGTGTACTATGAACGACTAATCTAGGTCTAGCTAAGGATGTCGATCATCGTGCATATATGCATAGAAACTGGTACGGAATGGACTGGGTATTATAGGAGGAGCAGCGTTGCTTGACTCAACAAACCTAAAGTCTGCTTATGTTAGAATTCTAAGCTTCCCTGGAAAAATGAGAATGCCTATGCTTCTTCCTATAAATAATCTGGTTAATGACTGAACTTTACTTTTTAAACTAAAAAAATCGTTTAAAGAAGCTCAGGCTATTCAGCTATGAATGTTTTACTCCTTGCTCAATCTTAGATATGATGGTTGACTAATTGGTACTGTTCTAACATTTGCAAGGTAAGTGGTTGTTCATGGATATTACTACGTTAATGTGTGGTTTATTAGTATTCATGTGTAATTCTTATGGGCCATGCCTGATATCTGTTGTTTCGGGGCCATCTATCTTACCCAAGGCCATGGTTTATGGTTGAGTTTAGAAGTTAGGAACTCAAGAAAAAGTGCAGGAAGGCAATTATTTATGATTCCATAGAAATGGAGAAATAAAAAAGTTTTCCTTATTCTTCCTTCCCCTGTTGTTGCAGGAATTGGTCAAATGAGATCTAGACATTGCTTATGGTTTTATTTTGAAATATAAAATATCTTAGAAAATGATCTTTTTGGACGTTTTTAGGTTCCCTCTCTTAAATTATAGAATAAATGGCTTGAATTATTCAAGATGTTTTCCGAATCAAGAATAGTCCACAATTTAAAAATTGATGAACCTGGCATCATTGTTTGTTGTGGAGCCACTTTCTTATAGAGAACCCAACCATAATCATGTTTCTCATATGATGTATTAAACAAAAGTACTAACCTTTGTAGCTCAATCAGATCAATCAGAAATTGTACAACTCGTCCTATTTTCATTCAGCGTTTCTTCCAGAAGTTGCACCTATATGCGGGTATTTTGATGTGATCATTTTTGTATGTATATTTACTATTTGAAATTCGATTTTGAGTTTTCAGACCATGAAATAGAAGATAATAGAATTTCAAGCAGGCACAAGAGAATTGCATTATTTAAAAAGGTGGGAGCTCACCACTTGAGTATTATTGCAATGAAGAAAAAGAGTGTACAGAGAGGGGTTCCTCATGTGACTGAAGCGGAAACAAACTACATAACCTTTACAAACAACAAGCCCACCAATAAAATGATACAACCAGACCACCACCTTAAACTGGACCCTGGATACATACCAAGCATAACAACAACCATCCAAACTGCCAACTCAGACCAACAATGAAGCATACCATTTTGCAGCAGGAAGACATCAAAAGCTGGTCTTTACACAATCATCTGTAATAAAATTCTTCTCACTGCATAACATCAAGAAACTTCTGCATAATCTAGAAAAACAAATTACACCAACATCTACAAATAGGGATCTTCACATACAATCTTTTGAAAACAAAGGAGACAAATTAAATTATCTCCTTATTGTACAAATAGGAAAATTTTCCATCTAACCAAACAAGAACCCACACAACAAGCCAAATGGAGCCTAAGCCCCTTTTTAACTTCGCCAATGCAACTCCTTGCATTGCCGTTCCCCAGCCCGGGTAAAGGAGGAGGGAGAATGGGCATCAAGGTGAGTTGTGTACTTTTCATTCTTTTTCCGAGAGACATTTTTAAAATGCTTGATGGTTAATTTCAAGAGTTTTCTTATAAAACGTATTAGTAATGACTTCTTCTACTACCATCTGAGGACCTCAAAGGCCCAACTAACTTGAAATTTTTATATGTAGGCTGATGTATTTTCAGCCCCACAGATCAATGTTTCCATTGCAAGGTTCAATATTGAAATGGTAAAGTTTTTAACTATTTATTTTATCGTTGTTTTTTCCTGTTCTTCATAAATAATTTGATGTCTTAGCCTCCTGTCATTACTAGGTAGTTTTGTCACTATTTGTACATATGTCAATCTCATGAGTCTTACTTTTTGTATTTTTCTTACCCTTGTAGTGATTATCAGAAGCAGTGGGCCATCATTGAAAGATTACCCTTGTAGTGAGTCTAGGTACATGTTTTCTTCCCTTCTGTTGGCATTTTCTTCTACCTTTACATTTGAAGACTCGCCTGAGTCTTTGTTTGGCTTGACTCGATATTTAAGAAATGGCTTGAGTGACATTGTAGTGCAATATGTTTCTATGATCTAGGTCTTCTCAGTTTTTTTGAAAATCTGCCATCTTTATGTTTTTTTTTTTCGCCTAATTCTATCTTCTGCTGATTGTATTAAAATGCAAGATGGGAGAGGACAAGGATCTTTTAGTTATGATGAACGTGGATTTGCAAAAGCTGTTCCCAAGCAAGAAGGTAAGAGAATAATACACCCAGGTGAACTTGAATCATATGCATGACATGTCACGTATCACAACATTGGCAACATGTCCATCTAATTTAAGACATGCGCTGTAAATGCATTTTGGCTGAAAAGATACTTTCTTTCACATTGACTGAAAAGATATTGAAAGCTTTTTTTTTTTCAAGCAGATACTTTCTTCCACATTGACTGAAAAGATATTAAGAGCTTTTTTTTTTCTTGTTGAATTTGTGCCAAGGGAGTTCCACTTCTCTTTGTTTTTTACGGGGTGCATTTGCGTAGGAAATACTTCTGATGTTAGATTGATGAGATAAATAAAGGAATGACAACTAAGTGCTACCTTCATTTAATCCCTTAACTGTTGTACCTAGGGGACATCTACCTCTGATGTTAGATTAACTGGTAGAGTATGAGGCCCTTCAAGGTCTCTAGCTACAACAGTCCTTGTAAGTTACAAAGACAAAATCATCAGTTTTATAAAAAAAAAAATTTCTTTCTTTCTTTATATGGGTGAGGAGATAAAAAGCCAATCATCTAAATTGCCAATCTACCATTTAAAAGCCAACCCCAAATTGCTGGGACATAGGCTAAGAAGATGATAAGACAACTAAAGGCCTATTTGGATTGATGTATGTTTAGAATGGAAATCACCAGATCTGAGGAAAACTGTGGATAGCATCATCAGTGGAAAAGAATCCTACAAAAGGTGGTTTGTTTTAGTCTTGGTGATTTCCAGGGGAAAATACAATGGTCAATGGTTAAAAAGTGAAATATGAGGATTCACAAGTTTCAGAAGTTTTTTGGGAGAAATGGAAACGTTACCTTATTGTCACAATAGATGGAAAATGTCACATCAATGGAAAACATCTTTTCCATGGTCACTTTTAGAATTCCACCAATTGAAACATGGTCTAAAGGTTACGTTCTTAACATTTTTGCAAATACATTAAAAGAAGTTGTTTCCGAAGACTGATTTAAAAAATCATATGATATGACTTAATATCATCCAAGTTGTATCAGTTTTAGTCTGAAACAAAACGAGTAGCCACAACCGTACGATAATTAAACGGGACCAAGTCGGGGCGAGTCATACCCGTTTTGGTCCCCAGGCAAGTCACATTCAAAATGGCTACTTAAATCCATGCCAAAGACAGGCTCTTCTAACACAAAGTCGCATACGTCATTGATTGGGCAACACAAAGTCGCATACATCATTGATCAGAATTACATGAACAAATTAGGCCTCGATGCCTTGAATGTTGTCTTAAGCTTCCTAGTTGGTGGCCTAACCTTCTTGAACAACAACGGGAACTTGATTTTGGAATCATGAAATTATTTGGTATTCTCTCTCTTGCAAAGCGAGTCAGGTATGGTAGCTATCTTGATGATCTGAATGCAAGGAGACCTTACCCTGTGGCAAGAAGCCATCTCGTCATACATCTGCTCAACAACACCATTAAGATGTAAAGGATCTCATCTCTCTTTTCTTTTTCTTTTTTTAAATTGAATTTGTTTATGTCTGAAGTTGTTTGTTTACTGTATTCTTCTCTTGTTTAGAATGATATGTCAAAAATCAAGAAGGTGATTGAAGAGCTTGATGAAAAGAAGAAAGAAACACTAAAAGTTACTCGGGTTAAAGTGAACAAGTGAGTCAACACTTCTCTGCTTTCATGTTCCAGTTCATATTTTGTTTTCTTTCTAGTTGAAAATCAAGAATGCCAATTATGTATTTGCTCGAAATTAATGGAGCAGACCCGGATGTGCGTCGGAGCTATTCGGATGAGTGGGGGTCCCTGGAAGGTGGGAACCGCTGTTATGACCATGATGAAGTTGTCCATTTTCTATGGACAACATTAGAGGCCTGGCCATTTGGACGAGCCATGTTTATGTATTTACTTGAAATTGATGGAGCGGAACCGGATATGCGTCGGAGCTATCCGGATGTTGAGCGGGGTCCTTGGAAGATGGGAACCGTTATGACCATGATGAAGTCACAATTTCCTATGGACAACATTAGAAGGGCTTGGCCAATTGGAGCAGCCGTGTTTATATCTGTATTTGCGGGGACCACACCCTTAACTAATAACCTAAACCTATTCTCAAATCCCAAAACTTATAACCTATAACCCGAACCTATAACTGAACTCAATTCCCTAAACCTTAACCTATAACCAAACCTAAACCTATACTTATAACCTAAACCTATTCTCAAGTCCTAAACCTCAACCTAAACCTATAACAAAACCTATAACCTACACTTATAACCTAAACCTAAACCTATAACCTAAAACCTAAACCTAAACCTAAAACCTAAATGTATTCTTAAATCCCTAAACCTAAACCTACACCTTTCATAAACCTAATCCTTAACCTATTGTTAATTCCCTAAACTGTAACCTATAACCTAACCTAAACCTAAACCTATAACCTACACTTACAACCTAAACCTAAACTTGTAACCTTAACCTAAACGTAAAACCTAAACCTAAACCTAAACCCCATCCTGAACCCGAATCTGAATCCATAAACCCTTATCCTAAACCTAAAACCCAAACGTAAACCCAATCTCGAACCTGAACCCAATTTCCTATACCTAAACCTTAACGTATTCTCAAATCCCTAAACTTAAACCTACACCTAATCCTAATCTCAACTCCCTAACCTAAACCTAAACCTAAACTTGAAAACCTAAATCTAAACCCGAACCCGAACCCGAATACGATTTCCTAAACCTAAACTTATAACCTTAACCTAAACCTATTCTCAAATCCCAAAACCTATAAACCTAAACCTTAACCTAAACCTTAACCTATAACCGAACCTAAACCTATAAACTTAAACCTAAACCTAAACCTAAAATCTAAATTTATTCTCAAATCCCTAAACCTAAACCTACACCTAATCCTAATCTCAACTCCCTAACCTAAACCTAAACCTAAACTTAAAAACCCAAACCTAAACCCGATCCCGAACCCGAACCCGATTTCCTAAACCTAAACCTTAACCTATTCTCAATTCCCCAAAGCTTTAACCTATAACCAATAACCTATAACCTATAACCTAAACCTAAACCTAAACCTAAACCTACAAACTTAACCTAAACTAAAACCTATAACTTAAACCTTAACCTATAACATATAACCTAAACCTAAACCTAACCTAACCTATAACCTATAACCAAACCTATAACCTACACCTAAACCTAACCTAAACCTATAACCTTAACCTAAACCTAAAACCTAAATGTATTCGCAAATCCTTAAACCTAAACCTACACTTAATCCTAATCTCAACTACTTAACCTAAACCTAAACTTGAAAACCCAAACTAAACCCGATCTCAAACCCGAACCCGATTTCCTAAACCTAAACCTTAACCTATTCTCAATTCCCTAAAGCTATAACCTATAACCTATAACCTAAACCTAAACCTTAACCTAAACCTAAATCTATAACCTTAACCTAAACCAAAACCTATAACCTAAACCTTAACCTATAACCTATAACCTAAAACCTAAACCTAAACCTATAACTTAAAAAGTAAACCTAAACCTAAAACCTAAATGTATTCTCAAATCCCTAAACCTAAACCTACACATAATCCTAATCTCAACTCCCTAACCAAAACCTAAACTTGAAAACCCAAACCTAAACCTGATCCCGAACCCGAACCTGATTTCATAAACCTAAACCTTAACCAATTCTCAATTCCCTAAAGCTATAACCTATAACTTACACCTAAACCTAACCTAACCTATAACTATAACCTAAACCTAAACCTAAAACCTAAATGTATTCTCAAATCCTTAAACCTGAACCTACACCGAATCCTAATTTCAACTCCTTAACCTAAACCTAAACTTGAAACCCAAACTAAACCCGATCTCAAACCCGAACACGATTTCCTAAACCTAAACCTTAACCTATTCTCAATTCCCTAAAGCTATAACCTATAACTTAAAGCTAAACCTTAACCTAAACCTAAACCTATAACCTTAACCTAAACTAAAACCTATAACCTAAACCTTAACCTATAACCTATAACCTAAACCTAAACCTATAACCTAAAACCTAAACCTAAACCTAAAACCTAAATGTATTCTCAAATCCCTAAACCTAAACCTACACCTAATCCTAATCTCAACACCTTAACCTAAACCTAAACTTGAAAACCCAAACCTAAACCCGAACCCGAACCTCGTTTCCTAAACCTAAATCTTAACTTATTCTCAATTCCCTAAACTTAACCTATAACCTAAATCTAAACCTAACCTAAACCTAAAACCTAAACCTAAAACCTAAACCTAAACCTATAACTTAAATGTATTCTTAAATCCTTAAACCTAAACCTACACCTAATCCTAATCTCAACTCCTTAACCTAAACCTAAACTTGAAAACCCAAACTAAACCCGATCTCAAACCCGAACCCGATTTCCTAAACCTAAACCTTAACCTATTCTCAATTCCCTAAAGCTTTAACCTATAACCTATAACCTAAACCTAAACCTATAACCTTAACCTAAACCAAAACCTATAACCTAAACCTTAACCTATAACCTATAACCTATAACCTAACCTTAACCTAAACCTAAAACCTAAACCTAAACCTAAAACCTAAAACCTAAACCTAAACCTAAAACCTAAATGTATTCTCAAATCCCTAAACCTAAACCTACACCTAATCCTAATCTCAACTCCCTAACCTAAACCTAAACCTAAACTTGAAAACTCAAACTTAAACCCGATCTCGAACCCAAACCTGATTTCCTAAACCTAAACCTTAACCTATTCTCAATTCCCTAAAGCTATAACCTATAACCTACACCTAAACCTAACCTAAACCTATAACCTTAACCTAAACCTAAAACCTAAACCTAAACCTAAAACCTAAATGTATTCTCAAATCCTTAAACCTAAACCTACACCTAATCCTAATCTCAACTCCTTAACCTAAACCTAAACTTGAAAACCCAAACTAAACTCGATCTCAAACCCGAACCTAATTTGGTAAACCTAAACCTTAACCTATTCTCAATTCCCTAAAGCTTTAACCTATAACCCATAACCTAAACCGAAACCTTAACCTAAACCTAAACTAAAACCTATAACCTAAACCTTAACCTATAACCTATAACCTAACCTTAACCTAAACCTAAAACCTAAACCTAAACCTAAAACCTAAATGTATTCTCAAATCCCTAAACCTAAACCTACACCTAATCCTAATCTCAACTCCCTAACCTAAACCTAAACCTAAACTTGAAAACCCAAACTAAACCCGATCTCGAACCCGAACCCGATTTCCTAAACCTAAACCTTAACCTATTCTCATTTCCCTAAGGCTATAACCTGTAACTTATAACCTATAACCTAAACCTAACCTAAACCTATAACCTTAAACCTAAACCTACCTAAAACCTAAATGTATTCTCAAATCCTTAAATCTAAACCTAAAACCTAAATGATACCTAATCCTAATCTCAACTCCTTAACCTAAACCTAAACTTGAAAACCCAAACTAAACCCGATCTCAAACCCGAACCCGATTTCCTAAACCTAAACCTTAACCTATTCTCAATTCCCTAAAGCTTTAACCTATAACCTATAACCTATAACCTATAACCTAAACCTAAACCTAAACCTAAACCTATAACCTTAACCTAAACCAAAACCTATAACCTATAACCTATAACCTAACCTTAACCTAAACCTAAAACCTAAACCTAAACCTAAACCTAAACCTAAAACCTAAATGTATTCTCAAATCCCTAAACCTAAACTAACACCTAATCCTAATCTCAACTCCTTAACCTAAACCTAAACTTGAAAACCCGAACCCAAACTCGAACCTGATTTCCTAAACCTAAACCTTAACCTATTCTCAATTCTTTAAAGCTATAACCTATAACCTATATGCTATAGGCTATAACCTAAACCTAAACCTAAACCTAAACCTAAAACCTAAATGTATTCTCAAATCCTTAAACCTAAACCTACACCTAATCCTAATCTCAACTCCTTAACCTAAACCTAAACTTGAAAACCCAAACTAAACCCGATCTCAAACCCGAACCCGATTTCCTAAACCTAAACCTTAACCTATTCTCAAATCCCTAACCTTTAACCTAAACCTAAACCTAAACCTATAACCTTAACCTAAACTAAAACCTATAACCTAAACCTTAACCTATAACCTATAACCTATAACCTAACCTTAACCTAAACCTAAAACCTAAACCTAAACCTATAACCTAAAACCTAAACCTAAACCTAAAACCTAAATGTATTCTCAAATCCCTAAACCTAAACCTACACCTAATCCTAATCTCAACTCCCTAACCTAAACCTAAACCTAAACTTGAAAACCCAAACCTAAACACGATCCCAAACCCGAACTCGATTTCCTAAACCTAAACCTTAACATATTCTCAATTCCGTAAAGTTATAACCTAAACGTAACCTAACCTAAACCTATAACCTATAACCTAAACCTATAACCTAAACCTAAACCTAAACCTAAAACCTAAATGTATTCTCAAATCCTTAAATCTAAACCTAAAACCTAAATGACACCTAATCCTAATCTCAACTCCTTAACCTAAACCTAAACTTGAAAACCCAAACTAAACCCGATCTCAAACCCGAACCCGATTTCCTAAACCTAAACCTTAACCTATTCTCAATTCCCTAAAGCTTTAACCTATAACCTATAACCTATAACCTATAACCTTAACCTAAACCTTAACCTAAACCTAATCTTGACTCTCTAACCTAAACCTAAAACCTATAACCTAACCTTAACCTAAACCTAAAACCTAAACCTAAACCTATAACCTAAAACCTAAACCTAAACCTAAAACTTAATTGTATTCTAAAATCCCTAAACCTAAACCTACATCTAATCCTAATCTTAACTCTTTAACCTAAACCCAAACCTAAACTTGAAAACCCAAATCTAAACCCGATCCCGAACCCGAACCTGATTTCCTAAACCTTAACCTTAACCTATTCTCAATTCCCTAAAGCTATAACCTATAACCTACACCTAAACCAAACCTAAACCTAAAACCTAAATGTATTCTCAAATCCTTAAACCTAAACCTACACCTAATCCTAATCTCAACTCCTTAACCTAAACCTAAACTTGAAAACCCAAACTAAACCCGATCTCAAACCCGAACCCGATTTCCTAAACCTAAACCTTAACCTATTCTCAATTCCCTAAAGCTTTAACCTATAACCTATAACCTAAACCTAAACCTATAACCTTAACCTAAACTAAAACCTATAACCTAAACCTTAACCTATAACCTATAACTTATAACCTAACCTTAACCTAAACCTAAAACCTAAACCTAAACCTAAAACCTAAAACCTAAACCTAAACCTAAAACCTAAATGTATTCTCAAATCCCTAAACCTAAACCTACACCTAATCCTAATCTCAACTCCCTAACCTAAACCTAAACCTAAACTTGAAAACCCAAACCTAAACCCGATCCCGAACCCGATTTCCTAAACCTAAACCTTAACCTATTCTCAATTCCCTAAAGCTATAACCTATAACCTAAACCTAAAACCTAAACCTAAACCTAAAACCTAAATGTATTCTCAAATCGTTAAACCTAAACCTACACCTAATCCTAATCTCAACTCTTTAACCTAAACCTAAACTTGAAAACCCAAGCTAAACCTGATCTCAAACCCGAACCCGATTTCCTAAACCTAAACCTTAACCTATTCTCAATTCCTTAAAGCTTTAACCTAAACCTATACCTATAACCTAAACCTAAACCTTAACCAAAACTTAAACCAAAACCTATAACCTAAACCTTAACCTATAACCTATAACCTATAACCTAACCTTAACCTAAACCTAAAACCTAAACCTAAACCTAAACCTATAACCTAAAACCTAAACCTAAACCTAAAACCTAAATGTATTCTCAAATCCCTAAACCTAAACCTACACCTAATCCTAATCTCAACTCCCTAACCTAAACCTAAACCTACACCTAATCCTAATCTCAACTCCCTAACCTAAACCTAAACCTAAACTTGAAAACCCAAACCTAAACTCGATCCCGAACCCGAACCCGATTTCCTAAACCTAAACCTTAACCTATTCTCAATTCCCTAAAGCTATAACTTATAACCTATAACCTATAACCTAAACCGAAACCAAAACCTACAACTTAAACCTATAACCTTAACCTAAACCTAAACCTAAACCTAACCTAAACCTATAACCTAAACCTATAACCTTAACCTAAACCTAAAACCAAAACCTAAACCTATAACCTTAACCTAAACTTAGGTTTTGAGTTTAAAATTCCATCCTAGGTTTGAACACATTACTCATGTTGGATTTTGCCATAGTTTGGAAGATTTGTAGGTACATTTTTGGTTTCATCATATATGTGTTTTTTTTTTCTTTCTTCCTTTTGAGATGTGTACAAAGGCATGCTTGTTTGATTGTGTCTACAAATGCTATTTTATACAGGCTGACAAACTAAAGAAGTTAGTGGAGGATGAAAGTGTTCCTGTGTCGAAGTCCACAAAAGTTACATCTATAGTTTCAAAGAAAGAAGAAGCTCTATTTTCTACATTTGCTGAAATTGACCGTCTGAAAGAAGAAAATTCTGTACAAATGTGAGCATCATTGAATGCATATGGAGGGTGTTTACTGCGTTGGAGTGTATTTATTTCTTGCACATGAGGGCACGCCTTAGTTGTAATTCTTATGATAGGTTGAGCAAAGTGAAGTATTGTTTATTTAGAAATGTGAATGTAGGATGCATTGTATGATTTGATTGCTATTTGTAATAAACGCATTGTTTCATTTTTTCTAATTGCATTTTATGTACTATTTCTATCGGCATTAAGCTTGGATGAGTTATCAATCATAGCAGATTCTTACAATGGAAACAGGTCATATTATTACAATTTTTTTAAAAATAGCTACAAATATAATCCGTAGCTATAGCTACGGCTTTTGTCCGTAGCTATTGGTATCTATTTCTACAGATATTATTAGTGCAATTGGTATCTATTGCTACAGATAAAATCCATTTTGCTACAGATATGATCCGTAGTACGTCCGTCGCTATTGATGGGGTAGCTAAAGGTATTACTACGGATATAATCCGTAGCTATTGGTATCTATTCTACGGATATAATCCGTAGTGATTGGTATCTATTGCTATGGACTATATCCGTAGCGATTGGTATCTATTGCTACGGATAGTCCGTAGCTAGACCTTTAGCTACCCTAACAATAGTAGTGGACGTGTTATGGATCATATCCGTAGCAAAAGGCTTTTTGCTATGGTTTCTGGCCGTAGCCTTTGCCCATTTTTCTTGTAGTGTTTACGCCCTTCCGAGTCAACCTGGTCAGCGAGGCTACAATATGAGAGAACTTCGAGTTGAACTGTAACGTCTTGAACATTTTAATACCTGAGTATTGAAAGTTCTCGAGCGTTACTAAGAAGTTAACTTAAAATGTACATGTGTAGGATACCAATCTAGCTATCATGACCTTACATCTATTCTCCAACATGAATCTGACTGTTGAGAATAATCTTCATCCATAGATCAAGCCATTTGACCGTTGATTTTAAGATAAGATGATCATATGTCCAAGTAAACCCACCTGTTATCATCTGTTTATAAAACTGATCATACAACCACCTACATACATGACTCGATTACTAACCATCAAATTTTCCTATCTTAAACATATCATCTAACCATCCATTGTGTAGTTTGATATATGTACATCCCATAATTAATTTGGTGAATAACTCATTATTCATAATGATTTAGATATAATTTCTTTTGTAAGAATTACTTAGAAATGTGCCTATAACCATGTAAAATTATTAGATTTTCCAAAACTCTCATATTAGCAATAATTACGAAAATGACATTAACCTAGACCCCTGAATTCTAGATCACATGGTTCCCACGATCCGTTTGATGTGAAATTTCATACCAGACCTATGGATTATAAATTAACCATACATGTTAAATTTCAACCCTTAGATCATTGTAAAAGTGATCCAATTGACAAATCAGCCCATTAACCGTTGATTTTAATGTCCATCGAGTGAAGAAACCTCGTGCGTAGTCATAGTAGGATATTTCCCTTCATATGAATGAATTGGATTGTCCATAATATGGACTAAGTGTGAAATAGAAAGACCCTACTTTAGTAGGCTTTTCGTTAGGCGGGAAGTTATCAACTCTGTGTAAACCGAGATCTTTAGATCTAACCATTTCCTGGCGTCCATCGCAACTCAAACTTGGACCACACCTTGGCCTTACAATTGCGATATCATGCAAAATCTGAACCCGACCTACGATCCTACGCAGTTGAACACGGAAGCCGGTCCCTTCCTTTTGAAGCAAAAAGTGAAACTTCAGATCTAGGCCTTTCCTACCATTGATCAATCACCAAATTTTATCAAATTGTCTGCATATCTTAACTACACATTTCCTCCAAATCTAGGCCTTGATAATTAAGTATGGACCGTTAATTTAGATCAAGTTCATTTTGGCACCCGCTAGGAGACTCTTCAAGATAAAACAAACTAAAGCTCGGATCTGCTTCATATTTGGACCCATGGCCCAACACGACCTTGCGAAGCTGAGGAATGGAGTGGATTTTATGAAACTCACCCCAGTGGACCCCACCTATTATGTATAACCAAATTGGAATGTGAAAAGTTTCGCACATTGTAACAACTTTCGAAGAACTTGCGTGCACAAGAAATCCTCCCACCAGACCTCTCTTGCTCAGCTCCTCTATCAAATCTAAACCGTCTACTTGAGTATCGGATCAACCCCCATATTACACCCGAACACTCCTTAGGATCCATAATACCCTTTTAACCGTTGATGTTGAAAGTTGGAATGATCCAACCACCGGATCAACAGAAATCCACAAATAAGACTCGAAAATTGAAAATATAGCCCACCTAAGCGCTAGAAATTGTCTGATAAATGGATAGATGTCCTAATAGGATGAGTAGAAGAAAATGGATGGTACAGATTGTACCATGCATCACTGTGGACCCCACCATGGGTGGTGTGTGTACACAAAGTTGTGTACAAACGCAACACACCAGATGGCACAACTCGGTCAAACGCGTTTGACCCGACTGTTTGCAAAGAAAGAGGATTCTCCCTCTTGTTTCCCGCTGCGTATTTTCAAACGGAGAGATCCACGACCGGATCTGGAGTGGACCACCATCACAAACAGATGCAAGATCGGGACCGTCCAGCGGCCACCAATCCAAGTTCCGACCATGATGGGCCATGTTGAGGGAGGAAGTGTGTCAATCCAGCAACACGTCGCACCGATCAGATCCAAATCCGGTTGTCACAGTGCACCCAGGTCGGTTATCACATTGCGTAATAATCTACGCATCTACCTAAGAAGACCGGATAGGCCCTCCCCGAATAACGGAGATAAATCTGGCCACGACTCACGCCGTTTTTCACGGCAGAACTCATGACTTTCGCCTTCTTGCGAAGAAGTGCCCTCCGCACAGTGGTCCCACAAGGCCCACCTTCATCCCAGATCGGGTGGCCAGGGAGATTCGGACAACCAACCCGATCCAACTGGAGGCGTCCAAACATGATGGAAGTGCATTGGGATCAATCTGCCATTAAAACCGACACTGAACATCCACCAAAGCAGGACCGTCCGATCAGGCAAAGCGACGACACTCTGCTGATAACCCTCAATGGCCAGATCAATTCATTCGGAAAAGGGATTCAAGAAGCGGGAATTCAGTCACCCGCGTAACTGAATCTGCTGCCCGAACGTAACCAGAGACTTACGCAGGAAGTCTCTAGAACCGAATGCGTAAGGGGCCCTCCAGATTCAGACCGGCTATTAAAAAAAAACCCAGTCCGTTCCATTAGAAAGAAAAATAAGAAAGACAAGAGAGAGAAATAAATTGCGGGAGAGAAGAAAGGAGAAATCGCGGTTCGTGAGAGAGAAACGAGGGAGACAAGCCATCTCCCAACGCTGGGAGAAAGAGGAAGAAAGAAAGAAAGAAAGAAAGAAAGAAAGAGGAAGAAAGTAAAGGAAAGGAAAAGAAAAGAAAGGAAAAGAGAAAGAAAGAGAGAGAAGGAGAAAGAAAAAGAAAGAAAAAGAAAAAAAGAAAGAAAGAAAAGAAAGGAAAAGGAAAGAGAAAGAGAAAGAGGAGGTCATGTCAACAAATTTCCCTTCCCTTTCCAATTTAAACCCATAGGGTGGGGGTTTTATCCTTTAAACTTACGTTAATTTAAGTTCTCATATTTATCCTGCCTTTTACATACCTTTTACTTATTCTCATGTTAGTATGATTTTCTCCCTATTTTTGTTTAATTTCTCATAAACAATTATTGGCCCTTTTGGGATTATGGCATGATGTTAATTACAAGTGATCTTTCTGAATTTATGTGGGGTCATGGATACAAGCCTTGCCCTTGTCTTATTAAATTTATTGAGTTAGCCCTGCCACTCATCTCTTTATTGAGTTGGCCACTGCCACTGTCCTTATGATTGAGTTGGCCATTGCCACTCTTCTATTTGTTGAGTTAGGCATTGCTACTCTTCTATTATTGAGTTAACCATTGTCACTCTCCTATTTGTTATGTTAGCCATTGCCACTTTTGAGTTAACCATTGTCACCCTTCTCTTTATTATATTGGCCTTGTGATATTTATCTTTAAGGCTTGGGCATGTGTCTTGATATTCTAGAACCTCCATAATACAGATCACATTCTCTATCAATGTAAGTGATGTATTGAAGGCAACACAACTAGTGACTCAATATTTATCATGGACGTAATGCGTTATGGGTAGCGCCCCCCTTGGTCAACACGTAATTCTGTGGGTTGGTTGGCGGGTGCACAATCGATGTATATAAATCGTTATATGTGTCACATTACTTCCAGGATTGGATGTCGCAAATAGTCGCTCCATGATCAAATCGTATCATGTAATTCACATAGCTCATATGTTGTGCACCTTGAGGAGTTCACGTAAATCCACGGTAGCGTTGGCCATGTCGGCGAATACTAGTAGTTATGTGATGCGGGTTGAGTCGGATTTTCTTTAAATAGTATTTCACATTGTGATGATCACTACGTATTATGAGCCCCACATACTTTGCTAGGCATGCATCTTATGTAGGTTGTTTGCGTATTTTGATATCCTCGTAATAATGGACTACGAGACATATCAGAACCTTTACATACTTTATGGATATCTTGAATTTAATGTTAATCTTAAAGGATAACCATCACTATGAGTAGGGCGTTGACCTTCTCCAACTGTACAGATTATGCTGGTGACGTACAGATTGAAGACTTAGAGAAAAAACTTCATATGGAAGATTATACTGAAAGAATAAGAAGATAGTTTATATAACTTAGTTCTACACTTTTGCTACGACCTCTGATAATGTAATAAGCTTCAATTGAGAAGGCATTTGATTATTTAATGAATTTTGTTTACTCTGAAGAAATAATCAATACAGTTGATTTTAATCTTATGAATGTTACCTTTAGAAATGTATTTGGATGTGATCTAAATGAAAAAAAACACGGTGTGATTTTCAAAGCATCCAAGTTTTACATTATTAATACCTAAATTTTTTCGGGCACAAGTATAAACTCTGGCCGTGAAATTTTGAAATGTTACACGAGCAACCCTCAACTGGTCGAAGGTCCTTCTTCGACTGGTTGAGCAATCGAAGCAACAGAAATATCTGTTTTTTGGATTTTAAACTTGGACTGGTAGAAGATTTTCTTAGACTGGTTGAGCCACAGCTTAGACTAGTCAAATCTAAGCTTAGACTAGTCGAACTTAAGCCTAACCAAAGTATAAAAACCCATATAAGTTTGTCTTTTGAAAGCACCTAAGTCTAAGGTCTTTCTAGGGTCTGTTATACCTAAGAAGACTGAACATTGAAGTTTGAAACTTGTTCTTCTTCTTGTTTCTTGAATATAACATGTAGTTGATCTTCTAGTCGAAGTGAATTGAAGATGGAACTTGATCTTCTACTTGAAATGTAGTAGAACTTGAACTCATTTGAGTTTGAACTTTCCAACTTCATGACTTATACTTTAGTAAAGTTTAAGCTTGAACTTTCCAACTTCATGACTTGTACTTCAGTAAGGTTTTCATGGTAGATGTTGAACTTGACTGACTTGAGACTTAAACTTTCCATGAACTTTCCATCTTGATCCACATTAGTCAGACCATATTATAAGCTGTTTTGTCTAAACGAAATTTGACAAACGAAGGTGTGCTTTATTCAATATAGCACTTACAAATGTCCTCGATGGTAGTGCTCTCATTATCATCACAAATTTCAGCAACACTTTTTTTAAAGCAGAAAATTTCAAGTCCTCAAAGACTTTAATTAATTCCATAGATAGGCTAGGTTCCAATTCCTCTTCCTCTATCAAGCGGTCTATAAAATTCTACTTATGGATCTCATTATTGTCTATGGGCTACTTACATAAATTGAAAATATTGAGCTTTAAGGTCATGTTACCAAAAGACAACTTCATTATTCCATTCATATAATTGATGATTGCATTTAAAGTTGCTAGCATTTACATATGGTTCAGTGTCTAGTACAATAAAATCCACGGAGAAGTAGAATTCCTCTACTTAGACTAACACATCCTCTAAAATTTTCCTTGGTACCCTAATGGAGCGGTCAGCGAGTTAGAGTGTAATCATGGTTGGTTTAAGCTCGTCTAACCACATTTGTTGGTAAATCGAATAAGGTACTAAGTTGACACTTTCACCCATATTTAGTAAAGCATGTTCAATTTGATAATTCCCAATAATACAAGGAATAGTGAGACTTCCCGGGTCTTTGTATTTGGGTACGACCCTTTGTTAAATGATGGTGCTCACTTTCTTAGTAAAGAAGGCCTTTTTGTGCACATTTAATTTTCTCTTTACAGTGCACAAGTCCTTAAGATATTTAACATATGATGGAATTTGTCTAATAACATTAAGTAGAGGAATGTTGACAGTAACCTTTTGGAGCACATCCAACACCTCTTGATATTTCATGGGGACAGTCGGGTTCCAAAGTCTAGATGGGAAGGGAACTAGAGGCTCATATGACTTAGTCTCTTTATCCTTTTGTTGCTGTGGCTCTTAAACCATAGCCAGTTCATCATTCTCTTGAGATGGTGGCTCATCCTCCGGTATTTCTACTGGTTGCATTATCTTGTTATCAACCTATTTTTCACTTCTCAAGGTAATGATGGCCTTAGCTTGTTCATGATGTAGCTCACTTGGATTTGCATCTCCAATGAAATGTGTATTTTTAGGGTTTGGCATAGGTTGAGAAGGAAGTGTGCCTTTTTTCCTAGCATTTAGTTAAGTCTCAATCCTAGCCATGGCTGTCTTTAATTCAGATTTGATTGGATTAGAGACTGATTCATTTGAGATTGAGAGTTCATGAATGCGGTCAATGCATCCTCCACAGATGATCGTTTTGGTAGGGGCACATATGGTGCATTTTTAGATGCCCCAAAGAAGTTTTGTGGAGGCCCTTGAGGTGCATTGAGTGCATTAATTTCTAGTCCACTCCTCCAACTAAGATTAAGATGGTTACGCCAATTTGGATTGTACGTGTTTCCCATTGGTCACACAACTGACCTTTAGTAGTTATTTATAGCATTTTCTTGCCCATGCTCATGCATGATATCTTGTACAACTGGGATTGTTGGACAATCCTTTGTGTCATGGTCGGCACCACCACAAATGCTACAAAAATTACCTAAAGAGGTGTTTGCTTTAATTGAATCAACCTTCCTAATTTTCAAGGCTTCGACTTTTCTAGCCAATACAGCAAATTTTACATTAAGGTCGTCTTCCTCTCTTAAGACATATATCCCCGCTTTCTCTCTAGGAATGTGTCTAGTTTGGTCTGGTTTCGTAGAGACATCCTAAGTCTAAGTATTCTCTGCTAACATGTCTAGAAAATCCCAAGCCTCATTATGATCTTTATTAAGAAAGGTTCCACCACACATCATCTTTATGAACTGACAAGTATCCATGGTGAGCCCCTTTCGGAATGGATTAATAAAGTGTCATGGTTCATAACCATGATGTGGGCAAGTGAGTACAAGGTCTTTAAAGCGCTCCCAAGCTTGGAAAAATAGTTCATTCCTCTTTTTGGAGAACGACATAATTTCCTGTTTTAGTGCATTTCTTTTATGCTCGGGAAAGAATTTTTTCAAAAACTCTCTACTTAAAGCTTGCCACATAGTGATGGCATGAGGTCTTAGAGAGTTAAGCCATGCTTTGGCCTAATCCTTTAGAGAAAATGAGAATAACCTAAGTTTGAATGCATCCCTATTGCCATTGTTTACTTGTAATGTTGCAATCACTTCCTCAAAGTCCTTGAGGTGCAAGTAGGGGCTTTATGAATCCAAGTCATAAAATTTAGGAATCAATTAAATCACACCTAGTTTAAAATCAATGTTCCCTATGTGAGCAGCGAACACAATGCAAGATGGTAAAGTTGATCTCTCAGGGTGTAGATGTTCACGTAAAGTTCGTGGTTGGTTTAACACATTTCTGTGAACTTCATTCTCATCTTCAAGAAGAGGATTGTATTGAGTTTCTTTATTTTGGGTTATAGTTGGATCTGGCAGATTTGGATTTGCATTATCAACTGGGTCTGCCATGGAATCCAAGTGGTGTTGATTGCCTTTCATAAATGAATGATCAAGGCCTGAGACTAGTCCACCTTCGGAGGATAGTCAATTGTTTTGATCCCTACTCCAATAGGACATAAACCATCCACATTATACAACAAAAACCACAACTTCAAATTGCAAGTATGATACTTAGAGTAAAAATAAAACCTTTTGACAACCCAAGCGACAGAGCTGACCAATGAGGGTTCAAACCACAAAGAAAAATAAATCAAAAGAAAGTAAAACTAATGCAAAAGTAAACTATGCTAATCTGGAAAATAGATTCAGCAGATGGTCTTTGTGATCAAGCAACAACTGTAGGACAACCATAACACTTGGGTGATAAAATCCCAAGCAGGAGCAACCTTATGTCACAGTTAGTGCTTGAAAGACCTAACTGAATTTACTTTTACAGTAAAACAAATATTCTATAAAGTAATTACAATAGAAAATCTACAAAATTTTTGGAGGTTTTAGAAAAAGAGTTTACCTTAGTTATCTTGCACAGATCCAATCTCCCATTGTTTCCCCGACAACGGCGCTAAAAACTTGTTTGTTTGCCTCAAAGTGCAGAGGTTCATAAGTAGTATCCTATGAATACAGGGTCGATCCCATAGGGAGATGGTTTAGGAGAATGAAAAAATCAAATGTAAAACTAAGTAATGGAAACTAAACGGATGCAATGATTTTGAAAGTTTTGAAGGTATGACTTTTAAATGAAATTAATTAAATTAAAAACAACACCCAAGCTTCAAAGTTCCACACATAGGTTAATAATCTATGAATCATAATGACTTTAATAACACAATTAGGATCCGAGCACTATGGTCGTCCTAATTGGAAAATAAAATAGTACAAATATTTTTAGTAAAAGATATAAGAGATTAGAGAATCATGGATTAACACCATTAACATATATTCTCAAGCACCAGTGATTTTAAGCATTCAATATTCATAAGATAATGAATTAAATAATGTAGCAGATTGAGAATATCTCCCATCTAAGAAATCTAATTGATCTAGGTTAAGCCTAAACATCCACCATATGGATCTCACATGATGGATCAAAAACTTAAACCTAGATAATTGATAACATGTGTACACCATTCATCTCATCATAAAAAAATCAATCATTATAACTTAAAAAATCATTAAACCTATGTTCTTTCCTTCTAGCTTGGGCTAGAGGGAACTAGAAAAACACAACTAAATGGCAAATAGAAAGCAACAAGAAAGTAAAAAATTAATAAAGATACAAAAACTTGTAAAGAAAAGTAATTTTTAAAACTATGAAACTTGAGAGCTCTCTAAAAACCATAGATATACTCTCTAAAAACCCTAGATATCTCCTAAAAGTTTTTAGGAAACTTCTACTTATAGCCTAGCTCAGATAGATTCGCAGAACCGACTCTATGTACGTAATCTATGTAGACACTGTGTATCGCTTCGATGTCATCTAATTGCTTTCGATGTCATCGAAGACTGACTTCTATGCCATCTAAGCTCAAATCCCGCGATTTTCTGTACTAATTTCTACATTTCATTTTTCATTTGGTTTTTTTGATTCTTGGGGTCTTGAAATCTTCAATCTTGGTCTTCAAAGGTCCATTCTTTTTGCCTTGGTGATTCATGAGCATCAAATATATACTTTTAATATTCTTTTCAATCTAAGCTCTTAAACTTACCTTGCAACATAAACATGTACAAAATATACCATTAAGCATTATCATGTTCATAAAACCAAGATATAAATGGGGGAAAATATGTAAAATATTTGAGTCTCAACAATGAGAAAGGCAATTGTTAAACTGCATCCGTGCTAGGCCTTACTTACCATGGTAGGGGTACTTCAATCAATCAGGGATCACCAGGTTTTGATAATTGTATATATGGGAAAGATCTAGGAGAGTCCTATTCTTCTTCTCTTTCTTTGGCAGGGAATAATCGTATAGTAAGCCAATCATAACTCCCTCCAGTGGCTCTCCGGTTCGATTTTCTTCAAATCCAAAAAAAAAATTCTCATTCTTAAGACCTCTTAAATATGATTATGTACAATTTTTAGAATATAAAAATTAATTTGAGAATGTTAAATCATACTTGAAATCTGATGATGTATGCTGATCTAATAGTAATGATTGTCCTCCAACCGAGGTCTTTCATTAATCTATATAAATACTGGAGAGATCTAGATAGCTTAAAGAATTTTCTCTGATAAGTGCAAAAATTTTTATAACCATCCATAAGGATGGACTACATAGAAATGAAAAAGACGTGGGAAGGAGAATGGAGATCTCCTTCCTCTGCTTTCTCTTTACACTATATTTCTTTTTTTATTTTTTATTTTTTAATTCACATACTCAAGGGAATTGGGTGTCTAAGGCTTCTACTTTCCTCTCATCTAGTAAATGATCAAATATATAGGGAGGAGATTAGGGTTTCAGGAGAATCTTAGATGGTACTCTACCACCCTATGCACGACTTTGTAACCTACTATGAGGGAATTGCGCTGATCTGCCTCATCCATGTATATACTCATGAAATAATCTCTTCACGGTCATGACCATTTGTTAATGACCATATCCCATGCCAATTAGAAGTGGACTATTAAGTTATCATCAAGTGCGATCAAAGTAGTTTTAACGGTTAAAAACTTCTAAAATTTGATTAAAACAATCAAAGTGCTGGGTCTAGTGAAAAAAATTAATTGATGAATTCTTGATCTATCTATATCAAAACCATAACCATGTTCTTAGCCAAACTAGTGGATCCCTTGTTGAACCGTATAAGAATTAACGACTTCTAATGGAAGTGCCCAATTATGTCCATATAAATATGTTCTTAAGAAAATCGGTGGATCCTTCTAATGTTACAACTGTAATGCCTAGGGTAGGATGCTGATAAAATGATCTAGTGAAGATGGCCTTCTAGGTATCGATGATAGATTACTTGAAAATAAAAATTGAATGGTCATGACCTCTTTTATATAACTAATTTAGGGGGAAACAATTAAAGCACCACCATCTCAGGTGACCACCAAATAACTATCAATCCATAGTTAAATCCAATAAAGGGACGCAACGGTTGGGCAACTAGATACGATTGGATGCTGCTGTTGGTGGCATAGGATCACTAGGAGATGGTGCGATTCAGATTTCTTTGTTGAAGACGGTGGGTCGGATGGCTAAGACAAAGACCTGTTGCTGTAGAATTATGATAGAGATGGGTTTAAGCGGGCGAACAATAATGGCCAACCAATGGGCTTGGGGCGGCAACACCGAGTCTATGAGCTAAAAAAAGTAAGGCTTTTAACAAGAGTTCTTTGACTTCACATGGGCCCATGAGCTATTCCATCCACTTATGGCAAAGCATGTGTCTTCCATGTATAGATATTTTTAGACTTTCAACGATGATTTCTTTGGCTTCACATGGGCCCATGAGCTATTCCATCCACTTATGGTAAGACATGTGTCTTCCATGTGTAGATATTTTTATTCTTTCAACAATGAGTTCTTTGGCTTCACATGGGCCCATGAGCTATTCCATTACTTATGGCAAGACATATCTCTTCCATGTGTAGATATTTCTGAAAGGATGTTTTGACTTAATCACCTTCACTTTTAGCCCAAAGATAAATAATGTCTTCTCTTATGCATTTTTTCAAATAACACCTTTTATATTGTAAATATTAAAAAACCATCTTGATATTTATTTTTTTATATGAAAGATCTAATCATGATTACTTATTTTTTTTTTAAAGAGGTAATATAACCCTCCGAAATACCAAAAATCCCAATTCAAATATAACAACTATTTTCTCTCTTAACTTTATGTCTACCCTCTCTTAATTTAAGGGTAAAAATTTCCATTTTCATGGTTAACAGTCAACTATAACGACTATGATATGCTTTTATCACATTTTACTGAAGGACGTTAAGCACAAGGTTATTTTTTATTATTAAAATGGAAAATGAAAGGGGTTATAGACACTAATATACTTTTATGGACGCTTTAAAAGGGGTCTTATGAGATACTTTTAATTTCATTATAGGCACAGATATATTATTAATGACTGATTTTTTTCTTCTGTTTTCATATGTGCACATGGATTTATATGAATAAATGATAATATGAATAACTTTTCACAAAGGCATTATCGCGAGTGTTATGTGTAATTAGGCATGATTAACCTATGGTTCTTTCTATTATCCATGTCGGATGAGATTGCTAGTGTCGTAATACATGGAAGATATATCAATGTTGATGTACAACCACCATGATTTGTTGGGGGACTGTGGAAGCACAAAGAGGCAAATATAGGATAGTAATCCAAAAGCATCGAGCAATAAGGAGAAGCACACAAATATTTTAACGTAGAAAAACCCTATCAAGAAAAAACCAAGGCACAAAGCGACAGATAACACTATGAAAGCAGAAATTACAAACAAAAAAAGATTACCCAATTCGAACAACCTCAAATCTCATCTTTGTTACACCCTTTGAAACCCTTGGATGATTTAAAATCCCTAGGAAATATCTCCTATAATAACCCAAATTTTCACGGCCAGAGTTTGTACTCGTGCCCGAGAAAACCGGGTGTTAATAATGTATAAATTGGATGCTTTAAAAATCGTACCATTTTTTTTATTTAGATCACATCTATATATATTCATGAAGGTAACATTCATAAGAATAAAATTGATTGTATTGATTATTTCATCAGAGTAAAAAAATTCAGTAAATAATCAAATGCCCTCTCAATGGGAGCTTATTACATTTATCAAGTTTGTAGTGGAAGTATAAAACTAAATCATAAAACTATTTTCTTATTCTTTTAGTATAATCTTCCATAGGGAGATGGTCCTCTAGGTCTTCAATCTGTACACCACCTGCATCATATGTACCGTTGGAGAGGGTCAACGCCCGAATCATAGGGATGGTTATCCTTTAAGATTAACAATAATTCAAGAGATTCATAAAACAATATAAAGGTTCTAATATGTCTCGTATTCCACTATTACAAGGAGTATCAGTATGCGTAAACAACCTACATGAGATACATGCCTAGCAAAGTGTGTGCGGCTCATCATATGTAGTGATCATCACAATATGGAATACGATTCGTAGAAAAACCTGACTCGACCCGCATCCTATAGCTATGGATATTCACTAGCATGGCCAACGCTACCGTGGATTTATGTGAACACCTCAAGGCGGGACAACACATGAGTCCGATGTATTACGGACACGATTTGTTCACGAAACGACTATTTGCAACATTCAATCCCAAAAGTGATGTAACACGCATTGCGAATTACTTACATCAATTTATGCATTACATCAGAAAACCCATGGAATTATATGTCGACCAAGAGGGTCTTTACCCAGAGCGCATTATGTCCATAATAAAATATTTGAATCACTAGTTGTGATAACTCTTAATACATCACTTGCACTTATAGAGAATAAAAGCCGAATCATGTGAGTTCTAGAATATGAAGATACATGCCCAAGTCTTAAAGGTAAATAGTATAAGGCTAGTAAAGTAAGGAAGAGAGTAGCAATGGCTAAGTCACAAAGAGGAGAGTGACAATGGTCAACTTAATAAAAGGAGAGTAGCAATGATTAACTCAACAAATAGGAGAGTGACAATGGCCAAGTCAATAACAAGAAGAGTGAAAATGGCCAACTCAATAAAGAGAAGAGTAGCATGGGCTAACTCAACAAATTGATAAAGGCAAGGGCAAGGCTTGTATCCATTGAAATTACGGTGAGGACTGCTTTAGTTGAAGTGGAAATGGCTCATGGTGTCCTAGAGAGGGGTGAATAGGACTATAAAATTTTATGCCTTATTTTAAATCCTATTACTTTAATCTTGATCTAATATGCAACTATCAAGATATCCCAAATTTAACTCTAATGGCTTCCAAGCCAAGTAGAGGATCCAATCATAAGATTATTCAATATTAAGCATGATACAACAAATACTCTAAGATGGATGAGAAATGTGGATGTGTGTGAGATGTGATTCAAATCAAAGCATTCATATTATCAAGTGTGCATGCAAGAGATTAACATAATGAAAGATCAAGTAAGAATCAATCCTAAACATAGTTGTTTATAGTGGTTCGGCTATGTGCCTACTCTACTCCTAGCGTATGCACTCATTGCATGAGTGTACCGAATTTCACTAACGGAGGTTTCAAATCAGGTTCACCTTAAACCGTTACAACCTACACAAGGTTGACTCTATGACCTACACAAGGTACCTAAGACATGCCTACACAAGACACAAGTTTATGCCCTACACAAGAGCAAAGGATCCACACAAGGAACCTCCATTTTAGGCCACACAGGCCAAGGATCTACATAAGGAACCTAAGTTTTAGCCCACACAAGCCAAGGATCCACACAAGGAACTGAAGTTTTAGGCCACACATACCAATGATCCACACAAGGAACTTAGGTTTAGGCCACACAGGCCAAGGACCTACACAAAGGACCTAAGTTTATGCCCTACACAAGAGCAAGGGTCAACACAAAGCACCCAGACGTACTCTCCCGTTGGAGGCCTCCTATGAGGTCTTAAAAGGGTGAGAATCACCTGTGACCCAATCTTACATAAGGAATGATCACAGGGTCTCTGGACTCTAGATACTTACAAATAAATAGATGAGCCCCGTTCTTGCACGTTGATGAAGGTCTCCTCTTTGATGATGAAGATTCTTCAGCTCCCTGGATCCACAACACTCGATGATATTCCATTAGACGCAACGAGTTGGGTCAAGGTTATGTTGGAATCTACTCTAATAAATGTTTACCAATTTTAGTGAAGGAGTGATTCCAAGCTATCAAGCATTTAAGGGATCCCAGCTCAAGGATTTGCCATTAAGATGGTAGCTAGAAGATCCTTGAATGGGGAAGTTCATTCCTCAATCCACTTTATTGAATATCAATGATGAGGGTGAATTGAAGGATGAACTTCTATGAGAAAATGAGCTTAGGGAAGATGATATACAATTACTCTCTCAAAGTTCTCTCTATTATTTCTCACTTTAGCAACCAAGAACAAGCTCTCCTTATATAGCCAAAAAGTTCCAACGGAAATAAAATTGTCAGAATTTGACTGAGTTCGATATCATCAATCCTGATTCGATGTCATCGAACGTATACTTTTGATGCCATTGAATCATACTTCGATGATATGAACTCTCTTAAAAATTTTTCTGGGAACTTTTTGATAAACTATCGATGATATCAAAACCGATTCGATTTCATCAATATTTGAATTTTGATGTCATCGAAACATGTTTTGATTCCTCGACATTATAACACAAGAACTTGCTGGACATTTTAGAGTTAACCACGATGATATCGATACTGTTTCGATGTCATCGAAATTCAAATTCCGATATCATGGAAACCAATTTCGATTCCTCGATCGTTTCAGAATATATTCCTTGAAAGCTTGCTAAACATATTTTGTCCAGATTTGATATCATCAAGACTTTCTCGATATCATCGAAGTTTGAATATTGATGTTATCGAGGTTGTCTCGATTACTCTATCATTTTCATTTGATTTTCCTATTAAGATCGCTGGACACAATCTCTCTAGTTTCGATATCATCGATTAGCTCTCGATGTAATTGAAGTTTGAATTTCGATGATATCGAGGATGATTCGATTCCTCGAGTAATGTCAGAATATTTTCCAAGAAGGTTGTATGGATAGTACTCTAAGACCTTCGATATCATCGACTAACCTTTAATGCCATCGATATTTGAAATTCGATGTGATCGAAGATCCCTACGATTTATCGAACATTTTGTCCAAAATGCTTTGTGGTTGCTGGACATAAATCGGTCTAATTCAATGTCATCGAGTATAGTTCGAACATAAGTATAGATTCGATGTCATCGAACTCAGCTGAAAAACTTGGAAGATTTTTCCTGTTTAAAACTTTAGTTTTCAGACTTTTTCATCTTATGTTGCTGTAAGTCTTTTAAGGCTTTTGTTTACTTGAGTGTTTTGGGATTTGGGATGAGAGGTTGATTTACCTGTGATGAGCTCGGAACACACATTTGGTTAAAGTGATAGCTCGATCAATCTTCATATGGGGCACACCTGATTCACCGACTCAACCATCACGCTAATTGACAAACCAGGGCACTTTCATCCATGACCCCACACAAATTCATAAAGATCACTGGTAATTAACATCATACTATAACCCTAAAAGGGTCAGTAATTGTTGATGATAAATTAAACAATTGTGGAGATAAAATCATGAGAACAGGTAAGAGGCAAGATAATTCATATCAACTTTAAGTAATGTCAACTTAAAGGAAAAACCTTCACATAAATTTGAATGATTAACATCACACCTTAACCACTATTCCCAAAGGATAAATAGTTGGTGTTGATAAATTAAATAAAAACAAGGAAGTTCACAGTGTCATGAAAGCATGTAAATGTCAAGATAATATCATCTCTAAATCAAGTAAGCTTAAAGGATAAAAACCCCCACCTTTCAATCTCGATTTCTCTTTAACATTCTTAGTTTTGTGTCGTCATGTTCCAATTCTAGCATATTTAATATGATGTATTAAGTTAGGCCACTGTATTACCCAGGTCAACATGATTATGATCATTCTTAAGTCGTGATCCAGGCTAGGATTTTGCTAGGTTCACGTTACGTTCCACAACTAGGTTCTGGTTGGGTTGATCTTAGATCGGGCTGTTTGGAATGGAGGGAAAGAAAAAGTCTAGAAGGAGGGGAGGATTGGACATGGGACCTACCTCATGCTTAGTTGGACCCAATGAATCAGTGGGTTTCTGATCCATAGAGTGTTTGGTGTTGCTGATTCCTCTCCTCTCTACTGTGCGTCTCCTTACTGCTACTGGTCAACTGAACCTCCTTCTCTCTCATGTTTCTCTTCCTCTCTTTTCTTTTCTTTTCTTTTCTTTCCTTTTCCTTTCCTTTCTTGCTGTGGTGTTTCTTCCCACCATCAAATAGGTGGTTTTATAGGCAGAAGTGTCTGTGAAATTCTTTTCGCAATCTTGTTTTGTAGTAAAGAGAATGGACACAATCCCTAATTTGTGAAATAGTTTGATCGTTGTTATAGCGATCTTTCCTTCCGGAACTCCTTCTATTCTTTCACAGATCAAGTTAGATTTGGACGACGTTGAATCATCCCTGGATGCGCCACAGATGGAGGCGTGTGATTGTGTCTTTGTTGGCTAGGCCAATCAGGAAGTGGCCTTGAAGAGAAGCTGAATACAGTTAATTGCATAGAGATCTGGACGCATGGTCTGTTTGGTGTCTTGTTAGGATTTAGAGTAGAAAAGACCATGTTTTGGTCGAATTCTCCATCCTGACAAGATGGAAGGTTCAGATCTTCCATCACAATCGTGATGGAGGGTTACAATGATTATCCACGGATGGTGTCCGTTCAAATCACAAAGGGCACGAAAACATGGCTTCCTAGAATCTCGGTGAGGATCGCGTGTGGCTTCGTGATTGAGTTGGGGTGAGAGGGATCAGGGTTTGGTCAGATTTGCCCCCTGATCATGATGAACAATACTGATCATCTTAGATGATCATGGAAGTGGGCCACAACCACTCCTAGCGGATGATGTCCATTCGTTTTCACGAACAACGTCTAGACCTCTTGCAACTGTTGCCGTGGGCACATGTGCATGCATGGGTGCACATGATCGGCATGGTTTTGGTCGAATTTATCACCCGAACACATCGGATGGCTCAGATCATCCATGTGGGTGATGATGGTGGCCCAGTATCGTCATAATGGATGATTATCCGCTATTAATGCAAGAAGGAAACCGTTTCCCTTTTCTTTTCGCAAGATTCTCAGGTCAAACCACTTTTGACCCTACTTTATGTTCAGTGCACTGCCGACGCACATGCGTTGTACAAGTTCGGGATCGGCTGTGCGGCCCATGGTGATGTTTTTGAGCAATCTACTCTGTCTACTCATTTTGTTAACTTCATATTAGGGTCCACATAGGAGTAGGAAGTGAACGTTGGTCCTTGGTGGGCCATCTTAAGTGTACGTTTTGTTTGGCTATTGATTTTGCTGATCCAATGGCTGAGATTTGATATGTACGGTTAATTTATGATGATTGCGCCTGATATGAAGTTTCGCATGAAACGGTTTAGTAGAACCATGTGATTTAGAATTTAAGGCCTAGGTTAATGGCATTTTCATAATTATTGCTGATCTAAGAGTTTTGTGAAATCTAATGGTTCTACAGGGTTGTAGTGGCTAACTCAGTGGTACTATAAGGCAAAAGTTAACATGTTATCAAGTCAATCAAGCAGTAATGATAAGGCAATCATAACAATCACTTCCTAGCTACTTTTTTTAATGTGGGAATGGAGTGCAAGTAATGATGTATGCCCTCACATCGAAGCTCCCTCAACAAGCGACTCCGACACCCAATTTCGCATATGACATCACTGCCTCCTATGTGACTTCCACACCTTTAAAGCACGTCCTAACTAATGCAGTGCAATGCATGATCATGTTAGCTAAGTAGTTAATTAAGCTTATTCATACAGCAGATTTGGGAAGCTAGGGTACCTCCCTTTATATCATTGACCTGAACCGAAGGATCCATATAGGTTCGTCACTCATAGTTAAGCACATAAGATAGGCAAATGGTAGGGTCATCACTCCTAATGAAAAGCAGTCGATAAAGAAATTCAAGAGTTTATACTCGTGGTCACTACGGGAGGCTCGTCACCTCAGTATTGGCCGACAGCTTGAACACGGTGTCCCATACCACCATACCCGGCTCACGAGTCTTAGTTGCTCACTGGTCACTATGGGGAGGCTCGTCACCCCAGCTTAAGCCGACAGCTCGAACACGGTATCCCAGACCACCATGCCTCACTCATGAGTCTTAGTGGATCGTGGCACCATGGTTAAAGAGGGTCTTTACATTGGTGGGGGTACCTTAGATTCAAGCAGTAGTGTCCATACATGGTAAACATATAATAGGCCAATCGGTTTGTTAGGCAAGTTTGATTGGTACGGGTACATGATGACTTAATCGACATGGAGCGCATAATAAGCACTCCTCGTGGCCTAACCACTGTCGACAATCGTCGTGTGATCTGGATTCATCGAGTATACCCAATGTGGCGAGACTAATTCGGCCACCCGAACAGGGACTGTTACTGATTACCTGGGCTACGTTGTAGCCCCAATCTTACTCAGATGCAGCAAATAAACACATGTGATAATCATTTCAGCATTTAACAAACAATCCAAGTAAAATTCTCATTTGAGCATTTCATCAAACACATTGATCATGTCACCAAACACATGCATTTTATCGATGAATTGCGTAGAGGTAAATATGATTACATAAAAGAAACTATACATATGTATAAGGCAATTAAGAATCCTATCTTAAAACTTG
Source organism: Magnolia sinica (assembly GCF_029962835.1). Taxonomy (NCBI): domain Eukaryota; kingdom Viridiplantae; phylum Streptophyta; class Magnoliopsida; order Magnoliales; family Magnoliaceae; genus Magnolia; species Magnolia sinica. Next base: position 25,522,344 of record NC_080591.1, on the reverse strand, counting down.
TAATAAATACGAATCATCAACAATTTCTCGTTCAGACAATTCATCGAACACTTGGACTACACTTTACTAAATACATAGACTAGGTTAGTTACAACATATATTTTAGCAATTCCTTATACAGAGAGATTAACATGCATACGAAAATGAATAATCCTAAATCAGAAATCATGGCAGGCACCAATCATGTATAAATGTTCATTCAAACATTTCAACAAACACATGTAATGCATCTTTTGCTCAACATAGTTCGTACATGTATATTATACCGAAATCGACGTATCTTAGACAATACGGCAGCAATCAAGTCAGACATAAATCATTAGCTAACATTAAAAATATTGATAACCATAACCTAAGCGTTTATAGTACCTTTTGTCGGAATACTCGATTCGGACGCGGTTCAAACTCTACGTTTCTAAAAACGGAACATCGGGCACCTAAATGACGACATATGTTAGCTAGTTTAACGAATAATCAACCTGGATCTCTACAACTATATTAAGGTTAGGTTTTCTTACCTAAATCGTAACCGAAAGAGATTTGGTAGCGCGACGGGGAGGTGAGATGGTGCGTGGAATCGTGGGAGAGGATTCCTGCAACGATCTCCCAAGATCTCACTTCTCTCATTCCTCTTTTCTCTTCTTTTCTCTCTCTCCCTTAGGGTTTTTTAAAAATTCGTATATGAGAGGGTTGGGGTGAAATAAGGGCTATTAATAAGCCCAGAAGTGATGCAAATGGCCCGAGGGCCACCATATACATGGTTTATACCCTTTGGGTGACTATTTTTTGATAAACGGGGCTAATAGTGAGGCCCACTACCCACCTACATCATAGGGTATGCTCCTTGACAATGGATCTGTGCCAGGATGTGATTTTGGTGCGATTGGATAAGCCGATCAACTGTGGAGGACATGTGCCAGATTAATGGTCATACTTACTCAATCGGGGCCACAATTATATGGATATATGTAGGGAAATTTCTTTTCCCTACTGGTGAAGTTTGGTCAGAAACTAACTGTCTGAAATTCTCAATTTCACGTGAGAGCGAATGACCCAATTCACTTAAGTTTCATTTCATTTTCTAAAGAGATTCGCGTTTCTCACGCACTTCACTTGGCGCTCAAATTGGACATTTCTGGACACCATCTGGGCTTGATTCTCACGGTGGTTGTCAAGCCCAGTAGGACGGACATAGTCCTATAGTTTTGCAGTCATCGGACCCTCGACGTGCGGTCTAGGTCCGATACGGAGTTTCAATGTACTCCCGAGAGCAACAGGCTCTTGGAATTTCTCATAAGTCTTTATGTAGTATTGAGCTAGTGGTACTTAAGGTTTTAGGCCTTCTCAAATATGACAATGGTGGCCCAAGCTTAATCCACCGATTATTTAGTTTAGTACTTAACTAAATTTCGCCTAAATTACTCCAGGATACGGTCCTTAAGTGGTTTTGTCTGAAGTGGAACTCGGTTATTGTATGAATTTTTCTGAGACGTTACAGATACACTACCCAAAATTACTTCTAGTATCCTCATTGATTCATTATGCTTAAGTTTTCAATGTATTACTTGTAAGGTAGATATATATTCACAATCCCAAGTGTAGGGTCGCGATGTAGTAATAATCTCGGTAAGACCGAGGTCGAATCCACAGGGACTGAACCTTGTACGTATTTTGAAAGTAACTAGAACTAGAACTAGAAGAAGATGTAATCTAAATCTGAAGAAGTTAAGAGAATAATTGTGAACTATTTAACTAAAACTTGTAAAATTCAAAGGTGAGAAACCAGGGTTTCCAAGGATCTACTTACAGAGATCAGGGAGATCTATGCTTGATTTGAAAACACAACTGGAATCGGAGTCCCATCTTCATCCAATTGGAAGATATCTCATTAAAACTCAACTATGAACTTCCTTTGATCTAGTTCTTAAGAGATGAGAGGTATTAGAACTAAAATTGATTCCATCACAAAACCATGCCCATGAGACAAAGCAAACAATAGAATGTACCAATCCACAACCAATCTGGGAGAATTATAAACGTTAGGAAGGATTCCATCATCCAACCATGTCCATGAGACGATGGTGAACAACAGGGTTCCCAAGTTCACAATCCCTATAATGAAAAGAACATACTCTAAGCTATCGCAGATCTATTGTAATTTAAGTCACAACAAACCATTAAAAACTAAAAGTATTTCTTATAATCAAACTAAATTCAAAGGTAGTTCAACTTAACATGAATCAAAGCCATAGAAGAGATCCCATCACGCTATAAGATTCACCTCTTAGCCCTAGCTAAGAGGTTTAATCAATCATAGACATGATTGCACTAAAATCTCAGAAAAAATATCAAAGGAAAAGAAAAACCAAAGAAGGAAGAAGGAGAACTCGATGCCGGCCACACTCTTTCTTTGTTTCCATGTCCAATGCACGTCCTTGGAATCTCCTCTCCATGTCTCTCTCTCTCTCTCCTTTTATAGTAGCAGGGAGTGCATGGTACGTTGGAGAGAGTCAGCTAGAGTTTTGTGTAAGCTTACGTAGCCAGCCTCCTTTTGCAGCGAAGACACGAGATGATTTGTGTGTGGTGGCTGTGGGAGAACTCCAGAAGCATATTTCTCCTATCTAACTCCATGGTTAGGGACGGTTTTGGCCTGGGCTCCCTCTGAACAATTCAAATTGGCCAACTGATTAGAGGTGGTGGGCCACAACTCTTCAAAATTTCTGGAATTCTTGGACGTGTTCTTGCACACGTATATGTGCTGAGGTGTTCGGTGGGCCCCTAATCGACGTTAACGGAGAAATCCACTCTGTCTATTGGATTCATGGTGAAATTTCAGTCAGAGATGGGTGGTTTTACTCGAGTTTGGTGCGGCCCAAGGGATTGAATCTACCAGCCATTCATCCCGTGTTTGAACGTAATCTTCTAGTGTGCGTGTGCATGGTGGGACATGGTCACCATAGTTGTGGTCGAAATCTCCTCTTGGTTTGAATGGATGGTTCAGATCATCACTTTGATCGAAGGTGGTGGGCTGCCACACATCCCAGCGTCCGTACATGCGTAAGAGGAGAAGTTTCCTCTCTCGCGAGGGAGAGAGCTCGAGTTAAACCAATTTTGACTGGTCTTGCAGTCCGGTGCACAGCCAATGTACATGTGCTATGCACAACACACCACTCAAGGTGGGGTCCATAGTAATGTAATGTAAGATCTACATTGTCCATTCATTTCGCCATCTAGTTTGAGGGGTTGAGACCAAAATTGAAGCATATCCAGATATCAGGTGGGGCCCAAATCAGTGATCTATGGCTGATCTTTCTTGTTGGACCACTTTCACAAAGATCCGAGTGCTAAAATTTTACGTATATGGTTACTTTATGATCCTCAGGCCAGATATAAAGTTTCAAGCCAAACGGATGGTGGGAACCCTGTGATCTTACATTCAGGACGATTTTCAAGCTTCTTTATCTTCAATTACTTGATTTTCTTAGATCTTTGGCGTGTAAATTCTTCGATCTTGGTCTCCTAGGATCCGTCCCTTACATTGGTAATTTGTGAGCATCAAATCCATGCCTTTAACATCCTTTTCAGTCTAAGCTCTTAAATTCGCCTTGCAACAAAAACACGATTAAAATAAAGCGTTAAGCATTATCATGTACGTAAAACCAAGTAATAATTGGGGTCTAATATGTAATATTTGACCCTCAACAATATATTTATATATGTGTGTGTGTGTGTGTGTGTATAATTGACTATATGAAATCGGGACGCTACACCTCCCAATACTGTTTACACCCATATATATAGCCTTGGGAAGAATCCCAAATAAAATCAAAAATAAATTCTACAAATCCAATGGATCTATAAAATTCTACCCGAAACAGTTTGATGTCATCGAACACCCTTCAATGTCATCTACCCTTAACCTTTGATGACATCGAAGCCACCTTGATGGCATCAAACAATTGCCAAAAAAATTCAGAGACAAAACATGGATTTTTCAAAAATCTTCGATTACTCTACCTAGATTCGATGACATCGAACACTCCTCAATGTCATCGAACACTCCTCGATGTCATCAAAAAATGACACTAATATGTCTAGCAACCAACAGAGGAAATCTAAAAATACTCGATGGCATCGAGCCGACTTTGATGGCATCGAAGCCTGCTCGATAACATCAAACCTTTCATCAACAGACTGTTGACTTTACAGATTTAAAACATTTATTACAATAAGCTCCACTGTGTCTTCAATAATCAAAAGTGTAGCTTATTGTCCTCTTCACTTATATCGGCCTTCCATTATAGCTCCATTATCATTTATCGTGCACACTCCGTCCTTCTTTTATGTCATCGCCAAGCCGAGAGAAGTTGTACAAAACTTAAATTTCTCTGTAGGAATGACCTTGGTGAGCATGTCCGCTAGATTCACACTGGTGTGAATCTTCTCCAGAGTTACACCTTCTTCCTCAAGTACTTATCAGATAAAATGGTGATGAACATCAATGTGTTTAGTATGAGAATGATAAACAAAGTTTTTAGCTAAATTGATAGTGCTCTCGCTATCACAATTAATCAACACGACTTCCTGCTAAAGTCCCAACTGAATTGTCATGCCTCTCAATTAAACACCTGGATTCATAAGTTTTCTTTTTTTTTTTTTCCTATTTTTTGCCATTTCAATCTATTAGGCATGACTTTCAACTTGTCGACTTGACCCGTTAATCGGTCAAAGACTTTGTCCATGGGTCGTCTATAACTCACAATGACACAAGGAATTGATGGAGTACTTGGTCACAATAGTAAAGAGGAATTGATTGAGTATTCATTGAAAAATACAAAATACCCTGTGAATTTACCAAGTACATATGATTTCACCATTCACCATTCAATAACAAATCATCATTCACCATTCACAAATCACCATTAATTTAATACAAGATATTATTCAAAATATAATACAATATATCACAAAATTTTCCTCTTAGTCAACACTCAAGCAATCATGTGTCAATGAATTCCTAAAACTTTGAGTGTATTGTCATAACTTGATCAATACCTTCTTAAGGTATTCTACCCGAGATAACCAGAGCCTGCTCCTCTTATTGTCTATATAAATATCTATGTCGAGAGCCCTCTTTGCAACCCCCGGATCCTTTATCTTGAATGTTTCTGATAATTGATTATTTAGTACGTCGATTTTAGACATATCATGATTGGCGATCAACATATCATCAACATACAATACCAGGATGATGAACTTGCCATCACTTAATATCTTGGAATAGACATAGTAATCGTATTCACTTCTAGTAAATTTCTTACTCAACATGAAACAATCAAAATTTTTATACCATTGCCTAAGCGACTATTTTAGGTTGTACAATGACTCATTAATATGCAAACCTTGTTCTCTGCCCCTTTAACTTCGTAGCCCTCTAGTTGCTTCATGTATATCTACTCTTTCAATTGCCCATGCAGAAATGCAGTCTTCACATCCACTTGTTCTAGCTCAAGATCGTATTGTGCAACCAACACTAACACGAATCTGATATATACTTGCTTTTTCTCGGTGAAGTTAATGCATTCTCTTTAAGCATAAACCTTTGTTACCAATCTTGCTTTATACCTATCTTATTTCCTTTTGAATAACCACTTGCATCCTATCACTCACTAGAAGCTCCGCCAGCTCCCATGTGTTATTCTTATACAAATAGTCCATCTCATTGTTCATAACCACTTTCCACTTTTCTGCATTAGGCTCATCAAGAGCCTCCTGGATAGTAGACAGGTTTCCTTCATCTGTAACGAGGTCATATGTGATATTAGAGTGTCCTTGTATCTTCCTAGTAATCTTTGATCACGCAGTGAGTTTCTTCTTACAGGTGGCTGCTCTACCTACTCATGTTCCTCTATCTGCATACTTGTCTCTGCCTCAGTATCATATGTGTCAATTTGGACTTCAACGACCAACTTTTCTGGTTACTCATGATTATTATTGTGGAATATGGAGCTTTCATCGAACTTGATGTCGTGGCTAGTGATGACCTTGCCTGTGACCTTCTCATATGACATGTAACCATTCACACCATCACCATAACCAAGCCTCCACAGGCATATCATGGATGACCGAATTGGATACTGAAAATATTTATTCTAATACTTGGGTGATTAGGATGTTTATTGGTGAAAGTCCCTAAACCCTTGTGGTACCAGTAGGATGCTTTAAAGTCAAGACTAAGTGGATAACATGAACACTCGAGTACCAAATACCAGTAGGCCACATCTCCCACTATGTCGTGGTCAGTTGAGAATAGGTGTGACATTATCCGCTCGAGGGTAGGGAGCTGTAAGATAGATTGAGTTTGACTAGCTCGTAAATGGGTCCACTATCGATGAGTCGGGTGGGCATTAGCATACCACTGGCAAGGCAGATAGTGAGGTCTCTTCCACTCACTTGGTCATACGCGCAATGGGGCGGTACCAGTGTTGGAGTATATTAGACCCCGGTGATGTTACTAGATATGAACTGTACTGATATATAAAGTAGTTGAGGATTGACATGTTTTACGTTGCATCCCTATCATATGACATTCAGCCACATAGGCCTTGCATTGCATAGCCTTGATATTGCTAACAACATTCATGGACTTGGTAGCTTAGCCCTTTATCATTTTTCACATACTTTGATATCTGTATTATTGTCATATGCATTGTGCATGCACACACGTATTACTGAGCTTCATAGGAGGCTTATGCGTGTTAGGTTACGTTGCAGGTGATGCTAGGGTGTACTAGCAGCATTGAGCCCAGAGCATGAGCCCGATCTTTTGAGTTTTGATTATATCTTGTATTTCCATTTCCAGCATTGTACTTAAATATTATATTAGTGGATATGTGGTGATGTTGTTGTTTTGTGACTTGGGTATACTTGTGGTTATGCCCCTTTATAAAAAAAATCACTCCGAAAATCTTCCTTGTAGGATCTTAGGATCAAAACCTGGCGTATGCGAGCTAAAAGTCGAGAATGAGGTACTACGGAGGTTGTCGGCACTGAATTCGGTGGCTGGGAATTGAGTGAGCCTAGTTCCATAGTTTAGGGTGTGACACATTTGCTAGGTTGTCACATGCGATTCACTGTAAACAACCCTCTAACCTAATGGGATTTAGGCCATCTTTGGCTCATGATTATCTTAATAAGGGTGAAAATTAGCCGGGTGGCCCACCCAAATCGATAATCTCGATCTAGCTTTAGATCTATTAGCTTATTCCATGAACTAAGCATGGGCCTGATCAAATTTTAAGCTTGGTTTGGGTAAAGTTATTTTAGTCCAATTGAACTAAATACATACATGTCATAGATGTAGTCGAATTGAGGATGACTTAATAGATGTTTGTTAACGCTGAGTTTTTGCACTTAACGTGGAATGGGGAAAATTTTTCGTGTTTAGTGGTGTTTGTTAATGCGTTGTTAACGCGAAAGATGAAAAGCACTAAATGATTTTTCACTGAATTCTTTCCGTGATAGGAGTCTGGATTAATGGTGAACGCGGAATGCGCTCCATGATTTTTTATTAAACAAAAAATTTTTGATTCCAAAAGTCCTCTTTTTCAAGTTACTACGGAAATTTTTTCTTTTAAAGTGTTTGCATAATACAAAATCAACCTTTAACATGTGAAGCTTCTTTATGCCCAACCATGATTTATGTGTTTGATCCACACCGTCCATTAACTTTTTCAGATAATTTAAGGTGTGATCCAATAAAAGAAGCAGGTCCAATGATTAATTGGACCATAAAGTGGGGATTGAACATCCGCTGTTAAAAACTTCTTGAGAGCTGGAGAAGTTTCAGATCAAGCTGATATTTGTGTTTTCACTTCATTCATGTATACATGACCTAATGAATAGGTTAGATGGTAAAAAACCATCACAAAGTGGCCCTTAGAAAGGTTTCAACGATGGATGTCATTATCACTATAGCATTCCTTTGGTGTGGCTCACCAAATCACATGTCAACTTGATTTTTCATATCATATATTAAAATAATATAAGAAAAACAATAAATGGCTTAGATAAAACACTTACATCATGGTGGGCCCTACAGATCTCTGCCTTATCGTCCGGCGGGTAGGACGCGATCCGCGTTCGAAGCGGATCCGGGAGCCTCGCAACGGATTGGGATTTAGGAAGTGGATTGGGCCGGTGTATTGACGTCGCCAAGTTCGTGGGTCCCATCATGACTTATTTGTTATATCTAAACCATCCATCCATTTTTTAAGCTCGTCGTAAGGCTTAAAACAAAAAATAAGATGGATTTAAAGAAAAACTGGACCACGCTGCAAAAAGCATATGAAATTTGAAATAAGGGGGATTGAATGTTTACCATTGAAACCCTTTTGGGGTCACAAAAGTTTCAGATCAATATGAAATTTGTTTTTTGTCTTCATACAGATATTTTTGACCTTATGAATAGATTAGATGGAAAATAAACGTTATAGTGGGACTTGTGAATTTTTTTAATGGTGAAAATCATTATCCCGCTACTATTTTTGGTGTGGTCCATTTGAGTTTTGGATATGATTCATTTTTTGTGTAATGATCTAAAATTATCTTGAAAATTTGATGAACGGTGTGGATATAATAAATACATTATTGTAGGGCCCATGTAACTTTGATCTCTTTGAACTGTTCATACAACTCGGCGCTCATCTTGGACACAAGACGGGAACGGATTGGGTACTCCAACTGCCACCAGCCAATGGCCGGTGGCCGGTGCTCTGTGGGTCCTACCATGATGTATGTGTTTCATCCATGCCATCCATCTATTTTTTCAAATCATTTCATGGTATGGGACAAAAAATTAGGTATATCAAAATCTCAAGTAGGCCACATTACAGGAAACAGTGTTGAATGAGCGTCAACCATTAAAAACCTTTTGGGGGTCATAAAAGTTTTGAATCAAGCTGGTCTTTGTTCTTTCCATTCATCTGGGCCTGTATGACCTAATCAACAAATTGGATGTCAAATAAACAGTATAGTGTGCCTTAGGAGGATTTTAAATCCATATGATCCAATCATTATTGTTTTCCTATAGTGTGGTCCACCTGAGATTTATATCCCTCTAATTTTTGGGGTGAAGAACTAAAATGATATGTAAAAATGGATGAACAGAATGGATGAAACACATACATCATGGAGGGGCTAACAGAGCACCGACCATGGTGGCTGGGGGAGTAGCCAATCCGTTTCCGTCCAAGACGCGGATCTCATGCAAAAGCCTTTTGCGGGAAGTTACTGCGCCGGGAACACAGGCGGGGCACTGCGACGTTTGTGAGAAATCCTCATCATACATTCGTTTTGTGAGTTCATTTTAGGACATGAGGCCAAAGATGAACCGTATCCAACGCTTAAGTGGGCAAAAAACGTGATAATTAAACATCCACAGTTGAAATATTCATGGGGCACTGAAGTTTTGAATCATGCTAATATTTGTGATTTTAGTTCATTCCAGTAGTAATGATGTTATGAATGGTATGGATGGCATGTAAACATCACTGTCGAATCAGGGGGATTTCAATGGTAGGAATTTTCCAAAATACCTTTTCCTTTAATACGGCCCACTTGAGTCTTGGATCCTGTTCAATTTTGATCTAATCTCCTAAAATTAGCTCACAAAACGGATGGACGGAGTGGATTCCTGACAAACATTATGGTGGGTCCCACCTAAGTTCCCTACAAAAGGCTTTAGTAGAAAATCCGCGTCTGCTCCTCTTCACACGAAGTTCCTGCGCTGGAAGCCTACATGGGGCTCATTGAGCTCCAAGTTGTATGAACGGTTTTAAAGAGATCAAAGTTGGCGGGAAATCATCTAGTGTATTTTTTTTTTTCTAAAATATAATAGGCTTCTCATTCACTTCTCCATTGCATAATTAATTATTTTTTCAGCATCTTTATGAAAGATTATAAATATTTCTCTTCAACAGGTATTATAGTCTCTCTATTTTTGAAGATTGACTTGATTTTCTTGATTTTTTTGTCTTTTCTATTTATTTTAATCAAGTAAATTTATTAAAATTGCAAGTAAATTTATTAAAAGATTTTTACCCAATTGTTTTTCTTTAAATAATTCTTAGTTTATACTAGACTATTGTAGCGATGGCTTCAAGGGATGGTGACAGGGCAAGATGGAGTGATTTCGACAAAAAAAATTTATTGATTATTGTCTTGAAGAAGCACATAAGGGTGGTAGGTCAAGGTCAAGCTTGACCAAACAAGTATGGAACAAATTAATAATCAAGTTGAAGAAGCGGACGGGAAAAGATATTTAATCAAAAGCAATTGAAAAATTTATGGGATTATCTAAAAGTACAGTATACTATGTGGATTAAATTGATAAGCATTACGGGACATGGGTATGATGCATTGACGAGCCAATTCGATTGACCTGAAGAAAGATGGGATGAGTATATAAAGGTAATTATGAAATTTTGTTATATAGTTAAATAAGAATTTACCTTTCATCAAATTAAGATATGATTTTATGATATTTTTATTGTAGGCAAATAAGAATGCAACCCAATTTTGAAATAGACTACTAGCATTTAAGAACGAATTGAGGGCCTTATTTGAAGGTTTTGTTGCAACTGGTGCTGAAGCCTACACAACACATAGCGACAATCTTCCCGAGGAGTATTTTGGGTCGTCATCTCAAATACCTTCAAATACACCTATGAGTGAAAATGAAATCAATTTAGGCAGTCTCAATGTTAATATAAATTTAGCTACTAAAGAATGCCAACAGGCACCGCTTGTCGATTTAGAAGCTCATCAACGCAAACGGCATAAACCAAATAGGAAGAAGGATATCCAAAGCAGCGTAGATGCACTCATACATCAGTTGGAAAAGACAGATGCAGAAGGACCCACTATCAAAGAATGTTTAATGAAATTAAACAGCATGTTATCAATAAGAAGACCAGATCTATTGTGTTTTAAAGCTTTAAAATCGTTTACCCAGAAGAAGAAGAATAGAGAAGTGTGAATGCTTCTAGAGGAAGAAGAGGATATGAAGCTTTGGATAGAGACTTTATATTAGTGTGTGGTTTATTTTTCATACTTTTGACATTAGTTTTATTTCTTTCTCTTTAATGTTTTGACATTAGTTTTGCTTATAGACTTTATATTAGTATACCGTTCAATTTGAATAATTTTAATATTAGTTTTATTTCTTTCACTCATGAATGTCTTTAATTCCACAGTAACTCTTGATTTATCGACATGCTGAAGATTATTATATAGAGCATATCGATTTTTGTCAATATAATCTATTTAAGAGATTTGTTAATCTTAACTAGTCAATTGTTTAAATATCTAATTGAAGTATTTACTTTCAATGTTGATAGAATTATGGCATTAACAAATTAACAGAAGAAATTATTGAAGATTATTGTATTAAAGCTACTATTTAATTATTTAGAGACGTCTACCAACAGAAAACAAGTAAGTTCTCCTGCATTACCTGGATCATATTATGTAAAAGAATTGCTACATGGTCCATCTTCAGTTCGCTACGAATTGTTTATAATGGAGAAAGATACATTTAATAGTTTGTGTAACTTGTTTCGCATTCAAAGGTAGTTATTTGATAGTAGATATGTATCACTGGAGGAAAAGATTGTTATGTTTATAATAACAATTAGTCATAACCTTCGGAATAGATTGGTAAGAAATCGATTTGTACATTCAACACAAACGGTGCATAAGTACTTTCATGAGGTATTATTTGCTATATTAAAATTTACCAAAGAAATGATTGTCACTCCATCATTTGATCAAAATGTCCAAGAAATCAGAACACACCAACATCTTCGGCAAATATTTAAGGTAAAACTTCATATAAAAAAATGTAAATATATAATTTACTTATAATTAAATCATCATATTCAAGGGTTAACAATTTTTCTTTAATGTTTAGGGTGCCATTAGTGTGTTAGATGGAACCCTTATTCCTACATGTATCTCGACAGATAAACGAATACCTTGCAGAGGAAGAGGAAGGGGTGAATGTGCTCAGAACCTTATGGTCACCTGTGACTTTAATATGATTTTAACGTGTGTCATAGCTAGATGGGAAGGAATGACACATGATTCAAGGGTTCTTAAGGATGCTGTGCTTAATCTAAATAATAATATTTTCGTTGCCCCCTCCTAATAATATTTAATATATTTTTTCATATAACTTGGTAAAATTATAACTTACAATTTTACTAAAAATGTCATTTGTTTTTTTATAGATAAGTATTATCTGGTCGATGCTGCTTACCCTCACACAAGAGGATTTATGGCACCATACTATATTGTTCGGTTTTGGTTAGGTGACTTTCGTAGTGGTGGGCGGCCTACTAGTAAACATGAGGTTTTTAATCATATGCATACGAAGTTACAGAATGTAATCGAAAGGGCTTTTGGCGGGTTGAAGGCGCGTTTTGTAATTTTGAAGCGAATGACACCATATTCCTTCCCAACACAAAGAGACATGGTTATTGAATGCATGACACTACACAATTACATCAGAAAAGAATCCATCTCCGATCCACTCTTCCAACAATACAATGATTAAAATGTTCTTTCAAAGATGAATATCGAATCAGAATATGATATGCCTGAAGTGGAAGGAGTATTTGGAAACTTTGAACAAATTATTATGTCCAGTATGCGAGAAGAAATTGCTGCCACACTTGTACATGCAAATCATTAATTTTTTATTTGTTTTTATGAATAATGATATTTTAATCTTTTATTAAGTACTTTATAGTTTATTTGAATTAGATAGAATAATTTTATTTTCATTGAATAAAAAATAATTTCTTTATAATGTAAATCATTTCTAAATAGGAGATAGATAGGGGCAAATGTGTCAAATTAACATATTTCAGACATTTCAGATGTTTGTTAACAAATAGATTATTTCAAATTCAGTATTCAAATTTTAAGCTTGGTTTGGGTAAAGTTATTTTAGTCCAATTGAACTAAATACATACATGTCGTAGATGTAGTCGAATTGAGGATGACTTAATAGATGACCAAGCTCGCACAATAGCTTTTGATAACCATAACTTTATGAAAAAAATATTTGTTTTGTGCGTACAATATATCGTTGAAAAGCTGTCGATGAGTTTTACAACCTAGCTAATCACTATGCATAATTAATCCCAAAATACCTTTGCGAATTCAATCTTTATGAATAATAGGGTTTTAATTTAAAACTTATTATTGTAGTAAGTTTTGTTTTTCCAATTTTTATGGTTTAAGAGTCAAGTTGTGGTTTAGAATTTTTATTGTAGTCATCGAAGTGTTACTTACAAGTTTTGGTGGAATTATTCATATTTTTAATAATTTAATTAATTAATTAATTTTTTTTTTTTTACTTCCTAAAAAGTCTCTTGTTTTGAGTTAAATTAGAAATTTAAGTCTTTGTTTGCTTATATAAGCATATCAAATATATTGTAGCAATATTTTTGTTAGTAATATTAATATTACCTCTTATTTTTAGAGATTTATCTCTTCTTATGAATGCAAGGGTTATTCCTGAGAAGAAGAAAGTGATCTCTTCTCTTTTATCCACGCACCCGATACATTATTTGGTATCGGAGCGAGGTCTTTCTTTGAGTCATGGTATCAAATAGTAGAATGTGGGTAATATTTTTATGAGTGGTATTCTGAAAAATCAATCTTTATTGGAGGTAAAATTTGGGGTATTTTAACAGGAAAACAAAGTGTGTAAAAGATGCAAGTAACGATTACACCGTTAGCGGAGCCCATGTAACGCCTTTAGAGCTGAGGCAATAAATGGTCCATGACCATCGAAGGGGCTCATAATTGACCAGTTTGTGGTCAACAGGTCTAGCACATATGCAACATTGTAGATCCCAACATAATGGGATGAGTCTAGTATTGATGAGGTGAATGAGATCATCCTTCAATAGAGAGGGCGAGGAGCTGTTGGACAAGATTGAAACTACCAACTTCAGGGAGACTTGCCATCCTTTAATGACAAGCTTCACATTAACGACTTCCTTGACTTGCTTATGGAGATAGAGAGGTCATTCAATTATATAGAGATCTTTGAGGAGAAGAAAGTTGATAATTTATAAGCTCAAGGTTGGAGCTTTAGCATAGTGGAAATAACTCCAACTCTCATGGATTCAATGATTATAGGCATTAACACAAACTTGGACGTAGGTGAAGTGCCAACATTGTATATTGGTAGATTATGATCATGTATTGGTCTAATATTAACAAAATTGCTGCTAAGGGATTCGTATAGTGAGGGCTTATGTGGAAGACTTACGTTGATACTCTTACGTAATGATTTAAGAGATATCTAGTCATAATAATTAACAAAGTTTATATGTAGACTACATAGGGCAATACAAGATCCAGTCATGATACAAAATATACTAGCCCTTATCAAAGCTGTCACGGTAATAACTTAAAATTTTCCGAGCAGGAGTAGGTACACAAGTACTCGTCTACATGTATAATTTAATGTAAATTCCCAACTTACACAAAACACTTTGTGGACTGGCGTGCATGCATGCACATTTACATATACCTTGTGATAATATTCAAGTCTCATGTTTCTTCATACATAGTCATCAAACCAACCATTGGAATTTCTACTTATCACAAGACTTAATCATTTGATTGTCCACTTCACTTTTGGACCGCCCGATCTTAGAAAATCAACTTCGGATCACGATATTAGTTCATACACATATTCATCCTAGATTTTAAACCGTTCATCTGACCCGTTATCCAAGTACAAGTTTAACCCGTCGTTAAAATCTCAATCTAACAACATTGTGAAAATTTGTTTTGTGTGTACCAAATACTATTGAAAAGCAACCGATGAACTTTACGCGCAATAACTTAAAGTTTATTAGCCCCAAAACGGCTCCACAAAATTAAATAATTTTAGGAGTCAAATTAGGATTTGAAGTTAACATTTACTACTTTTAATAAGTTTCATTTTGTTTATATTTTTAGTGTTTTAAGAGTTTATTTGTGGTCTAGAATCTTTATTTTAGCTGTTTAAGGATTGTTTAGAGTTTTGATGAAATTGAACATCATTTTATTTTTGTAATTTTTACTATGAAAAAATTTCTTATTTTAAGTTTAATTAGAAATTTAAGACTTAAAAAAAAAAAAAACCCTTACGTAAGAACATCTAATATGTTGTAAGCAACAGCTTCAGGATAATATCGATTTTATCTTACTTTTTTAGAATTCTCTCTTTAAATTCAATGGCTACTTTAGAGAAGACGATAGTGATTTCTTTTCTTTTATGTACCGACCCGCTGGGTTAGTCTTACACTCTATAAATATGCATGTTCATCCTTCATTAAGAAAACCATGCATCCTGAATCTATAGACCATCGTTTTCCTTCCTCTTAATTGTCTATTTGTGCATGGTCGTGCCACATGATCAACATATAAATAAAGAACATTAATGGGGGAAATTGGAATTTTATCAATTATCGTGCCGGGCTAGGTTTAGGCCCCATCCCAACCATACATTTCAGGCTTGGGCTATGGAACTTGGGTGTTGGGTGAGCCCGGGCTTACCTGGGCCCGTTTCTCCTGGACGAGGTGGCTACTGGGAAAGTGCTACGTGGGCCCCGCCATGATGTATGTGTTTTATCCAGGCCGTCCATCTATTTTTCTAGATCATAGTAGGGCATGAGCCGAAATATGGGTCAGATCCAAATCTGACGATCACAACAGAGGAAAACACCTGTGATTGAACTCCCAAGAAGTTTTTAACGGTGTGAGCGTTCAATTACCACTGTTTCCTGTGGTGTGGTCCACATGGGATTTAGATCTGTCTCATTTTTTGGCTCATGCCTAAAATGATTCGGAGAAATGGGTGGACGGGTGGATAAATCACATACATTGTTGTGGGGCCCACAAAATAATATGTGATTTTTAAAATTATTACTCTGTGGGATTTTCAAAGCGGTGGTAATAACCAATGATGAAAGCTGCAGCTTATGGAGTCGAGCTGAATTGACACAGGAGCCATGAGCTGAGCCACGTGAGGCCCGTGTGAAAAGGTTGTGGTCTGTGAAGGATGGTGTGAGAGAAACATGCATGGAACTTGTCTATGTGGGCTGAGGTCAGAGACAAACAAGTCCTTTGCTGTCTATTGCATTTTCAGAAAGATCAGTACAAATGGCAGACCCACACGCGCGTGGATCCATACCCATCCCTGACTACACATGCGCAAGTATGGAACCACGTGTGAAATTCGTTCTCTCCACCAGGTGGGCCTCAGTGCTTACATCTTGGTGACCTTATAGAACACTAGCATTTCATAGTGGGGCCCACCTTATAGAACACTAGCATTTCACACGCACACGTACGCTAGTTGACACGTGTCTTTTGTAAAGGATGATCGTGCAGAGGATGCATGTGGGCTCGCAGATCTGGAGGGACCCAGTATCCTCTACAAGTACACCTTGTTACGCAGCGTACAAACACCCTAGCTGTGGGCCCACCATATTGTGCATGTAAAATCCAATCCGTCCATCAGGTTCTTTGCTCAATTCCAGTATTCAAAAGGAAAATCAGCATGATCCACAACTCAAGCGGGACACACGAGCCGAATAATGGGGATGGAATGTCAGCCATAGGTTTCTATTTGGAGCTGCAACGGTCTTTATCCTTCATCAAACCCCTTAATCAGGTATAAATCACCCGGATGAAGTGAATTAAAAAACAAAATTCTGAAGAAAACTCAGATGGGTCCCAACGTATTAACTTAGAGGTTTTAGGAACAATTTTACAGTGTTCCCACTAGTATAGCCAATCTGAACTTTGTTTTTGAGTTTATATTTTGTATGTACGGTCAAAATAAGTTTTCTCGACTGAAGGACGGAGTGGATTTACATAGAAAATATTGTGGACCTACGTACAAAGCTTGGGTGTATACGCAGCTGCCTAAAAGACAATATCAGATATTTGGCCCCGCCATGACATATGCGTTTTAATCCACGCCGTCCATTCATTATCCAGCTCATTTTAGGGCATGAGCCTAAAAATATGCAGATCCAAATCTCAGGTGGACCACACCACAGGAAAAAAAACGCTCGCCATTAAAAGCTTCCTGGGCCACTGTAATGTTTAATTTCCATCCAACCAGTTGATTCGATCACAAAGACCTGGAAAATATAGATATCAGCTTGATCCAAAACTTTTCTAGCCTAGGAAGTTTTTAATGGTGAGTGTTCAATCATCACTATTTCTTATGGTGTGGTTCATTCGAGATTTAGATCTACCTCATTTTTGGGTTCATCTCCTAAAATAAGCTGAAAAAATGAACGGCCGGTGTAGATAAAACATATACATCATGGTGGGGCCCACAGAGCATTTCCAGTAGCACACGGTACCAAAGTCGGTGCTGTGTGCTACACCCCGCAATCCATGTCCAAAAGAGCATTGTACACTATAAGAGTTATCACGTGCAACACTACTCGTGTGCCACGTCACTTCCTTTCTTTTCCCGCCTTTTTCAATTCTTTATTTTTGCACCCCAACTACTGAGATTTGAGAGAGAGACGCGACTCCAAAGCGAAGGATAAAGCCAAACACGTCAAAATAGCGTATCGAAATTTATGATTTTTCTGTTTGGCTACTAGTAGGGAGCGTGGAATGAAATATAGGTGCACATGCAGTTAACACGTGTCACTGTGGAAATTTTGATCAGGATCTGAACCGTTCAATAGCTAGGACAGGCTGTGCATGTGTTATGACCTAAATCATGATGATAGACGTTGGCCAAACTTGCATGAAATAAGAACACTATAACTGTATCCATTATTGTTAGATGAAGGGAGCATTTTTACCTGAACTGGACAGTTTTATGTGGACCCCACTGTTAAGATGATCTGATCGGATACTAAGATGATCATATCCCCCAAAAAAATTTATGTGATGGTATAGAACAGGTGCACATGCAGTCAACACGTGTCACTATAGAAAGGTTGTGCAAGATCCCAAGCGTTCAACAACTAAGGTAAATTGTGCATGTGTTGTGACAAAAAATCATGTTGATAGATGTGGGCCACACTTGCATGAAAGAATGAGTAATTTTATCCACTAATGTTAGATGAAGGGAATATTTTTACCGGAGTGATGGTCCGTGCGAGTAAGAACGCAGGAGACCATCCCGGCGAGGAAAAGGGGTGGTGGTTCGGGTGTGCCCCACCGTGAAATTCACCCCAGAGGTCCAGGGCTAATTTACATGACGACACTCACCTGCAAACTGTCTCCATCGGTGTGGCCACCTGATGCCCAGCTAAATCATGGATGATCTTGATTTTTCAGCCTTCTGCTTAAATATTAGTTTGCCATTGATGGATGGAGTGGATTTCATACCATCATTATTAGGTGGGTCTTCTAAAATTCAAGGGAGAACACTTGTCTATGGATTGTTTCCTTTGGTGTGGCTTCAGTGTTGAAACCCACGTCTAACTTGTGCCTAAACATATGATTATACACACAGTGGTTGGAGTAAATCTATGATGCATGGACGAACATGATTAGGTCAACAACCGTCTTCCTCAAGGGATAATTACTCAGAATATACGGGGCTTTCCTGGACCCTCATAGAGATTCTGCGAGTTCGCGAGGAAAAATAAGAAAATAAAAATAAATTTAAAAATTAATTAATTAATGATAAAAGTAAATTTATAACCCTTTAAATAATGATACCAAACATAGTAAGAAGTTTCATTAGCAAACTCTAACTCGAACTCCCTAAAATTCATGACTTCTATAAATAGTAAACTTCCTGTTTATAGACGGTCATGCTTCCTACTAAACTTCATGGTTTTCGGCCAAAAATAATAAGTGTCCAATTTGGCCTAACCATGTTAAATTTTTTAAGCCCCTTTCATGTTGGACACGACTCCTAAAGCTCTAAGGATAAAGAGTTATGATCAAACTAAAACTTACTATAAATATTAAAAATGAAATTAAAAAGGACTTTCAACCGTTGATCTAATGGAATCTTGCAAATTTGGCATGGGTAACCTGGAAGATCTAGGTTGGGTGACTAAAGTAGCTTCTCCTACCCCAAAATCATATATGGTACGTCGAATAACTCATTCCGGTTTGCGAGATATGCCTATTTTAGGGTTCAGATGGTCCTGATCAATTCCACCTACGATCGAGCCTTCTCTGATCCATTTTGGACATGAAAGTGACCACGAATCACTCTACATCAATTTTGCATATACATGATTATAGTGGACCTGGTAAAAAATCATGGTAAACGTCCCTTTCAATTGTTTTTGTGTGGTCCACTTGAATTAAAGTTACAACTGAATTTTGAGCTCTATGCCTAACATGGGTTACCCAATGGTTGCCGAAGTAGATTTAAGAAACACATCATAATGGGGCCCACTTGAGCTGCCAACCCCTTCTAACACAGCAGGAGAGTATCACACATTTTTACATGGAGACCACACATTCTTACATAACCTACATTAGTTAAATGTGGTGTTTACACTTAGCGTGGCACATTCATGTAGATTAATGAAATGCTGTCACGTGTCAACACTACATATGAATGACGAACAAAATCTCATTTGCACCTCAAGGATATCTTTCGCTCCAATATTGTTTGGCAACATGTTACATGCCAAAAGCAAAATGGCTTAAAGTTATATACACGCTCACAGATGAGACATTGCAACAAAGTACATGTAACCTTTATTGTGGAAAAATGTCCACATGTGATCAATGTAAGCGAGACTAAAACATAAAATAAAAGGGCCAAACAAAAGACAAAAAGGCCAAAATAAAACAAGAGACAAGATATACAACGATTTATATAGTTTGGTAATATGAGTACTCTATAGGGCAATAATAGAGCTTTCTTCTTCATTAGAAACAAGATAAATATAAATACAATGCTTACCTATCTCCCACTCTTATAATAAATTCCACACCAAGGAATATCCTAAAAGATGAATTAATGGAACACCTCCCTCTACCCATGATGCTCCTTATACCGACTATACCCATAAGAGAGAGCATACACCCACCGAACGCACGTACGGACATACAAGAGGTAGAGAGAGAGAGTCTCTTACTAGGAGACATGTGAGTCTCCATGCCACAACATTCTCCCACTTGAAGACTAGATTCTTCAATAGTACAAAAAACCCTCTTAAAAATAGTTGCCCAAACATAACCAATCCTTAGGTAACAATAGGCTCAAGAGAAGTTCCATACCAAACAAACTTCTCCCTTACAATAGGCTTTATCAGCATATTTGTTACATTCTTGTTGGTGTGAATATTCTATACTAAGGTTTAACCGCCTTCCACCACGTTGTGAACAAAGTGATATTGAACATCGATGTACTTTGTCCGAGTATGAAATACCAGATTTTTAGTCAAGTGTAATGCTCTCAAATTGTCACAGTAAATTACCACCACTTTCTGCTTGAATTTTAATTCTTCTAGTAACATCTTCAACCAAATAGCTTCCTTGCATGCTTGTATAGTTGACATGTACTCTACTTTTATTGTAGATAAGGCCACCACTGATTCCAGTCTCGACATTCAACTAACTGTACCACCGGCCAGAGAGAATATAATTTGTGGTATATTTTCTTTAATCATGATCTCTAGCATAATCTGCATGCACAAATCCAACTAACTCTAAATTTTGACCACTATAATAAATAGCCGCCTCAGAAGTACCCTTTAAGCAACGAAGGATTCACTTTACAACAGTCCAATTATCTCTACCCGAGTTCACCATGTATTTACTAATTGCTTCCACTATTTGCGCAATGTCTAGTCTAGTGCATACCATGACAAATATAAGACTCTTTATCGCTAATGAATATATTACTTAAGACATACCTGTTTTCTTCACTTCTGTGCTAAGACACTGATAGGAAGATAACTTGTAACTAATAGGGAATGAATTACTGACTAGGTTAGAATTTTGCATGTCGAAGAGGCATAAAACCCTTTTAATGCAACCCTTTTGGGTTATCCGAACTTTTCTATTCTTCCTCACATATTTGAAATCCCAAGCTCATGATGAAGGAATCAAATCACTTATACCAATATCTTGGTGCCTACATTAAACTGTAAGGTGACCTATTCGCCTGATAAACTAGACTCTTCTTGTTTTTTTCAATAAAATCTTTGAGTTGAGTCATATAAATTTATTCATTAAGATTCCTGTAAGACCCGCACCTTAGACCGTACCGTTCCGTATGCTTCTGCGGTCCTCCCGGTCGAATTTCGAAAACCCTCGACCTGTATCCGACGTTGTGCACGATCCTAAACTGAGTCCTATATACTGGAGTCGGCTCGATCTGAAACTTGTCGTGCCCTCGCCGCGGTTCCAACTCCGCGACTCGCGTACCGATCCGATACCCGGGCCAGGAGATGTGGGCTCGTGTTCATTCCGAAGAAACGCCACGCATTGTAAATTCTGAGAGAATCTCTACAATATGTCACATCAAATCAAGTCAAGTACACCACTCATACCCCATGCCACCTCACCCTATCTCAAGTATAAATGCCCATTCCCTCTTTTTCACAAGTCAACTCTCTCTCTCCCTACCTATCCCTCTTTTACCAAAATTTTAAACAAACCTATACCTCTCCATCTCCTTCCTTATAACACACATTCCACCCATCCCTTATCAATCCATCACCTCTCTTTCTCTCTCATTTTCTAAGCAACCTCCCAACTCCCATCAGAGCTTCCAACGTCTAAGCTCTTTCTCCCATGTGTGGCCTACTTTCCTACCCTCTCATCTCCCATCTCAACCTTCCAATATCCATCAACCTTCATCAAAATTGAAGGCACAGAGCATACGAGTCCAAGGAGCTAAAGAAGGAGTGATATAGGTGGGTGATCCACCGTTGATTTTAAATCTTAGGGCCTACTTGATGTGGGACCCACATGATATATGCATTGTGTAAGGGAGGGGCCTGATAGTGGTGGGGTCCCTCTCCTTCCCCCTTTTTTCCTCTCTCTCTCTTATGGATGGCGATGTGTGTGCGTGTGTGGCCCACCATGAAGTATGTATTCTATCTATGCCGTCCACTGAGTGGCCCACATGGCAGTCCGTTTGGACGGGCCTAAATGAAGGAAAACACAAGTATCAGTTTGATCCGGATCTGATGTGGGCCACACGTGTGGACCCCACCATGATGTACATCCCTATCATGCAGCAGCAGGGAGTGGGGACCACTCCACATGTACTGCACATGTGGAGATGGCCCACAACGGTGCAGCAACTCCAGCTGTCCATCTAACGTCTAGAGAGCCTGGACGCTGACACTTCACTCTCTCTCTCAAACACACGTGCATATATATAGAATATATGATATTATATCATTTAATATATTATTTATTTATTAATACCTGTCATAGTGGTCCACCCTCCCACGTGGGACCCACTTTTAACTCAAGTAATCTGCACCGTCTAGATGGATCTGGACGGTGGGCAGCCACTTCCTCATTGTGTATATAACGTGTGTGTGTGTGTGTATATATATATATAATATTATATTATATTTAACTATATAATATATAATATTATACAAAATATTGCTTTGGTGGGCCACCCCACGTGGGACCCACCTTTAAAATATATGAGATCTACACCGTCCAGGTGGGTCTGGATGGTGCCATGGGCTTGATGTATGTGTTTTATCCACACCATCCACACCAAAGGACGGTGGGACCCCACACGTGGGACTACTGCACATGCAATAATAGGGACATGGGGCCCTCTGATGCCTATGCAACGTCCAAACCGTCCATTCATTTGGCGAGCTCGTCAAAGGCTTGAAAAAAATGAGACAAATTCACATCTCTGGTGGGCCATGTACGTGGACCCCACCCCTGATGTATGGGATCCAACCAACCGTCCATTCATCTTACGAGCTTGTCTCAAGGCTTGAGACTGAAAATAAGACAGATCTAGTATCATGTGGACCACACCACAGAAAATGGTGGAGTTGTACGTCTACCATTGAGACCCCTTTGGTTTACAGAATATATTTGTTTTTCCTCCCTGTACAGGTCTTCGTGACCTTATGTACAGACTGGATGGAAAATAAACGCTATGGTGGGCCCCCTCTAACATTTAACAATGGAAATCCTTATCACCATTGTGGTTTGCGGTATGGTTCAGATGGTCTTTTGTCATGATTCATTTATTTGGAAAATGCTTTAAAATGATCTCTAACAATGGATGAATAGTGTATTTGAATCGGTCCATTTGAATCGACCCATTTGATTCGGCCCATTATTTCGGCCCATTTGAATCAGCCCATTTGATTCGCCCATTTAATCCGGTTCATTGATTCGACCCATTTAAATCGGCCCATTTGAATCGGCCCATCTGATTCGGCCCATTTGATTCGGCCCATTTGATTCGGCTCGATGTTATATATATGTTGGCCCATGAGTGAGGCCCAATGTGATGCGTATATGCCCCATAAGCGAGGTGCATGATGATGTGTGTTAGACCCTTGTATGAGACCGTGGACCCATTATACGATTGACCCTATGAGCGCTATTCCTTAGGAGCAATGTTGGTTAAAGGACCACATTGGTGGGCAATGATAGTTGAATGTCCACATTGTGACCTTTCCTTAGGCCTTGTTAGGCCTTTCCTCATCATTCTCTCGTCAGTTAACCCGAACGCTTGGGCCCCATTGATTTTAATTGGTCTATCTTCGGTCGTCCATTTATGGACCCCACCTTGCATCGACGTTGATTATCGATGCCGATTATTGGTGCCGATTGCCGATACCGACTACTGTTGTCGATTTTGAGTTTGTGACAGCATAACATTATGATACATGCCTATACGCATCATCTGTATGTTTGTTATGAGATGTGATTGGCCATTACATATGCCATAGTGCAGGTGGTTTATGGGACTCCTTGATAGGCAGAGTTACCCCACATGAGCGCATGGTATGCACAGGATTGATGCATGATTAGAATGCGTGACTTATGCATGTTTGCATTTGTGTGATTGTGATTACTATGCGCCCTAGCAATATCAGGGCTGTGGCCTCCATAGACACATCATGGGTGGCTGGATTGAATACCGAAAATACTTTTTCTAGCATCGGGGTGCCATAGATGTCCCTGGGTGAAAATTTCTAAACCCGATGGTACCAAAGGATGACTCCAAGTCGAGATTGAGTAGATACATGAGCGCACGAAGGCCGAATACCAGGAGGCTACGTCTCTTACTATGTCGTGGTCGGTTGGAAAGGGGTGTGGCCTTACTCGCTCGAGCGTAGGGGGCATTGCTAGGCTGAGTTTGACCAGCTTGTGAATAGGTCCGCTATCGACGTGTCGGATAGGTATTGACAGACTATTGGCTAAGTGGATAGTGAGGTTTTTTATGCTAACTTAGACTGCGCACCTGGGAAAGGGGCAGTGCCATTTGGAGTGTATTAGACCCCTGTAATTATCCATAATGAGAACTGATATTTGATGCTCTAGTGATGAGCTACATTGATATGTAGATTTGGATGGGGATTGACATGTTTGAGTTGCATCTCGCATCGCATGGTCTTGATATGGCCGATAGCATTCATATCTTGCACCGCGTAGCCTTGGTACGGCTAATTGTATCCATGTACTCATCAGCATGATTCCGCATTACTCTGTCATTACATTCTGAGCACGTTCATATTATGCACATACTTACACCACCCTTTAATCTTTTTATAAGGTTATGCACGATTGATGCGTGCAGGTGATGTTATGACGCAGCCGTAGCTTTGTCGCAGTAAGAGCGTGCAGTCGAGCTCAGGAGTTTCCATTATTATTATCTTGTATTTTCCTTTGTACACATTATACCTTAAAGTTTTTGATCATAGTGGATTGTGTGATGGTGTTCTTGTGATTATTGTTCGTGAGTTATGCTTATACGGAATCAAAATCATGTTTGAGATCCTCATTGTTAGATCCCAGGATCGGAACCTAGTGTATAGGTGCTGGGAGCCGAGAATGGGGTACCATGGAGGCTGTCAGTGCCGGATTTGGCGAACGGAAATTTTGTGAGCCCAGTTTCTGAGTTTGGAGCGTGACAATTCTTGTGCCAAAAAATAGTTTTTACATCTAACTGCTCAAGCTTTAAGTCTAGCACCATTGCCATATTTAATACAATATGAATAGTACTTAAACAGACAATTGAACAGAAAATTTTATTAAAGTCAATACCTATTTTTGAGCATACCTCTTTACTACTAATCAAGCTTTATATATTTCAACATTCCATTTAGTATCCTTTTTCAGCTTGTAAACTTATCTGCAACCAGTAGCCTTCTGCCTTTTAGGTAATTCAACAAATTCTCAAGTCTTGTTCTTATGTGGAGCTTCCATCACCTCCTCCATAGATACTCTCCATTAGTTAACATCCATAGATTCATATGCCTCTCTTCTGCTCTTCTGTTATGAAAGCATAAGTTGTAACATAATCCATGAACCAAAGAGAAGATTTTGTAGCTTTCTTTGGTAAACCTTAATTACTTTGAGTTTTAACACTTGATTTCTCATCTGCATGCTCTTCATTAGCTTTATCTTTAATGATATCATTAACTTACTGATCATTTGAATCAGTAGGCTAATTTTGAATATCATTTAAATATTCTAATTCAATTATCTTTAGTGACTTTAATTTTATGTCTTTCTGTAGTAAATCTTCATTAAAAATCACATATTGACTAATTATTAACTTATGGGAAGTGTTGAGAATCAAATAATGCATAATTTTCCCCATTTATATCTTAGTTTTATGAACATGAATCATCTTAATGTTCTATTTTACTCATGTTTATATTGCAAGGTGAATTTAAGAGCTTGGATTGAAAAGGGTGCTAAAAGCATAGATTTGATGCTCAAGAATCACCAAGGCAAGGGATGGATCTTAGGAGACCAAGATTGAAGAGTTCACATGCCAAAGATCCAAGAAAACTAAGTGAGGAATGAAGAGAATCAAAGATTTGAAGTGAAGAATCTTGAAATCATCCTAAAAAAGCGTATTCTGAAACTCTGAAGTCTATTTTGAAAAACTGTGCAGGTGAAGTCTATTTTAGAAAACTGAGTAAATTTGAGGAGGTTTCTTGAGTTTTCTAACTTGGTGCGAAAGTTGGAGTTTCCCACTTATAAATAGGGCTTCCCAGGGCATTCCTAAGCATCATTCAAGGCATTCCAAAATAAGATCTAGGGTTTTTAGAGATTTTATAGTTTTAATTTTTTTTACAAGCTTTTAGATATTTATTCTTTCTTGTTGCTTTCTTTCTCTTTTGTAGTTATGTTTTTTTAAGTTCTCTCTAGCCCAAGCTAGAAGGGAAGCACATTGGTTTAATGTTTTTATAGTTATGATGATTGATTATTTTAATGATGAGAAGAATAGTGTATGCATGTTATCTATTGTTTAGGTTTAGTTTTTTTTATCCTAATGTGAGATCCATATATATCCATCATATGAGATCCACATTGATGGATGGCTTACCCTAAATCAATTAGATTTCTTAGATAGAAGAGGTTTTCAACCTACTACATTTCTTTGATATTCATTATCTTATAGATATGAATTCTTAAAATCACTGGCGTATGAGAATGCAAATCCATGATTTTCTAATCTTTTATATTATTTATTTAAAATGTTTAAATTATTTTATTTTCTGATTAGGTTGACTATAGTGCTCGGATCCTAGTTGTGTTATCCAAGTCATCATGATTTTGGAACATTAACCTATGTGTGGAACTTTGAAGCTTTGGTGTTGTTTTAATTCAGTTGAATTACATCCATTCAAAACACCTAAAATCAAATCATCAATTTAGTTTTTATTACTTAGTTTTTTTGCATTTGATTTTTTCCTTCTTGCAATTCATCTCCCTATAGGATCGACCCTGTATTCATGGGATATTACTTACGAACCTTTGCACTTGGAGGCAAGCAATTAAGTTTTTGGCACCGTTGCCGGGGAGAGACTGGGATATATTAGATCTGTGCAAGATAACTAAGGTAAGTTCTCTTTTAAACCCTTCAAAATTTCTGTAGATTTTCTGTTTTTCTTTGAAAGTAAATTCAGTTGGGTCTTTCAAGCACTAATTGTGACATAAGGTTGCCTTGCTTGGGATTTTATCACCCAAGTGTTATGGTTGTCCTACAGTTGCTGTTTGATCACAAAGATCATCCGTTGAATCTATTTTCTAGATTAACATAGTTTAATTTCTACATTAGTTTTACTTTTGCTGATTTATTTTTTATTTTTGCTTAGTGGTTTGAACCCTTATGGTTGGCTCTGCCGCTTGGGTTGTTGATTTATTTTTGCTTTATGGATTAAACCCTCATGGTCTGCTCTGCTGCCTAGGTTGATTTATTTTTGCTTTGTAGATTAAACTCTCATGGTCGGCCTTGCTGTCTAGGTTGTTGATTTATTTTTACTTTGTGTATTGAACCCTCATGGTCGGCCCTGCCGCCTGGGTTGTTGGTTAAGTTTTTATTTTTATTTTAAGTATCATACTTGCTATTTGAATTAATGGTATTTATTGTGTGGTGTGGAAGGTTTATATCCCGTAAGAATAGGGATCAAAACAATCGACTCTCCTCCGAAGGCGGACTAGTTCCAAGCCTTGATCATTCACTTGGAAGAGGCACTCAAGATCACTTGGGTTCCATGACAGACCTAGTTGATAATCCAAATCCAAATCTGCTAGATCTAACTATAAATCAAAACAGAGAAAATCAACCTAATCCTCCTCTCGAGGATGAAAATGACGTCCATAGGAATGTGTTAAACCAACTATGGACTTTACGTGAATGTCTACATCCTGAGAGATCAACTTTACCATCTAGCATAGTGTTCCCTACTCACATAGGGAACATTGACTTTAAACCAGGTGTGATTCAATTGATTCCTAAATTTCATGACTTGGATTCTAAAAGCCCCTACTTGCACCTTAAGGACTTTGAGGAAATAATTGGGAACATTATAAGTATACAATGGCAATAGGGATGCACTTAAGCTTAGGTTATTCTCATTTTCTCTAAAGGATCGGGCTAAAGTATGACTCAACTCTCTAAGACCTAGTACCATTACTACATGACAAGCCTTAAGTAGAGAGTTTTTGAAAAATTCTTTCTCGAGCACAAAACAAATGCACTTAAATAGAAAATCATGTCATTCTCTCAAAAGGGGAATGAATTGTTTTTTCAAGTTTGGGAGCGCTTCCAAGACCTTCTACTTACTTGTCCACATCATGGTTATGAATAATGGCACGTGATTGATGCGTTCCAAAAGGGACCATGGATGCTCGTCAGTTTATAGAGATGACATGTGATGGAACCTTTCTTGACAAGGATCATAACGAGACTTGAGATTTTTTAGATATGTTAGCAGAGAATACGCAGACATGGGATGTCTCTGCTAAACCAAACCAAACTGGACCCATTCCTAGAGAGAAAGCTGGGATATGTCTTAAGAGAGGAATACGACCTTAATGCAAAACTTGCTGCATTGGCTAGAAAGGTCGAAGCTTTAAAAATTAGGAAGGTTGATATGGTTAAAGAAAATACTTTCTTAGGTAATTTTTGTAGCATTTGTGGTGGTGTAGACCATGACATAAAAGATTGTCCAGTAATCCCAGTTGTACTAAATATCACGCATGAGCATGAGCAAGAAAATGCTATAAATAACTACCAAAGGTCAGTTATGCAACCAATGTGAAACATGTATAATCTAAATTGGTGTAACCATTCTAATCTTAGTTGGAGGAATGAATCACAAATTAATGCGCCCAATGCACCTCAAATGTCCCCACAAAACAACTTCTTTGGGCCATCTAACAATGCACCATATGTGCCCCCATCAAAGCGATCATCTATGGAAGATGCATTGACCGCATTTGTGAACTCTCAAGCTTAAATGAATCAGTCTCTAATCCAATCAAATCAAGAATTAAGGACGACTGTGGCTAGGATTGAGACTCAACTAAATGATAGGAAAAAAAGACACCATTCCTTCTCAACCTATGCCAAACCCTAGAAACATAAATTTCATTGGAAACTGAAATCCAAGTGAGCTACATTACGAACAAGCTAAGGCCATCATTACCTTGAGAAGTGAAAAAGATGTTAATAAAAAGATAATGTTACCGGTAGAAATACCGGAGGATGAGCTACCATCTCAAGAGAATGAAGAACCGGCTATGGTTCAAGATACGCAAAAACAAAAGGATAAAGAGACTAAGTCATATGAACCTCTAGTTCCGTTCCCATTTAGACTTTGGAATCCGACTGTCCTCATGAAATATCAAGAGGTGTTGGATGTGCTCCAAAAAGTTATTGTCAATATTCCTCTGTTTGATGCCATTAGATAAATTCCATTATATGCTAAATATCTCAAGGACTTGTGCATCGTAAAGAGAAAATTAAATGTGCACAAAAAAGCCTTCCTTATTGAGAAAGCGAGCGCTATCATTCAACAAAGGACCGTACCTAAATATAAAGACCCAGAAA
Organism: Magnolia sinica; assembly: GCF_029962835.1. Classification (NCBI taxonomy): domain Eukaryota; kingdom Viridiplantae; phylum Streptophyta; class Magnoliopsida; order Magnoliales; family Magnoliaceae; genus Magnolia; species Magnolia sinica. The sequence goes on along the minus strand of NC_080591.1, from coordinate 25,492,748 downwards.
GTTTCATTATTCTTTGTATTATTGAGAATTTCTAAATTGAGCATGCTTTGCTAGATTTGGGTGCAAGTGTCAACTTAGTACCTTATTCGGTTTACCAACAAATGGGGTTAGACGGGCTTAAACCAACCACAATTACACTCCAACTTGTTGCTCGCTCCATTAAGGTACCAATGGAAATTTTAGAGGACGTGCTAGTCTAAGTAGAGAAATTCTACTTCTCTGTAGATTTTATTATACTAGACAATGAACTATGTGTAAATGCTAGCACTCAAGTTCCCATCATTTTAGGTCACCATTCCTAGCAACTTCAAATGCAATCATAAATTGCAGGAATAGAATGATGAACTTGTCTTTTGGTAACATGACTCTAGAGCTAAATATTTTCAATCTATGTAAGCAGCCCATTGACAATAATGAGATCCATGAGTTGAATTTCATGGACTGCTTGATAGAAGAAGAGGAATAGAACCTAGTCTGACTAAGGAATTGATTCAAGTCTTTGGGGACTTGAAAAATTTTGATTTAGAAAAAGTGCTTGCTGAAATTTGTGATGATAATGAGAGCACTACCACCTAGGACATTGGTATGTACCAATAAAGACCGCACACTCAAATCCTATCTATCGAGGACTCGCGACCTCTGCCATCACTAACCAATGTTCAAAAGCTTGATCTAAAACTACTACCAAATGAGCTTAAGTATGTATACTTGAGTGAAAATAAAAGTTATCCTATGGTGATCTCTTCATTTTTAGACAGATCAAGAGATTAAATTGTTGAACGTTTTTAGGGACCATAAAGGAGCCTTGGGCTGGACCATTTCTGATATTAAGGGTATAAGCCCTTCCATATGCACCCATCGGATCCACCTCGATGAGGACGCCAAACCAATTAAACAACCTCAAAGGCATCTCAATCCAAACATGATGGAAGTTGTAAAAAATGAGGTGATTAAATTGTTAGATTTGGGAATCATCTACCCAATATCTGATAGTGTTTGGGTGAATCCAACTCAAGTAGTCCCAAATAAATTTGGAATAACTATCGTGTAAAATTCTAATAATGAACTCATACCAACACGTGTCACCATAGGTTGGTGTGTTTTAATTGACTATAGAAAATTGAACCATGTCACAAAAAGGACCATTTCCCTCTACCATTTATTGATTAAGTTTTAGAGAGGATAGCAGGTCACTCCAATAGTTTTCTTGATGGATATTTCAGATATAACCAAATAGAGATAGTCTTGGAAGACGAAGAGAAAACCATATTCACTTGTCCATTTAGCATGTTTGCTTTTAAACAGATGCCATTTAGATTGTGTAATGCCCAAGCAGCTTTTTAATAATCTATGTTAAATATTTTTTTAAATATGGTTGGAAAGTTTCTTAAGGTTTTCATGGACGACTTCTCTGTATTTGGGAGTAGTTTTAAGGAATGCTTCAACAATTTATCTCTTGTCTTATCTAGGTGTGAAGTGAAGAACCTTGTCTTAAATTGGGAGAAATGTTATTTCATGGTTCAAAAGGAAATTATTTTGGGCCATGTTATCTCCAAAAATGGAATAAAGGTAAATTGCTCAAAACTCGACATTATTGCTAATCTACCTGTCCCCTGAACTGTTAGAGATATTAGATCACTTCTAGGGCACGCCTGTTTCTATAGAAGATTCATCAAGGAATTTAGTGCCATTACCAAACCCTTGACTAATCTTCTCCAAAAGGATGTCCCATTTAAGTGGACAGATGAGTGTACAAGTGTCTTTAATAAAATTAAATCATCCCATACCACTGCACTTATCATGCGTCCACTAGATTGGATACTTCCTTTTGAACTAATGTGCAATGTAAGTGATTATGCCATATGAGCTGTTTTGGGTCAAAGGAAGGATAAACGGCTTTATGCTATTCACTATGCGAGTAGAACTCTAAACTCGGTCCAAGTGAAGTACTCAACAACTGAAAAAGGAGTTACTTGTAGTAGTTTTTGCTTTGGATCAGTTTAGGTCGTACTTGGTGGGATCTAAAGTGGTCATTTTCATAGACCACTTAGCTCTGAAATATTTACTATATAAGAAGGATGCAAAGCCGAGACTTTTGAGATGGGTCCTCCTACTCTAAGAATTTGACTTAGAAATAAAAGATAAGAAAAGAGTAGAAAATGTAGTGGCCGATCACCTTTCTAGATTGGTGTTAGATGATTCCATTAAGGAGATGCATATCCAGGACACTTTCCTTGATGAACAATTATTTGCGATCTCCAAATTACCTTAGCATATAGATATAGTGAACTATCATGTAATGGAAAAATGCGATATCATTGGAAGTCACAAGATAAGAAGCGTTTTGAAACCGAGGTTAGGAACTTCTTCTAGGATGACCCATATTTATGTAAATATGGGATTGATCAGATTTTTAGATGTTATGTCCCAGAGGATGAAGTTCAGAGTGTTATTTTCTTTTCCACATGGAAGCATGTAGTGGCCATTTTTCTGCTAAGAAAACCATTGCAAAAATCCTTCAGTGTGGTTTTTGCTAGCCAACCATGTTTAAAGACACCCATGCTTTTTGTGTTGTTTGTGATAGATGTCAAAGGTTGGGAAGAGTGTCTCAGCGCAACATGATGCCTTTATTCCCAATTTTAGCATTGAAGATATTTGATTGTTGGGATATTAATTTTATAGGCCCATTTCCATCTTCTTTTAGATTTCTTTATATATTGATTGGTGTGGATTATGTTTCAAAGTGGATTGAGGCAGTTTCAAGTAAGATCAATGACAATAAAGTGGTCATACGATTCCTCAAGAAAAATATTTTTTCTAGATTTAGAACTCCAAAGGCTATCATTAGTGATGGCGGGTCTCACTTTCGTAATAGGACATTTGAGGTTTTGATGAAGAAATATAGCATCAAGTATAAAGTGAGCGCCCCATACCACCCACAAACAAGTGGGCAAGCTGAGATTTCTAATTGGGAAATCAAATACATTTTAGACAAAACTATAAGGCCAGATAGGAAGGATTGGTCCCTCAGACTATCTGACGCTTTATGGGCTTATAGGACTGCTTATAAGACCCCGATTGGAATGTTCCTATACAAATTGGTGTATGGGAAGGCTTGCCACTTGCCTGTGGAATTGGAAAATAGAATCTATTGGGCAATAAAGAAATTAAATTTTGATATGAACCAAGTAAGTGGACAAAGGAAATTAGAGTTGAATGAATTAGAGGAGCTGAGGAGAGACTCCTATGAAAATTTTAAAATCTACAAAGAAAGGACCAAAGCTTTTCATGACAAAAAATCCCGATGAAGAATTTTAAACATCAGCAAAAGGTCCTATTGTGCAATTCCTGTCTCCAGTTCTTTCTGAAAAAATTAAGATCAAGATGGACAGGCCCCTTCATTGTGAAGAATGTTTATACTCATAGGGTTGTTGAAATTGAGAATCTACATAATGACAATGTGTACAAGATTAATGGTCAGAGATTAAAGCCTTTTGTGGAAAACTTTCATTTGGGAGAGGAGTCCGTCCTTCTTCATGAGCCAGAATATTCAGATTGATGCTCCTAGTTTGATGGAGCATTTATGTAAGATTTGTATCATATTCAAATTTTTTAGTGTCACCTAGCAAGTGAGTTCTTCATTGTAGGTACTCTCCAATATTTCTTTTATTTTTATTGTTCTCTGCATTACATTATTATTACATTGGGGACAATGTAGATTTTAGGTTGGGGGGTGTGGATAGTCATTCATGTGAGTTTTTTTTTTAAGGTTTCAGTTTATTATTATTATTATTATTTTTAGGTTTCAGTTTATTTATTTTTATTTTTTTTAGGTTTCAGTTTATTTTTTAGGTTTATGGGGAAATTTTTTTCAACATTTTCAAAATAATATGTTTATATACAAGAATGTGAACATAATATTATGCGAATTCCAAAGGCAAAGTTAATACTTAGTCTAGGTTGATAGTAGTCAGAATTCTGATAACTGAAAATTATAGACTTGAGTTCGATTATCTAATCACTAGTTTAAAGTGAGTTGTAATTTGATATACTGAATTCACAATACACCCTAGCTAACTAAGTGAGGAATATGATATGTGAATTAGAATAACAAATTTTGATTCAAACAAGGTTGAATGAACTAGTACCATTGATATATGCTTAAAAGAAAGAATATTGAAGAAAAAAGTGATGGAAAAAGAAAAATTTATTATATAACATGAATGCAATGACCATAACAATCATGCCAGTAATCTAGAGTAAGGATACCTAAGTATCCATTACTATTACCATTACAAGTAGGATACCTTAGGTTATGAAGCAAACCCGGTGGGAATCTTCATCTAACGGTGGTCTATAATAATAAGGATATGATGATAAAAGAAGAAATGACATGAAAGAAATGAGATAACTAGAGATTTCATATTCTTGGGATGATTGAAAGGAGTTAGGATAGGGAACATGCATATTTCTCAAAGTTAGACTAGTGTCACTGAGCACCTATGTAAGGTCCAGCTCAACAACACAAGATATTGTCCTTTTTACCAAAGCTCATGGGTTTAAAACGCGTCTTGACTGTTAAGGAAGGAGCCCACTTATAGCCACCACAACTCTAGACAACTCTTCTGATGTGGGATAAAGTTCAGCCTCTACTGTGTGCACAGTAGCCTGCTAACCACCAGAGCTTACCTAGGCCCTTAGGTCCTGCCCACATCAGCGTCTGCCCACGTGTGTCCGCCCACGTGTGACCACAGTGATAGGGTGTCAAAATATCCCCCACTGAGGGGCAGAGCCGCCCTCAGTTCTGATACCATTTGTAAGGCCAGACTCAACAACACAAGATATTGTCCGCTTTGCCGAAGCTTACGGGTTTAAAATGCGCCTTAACTGTTAAGGAAGGAGCCCACTTATAGCTACCACAACTCCAGACAGCTCTTCCGATGTGGGACAGAGTTCAGCCTCTACTGTGTGCACAATAGCCTGCCAACCACTGGTAGCTCGTCCAGGTCCTTAGGCCTTGCTCAAATTAGCATCCGCCCATGTGTGACCATAGTGACGGGGCGTCACAACCTAAGTATATTGGATCATAACTATTCTAAATTTTAATTAGGTCTTTAAACTCAAGGATGTAATGGATTGGAAAATTGAGATTCTAACTAACTTCAGACTTAGGGTAAGTATTATTTTATTTTGGAATTCATATGATGAATGGAGGCATAATTGTATAATTTTTTAAGTGTTGAACTATTTTTCATATTTTCAATATTTATGGGTAACATTTTTGGAAACCCTCACGAGACTATAACTCGTCCATTAGGGGAAACCTAGGGGTTTAAAGGCTTGTTGCATATGCTAAATGCAATCGAGATTACCTGCGAAAGTGGTGTAGTTAGAATTTTTTCATTTTAATTTTATTTATAGAATTAGTTTTTATTCTTATTTCTATTTTTCTTCACTTATTTTGCTCGGGACTAGCGAAATGCTAATTTGTGGCGTGTGTTAAGACTCAAATAATGCATAATTTCTCCCATTTATATCTTAGTTTTATGAACATGAATCAACTTAATGTTCTATTTTACTCATGTTTGTGTTGCAAGGTGAATTTAAGAGCTTGGATTGAAAATGGTGCTGAAAGTATGGATTTGATGCTCAAGAATTACTAAGGCAAGGGATGGATCTTAGGAGACCAAGATTGAAGAATTCACATGCTAAAGATCTAAGAAAATAAATTGAGGAATGAAGATAATCAAAGATTTGAAGTGAATAATGTTAAAATTGTCCTGAAAAAGCGTATTCTGAAACTCTGAAGTCTATTTTGGAAAACTATGTAGAGTGAAGTCTATTTTAGAAAACTGTGTAAATTTGAGGCGGTTTCTAGAGTTTTCCAACTTGGTACGAAAGTTGGAGTTCCCCACTTATAAATAGGGCTTCCTATGACATTCCTAAGCATCATTCAAGGCATTCCAAAATAAGTTCTAGGGTTTTTAGAGAGTTTTATAGTTTTAATTTATTTTTCTTTACAAGCTTTTAGATATTTATTCTTTCTTGTTTCTTTCTTTCTCTATTTTAGTTATGTTTTTCTAGTTTTCTCTCGCCCAAGCTAGAAGGGAAGCACATTGGTTTGATATTTTCATAGTTATGATAATTGATTGTTTTAATGATGAAAAGAATGATGTATGCATGTTATCAATTGTTTAGGTTTAATTTTTTATCCTAATGTGAGGTCCATATGTTACTATCATATGATATCCACATTGATGGATAGACTTACCCTAAATCAATTAGATTTCTTAAATAGGAGAGGTTCTCAACCTGCTACATTTCTTTGATATGCATTATCTTATGGATATGAATTTTTAAAATCATTGGCGCTTGAGAATATATATATATATATATATATATATATATATATATATATATATATATATATATATATATATATCAATGGTGCAAATCCATGATTTTCTAATCTTTTATATCATTTATTTAAAATGTTTAAATTATTTTATTTTTCGATTAAGCCAACCATAGTGCTCAGATCCTAGTTGTGTTGTCCAAGTCATCATGATTTTGGAACATTAACCTATGTGTGGAACTTTGAAGCTTGGGTGTTATTTTAATTTAGTTGAATTACATCCATTCAAAACTTCCAAAATCAAATCATCAGTTTAGTTTTTATTACTTAGTTTGTTTTGCATTTGATTGTCTCCTTCTCGCAATTCATCTCCCGGTGGGATCGACCCTGTATTCACGGGATATTACTTGCGGACCTCTGCACTTGGAGGCAAGCAATCAGGAAGTAGGGTCCCACAATCTATACCCCTTTATTCAATCTGTATAGCCAAGAAAAATATACTTTATAGACCTCAAATCCAGTTTAGTCCCATGTTCTTCTAAAATTCATACATCGGAGTCACAATTGAGGTGCTGTATAGCCAAGAAAAATACACTTCTACGCATATTTTTTGCGAAGCTGCGAATTTGCGAGATTTATTTCCAATTTCGTTTGGGATTCTTTCCAAGGCTATATATATGGCTGTAAAAGGAATTGGGAGGTATTTTAAGGGTTTCTAAATTGTCCTAGGGTTTCAAAGGGTTTCTAAATTTCGTTTGGGATCTCTTTTTGTTTGCTTGGTACTATTGGATTATTATCCAAGATTCATCTCTGTGTGCTTTTTCAATCCCCCAATAAGTGGTATTGGAGCTAATGTTGGGGCACTGGCTTGAATCTGAAGGATTAGTATCAATGGGAAACTTTAAGTATGATATTGAGAAGTACTCAGGAAAAAATAATTTTGAGTTATGGAAGGTTAAGATGATTAGCCTATTAACTAAGTAAGGTGAAGATGGGGCTCTTAAGGAGTGACGACCGTTTATGAGTGAGGAAGAATGGAATACTCTTAATAAGAGTGCCTTTTCCTCTATCTGATTGTATCTCACGGATGAGGTTATCTACAACGTTTTTAGGGAGAAAACCATAGCGAGTTTGTGGGCAAAGTTAGAGGATGTTTATGCAAAAAAGCCCCTTGAAAATCGCCTACACTTGAAACTGCAGTTGTTCAACTTCAGGATGGCAGAGGGTGGATATGTGGAGGCCCACATCAGTAGTTTTAATATGTTGATTTGCAAATTGCTAAACATGGAGGAAGTGGTTAAAGATGAAGATCAGGCATGTATTTTGCTGAATTTTCTTTCGGCTTCGTATGAGCCATTTAGGGATTGATTGTGCACAGGTAATAAATCCTTGAGTGTGGATACCATTATCTCATCCCTTCAGGGAAAGGGTATGAGAAAGATAAACAGTAGTATAGGGACCTCTTTTGATGTACTACTTACGAGAGGTAGGAATATTGAGTGAGATATAGGAACTTTAAGACCTATATCCAAATCCTAAGGCAAGGGCAAATGCAAGTTAAAGTTTTTAAACTATGAGATGATTAGACAAATGAAGAAGGATTATAGAAATCCTAAGTCGAAGAAAGAAAACTCAGAGGCTTCTTCTAGGGAGGCCAATATTGTCACATTTAATGAAGAGATAAACACATGTGATGTTTTGTCTGTACCTATGATCAGACACTTATATGATGATCGTAGAGACGAGTGGATTCTTGATACAGAAGCGTCATATCACATGACTCCTCATAGAAGTTGGTTTGCCAGGTACAGAGAGTGAGATGGTGGACATGTCTTTATGGGTGATGACAATGCCTGTAATGTTATGGTTGTTGGTATGATACGTATCAAGATGTTTACTGGGATGCCTTGAATAATATTAGGAACATTCTTGATATAAAGAAGAGTTTGATTTCTCTTGGTGCACTCGAGGTTATAGGGTGTAAGTTCATCAGTCTTAATGGTGTCCTTAAAATTTCAAAAGGGGCACCCATGGTTATGAGAGCGCAAAGGCATGAAAACATTTACAGGTTGATCGGGAGCACTTCAGTAGGCAGAGCGATAACGATTGTTGTGGATTCCATGTCCGCATGTATGTGGTATGCTCGTCTGGGCTACATGAGCGAGCGGGGCATGAAGGTACTTTCTGATCATTATTTGATTCCAGCTTTTAAGAATTCTAATTTAAATATATGCGAGCATTGTATATATGGTAAACAATCAAAATTATCTTTTAAATCTAGAAAATATGTATGTAAGGGAGTGCTTGATTATGTGCACTCTGACGTATGGGGGCCATCGCCAGAGGTTTCCATTGGAGGGTCGTCATGGTTTGTCTCATTCATTTACGACTACTCTTGAAAATTTTGGGTTTACTTCATGAAATATAAATCCGAAGTTTTCACCACGTTCAGACACTGGAAGGCAATGGTGGAAAAACAATCAGGGTGAAAAATAAAGGTTTTAAGGACTGATAATGGAGGTGAGTTTACTTCCACTGAATTCAATGAATATTATAAAGATGAAGGGATCATCAGGCACAACATAGTGCGCCACACTTCCGAACAAAATGGTGTGGTTGAACGAATAAATTGGACTCTCTTGGAGAGGGCCTAATGCATGTTAAGTAATGCTGGGTAGGGTAAGGACCTATAGACTGAGGCCATTAACACAGCTTACTATTTAGTAAATTGGTCCTCTTCTACGACAATTGATTATAAGATCCCAAAGGAAGTACGGAGTGGTGATAAGATGGATTACTTAGATTTGTACATATTTGGTTGTGAGGCTTACTCTCATGTACTGTAAGTTAAGAGAGATAAGCTAGACTAGAGCTAAGAAGTACATCTTTGTTGGTTATGTTATTGGTGTGAAAGGTTATAGGTTATTCGACAAGGTCACATGCAAGGTCATTACTAACTGTGACGTCAGATTCGATGAAAGCTCTCTATTCTGTAAGAATGATGAAGAGGAGCAAGATGAACCAGAAAAGTTAATCGTAGACGACCAAATTGACACAGATGATATTCAAGCAGAGACAGATACATAGACATAGGTACAAGAGTAGGTGGAACAACCACTAGTGAGAAGAAACCCACCGTATGATCGCAAGTTACTGATAAGATATAGGGACGATTCTAATATCGCATATGCCCATATTACAGATGAGGGGGACTCATCTACTATTTAGGAGGCTCTTGATGACCCTAATATAGAAAAGTAGAAGGCGGCTATGGATGATGAGATAGACTCTTTGTACAAGAACCACACATGGGAGCTGTTGGAGCTTCCAGTGGACCGAAAAGTAATTAGATGCAAGTGGTTATTCAAAAGGAAACATGATAGATATAAAGCGAGGCTGACAGCAAAGGGTTATGCTCAAAGAGAAGGAATTGACTTCATAGAGATATTCGTGCTAGTGGTTAAGTAAGTATCTATCAGATTCGTGTTGGCATTGGTTGCCCGATACGATCTCGAGCTGGAATAGATGGATGTCAAGACTGCATTCCTGCACGGGGAATTGGAAGAGCATATCTGCATGAAGCAACCAGAGGGCTATAAAGTTAAAGGGGCATATAACAAAGTTTGCAGGTTAATGAGGTCATTGTATGACCTGAAACAGTCGTCTAGGTAGTGGTATAAAAAATTTAATTCTTTCATTTTGAGTCAAAAAATTACTTAGAGTGAATATGATCATTGTGTCTATTACAAGACACTTAGTGATAACAAATTCATCATCCTAGTATTGTATGTTGATGATATATTGATCGCCAGTCATGATATGATTGAAATTGACGTACTGAAGACTCAATTATCATGGACATTCGAGATGAAAGATCTGGGGGCTGCAAAGAGGGTTCTCGGCATAGATATTTATAGAGATAGGAAGATGAGTAGACTTTGGTTAACACAAGCAGAGTACCTTAAAAACGTGTTGATTAACTATGGGATGGACTAGGTAAAGCCGGTGAGCATCCCCACGTGTTTCACTTCAAGCTTTCCTCATAACAATATCCCAAAATAGATAAGGAAAAGCAGGATATGTCTCATGTGCCTTATTCAAATGCGGTTGGCAGTTTATGTATGACATGGTCTGTACAAGACTGGATATTTCACATGCAATTGGTGTTATGAGAGATACATGTCAAACCCTAGCAAACAACATTGGGAAGCGGTGAAATGGCTACTTCGATACATTTGAGGTACACAAGGTTACGTCTTAACTTTTAAAAAGAGAGGAGTAAAGTTAGTTGGATATGTAAGTTTAGACTACGCAGGCAATGTGGATTCCAGAAAGTCGACTTTAGGTTATTCATTTGTGCTAGCGGGTGGAGCGATCTGTAACACCTCAAAATTTTCGATACTCGAGTATTGAAAGTTCTCGAGTATTATCATAAAATTTAATTTAGTATATATATGTGTATGTTACCAATTTAGCTTATCCTAACCTTACATCTATTCTCTAACTTGAATTTGACCGTTAGGAACAATCTTCATCCATAGTTCAAGTCATCCAATCGTTGATTTTTAGGACAAGATCATCATATATCCAAGTATTCTCACTTATTCATCACAACCAACCATTTAATCAACTATTCATCACTAGGTAAAGATATATGACCATCCACTTTGAGTTTGGACCACCCGATCCTGGTAAACTAACTACCTGATTCTACACATGTCGAATCGAGATGCTGATCCATTCATCTTGTTCACCACATATGAATATGCTTAACCCACCATCAGGACTATAATTTGAGGAAATTACACATGTAAATAAGTCACTTGAATCGAACGGTATATATGTTCTACTTCTTCATCACTCCAAAACCTACTTGTGATTCTACGTTTATAAAAACGACCATACACCCACCTACATACATGATCAGAGTACTAACCATTAAGTTTTTCTATTTTTAATATGTCCTCTGACCATCCTTCATATTTGGATTTGCCAAATGGGCCGCCTAAATATCAGAATGAACTACTCAGTTTGAATATCGTAAGGTATATGCCACAACTATCGACTGACTTCTTTATTAGATATATGAAAGTGTTGATTTAAAGCTTAGGGCGGTATAGCCCATTAAAAAAGCATCTTGGTCATCTGTAAACAATTAAGGCCCAAAATGGGGTGATAGAAAGAGAATGAAAAATAAAGAATGTTTGTAAAATTTTAATGCATTTGGATGGTGTAGTCCGACGTTATGGACGATAGAAGTTGGAGAAATAAAAGATGACAAACTTGTAAATACTTAATGCTATTAACCTTTACCCTTGAATTCTTGATCACATAGTTCTCATGATCTATTTCATGTGAAAATTTATATCATGTTTATTTATCATAAATTAACTATACATGTCGAATTTCATCCTTTAAATCATTGTAAAAGTGGCCCAATTGATAAATCATCCCCTTAACCATTGATTTTGGTGTCCATCGAGTGAAGAAAGTTTATGGGTAGTCGTAGTAGGATATTTTCCTTTGTATGAACAACTTGGATTTTAAATCATATAGACCAAGTGTGAAATATGAGAACCTCACAAGCTTTTACTTAGCCGCGAAGTTATCCATTTTAGGCTTAACAACTCTTCCCAAATCTAGAGCTTCCGATTGACCACATTATACCGTCAATTGCAATTTAAATTTGGACCACACTTTGGCTTCATATAAATATATTATCATACAAAATTTAGACCTTGATATATGATCCTACACCGTTGAACGATGACCGCCTTGACTCCAATTTCTTCTTTTGGTGTAAAAGGTGAAATTTTAAATTTAGGCCTTTTTCATCATTGATCAACTACCAACTTTTATCCAGCTATTTTCCTATCTTGATTACACATTTCTCCCAAAATTGGGCCCTGATCATTAAGTGTGGATCGTTAATTGAGATCAAGTTCATTTTGACACTTATTAAGAGAATTTTCAAGATAGGATAATTTAAATTTCAGATCACCATGAAAATCATATACCCCAGCTCTATTCGACGACCACGACACATTGGACAAATTAGATTTAAAAAAAGATTGCTAGACAAGGTCAAGTTCTAGAAACCCAATCCAAGTGGGATGTGAAGCACACCTCCTCTCATACGCCCACTCCTTTATTAAAAAGGGGTGTGCATCCCTTCTCCACTCATAGGCCTAATTTCCCAATGCCCAAGGAAGAAAGAGAAAGAGAAAGTGAAAGAGAAAGAGAAAAAGAAGGAGAAGAGAGAGAGAAGGAGAGAGAGAGAGAGCCTAGAAACCATCATCCTCTTACTTCTTCACATGGATGGTGTCTCCCACTTGCTCAAGCGATGTCATGGTTCATGTAAAAGCTTTCCTACATTGAGATATATGGTTTACATCTAAGGCTAAGGTGAGGGATTCCTTTAAAGCTTTACGCTAATTTGAGTTGATATGATTTATCTTGTTTTTGCATACTTTCATATTACTATGATTTTTCATGCAATTGATTGATTTACCGTTATCAATTATTTATCCTTTTGGAAATTATGGTTAAGGTATAATTTTAATTATGCATGATTTTTATAAATTAATGAGGGGTGCTGGATATAAGCCTTGCCCTTTGCCAATTTTGAGAGCGATGCATGCTTCCACTCTATATTGATTTGGCTTTTTTGCTTATCTCTCCTTATTTTATTGAGTTAGCATATTTGCTACTCTTCTCTTTTATTGAGTTAGTTTATTGTTACTCTTATCCTTTATTAGGTTAGCCTTATGCTACCTCCCTTTATGGCTTGGGCATGTGTCTTGTAATTCTAAAGCTCTCATAGTTCGATTTACATTCCCTATTAATGCAAGTAATGTGTTGGGGGTCTCACATTTAGCAATTCATTTATTTTATCGTAGACGTAATGCGCTTTGGGTAGTGACACTCTTGGTCGATGCATAATTCTATCGATTTTGGGTAGTGGTGCACAAATCGACGTAAGTAATCTGTAATGCGTATTACATCACTTCCGGGATTGGATGTCGCAAATAGTCGCGCCATGAATAAATCTTGTCATGTAATTCATCCAATCCATGTGTTGTGTCGTCTTGAGGTGTTCACGTAAATCCATGGTAGCATTGAACACACTTGCGAATAAATCAGTTGGAACTTCAGCAGGAGGCTGTGCTGATTATTTGTGATAGTGAGAGCGCTATCAATTTGGTTAAAAACTTTATTTATCACATACTAAACACATTTATGTTCGTCACCATTTTATCCAACAGGTTCTTGAGGAAGGAGGCGTAACTCTGGAGAAGATTCACACGAGCGTCAATCCGGTGGACATGCTCACCAAGGTGGTTCCCAGAAAGAAGTTCAAGTTTTGTGCAACTTCTCCGGGCTTGACGATGGCGTAAAAGGTAGATGGAGTGTGCACGGGAAGCGTTGATGGAACTATGATGCAAGGTTGAGATAAGAGAAGAGGACAAGAAGCTACACATTTGATGATTGGAGACTTGGTGGAGATTGTTGTATTTGGTAGTTCTCGATTCCATCGATATATTAAGGATTTTCTTCAGTTGGTTGCTGGACTAACTAGTCACTTTTTTGATGGCATCGATAGGATTTGTTCGATGCCATCGACAGGGCTTGGATGACATTAACAGATTCTGCGCAGATTTTTCGCAAATATGTGAATTTGTTGGATTTGTTTTTGATTTTGTTTGGGATTCTTTCCAAGACTATATATATATTGAGGTATTTTAAGGGTTTTTAAATTGTCCTAGGGTTTCAGATGGTGTAGTAAGGGTGAGATTCAAGGTTGTTTGAATCGGGTAAACTCTTTCTCTTTGTAATTTCTATTTTCATAGTGATCATTTGTCACTTTGTGCTGTGGTTTTTTCCCGAAAGGGTTTTTCCATGTTAAATCGTTATGTTCTCTTTGTGTTTGCTTAGTGCTATTGGATTGCTATCCTAAATTCATTTCTGTGTGCTTCCGCAGTCCACCAACAGGCCACACTTGCATGAAAGAATGAGTAATTGTATTCGCTAATGTTAGATGAAGGGAATATTTTTATCGGAGTGATGTTCCCTGTGAGTAAGAACGTAGGAGACCATCCTGGGAGCAAAAGGGGTGGTGGTTCGGGTGGGCCTCACCGTAATGTTTATGTGAAATTCACCCCAGAGGCCCAGGGCTAATTTACATGATGAAACTCACCTCCAAATTGTCTCTCTCGGTGTGGTCACTTGATGCCCAGCTAAATCATGGATGAGCTTGATTTTTCGATCTTTTGCTTAAATGTTAGTGTGCCATTAATGGATGGAGTGGATTTCATACAATCATTAGGTGGGTCCTTTAAAACTCAAGGGAGAACACTTCTCTCTCAATTGTTTCCTTTTGTGTGGCTTTCCTCATGGTTAAAACCCACGACGTCTACCTTATGCCTAAACATGTGATTATACATGTGGTTGGAGTGAATTTCTAATGTAGGGACAAACAAGATGACGTCAATCATCCTCTTCCTCAAGGGATAATTTCTCCGAATCCATGGAGCTTTTTTGGACTCCTCATAAAGATTCCTCGAGTTCAAGAGGAAAAATAAGAAAATAGAAATAGATTATAAAAAATTTAAAAATTAATTAATTGATGATAAAAATGAATTTATAACCCTTTAAATAGTGATACCAAACATAGGAAGAAGTTTCAGAATCAAGTTGTAACTCAAACTCCCTAAAATTCATGACTTACTATAAATAGTAAACTTACTCTTTATAGATGGTCATGCTTCCTACTAGACTTCATGGTTTTCGATCAAAAATAGTAAGTGTCCAATTTGGCCTAACCATGTTATTCCCCTAAATTTTCTAAGCCATTTTCATGTTGGGCATGGCTCCTAAAGCTCTAAGGATCAAGAGTTATCATCAAACTAAAACTTACTATTAATTGTAAAAATGAAATTAAAAGGACTTTCGACCGTCAATCTGATAAAATCTTGCAAATTCGGTGTGGGTAACTTGGAATAGCCAAGTTGGGTGGTCATATATGGTATGTCGAATAACTCATTCTGGTTTTGTGAGATATGCCTGTTTTAGGGTTTTGACAGTCCTGATCACTTCCACCTCCGATCAGGCCTTCTCTGATCCATGTTGGACATCAAAGTGTACATCAATTTCACATATGCATCATGGTGGACCTGGTAAAAAATCATGGGTAACATCCCTTTCCCAATTGTTTCTGAGTGGTCCACTTGAATCAGAGTTACAACTGAATTTTGAGCTCTATGCCCAACATGGGTTACCCAATGGTTGCTGGAGTAGATTTAAGAAACACATCATGATGGGGTCCACTTGAGCTGCCAACCCCTTCTAACATGGAAGGAGACTATCACACATTTTTACATGGAGACCATCACACATTCTTACATAACCTGCATCAGTTAAAGGTCGTGTTTACACCTGGTGTGGCACGTTCACGTAGACTAATGAAATGGCAACATGTGTCAGCACTACATATGAATGACGAACAAAATCACACTTGCACCTCAAGGATATCTTTCGCTCCAATATTGTTTGGTGACACATTACATGCCAAAAGCAAAATGACTTAGAGCTATATACACTCTCATAGATGGGACATTGCAACAAAGGACACGTAACCCTTATTGTGGAAAAATGTCCGCATGTGATCAATGTAAGTGAGACAAACAAAAAATAAAAGGGCTAAACAAAAGAGAAAAGGGCCAGAACAAAACAAGAGACAAGATGCACAATGATTTATGTAGTTCGACGATATGCATACTCCACATGGTAATAATAAAGCTTTCTTCTTCACTAGAAATAAGATAAATATAAATACAAGGCTTACCTATCACTCACTCAAATAAATTTCACACTAAGGAATATCCTAGAAGATGAATTAATGGAACACCTCCCTCTACCCATGGCCCTCCTTATACCGGCTATACCCATAAGAGAGAGCATACGACAAAACCTAGAGAAACTGAGCTTCGCCCACCGTACGCATGTACGAAGATATGAGAGAGAGAGAGAGAGAGAGAGAGAGAGAGAGAGAGAGAGAGAGAGAGAGAGAGTCTCTTATTAGGAGACATGTGAATCTCCATGCCACAACATTCTCCCACTTGAAGATTAGATTATCAAATAGTACGGAAAACCCTCATAATAATAGCTTCCCAAACATCACCAATCCTTAGGTAACAACAAGCTCAAGAGAAGTTCCGTACCAAACAAACTTCTCCCATACAATAGGCTTTATTAGTATATTTGTTACATTTTTGTTGGTGTGAATATTCTATAATGAGATTTGACCGTCTTCCATGACGCTATGAATAAAGTGATACTGAACATCGATGTACTTGGTCCGAGTATGAAATACCAGATTTTTAGCCAAGTGTTATGCCCTCAAATTGTCACAGTATATTACTACTACTTTCTGCTTGAATTTTAATTCTTCTAGTAACCTCTTTAACTAAATAACTTTCTTTAATGCTTCTGTACTTGACACGTACTATGCTTTTATAGTAGACAAGGCCATCATCGATTGCAGTCTCGATATTCCATGAATTGTACCATGGAAAATATAAGACTCTTTATAGTAGACAAGGCCACCACGATGCTTTTATAGTAGACAATGTCTAGTCTGGTGCATACCATGGAAAATATATGATTCTTTATTGCTAATGAATATAGTACTTAAGACATCTATTTTCTTCACTTATGTATTAGGACACTGGTATGAAGATAACTTGCAACTAATAGGGAATGGATTGCTGACTAGGTTAGAATTCTGCATGTCTAAGCAGCATAAAACCCTTTTAATGTAACCATTTTGGGTTATCCAGAATTTCCTATTCTTCCTCACATCTTTGAAATCCCAAGCTCACAATGAAGGAATCAAACTACTTATACCAATATCTTGACGCCTGCATTAAACTGTAAGGTTACCTATTCAGCCGATAAACTAGATTCTTCTTGTTTCCTTCAAGAAAATCTTCGAGTTGAGTCATATAAATTTCTTCATTAAGATTCCTATGTAGAAAAATAGTTTTTACATCCAACTACTCAAGCTCTAAGTCTAGCACCATTTCCATATTTAACACAATATGAATAGTACTTAAACAGACAATTGAAATGAAAATTTCATTAAAGTCAATACCTGATTTTTGAGCATACCTCTTTACCACTAATCGAGCTTTATATATTTCAACATTCCATTTAGTATCCTTTTTCAGCTTGTAAACCTATCTGCAACCAATAGTGTTCCGCCCTTTGGGTAATTCAACCAATTCTCAAGTCTTATTCTTATGTAGAGCTTCCGTCGCCTCCTCCATAGACACTCTCCATTGGTTAACATCCACAGATTCACATGCCTCTCTTCCGCTCTTCTGTCCTAAAAGTGTAAGTTGTAACATAATTCATAAACCAAAAATAAGATTTTGTGCCTTTCTTTGATCAACCTTGATTACTTTGAGTTTTAGGACTTGATTTCTCATCTACATGCTCTTCATCAGCTTTATCTTTAATGATATCATCAACTTACTGATCATCTAAATCAGTAGGCTAATTTTGAATATCGTTTAAAGATTCTAATTCAATTATCTTTAGTGACTCTGAGCTCGACAATTCTATGTATTTCTGTAGTAAATCTTTATTAAAAATCACATCTTGGCTAATTATTAACTTGTGGGAAGTAGGGTACTACAATCTACCTCGAATCCAGGTTAGTCCTTTGTTCTTTTAAAATTCATACATAAGTGTCACAATTGAAATGCTGTATAGCCAAGAAAAATACACTTTCTAGACCTCGAATCCAGTTTAGTCCTATATTACATGGTCCTTGTGGAGTACTAAGGACCATGTAATACCTCTTAATTCTATGCTTACTGCAAAAATTCTTAAATTGTTTCAAGGTGTTTTCTCTCCCGTTACCAGTTTTCAGACACTTAATTTCTTTCGCTTTTTATTTTGAACTAATGCTTTAAATTTGGTAAAATAAGTAAAAACATCACTTTTTCTTTTTAATATGTAAACCCATACCTTTCTAGAGAAATGGTTAATAAAGGAAGCAAAGTACTTTGAACCTCTCAAGGATTTGATTGGAGCATTTTCCAAGTATCTAAATGAATTAAATTTAAAACATTTTTTACTTTTAGTAATGGATGAAAGAAAATGAGCTTTATGGAGCTTTCCAAATAGGTAATCCTCATAAAAATTTAAATTATAAACTTTAAAGCAGGAAGTAAATTTTAATCAAGAAGTATCTTTAGTCATTACTTGCTCATGTGGCCCAGCTGTTTATGCCAGAGTGTAGCAGAATCTGTTACGGTATTAACAACAATAACATTTTCAACCATGGTATCTCTAATTAAATGATATAAACCACAATTAAACTATCCTTTCACCACCACCAACACCATTTTAATAATTTTTAACTGACTATTTTCACAAAAAAAATTATAGCTATCTTCATCGAACTTTTCCAATATTAGAAGACTCTTCTGCAGGTTTGGTACATATCGCATACTAGAAACTGTATCTGTGATGCATCAAATATAGTAATTCTGACATCTCCAATCCTCAAAATTTTACATATGCTATTATCACCCATGTAAACTGTGCTACAATCATATGATTGATACATATAAAAATAATCTCTATGTGGAGTCATATGGAACGAAGTGCCCGAATCTAAGATCCATTGATGGCTAGATTTTATCGTGGAATCACTATAAACAACACTTTCCCTTCCTCAAATGAATTTTCTTTCTCAAGTACTAGATTTTCTTGGGAACCCTTTGAATTTGATGCTTGATCATGTGAATCATGTTTGTAATTTTTCTGATTTACTTTTTTGAGTATATAATTTTTATACAAGTGCCCCATTTTTTTCACAATTCTAGTACTTACCTATTTTGTGCCCTTTCGACTTGGATCTTATTTGATCTTTTCCACCGGTACCCGAATCAGTTAATTTTTCTTTGACCATTATAACATCACTAGTAGATTCTCTATGCATTTTTTTGTGAGACTCTTCAGTAAGTAATATGGACACAACTGATCCCATAGTGAGATTTGGACCATTGCTAACATTCATAATCAAACCATGACATGAATCTAGATCAAGTAAAGCAGAAGTGTGACATTCTCTTCATCCTTAATCTTCACATTGACTGCCACCAATATGCTAATTAGGGTGTTAAATTCATTAAAGTATTCTTGCAAAGAGGACCCTTCATCTTCAAGTTGTACAGTTGACGTTACAGAAATATCTTGTTCGACATTGATTTCTCTTTATATAGGTTTCACAATTTGTCCCATAAACCTTTTGCCATAAATTGATCGAACACGTTGAACAAAACCGAATCATTCAGTGCAAGAGGAAAGTCTTTCATGGATAATTGATTTTTTTACTCCAATACCTCAACTTTCGTCTGAAATTGCGGTATCGACCACTATAGTATAATTAGGAATACGTCAAAGTGCCCTAGAGGGGGGTGAATAGGACTTTATAAAATTTTTGCCAATTTAAAATCCTATAATCCTAATCTTGATTTATTATGTAACAACCAAGATATACTCATGTTAATTCTAATGGCTTTCAAGCCAAGTAGAGGATCCAAGCACAAGACTACTAAATATTAAGCAGAGTTAACAATTAGTCTATGGTGGATGATGTATACGAGTGTGTATGGGATGTGATTTTTATCAGTTCTAGATATTCAAATAATCATGCTTTATATGAACATTCAAGATAAACAAAATCAAAAGAATATACAAGCAACAATCCCAAACATAGTCATGTATAGTGGTTTGACTATGTTCCTACTCCACTCCTGGCGGACGCACTCAACCCTTGAGTGTACCGGAATTCACTAACGGAGGTTTTAAATTAGGTTTACCTCAAACCATTACAACCTACACAAGGTTGGCACTAGGACCTACACAAGGTTCCTAAACATGACTACACAAGGCAAGGGTCCTACACAGGGATACGATAGTTTATGCCCTACACAAGAGCAAAGGTCATACACAAAGCACCTAGGTTTTAGGCCACACAGGCCAAGGATCCACACATGGAACCTAGTTTAGGCCACACAGGCGAAAGACCTACATAAGGACATAAGTTTATGCCCTACAGAAGAGCAAAGGTCTTACACTAAGCACCTAAATGTACTCTCCCATCGGAGGCCTCCATTGAGGGCTTGAAGGGTTTGAGATACACCTGTGACCCAATCCTACACAAGGAATGATTAATAGGGTATCTGGACTCTAATGACTTACAGTAAGTAGATGAGCCCCATTCTGCGCGTTGATGAAGATGCTCTCCTTTGATGGCGGAGATTCTTCAGCTCCCTTGATCCGTGACACTGATGATGCTCCAATATAAGGCAACGGGGTTGGGTCAAGGTTATGTTGGAATCCACTCTAATGAATGTTACTCATTGAAGAGAAGGAGTGATTCCAAGGTCTTTAAGCATTCAAGGGATCCTAGCTCAATGATTTGCCATTAAGGAGGTAACTGGATAATCCTTAAATGAGGAAGTTCATTCACCAATCCACTCTATTGAATATCAATAATGAGGGTGGATTGAAAGATGAACTCCCATGAGAAAATGAGCTTAGGGTTGGTGATAAGCAATAACTCTCTCAAAGCTCTCTCTTTTTCTCAATACAACAACTAAGAACAAGCTCTCCTTATAAAGGCAAAAAGCTCCAATGATAATAAAATAATCAGTGTCTGACTGAGTTTGATGTCATCGAACTTGATTCGATGTAATCGAATGTATACTTTTGATGACATTGAATGTTAGTTCGATGACACAAACTCTACTGAAAAACATTGCTGGAACTTTTTGCCTGGTGATCTATGTCATCAAACTTGATTTGATGTCATCGAATTACAGTCTGATTCCTCGACAATTTGCGTGACATTTCACCAGAGCTTGTTGGACAGTTTTAAGTCTTTCTTTGATGTCATCGAGCCTGATTCGATGTCATCAAATTTCAAATTTCAATGTCATCGAATCACAATTCGATTCATTGATCTTTTCAGAAGATATTCTTTAAAGGCTCGCTGGACACTTCCTTGTCCAATTTCGATATTATCGAACTAGTTTTGATGTCATTGACATTTGAATTTTGATGTCATTGAGGCCAGCTCGATTCCTCAAACATTTCAGTTTGATTTTCCTTTCAAGCTTGCTGGACAGAGACTTGTCCATTTTCGATATCATCGAGACTTGCTTCGATGTCATCGAAGTTTGAATTTCGATGATATCGAGGCTAGCTCGATTCCTTGAATATTTTAGTTGATTTTCCTTTGAACCTTGCTGGCATGGACATAGACTTGTCCATGTTCGATGTAATCGAACCTTGCTCGATGTCATCAGAGTTTGAATCTTGATGACATCGAAGCTCATTTGATTCCTTGAGCAATACGAGAATATTTTTCAAGAAGTTTTGCTGGACAAAGCTCTAAGTTATTTGATTTCATCGAATCACCCTCGATGTCATCGACTACATGTGTTTGATATCATCGAAGGTACATTCTGTTCATTGAATATTCTATCCAAATACTTATGTGGTTGCTGGACATAAAAGGTCACTTTTCGATGTCATTGAAGCCTGTTCGATGTTATCAAAAATGAGTGTTGGATGTCATCGACCTAAGCAGAAAACTAAGTAGAAAACTTAGAAAAATTTTCATTTAGAAACATGTTTTTAGACTTTTTAATACCTATATTGTTCTAAAATTTTTAAGGATTTATTTGCCTGGGTGTTTTGGGACATGGGATGTGAGGCTTGATTTACCTTTGACGATCTTGAAACACACATCCGGTCAGGGCAATAGCTTGTATGATCTTCATACGGGGCTCACTTGACTTACTGACTCAACCCTCACGCTAATTGACAAACAAGGGCACTTTCAATATCCCCCTTTGTCAATTACGTGACAAAACACCTAAAACAACACCCTAAATTGTGTGTACATCAACTTTACATAATTTTACAAATAGTCTATTAAGGACACACACAACATTGAATCTTCATTGTAGCTGCTCCCCCTATCTTCTTGCAGCTGCTCTCCCTATCACCTACATCACCATGCATATAAACCATACACCCATATGTCCTCATGGTGGGATTTGTTCTCTCCCTTTTTGTCAGTCATTGGCAAAGGGTTAGTGTATACCAATATCAGATATATTGACTGAAGTTGAACTTAAAAAACCTAGGAGAACCAATGTAATAGGAGGGCTAGATATGCCTATACAGATAATTTCATATGCATATAGATAATCAGCATTTCATAACATATAAGCATTATTCCAAAATGCATAAGATAGGTAGCAACTAACTCAACATTCCACATATATCAAGTACTCCCATAGACATAAATGCATTTGATATGAAGCTCAGAAGGATAATCATACATTTATAAGAGCAATAAAAGTTATTGCCCAAGCTTGGCAGTGATTCAGTTTTTAAACACCAAAAAAAATATACATCCAGCCCATCCATGGGCAATACCAGCCATAATCATAACAAAACAAAATATCCAACCATTCAGCCCAACTATGGGCAACCACTATCACACAGAAATGTTTTAAACTCAACATTTTTAGCCCTTTCAAGGGCTAGACAAAAACAAATGTTAGCCTATCCAAGTCAGTGGGCCATCACATACACACACAAGTACTTAGGACAATCCAAAAAGATACTCATGTCGTAAGCATCAGTGATCACACAGTGTATGTGATGGGGTAAGATCGATGCTATGGTGCCGGGGCCGAGTCCGATGGAGCTGTGTCGTCATGTCGGCACGTCAACAAGTCCACGATGTGCTGAGTGGTGCATTGTAGTGCAGCAACCATCTGTTCCAGGCCTGAAAGCCACTCCTTTGCATGTCTTATCCTTTCCTCCTGTTTGTCAAAACGGTCCTCAAGCTGCGCCTGTCCATGTAGAGTTGCCCCGACACGATCCTGATGCCGCTTTTGACATTGTGTATGTGCAGAGTCAGGAGTGTTTGGAGTAACTCTTGGTCCCTGTGTCTCGCCTTCTGGTGGTGCCGTTGCCTCTCCTATCTCAGTCTCGCCCTGCGTTTCTTCCTCGTCCTGTGCTCTAGGGAGTGGATGGAACTTGATATCCATCTTCCGGATATTTACCTTGTTGAAGTGTTGCAGGGGATGCTCGGGATCATCTGTCAAGGGTAGCCCCAACTCATTACTCAACACATTAATAATACGAGGGAATGGGAGATGAGTCGGTCTGGACGTGTGGACAATGACTGCTAATTGGTGAACTAACAAGGAGGGTAGGCATAGTTTTACACCAGAAGCAATGCTATACAGTACAAGGACGATGAATGAGGTTAGTCGACTCTATTTGTCCCCTTAGGATATACGTTGGTGGAGAAAATTCCATGTAGAACTCGGTATTTTAGGAGCATATATTTGGTCTTGAGAGCATTCCCTTGATACCAAGGGACATTTCTACCATAACATAGGAATTTTGTTACTAGGGACCAGACCGTGGGGTCATCAAGATCAAGGTTAGATAGACCGATAGCGGAGAGAGTAAGGTCGAATAGATTTGCAATTGTGACGGCCGTGATTTCTACACTCATGTCCCCAACTATGACCATTATAGTAGGATGCTCAAGAACCGAAGAGTGGCAGTATGCAAGAAAATGGTAGACTCTTTCATCATGGCACGACCCACCAAAGTCCAAAACAGAAGCCCAATCTACGGCTGACAACAAGGGTTCTATTTCAAAGACCCGTATGCACTCCTTATCCACTTTTTATTCATGCACAAGTTGTCTCCCCATGAATTTTTCCAAGATGTTGGCATGGGGAGGCGGAATCATTGGTGCGGTAGGAGGTGCCGAAGCCGTAGGTGGGGCCTCACTGTGCGACGACTGTCGGGCAGTGGTGCCTCATCGACGAGTAAGGGATCCTTGATCCGGTGCCTTGGCTCTTTCTCGTGGAGCCAAGGTTTTTCTCCGTGTCGGCTGAGATGATTCTCCTTCGGCCAAAGCTTTCCCCTTATCCTTGGCCATGTAAGATTGGCCAAAAGGTGCAAGAGAATAGAGAAAAGGAAAATCAAGTAGAAGATCAAGACAATGAAGAACCAAAAAAAATTTCCCAAAATTTCCTCTAACAACCTAGGATAACCTGATTTAATGTAGAATACCTTGAAGGAGTGAGGGGTTTTACCTAGGAATCTCTAGGTTTGAGGTGTAGAGGACCGCCACTAACGTTAATGGAGCCAAGGAGAAAAATGGAGAAGATGAAGTTTTTTTTTTTTTAAAAACTTTTTCTCGCTCGCCCGACTTTTTATAGGGCGGGCATCTTTGATGTCATCAAAACAGATTCGATGACATCAAGCAACTCGAAAAGATGTCATCGAAGAGGTGTTCGATGACAGTCTGTAATGTTTGTCGCTTCTGATTCTGTGAGTTCTTCGATGACATCGACCTTTGCTCGATGTCATTGAGGAGTCATTCGATTCATCGAATGACTCATTGAAGTAATAAATTTGGCATTGATCTGGGTACTTCGATAGAAACTCAGAGATGTATATCATAAAATATTTCCTTTTTAGCTTGTATACTCAGCAAAATTTATACAAAATATTGAGAAACCCAAAATTATAAACATATTTATTTATTTATTCATTTTTATTTTTATGTTTATGTTCAGAAATGATTTTGAGGTATAGAAACATCAGATATATCATGATAATCACAAAAGTGCATCATTTCACACACACATCCAAGTCTAGATGCCATGACCTGGACTTATTTTCTTTGCTCACGTGATATCAATCAGATGTATCGTTCTCTCTATTGCCTTTAATGACATAGCATTGGTCACTAGTGCGAACACCCTTCATAATTAATTTACTTGATAGGTCCGAGATCTTGCACTCACGTTTGGAGAATGTCACCACGTGCTTGTTGTCACAGATTTGAGAGATGCTTAGAAGGTTGTGTGTCAACCCTTCTATGCAAAGAGCATTCTCATTTTTGAGCATTTCCAGTCCGACTATAGTTCCATGCCCCATTATCTTAGCATTGCTACCATCTCCAAAAGTGACTATCCCATCATCAAGTTTCGAATAATTTGAGAGAAGAGA
The DNA here is from genome assembly GCF_029962835.1 of Magnolia sinica. Classification (NCBI taxonomy): domain Eukaryota; kingdom Viridiplantae; phylum Streptophyta; class Magnoliopsida; order Magnoliales; family Magnoliaceae; genus Magnolia; species Magnolia sinica. The sequence continues at coordinate 25,467,256 of NC_080591.1, read as the reverse complement.
TTTATCACTCGTTATGTGTTTTGAGCAGCCGCTATCAAGGTACTATTTAGCACTATTGCTTGTATTAAGAGAGGAATGACTCACTAGGCAATTTCTCTTGTTTTTCATTACCCATTTTGTGACAGTTTTTCTCAGAGAATCTGTTTTCACTTCACTATGGGTTTGTTTGGGCATATTGGGTAACTGAATCATATTTCCTTGTTTCATTAATTCTTTGGTTTTCTGATTTAGTTGTGACACCTGATTCAATAATTCCTCCATCCTTTTTGTCATTTTGGGTGGGGTAGGATGTTTCTTTCCTTCTTTAGGTATGTATTTTGAAGGACTTTTGACATTTTGCATAGTTCTTCTGGTTGATTTGTATTTAGCAGAAAAGTTCAAACTGAAAGTGGAGTGAGACCTTCCAAACGTAAGACATTCAAACCTGTAATGTCCTAAATCTCCACATAAATGACATATAGGGGTGTCTCTAGTATTGCTTCCAGATGCCACATTTTTCTTAATCATAGGTGGTGCAGGAAAGGAGTTTGGTTGACAAGATTCATAGCCTAAGCCTCTCCTATCCTTCTGTGTTCTTCCCATTCCTAGAAGTTCTTCCAGTTTTTCACTGCTTTGAGAGAAATATGACTAAGTTCAACAGATTGTTTTGATTTACCTAAATCAAAAATAAGTTTATGATTTTCATTCTTTAGGTGTATATTTTCAGTTTCCAGGAGTTCAATCTGTTTGTTTAATTTTAGCATTTCAGATGTGAGGGAAGCAGTTTTCCTTTCTAGTTTGCATTTTCAATGTGGTATTGCTGAAGATCATTTATCAAGTGGGTATTGATTTCCTGAGTTTTGTTCACCTCATCTTGTAACTATTTGTTTTTATTTTCAGCAACACCAAGTTTCTTAAGCACACTGATGCTATGGATATAAAGTTGATCATAAGCATCATGGATATCAGCCTTTTCTTCTTCTTCTACTTCATCCTCATCACCAGAGGGGTGTGTCTCATTGGTTCGTGATTTATCTCTTTCCTCATTATCTCTTGAATTTGGAATGACTGTAGTGGTGAAGGCCATAAGTATTTTTAAGGATTTTTGGTCTCCATCTATCACGCCCCAAACCGCAAACCGGGCTCACAAAATTCCCGATCACCGAATTTGGTGCCGACCACCGAAAGCTTATAGGGTGGTGTAAGTGTGTGCACAAGGTAATTGCCAAGTATTCAATACAATACCATAATTATACAATATCAGAGTACGTAATACAGATCAACTATGCAAATGAGGAGTCATAACGAGCCAAATATCAGATGTCGAGAATGTAATGCAATATGCGGTGTGAATGGAATGACCATGCTAGAGTGTGAAGTCGGGATGATAGTACGTAGTATTGTAGGCTACGGGGTTCACCACAAGGGACTTCTATCCAAACCAGTCCTGTACCTAAATTTAGATAGTCATACTCATTGTGGTAAACTCCTGATCTTAAGTTAGTCACATGCCCTAACCGAAATCCTGGCCATTGCGAAGGTACACATAACAAATAGTTACGCACCACCAGCCCGAGTGGATAGTGAATGAATGAATGAGTATGCAACTCCCACTCAATAAGTCCACATATCAACACCCTATATCGCTAGGATCATCACAAGGGTCTAGTACACTCTACATGCAATCGCCGCCCACTGGACGCGCAATCATGCAAGTGGAAGAGAGCTCACTATCCGCCTAGCCAGTAGTCAGCCAATATCTACCTGGCACATTAATAGCGGACCCAATCACTAGCTGGTCAAACTCAGCCTAGCGATACCCACTACCCTCGGGCTGGTAAGGCCACCACCCTTTCCCAACCAACCACGACATACTGGGAGACGCGGCCTGCTGGTATTAGACACTCGGGTGCTCATGTATCCACTTGGTCTCGACGTTGGGGCGTCTCTTGGCCTCGAAGGTTTAGAGATTTTCACCCAGGGCCATTTATGGTGGCCCGATGCTAGTAACAGATTTTTTATGTCTCATCTGGCCGTCCACGACATGCCTGTGGAGGCTACGACCTTGATGTCGCTAGGGCATATAGTAATCACAATACATAATGTAAGATGCATAAGTCATACAATCTAGTCATGCATCAATCCTGCGCATACCGTGCGCTCATGTGAGACAATATCCGCCTATCAGGGAGTCTCATAACAATCTACTCTATGACATATGCAATGGCCAACCATATCTCATAACAAATATGCAGATGATGCGTATGGGCATGTATCATGATGCTATGTTGTCACATACTCATAATTGGTATTGACAATCGCACCCGTAATCAACATATATAATTGGCCTCGATAAGCAACCTATACAATCGGCCTTGACAATCGAAATCAGCCTCGATAATTGAAATTGGCCTCGATAATCGGAATCGGCCTCGACAATCAGAATCGGCCTCGATAATCGGAATTATCCTTGACAATTGGAATCGGCCTCAATAATCGGCCTTGACAATCAGAATTGGCCTCGACAATCGAAATTGACCTCGACAATCAGAATCGACCCCGACAATCAGAATTGACCTTTACAATCGGCCTCGACAATCGGAATCGTCCTCGATAATCAGCCTCGACAATCAGAATCGGCCTTGATAATCGGCCTCGACAATCAGAATCAGCCTCGATAATCGGAATTGGCCTCGGCAATTGGCCTAACAAGGGGCCTAAGGGAAGGTCACGATGTAGACTTGAACCATCATTGCCCATCAATGTGGACATTTAACCAACATTGCTTCCAAGGAGTGGCCCACATAGAGCCAAATGTATAGTGGGCCCATGGCCTCACACAAGGGCCTGATATATATATCACCATGGGCCTCACTTAAGGGCCTAATACACATCACGATGGGCCTCACTCATAGGCCACATATGCATCACATTGGCCTCAAATATGGGCCGTATATACATCACAATAGGCCGCAATACATGGGCCTCAAACCATCACAATGGGCCACAACCCATGGGCCACGAATATATCACAATGGGCCACAACCCATGGGCCCCGAATATATCACAATGGGCCACAACCCATGGGCCACAAATATATCACAACGGGCCACAATCCATGGGCCCCGAATATATCATAATGGGCCACAACCCATGGGCCCCAAATACATCTTAATGGGTCTCAACCCATGGGCCCCAAATACATCTCAATGGGCCTTAACCCATGGGCTTCATATACATCAAGTGGGCCATATCAATGGGCAGCACCAACGGGCCTCATATACATCAAGTGGGCCATATCAATGGGCCGCACCATTGCACAATAGGTGGGCCCCGCACATGTAGTAAATGGGCCCCACTAGATGGTCGACGAGGATATAAAATGCATACATCATGTGAGTCACACATCCCACGGACAGTGTGGATAAAACATACATCGAAGCAGGCTCTATATGATCTAGATGGTTAGGATATAACACATATCATGGTGGAGTTCCCCACCATCCCAACCTGATGGACGGTGTGAGACACGTATCCTAGCCTGTACCGTTCTGTAGGCTTTTGCGGTCCTCCCAGTCGAATTCTGAGGACCCACGATCTGTAACCGACGTTTACACTTGATTTTGAATCGTATCCTGTATTCCAGAGTCGGCTCGACCCGAGACTTGTATCCTTGCGACCGCGCCGTCGCTGCGGTTCGACTCGGTGTCTCTCGCATCGAGGCGATACCCGAGCCAGGAGATGTGGGTCCGCATTCAGTTTAAGAAAAACACCGCGTGTTGTGAATATCGAAGGAATCTCTACAACTCATCACATCAATCCATCAATCAATGTTAAGTATACAACCTTACCTAGCTCATCTCTCTCCCATTCCCCAAGTCAACTCTCTCTTACACAACCCATACCCATCCCATTCATTTCTTACCACAAGTCAACATGCACCATGCCCTCTCATCCCATCACTCCATCTCACCACTCCTCTCTCTTTCATTTTCTCACTCCATTCTATGCTAGCTTTGTGTGGCCCACTTCCTATCTCCCAATCCCACCATCCTAAATCCATCTCAACCTTTGAAATTGTTCCTTTGAAGATCTAGCATGCATTGACAGAAGAAGGGAGAAGAGATCTTGAGGTAGGTGATTTTATGATTTTTCAACCGTTGATTTTGTATATTTGAGGGCCCATATATGGTGGGACCCATCTTGATGTATGCATTGTATAGAGAGGGACCCATAGTGGTGGGGTCCCTCCACTACGTCATCTCTCTTTCTCTCCCTCTCCCTCTCCTTCCATCTTCTTGTGGTCCACAATGATGCATGTATGTTATCCAAGCCGTCCACCAAACGGGTCCAGCACCGCTGCCATGTACATTAGGGCCCACTTGGCTGTCTGTTGAGGACGAATGTGGATGAAGTGAAATTCAAATATCAGCTTGATTTAAATTATGGTGGGCCACCACGTGGACCCACCTTACTGCATGTGCAATACTCACACCGTCTATGCACCCCCTTAAATTTCGGTCCACATTGCAACATGTGGGACCCACTAGATGAACGATGGTGAGCTTGCACGGACAAGGATTAGCTATTGATAGGTTGTCTGAGGTGACATCACCAAGTTTTGTGGGGCCTGCAATGATTTATGTGTGAGATCCACACCATCCTCACCGTCCAGCCCTCTGGACGGTGGGATCCACCTCTCTGTATGTGTTTCATACATGCCGTCCGTCCATGGATTCCATCCATGTGGCCCACCATCATATGTGTATGGATCCACACCGTCCATCCAGGCCTCCCTGACCGGATGAGTCAGATTCAAATCTCAGGTGGAGTGCACTGTCCACCACGTGGACCCACCTTGATGCTTATACTATATTCATACTGTCCATCTAAGGGACCCACCATGCATGTGGGGTCCACACACTCACCGTCCACGTGGAACCTATGATGGATGTGTCTTACATCCAGGCCATTCGTGTATGCTAGACTCTGGACGATTAAAGGCTTTGGCCATTAAAAAAACAACAAATATATATAATATAATATATGTTATATACATAGATGTATATGTGGTGGGCCTACGTGGGACCCACCTGTCTAGAAAGCGAATTGGCTGGTATAATGTACACCAACTATATGGCTGGTGAAATTGACGTCAGCAGTATGTGGGACCCAGGTACTGTGTGGACCCTATCCACACCATCAGTTTGATGGATGGTGGGCCAGTATCTGCTGCACGTGCAGCAGCAGCTCGGGGTCACCGTGATGTATGTGTAATCCATTCCATTCGTCCATCCATGTGCCTTCCCTACATGATGTATGTGGGTCAAATCCACACCGTCAAGACCTTGGACGGTGGGACCCACCATGATGCATGTGTTGTATCCTTACCACCCAACCATTTTGAGAGATTGTTTTATGGCATGAGAAAAGAATGAGATAGATCCATAGTTCAAGCGGGCCCCACCATTGAAAATAGTGGGGACAGTGACATCCACCGTTCAAAACTTCTTAAGAGCCACGGTAGTTCCAATCAAGCTAATATTTTTATTTTTACTTCATCTATCTCCATGTTAACTTATGAATAGGTCGAATCTCAAAAATACATAACGGGGGGTCCTATAAATGTTTTAACAGTCAGTTTGAGTGCTCTCACGGTTTTCTGTGGTGGGCCCTGTAGGATTTTATCGGTGGAGATCATTATCTCCACTGTTAGTTGTAGCATGGTCCAGATGATCTTTCGATGCAATTCATTTGTTTGGGAATGTATGCGGCCCACTTGATGTATATTGAGGCCGATTGGTGCGACCCATGTGTTGCGGCCCACTTGATGTATATTGGCCCATTAGTGCGGCTCATATGATGTGGCCCACTTGATGAATATTGGCCCATATATGCGGCCCATTTGATGTATATGAGATCCGTGTATTGGGCCCATTGTGATGTATTTGGGGCCTGGGCGTGAGGCCCATTGTGATGTATTTGGCCCATTGAGATTGCATGTGGCCATTGTGATGTGTATTAGGCCCAGGTGATGCAGCCCATTGTGATTTATTTGAGGTCCATGGGATGTGGCTCATTGTGATATATTTCCCGCCCATGTGTTGCGGCCCGACTTGATGTATATTAGGCCCTTGTAAGCGGCCCATTGCGATGTATATTAGACCCGTGAGATGCGACCCACTTGATGTATATGTCGCCCGTGTGATGCGGCCCATTGTGATGTGTATTTGATCCATGTGATGAGGCCCGTCGTGAGGTATATGTAGCCCTTATATGAGGCCCAAGTGATGTATATTAGGCCCTTGTGTGAGGCCATGGACCCTTTATATGTTTGACTTTATGTGGGCTACTCCTTGGGAGTAATGTTGGTTAAATGTCTACATTGATGGGCAATGATGGTTAAATGTCCACATTGTGACCTTCCCTTATGCCGAATCTGATTGCCGAGACTAATTGTCAGGCCGATTATATAGGCCGATTATTGATGCCGATTATCGGTGCCGATTGTCAATACCGATTATAACTATGTGATAGCGTAACATCATGTACATGCCCATACGCATTATCTGCATGTTTATTATGAGATGTGGTTGACCATTACATATGTCATTGGGTAGGTTATTATGAGACTCCTTGATAGGCGGAGATTATCTCACATGAGCGCATGATATGCACAGGATTGATGCATGACTGGATCGTATGACTCATGCATCTTGCATTGTGTGTTGTGATTACTATACGCCCTAGCGACATCAGGGCTATAGCATCCACAAACATGTCATGGATGGCTAGATGGGACACTAGAAATGTTTGATTTGAGCATCTGGGAACTTTTGATGTCCGTGGGTGAAAGTTCCTAAACCTCCGTGGCCAGGATATGCCCTAACGTCTAGACCAAGTGGATACATGAGTGCCTGAGTGCCGAATACTAGAAGGCCGCATCTCCCACTATGTCGTGGTCAGTTGGGAGGGGGTGTGGCCTTATCCGCCTGATTCGTAGTGGGCAAAACTAGGCTGAGTTTGACCAGCTCATAAATGGGTCCGCTATCGATGTGCCAGGTAGGTATGGCTGACTACTGGCCAGACGGATAGTGATGTCTCTTCCACTCACCTGGTTGCGCGCGATGGGGCAGCAATCTGGTTTGGAGTGTACTAGACCACGGTGATGATCCCAGAGATGTATTGTGTTGATATGTGGAGTTATTGAGCAGGAGTTCTATACTCAGCATCTTACTCATTCATTCATTCACTATCCACTCGGGCTGGTGGTGAGCAACTATTTGTTACATGTACCTTCGCAATGGATAGGATTTCGGTTGGGGCGTGCGACTAACTTGAGATTAGGAGTTTATCACATTGAGTTTGACTATCCAAATTAGGTATGGGATTGGTTTGTATAGAAGTCCCTTGTGATGGACCCCATAGCCTGTGATACTACGTTCTATCATCCCGACTTCACACTCCTGCATGGTCATTCGTACCGCATATTGCATTGCATCCTTGACATCTAATATTTGGCTCTCTATGTCTCTGCATTACATAACTGATTTACATTGTTCCCTCAGTATATGATGTTGGCCTATTATGTTTTTACATCGGATAGCCTGGATAAGGCTAATGATATTTATGGACTTACCAGCATGTTTCCACATTACTCTAATATTGTACGATTTATGGATTGCCTGTATTTTCACATACTCTAATATTTATATGCTTGACACATGCATCGCACACACTTTCACCACCCTCTAAGCTTTTTATAAGCTTATGCACGATAGATACATGCAGGTGGCGTTAGGTCGCAGCAGCATTGAGCTTGGAGTGTGCAGCTGTCTTTTGGAGCTTTGATTTTGATATATGTATTTTCCTTTCAGCACTGTATTCAACTATTTATATTAGTGGATATGTGATGATGATGTTGCCTTTGTGATTTGGGTAAATTTTTATTTTTTTTTAAACTGCTCATATATTCAATCAGGGCAAAAATTTACAATGCTTCGGGTCTTCCTTCGAAAAAAAGGCTAAGGAAGACCTATCGTAAAGGCCGTACAAAAGAAAGAAAAGAAATAAAGGGGAGAAACGGGGATGGGCATGCATTAAGACTTCCTTTCTCAAATCGCGCCAAGCCCCACCTTGTCGAGGAAAAGGCTGCCCCACACATGAGGAGGGAGATCAGCAGTGCAGGGAAAAAAGGATGAGGATTGAGATGCACTTCCCACTCGCGCAAGGCTGTCTGCTGAGGTATTGCCCTCCCTATAAACATTCTTGAAAATTACCGAGGTGAGCCCACGGAGCCTCTCCGTAATGGTTTTCCAACCTTTCCATGCCCACACAATCTTGGCCCCCTCATTAAAAACCTTAATCACCATAGCTGAATCCGATTCCACAATGATATGGGAGAACCCTTTCTCCAAACATAATAGGATTCCATCGTGAACTGCCCTGAACTCGGCAACAATGTTTGTCATAATTCCATATCTTGAAGCAAAACCAAAGAGAAAATCACCCTTGTCATTTCTATAGTTCACCCTTGTGATTTGGGTAAACTTGTGGTTATGCTTATTACGAGTTAAATGTACATTGGAAAATCCTCCTTGTAGGATCCCGGGATCGGAATCTGGCATATGTACGCTAAGAGCCGAGAATGGGGTACTACGGAGGCTGTCGGTGCCGGATTCGGTGATCGAAAATTTTATGAGCTCGGTTTCTGAGTTTGGGGCGTGACAGACGGTGTGGATTAAATCATACATCGAGATGGACCATGTGTATAGGGTCCACGTCCAACACATGGACGGGACAGTGTGGTTGAAACACTCACATCATGGCCGGTCCCACATACAGATGGACGACGTGGCTAGAATACATACATCAGGGCCCCAGATGGACAGACGGAGTGAATATACAATGCATGCATTATGATGGGGCACACTGTCCACGCTGGACTGAATGGTGTGGATCAAAACATATATCATAGTGGTCCCACTGTCAGGACACACGTGCAGAGGGTGGGTCCCACTTGAAATTGCTGACATAATTCAGCAGCTATATAGCTGCACGGTACAACAGCCAATCTACATCCGAATGGATGGCGTGTATAGAACACATACATCACAGCTGGCGTCCGACCGTCCCAATCTAGCGGATGGTGTGGATATCAAATAAATACATCAAGGTGGGTCCCACGGGCCTGACGACGCCCATGCACAGCAGCACATTACTGCTCGTCCATCAGATGGACGGTCTGGACATAACATATACATTATGGTGTGGGTCCCACCGTCCGGACAGTGGGCGGTGTGGATGAAACACATACATCATTGCGGGACCCACGTCCATGCATCTGGATGGTTGGATGTAACACATACCTGATGGTGGGGCCCACAGAACTTGCAAACGTCAGTACATCAGCTATATCGCTGGGTGTGAGGTACCCCAGCTGTCAGGCCCCAAACTCGGAAAATGGGCTCACAAAATTTTCGATCGCCGAATCTGGCGCCGACAGCCTTCGTAGTGCCCCATTCTTCGATCTCGGCACTCCCGTGCCAGATTCCGATCTTGGGATCGTACAAGGAGGATTTTCAGTACGATTTTTTTTTGTAATGGAGCATAACCACAAGCATAACCAAGTCACCAAAACAACAACACCACATATCCACTATATCAAAAAAAACTTTTAAGTACAGTGCGGAAAGGGAAATACAGGATGATCAAAAGCTCCAAAATGATCAGATGCACACTCCTGCCTCAGTGCTGCTGCTGTCCAATGCTACCTGCACGCAACGGTCATGCATAAGCTTTCAAAAGCTTAGAGGGTGGTGTAAGTGTGTGCGCAAGGCAAGCGCCAAGTGTACAATATCAGAGTAATGCAAAAATATGTGGGTAAGTCCACGAATGCAATCAGCTATACCAAAACGATGTGATGCAAGGCATGAATGCTATCGACCATACCAAGGCCATGCGATGCGAGGCCTATGTAGCCTAATGTCATATGCGAGATGCAAAGCAAGCATGCCAGTCCTCATCAAGTACACATATCAGTACAGTTCCTCTTTGGATATCACGGGGGTCTAATACACCTCACACTGACTGCCTCCTCCCAAGCTGCACAGTCAAGCAAGCGGAAGAGACCACACTATTCACCTGACCAGTAGTCTGCCAATACCTACCCGGCTCATCGATAGCGGACTCATTTGCGAGCTGGTCAAACTCAGCCTAGCTTATAGCCCCCTCACTCGGGCGGATAAGGCCACACCCCCTTCCAACCGACCACGAAACAGTGAGAGATGTGACCTACTGGTATTCGGTACTCGGGTACTCGTGTATCCACTCGGTCTAGACATTGGAGCATCTCCTGTACCAAAAAGGTTCTGGGACTTTCACCCAAGGACATCCTAAGTGCCCACAGTGCTAGAACCAAACATTTCTGGTATCCGATACGGCCATCCACGATGTGTCTATGAAGCCACGACCCTGATGTTGCTAGGGCGTGCAGTGATCACGACACACAATGCGAAATGCATGAGTCACACCGTCAGTCATGCAGCAATCCTACGCGTACCAAGCGATCATGTGGGGCACTCCGTCTCATAAGGAGTCCCATAAATGTCTCAGCCCAACGGCTTATGCTATGATCAAATATTCCTCATATCAAGCATACATATGATGCGTATGGGCATGAATCATGGAGATATACTAAACATGTTACAAAGTGGTGAATCATCAACAAATATGGGCCTACCAATGGGCCCTAGGGAGAGTTATAATGTGGACATTTAACCAACATTATTCTTACACCGTGGACGTTAAACCAACATTGCTCCCAAGGCATGGCCCACCATAAAACATCATCACATAAACCATGGAGGAATCATACATTGCGATGGACCTATATACATCTCATTGGGCCTCGACCCATAGGCCTCAAATACATCAAATGGGTTGTATCATATGGGCCTTATATAATCGAGTGGGCCACATTAATGGGCCGCACCAATGGGCCTTATGTACATTGCAATGGGCCATAACCCATGGGCCTTAGAATACATCACAATGGGCCTTATAACATAGGCCTCATATATATCAAAGTGGGCCTCAAGAACGGGCCATAAATACATCAAGATAGGCCATATCACATGCCCAAAAAGAATCATATTGAAGGATCATTTGGGTCATACCACAAATAGCAATAGAGATAATGACAATCACTGTTAAACAATTCACTGGGCCCACTATAAAGTTTATCTTCCAACCAATCTAATCGTAAGGTCATAAAGACCTGGATTAAGAGGGAAAACAAATTCCCTATTAATCTAGAACTTCTATGACCCAAATGGGTTTCCATGATAGACGTTCAATCCTCCACTATTATGTGGTGTGGTCCACCTGATCAATGGCCGGATACATCAAGGTGTGGCCCACCTTAATGTATTAGAGATCCAACCTATTCATAAACTAACATAGTGATGGATGAAGTGGAAACACACATCAGCTTAATAGGAAAGTACTGTGGCCCTTAGAAATTTTTAATGGAGGATGTCACTGTCCCCATATTTCGGTGAATGGACAGTTAGGATATAACACATGCCTCATGGAGTGGCCCACCAGATAGATCCGTCTCATTTTTGCCTCAAGCCTTAAGACAAGCTAACTGGATGGACGGTTTGGATGTAACACAAATATCAAGGGTGGGGTCCTGTAAGACTTGTATCCTAGCTCGTATCGTTCCGTATGCCTCTGTAGTCCTCCCGGTCGAATTTTGGTGACCCGCGACCTGTAGATTTCATTTGCGCTTGACCGTGAGTCACACCCTATTCACCCGAGTCGGTTCGACCCGAGACCTATGCCATTGCGACCATGTCGTCGCTACGATTCCGATGCCGCGTCTCGTGTGTCAATCCGACGTCTAGATCTCAAGATATAACCCGTGTACGATCATAGCGGTGGACCACACGTTGCGGGCCATGGTGTACACATTTTTCCATAATCATAATGAGGATGATGTCATCCTAGGGATGACATCACCCTATTCTACAACCTAACCTACCCCCCTTACCTAGCCTACCCCATAAATGCTCTCTTTTTTTTTCAAAACTCATTATTACACCTCTTACAACCCATCCTTTCACTCTCTCTATCCTCTCACTTTCTCTCTCTTCTTCTTCACTCCCATTGCTAGCCATGGACGTCCTAAGCAAGCTCCATTTCCAACCCTCTTACATCTAGATCCTTCCTAATCTAACCCTTAGAAGCCCATCTCCACCATTAGAAGGAGTCCTGGAAGGCTTATGAACCCATGGGAAGAAGAAGAATGAGAAGATCAAGTGGGTGTTTCTCTCTCTTTCTCTCTCCCTCTCTCTCCCTCTCTTGTTCATTTGTTTTGTCTATGAAGATGTGATTGTGTGGCCCACTTAATGAGTTGTGAATGTCCAAACGGCTCATCAAATGGACCTCACTTTGATGTGTGTATTACCCACATCATTCAACTATTTGGGTGACCCATCTGGACAACATGTCCATAGGTGGGGCCCACCTTAAAATGCATGTCTTAGACAACGGTCCAGCGTCTAGGGACGCTGGACGTTGCCACTGTAAAGTATGAGGACAATGGGTGTACAATCATCCAGAGAAAGAAAAAAAAGGGGGGCTTTTGGGATGGGCTGTTGATGCAGGCCCCACCTTGGTGTATGTATAAAATCCACGCCGTCCATTTCGTTTCTCGGCCCATTTTAGACGTTGAGCCAAAAGATGAGGCTGATCTGACAATCAACCGGGCCATACTATAGGAAATAGTAGTGGTTACCGTTAAAGAAACCATCTTGATGTTTTTATTTGCCAAATATGCTGCATATTGGTGTTGTTTGGCTTGTCTTGAGCTGTAGAAGTCAATGGACGGGACGGATTTCCCTGATGTTGGCCCTACCATGGAAAATCTTTAGAAAAACTATTCTCTTAAAAAAAAACAAGACAAGAGGAAGCATCGCTGACGCTGCTGCTGTCACTGCCAGCGGACGCTGACGGGCAGCGGACGAGCTGGGCCTCACGGCTCCAGCTGTGGGCCCCACCGTGATGTGTGTCGACCATCAACACCGTGCATTTGACGGGTCCCTACAAACCAGGTGTCCATCCCAAAAATCAGCCTTATACGGGACTCAGGCGGGCCACACCATCTAAAATCATGTGAAAACATGCCTAAACATATAAAATCATTTGGTGGGGCCTACCTGAGTTTTGGATGTGATTGAAACTTGGTTTGGACCTCTAATTTTATGGGACACATATAATGGACGGAGTAGATCTGGTTAATGTGGGTCCCACCTAGGATAAAAGAAAAAAAATAAATAAATATGCATGCATGTACCTTGACGTCCAGACTCTCTGGACGTCCAACGTTAAGTAGGGAGGTCCCATTGGCCCCAATTGTGGACCCTACCATGATGTATGTTTTACATCCATGCCATTCATTTAATAGGTCCCCTTTTTTGATACGTTAGTTCCAAAAATCAGTCATAAAAAGTTCTCGTATGGCCCACACCATCACCTTTTATGCGGTGGTATGTCAAGCCACATGGAATCAACTGCTGGGGTCCACATGCAGCTTGGATCCACCTGAAACTCTGTTTGGACCCTTAAATTGGTGGGACACACACAATGAATGGGTTGGATTTGTGAACTACATCATAGTGGACCCCAGGATCACATAACCATACCAAAAGTTTGGTGGACAAATAAACATTACAGTGGCTCAGTCCACGTGACCTTATAAAGAGGTTGTATGGCAAGTAAACATTGCAGTGGGCCCCTGGCCCATGTGACTTTATCAACAGATTGGATGCAAGTAAATGTTGTAGTGGGTCCCAATGTCGTGTGACCCTATCAACAGGTTAAAATAATAATAATAATAATAATAATAATTAATAAATAAATATTGTAGTGGGCCCCAGGTCTATATGACCTTATCAACAGGTTGGATGCAAATAAATATTACAGTGGCCCAGGTTGGATGCAAATAAATATTACAGTGGCCCAGGTTGGATGCAAATAAATATTATAGCGGGCCCTAGGCCCATGTGACCCTATCACCAAACCAGTTTGGATGGAAAATAAACATCATGTTGGCCCCAGTTTGGATGGACAGTATGTTGGGCCCTAGGACCGCACAGTCCAAGTGAGCGTAAGAAACCTCATCGTGGCCGATTGTGGATTCCGATTGTGATGTATATTCTGCCCGTAGGTTGAGGCCCACTATGATGTATAAAGGCCCATGGACGTGGCCCATTGTGATGTATATGTAGCCCATGTGATGCGTATTAGCCCCATGTGACGCGGCCCATTATGATTGTACGAAGCCCATTGTGGTGTGTTTGAGGGCTAGGCTATGGAGCCATTGTGATGTATGTTAGGCCCATGTGAAAGGCCCATCGTGATATGTATTAAGCTCTTGAGTAAGGCCCATGGTGTTCTATATTTGGCCCTTGTGTGAGGTCATGGGTCCACTATATGTTAGGATCCATGAGGGCCATTCCTTGGGGGGCAATGTTAGTTAAATGTCCACATTGTCGGGGTCGATTGTCGAGCCGGTTGCTGATACCGATTATGAGTATGTGACAGCATAGCATCATGATACATGCCCATACGCATCATCTGCATGTTTGTTATGAGATGTGGTTGATCATTGCATATGTCATTGAGCATGTTGTTATGAGACTCCCTGATAGGCGGAGGTTATCTCACTTGAGCACGCAGTATGCACAGGATTGATGCATGACTGGATTGTATGACTCATGCATCTCGCATTATGATTACTGTACGCCCTAGCGACACCAGGGCCGTAGCCTCCACAGGCGTATCGTGGATGGCCAAATGGGACACCGAAAATATTTTGTTCTAGCATACGGGCGCCATAGATGTCCTTGGGTGAAAATCTCTAAACCTCCGTGGCCAGGAGACGCCCCAACATCGAGACCGAGTGGATACATGAGCGCTCGAGTGACGAATACCAGGAGGCCGTGTCTCCCACTGTGTCGTGGTCAGTTGGGAGGGGGTGTGGCCTTACCCGCTCGAGGGTAGGGGGCAATACTAGGCTGAGTTTGACCAGCTCGTGAATGGGTCCGCTATCGACATGCCGGATAGGTAATGGCAGACTATTGGCCAGGCGGATAGTGAGGTTTCTTACGCTCACTTGGACTGTGCGGCTGGGAGAGCGGCAGTGCTATTTGGAGTGTACTAAACCCCGGTGATGATCCCAGAAATGAACCGTACTAATATGTGGATTTAGTGAGCAGGAGTTGCATACTCATTTATGCATTCATTCATTCACTATCTACTCGGGTTGGTGGTATGCAACTAGTTGTTACGTGTGCCTTCGCAATGGCCAGGATTTCGGTTGGGGCGTGCGACTAACCTGAGATCAGGAGTTTACCACATTGAGTCTGACTATCCAAATTTAGGTATGAGACTAGTTTGGATAGAAGTCCCTTGTGATGGACCCCATAGCCTGCGATACTACGTACTACCATCCCAACTTCACACTCCAGCATGGTCATTCCATTCGCACTGCATATTGCATTACGTCCGCGGCATACGATGTAAGACCCGTGTCCTAATCCGTTCTGTTCCGTTGGCTTTCGCGGTCCTTCCGGTCAAATTCCGGCAACCTTCGCACCATATCCGGTGTTTGCGCACGATCCTAAGCCAGGTTCCACGCATCGACGTCGGCTTGATCCGAAAGTTGTATCATAGCGACCGCGTCGTCGCCGCGGTTCCAACGCCGTGACTTGCGCATCGAACCGATACCCAGGCAAGAAGATGTCGATCTGCGTTTATTCCGAAGAAACACCGCGCGTTGCGGATTTCGAGGGAATCTCTACAAGTAGTCCCATCAATCAACCATAAATGCATCTCATACATCAAGTACAACAACCCATCTCCACCTTTTTCAAAAGTCTACCATCTTTCCACCTCACCACTCCTCTTTTTCCCATTTTCAACATCAACCATACCCCTTTTACAATTTTTCAACCCAAACCATCCCCCATCACACCTCACCCATCCTTATCACCCCTCTCTCTCTCTCATTTCTCATATCTCTCCAAGCAACCCCAAGCCTCAAACGTCCAAGCCTCCTCTCCCTCTCAAGTGTGGCCCACCTTCCATCTTCCATCTACACCCTCTCATCTCTCATCCCCACCATCAAAAGTCCATCAACCTCCATCAAAGTTGAAGCTAAGGAGCATTGGAGTCTAAGGGACCAAGAAGAAGGAAGATAAGGTGGGTGATTTTCCATTATTTTAAATCTTTGGGCCCACTTGTTGGTGGGACCCATTTGGATGTATGTGATTTAATCAAGAGGGCCCATAGTGGCGGGGTTCCTCTATCTCACCGTGTATCTCTCTCTCTATCTCTCTCTCTTTATTTCTTTGTAATGGTGTGGATCCTACCAATATGTGTTACATCTCCCTCGTCCATCTACATCAGACGGTGTGGTCCACTCTATTACAGGTGATGATCCACACCATCCACTATTTAGGTGGGCTAAATGCTTTATATATATATATGTTATATTTTATATAATATATATAATATATATAATATATTATGTATTATATATATAATATAATATATATATTATATGTATATAGGTTGGTGGGCCACATCTACGTGGGACCCACCCTAATAATATACTTATGTATGCCGTCCAGCGTCCCTGGACGCTGGACGTTGGCAAGAGGAGTGTGTGCACAGGCAATGAGTGTGTACTTTAATAAAAAAAGAAGAGAAGGGAGAGGTGGACCACTCATGCAGGCCCCACCTTGACTTTTTATGTAATCCAAGCCGACCATCCTATTTCCCAGATCATTTTAGGCGTTGAGCCGAAAAATGATCTCAATCTGAACTTTTGGTGGGCCATAGCATGGCAAACAAGTTTCCTGCCATTGATTTACTCCCTGATGCTCCTGTATATCTGAAACAGCCCAATATTGGACTCTATGGGTTTGTATCGAGCAACAGGGACTAATGGCTGGTGTGGATCTTACTGAAGCGGGCCCCGCCTGGGAAAAACCGTAGAAAAATGAATTTTCAAAAAAAAAAAAGATGAAAGAAAGCAGCAGAGTTGCTGCTGCTGTTGTCAGCGCTACGCAGGCGCTGCCTGCGCTAGTCACGGACGGGCTGACGGGCTTGGGTCACGGCCCTCCTGTGGGCCCCACCTTGACACCTTTCGACCATCCAAACCATACATTTGATGGGTCCCCATGGACTGACCGTCCATCCCAAAAATCTGCCTTATACGGAACTCATGTGGGCCATACCATTTAAAATCATGTGAAGACATGCCTAAATATATAAAATCACTTGGTGGGGCCTACCTGAGTTTTGAACGTTGCTGAAACTTGGTCTGTACCGTCAGTTGGATGGGACCCACATAATGGATGGGCTAGATTTGTGAACCACATTTTGATGGGCCCCACGTCCACCCCCATTCGGGTGGCCCTATAACAGGTTAGACGTCAAATAAACATTTCGGTGGGCTCCCTGCCCGCGCGACCTGACCAACAGGTTAGATGAAAAATAAACATTCCGGTGGGCCCCTCCCTGACTACGTGGCCCTGTGAACAGGCTGGGCGCAATCAAACATTTCAATGGGCCCCTGGTCCACACGACCTATCAACAGGTTGTATGGAAACAAACATTACAGTGGGCCCTATCCAGGCCTACGTGACCTTATGGATAGATTGGATGATAAAAATAAAAATAAAATATATATATATATAAAAAAAATAATACAGTGGGCTCTACCCTGGTCCACATGACCCTATGAATAGTTGGGTGGAAAATAAACATTATGTTGGGCCTTAAGTTGGGTGGAAAATAAACATTTATTGGGCCTTAAGCTGGGTGGAAAATGAGCATTTTGGTGGGCCCCACTTATGTAAGTATTGTAAACCACACCCTCTATTAGTGTGGGCTCCATCATAATGTACGTGTTTCATCCAACTGTCCAACTGTTTTGGAGATAATTTAAGGCCCATTATGGAGGCCCATCTTCATGCATTAGTGGTCCTTGTTGAGGCCCACCTTGATTTGTATTAGGCCCATATTATGGGGCCCATTGAGGCCCACCTTGATATAGATATGGGGCTCATGTTATGTAGCTCATTTGATGTATTTGGGTCCTTGGGTCAAGGCCCAATTAGATGTACAAAAGGCCCATTACAATATGTGATTCATGGAAGGCCATTCCTTGGGAGCAATGTTGGTTTGATGTCCACATTGAATGGATAATGTTGGTTAAATGTCCGCATTATAACTCTCCCTAAGGCCCACTGATAGGCCCAAAATTATGGTAAGAAGGCCGCCTAGGGCCATCTCCATTATATCTAGAGCCCATCTCTTTATACATGTTTAGTATAGATCCATGATTCATGATCATTCGCACCATATGTATGCCTGATGTGAGGGTGACCGATCATAGCATATACCTTTGGATAGACTGTTTAGGCGGAGTTGCCTCATATAAGTGCATGGTATATACAGGACTGTTGCATGACTGATAGTGTGACTCATGCACTTGCATTTGTGTGATTGTAGTTACTGTATGCCCTAGCGACATCAGGGCTATAGCCTCCATAGACACATCATGGATGGCTGGGTTGGATACTGAAAATATTTGGTTCTAGCATACGGGCGCCATAGACGTCCCTGGGTGAAAATTCCTAAACCCGATGGTACCAGAGGATGACTCCAACGTCGAGACCGAGTGGATATACGAGCGCATGAGGGCCGAATACCAGGAGGCCGCGTCTCCCACTGTGTCGTGGTCGGTTGGAAAGGAGTGTGGCCTTACTCGCCCGAGGGTAGGGGGCATTACTAGGCTGAGTTTGACCAGCTCGCGAATGGGTCCACTATCGACGTGTCGGATAGGTATTGGTAGACTATTGGTCAGGCGGATAGTGAGGTTTCTTACGCTCACTTGGACTGTGCGGCTAGGAGAGCGACAGTGCCATTTGGAGTGTATTGAACCCCGGTGATTATCCAGAATGAGAACTGTACTGATACATGATGAGGATTGGCATGCTTGAGTTGTATCTCGCATCGCATGGCCGTATTATGGCCGATAGCATTCATATATTGCACCGCATAGCCTTGGTACGGCTGATTGCATTCATGTACTCATCGCCATGATTCCGCATTACTCTTACCTTACATTTTGAGCACGCTTATATTGCGCACATACTTACACCACCCTCTAAGCTTTCTATAAGCTTATGCACGATTGATGTGTGCAGGTGATGCCAGGACGCAGTCGCAGCCATAGTCTCGCCGTAGTTGAACCGTGCAGACGAGCTTTGGAGTTTCTATCTTTTGCACTACATTGTATTTTCCCTTTTTGTTGTATTGTACAAAAAGTTTTTGATCACAGTGGATTTTGTGGTGGTGTTCTTGTGGTTATTGTTTATGAGTTATGCTTTTGTTATGCTCATTATGATTTAGACTGATGATTTGAAACCCTCCTTGTAGTCTCCCAGGATCGGAACCTGGTGAATGGGTGCCGGGGTCCGAGAATGGGGTTCTACGGAGGCTGTCGGCGCCGGATTCGGCGATCGGGAATTTTGTGAGCCCGGTTTCCGAGTTCGGGGCGTGACATACGACATCTTGGGTTACTGTGTTTCTGCATTTATATGGTCTAGATATGGTTGACGTATTTGTGAACACATAAGAATTATATACCCCATTGCATTCTCGACATTTGATATTTGGCTCTTTATGACTCCTCGTTTGCGTAGCTGTTATATATTGCGTATTCTGATATTGATTGGCTCATGGACTTGTTCGTATTTCCGCTTACTCTGTTATCGTATGATCTATGATCTTGTGAGTATTTCTGTTTACTCTGATAATTCTTGCTCTTGTCAGTATTTCTGCTTACTCAGATAATTCATGATCTTGTTAGTATCTTTGCTTATTCCGATATTGTACGATTTATGGATTACCAGTACTTCCAGTTTGTATGATAATGGCATTGTATTGAATACTTGGCACTTACCTTGTGCACACACTTACACCACCCCCTAAGCTTTCTATAAGCTTATGCATGACAGATGCGTGCAGGTGTTATTAGGTTGCAGCAGCGTTGAGCTTGGAGCGTGCAGTTGTATTCTGGAGCTTTGATTTCGATATATGTATTTTCCCTTTCAGCATTGTACTCAAATGATTATATTAGTGGATATGTGATGATGATGTTGCCTTTGTCAATTGGGTAATCTTGTGGTTATGCTTATTATGAGTTAAATGTACAAAATTTTTTTTTTAAAAAAATCCTCCTTGTAGGATCCCAGGATCGGAATCTGGCGTATGGACGCTAGGACCCGAGAATGGGGTACTACGGAGGCTGTCGGCACCAGATTCGGTGATCGGGATTCCTGCGAATCCGATTTCTGGGTTTGGGGCGTGATAGGTCCACTTGAACTATAAATCTAACTCATTCTTTAGCTTATGCCATAAAGTGAGCTTTCAAAATGGTTAGAGGGTTTGGATGCAACACATGCATCATGGTGGGTCCCATAGATGGACAGCGTGGACAATAAGGGGGACCCATAGAGCTCAGTGACGCCACTCCAGCAGCTCGCTGGAGTGAGGTACACCAGCCATCCCACACAGGGACGGTTTGGGATACAACACATGCATCAGTGGGTCCCATGTGGGCCCCACCACAATGTTTATTTGCAATCTAATTCACTGGTAAGGTCAGGTGGACCTAGATGAAAAGGAAAGACAAATTTCATCTTGATCCAAAACTTCTATGGACCCAAAAATGGGTTTCAATGGCAGAAAGTTCCACGCCACTGTTTCCTCTGATGTGGGCCACCTGAGTCTTGGATGTGCCTGAAATTTGGAGGGGGCCCACTGCTGGAAGTGGCCCACCATAAGAATGGGTTGGATGGAAAATATACATCATGGTGGGGCCCACGGCTAGGGCCATGGGTTTGCTGTTGTCCGCCTGCCCGCCAGCACCTGTGTCTCTGATAGCAGCAGCGTCTGCTGCATGTATTTTTTTTTTGAAACCGAGTTTTGTCCCGGTTTTCCATACATGGGGCCCGCTTCAAGTGAATCCGACCCAACTGTTGGGTCCCATGGCTTAATACAAGCCAAACAAGCCCAATATTGAATATATTTTGGTGAATAGAAACAACAGTTGGTTTTTCAACGGTAACCACCACAATTTCCCATGCTATGGCCCACCAAATACTCGGATCAGCTTCATTTTTCGGCTCAATGCCTAAAATGATCCGAGGAATGAGATGGACGGCGTGGATCAGATTAATGCATCAGGGTGGGGCATGTGTAAGCGGTTCACTCCAAATAGCTTTGAACCAAGGCTAATATTTGTGTTTTTCCCAATCCACGTCCAGCGTCCCTGGACGCTGGACGGTTGGACGAAACACATACATTCGAGGTGGGCCCGGCTTAGGTGGGCCACCACATGGAGGAAGGTGTGGGTGCAACACATATAAGGTAGGCTCCACTTATAAATAGCTTGGGTAAAAGTCATGCCTCATGGTGGGGTCCAACCGGGTGGGCCACAAGGCCACATCATCACATATAATGGGAACAAAGAAATTGAGAGAGAGAGAGAGAGAGAGAGAGAGAGAGAGAGAGAGAGAGAGAGTGGGACATACGTGTGATGGAGGGACCCTGACACTATGGGCCCTCCTTGCATTCAATCATACATCAAGTGGGTCCCAATACATGTGGGCCCACTAAAACAAAAATCAACAATAGAGATCCTTTCTCCACCAAATGTAAGGCCTAGATGACCTCTTTTCATGTAAGGAAAATAAACATCATGATGGGGTCCATGGAGAATGGCCCCATCATGGAATGATCATGAGCATCAAGGTGGGCCATCGGCCACACCTAGGGTCTAAAGTGAGATCCATACCATCAATCGGTAGGCCTCACTTGGCCCATCATCAAAATAAGAAAAATCTAGCCTAATGAGCACCCACCGTCGATCCTCTTGGTCCGTTGGAACGCCGGTCTCCTTGTGCTTCCCTTTAACGGTGGAAGATGGCAAATGAATGGCTAGGATGAGGGCTTTTGGGATGGAAAAGTGGGCCACACCACTCACTTTCTCTCTTGGAATTCCTTGGACGTGTGATGCTCTTGCTAGCTTGGGATAGAGTGTTGAGAAAGAGAGAGAGAAGGGGTTGTAAGGAGAGAGAGTGATGGGTGATGGAGTGATGGATGGGAGAGAGGGATGGGTGTGTAAGGACTTTGTTGACTTTAGGGGTAGATGATGTAAGAAGGGTATGGGGTGTGTAAGAAACTTTTGACTTGTGGGTTGCTTGGGGATGGGTGTGAGGTGATGGTGTACTTGACCCTTGATGGGATTGATTGATTAATGGAGTGATTGATTGATGAGAGATGTTGTAGAGATTCTCTTGGGATTGCAAACGTGCGGTGTTTTCTTCGAAATAAACGCTGGCTTATATCTTCCTGCCAGGGTATCGCATCGGTGCGTGAGTCACGGCGTTAGAACCGCAGCGACGGTGCAGTCACAATAGTACAAGTCTCGGATTAAGCCGACTCAAATCTACAGGATACGACTTAGGGTTGCCCGCAAACATAGATTATACGTCGTAGGTTGCCGAAATTTGACGGGAAGGATTGCGGGATTCGACGGAACAGTATGGACTAGGATATGGGTCTTACACCAGCCAACCAGCTCCCACCGTCCATGGATTGGACGGTGTGGATACAACATATCATCTAGTGGGCCCCATGTGCTGGAGGCAGCACAGACCACATCACGGTGCTCCACCTAGCACTGTCTAGATGGACGGATGCAAAATACATACATCAAAGTGGCCACACACGGCCTGAATAAAATGCACAGATCAGGTGGGTCCACACGTGTGGGACCCACCAGTTTATATTATATTATATTATATATATACATATACATATGTTACATATTATTTTATTATATATTTTCCTTTTTGTTTTGGTTTATTTATTTAATTTTTTGAAAGATCTGCAACGTCCAGGCCTGGGATGGCCTGGATGAGTGCATACATTAAGGTACAGCCCCACACTTGGGGTGGGTCCTATCGACCAAGTAATGGATGGTGTGGATAAGTCCCTTACATCACAGTGGTCCCACGTGGTGGGCCACCAGTATTAGATCAAGTTGGAATTTGTGTTTTTCCCTCCGATCAGGCCCATCCAAAGGGGTTACCATGTGGGCCCACTTGGTGGATGACATAGGTAAAATACATACTTCGTGGTGGGGTCCATCTCATGGATGGCATGGATCAAGTGGGACACACTCCATCACAAAAAAATAGAGAAAGAGAGAGAGGGAGAGAGATCGGAATAGTGGAGGGACCCCGCCACTATGGGTCCCTCTTTGATACAAATCATACATCAAGATGGGTCCCACCATACGTGGGCCCTAAATCGAAAGAAAAGGTACTATGAACACCCACCTTTGATCTCCTCTTCCTTCTTCCGCCTATAGCCTCTAGAGCTCCAAGGGAACGATTTCAATGGTCGAGATGATCTTTGGATATTGAAGATAGGAGGTAGGAAGGTGGGCCACACTAGCTTCTCTTATGGAAGCTTGAACGGTTGCTTGGGAGCTTGAAAACGGAGAAATGAGAGAGAGAGGATGGGATGTAAAGAGAGAGAGAGAGGGATGGGTGTGAGTGAGTGATGGAGTGATGGGAAGTGATGGGTGTGTACTTGACATGTATGGGTTGTAAGAGAGAGAGAGAGTTGACTTTAGGGGAAGGGTGGTTGTACTTGGGGATATGTGATTGATGGGATTGATTTGATTAGAGATTCTCTTGAAATTGTGACATGCGGCGTTTTCCTCAAACTGAACACGGGCCCACATCTCCTAGCCTGGGTATTGCCTTGGCATGCGAGATGCGGCATCGGAACCGCTGTGACGGCGAGGTCGCACTCGTACAAGTCTCAGTTCAAGCTGATTTAGATCGATAGGATGTCACTCAGGGTCACTCGCAAATGCCAATTATAGATCGCGTGTCGCCGAAATTCTACAGGGAGGACCGCGGGGGTCTATGGAACGGTACGACCTAGGATACGGGCTTCACTCCATCACTATTGAAATCACTTCTTTTAGAATTGGATTCATCCGTGTCATCCCATGTGGCTGCCATAGCCTTTCCCTTAGTCTTTTTGGTGGAACATTCAGTGGATAAGTG
Source organism: Magnolia sinica (assembly GCF_029962835.1). NCBI lineage: Eukaryota > Viridiplantae > Streptophyta > Magnoliopsida > Magnoliales > Magnoliaceae > Magnolia > Magnolia sinica. The sequence goes on along the minus strand of NC_080591.1, from coordinate 25,443,047 downwards.
CCCAAAATTTTGACAATTGTAACACTGAGGCTCTTTAGACCTTTTGAAAGGTTTGCCTATATGGCTCTTGTTGTCCAATTGTTTGCCTTTGTAGTTGTATGGTTGGCCACAGTTTTTGTTAAAAAATTTCTTGAACCGTTAAGCCAAGAGAGCCACTTCCTCATCCTCATTTTTTCTCTCACTTTCCTCCTCCTCATTAATGGTGGTGTGTTTTGCAGATTTGAGGGTATTACTTTTAGTTTTGGGGGTTGGTTTGAAGTGTAGTTCAAATATTTGTTGGGAACCTACTAGTTCTTCTACTTTCATTTCGTCCATGTTTCTACACTCTTCAATAGTTGTTACTTTGGAGTTGAAATGTTCCGGTAGGGATCTTAGAATTTTCCTACAAATTTTTGAGACCAGAATTTTCTCTCCTAACCCACCCATGGAATTATAGGTGATGTTCAGTTTTGTAAAGAATTCCATGAATGTCTCATGTTCCTCTATTCTGAGGTGTTCAAATTGTGATGTTAGGAGTTGTAGCTTGGATCTTTTCACTGTGCTAGTTCCCTCATGGGTTGTTTCTAACAAATGCCATGCTTCTTTTGATGTGCTGCACATACTGATTTGATTAAAGACTTCTTGGGACACAGTACAGTAAATAACATTCATTGCTTTTGCTTCAGATGTTTGTTTTTCTTTATCGTACACAGTCCACATTTCTTTAGATTTAGGTTTGGGGATAGTTATGCTATTTTCAAGTACTATTTGATCAGTTGGTGGCACATATCTGTTTTCAACTATGTCCTAAACGTCATGATCTAGAGATTTCAGAAAGTAGTGCATCCTTGCCTTCCAGTATGCAAAATTTGAATAATCAAATACACGAGGTCTGGACAGAGATGAGCCCTCCCCTTTGGCCATGATTCCTAACTTCAGTCAAGATCATGCTTTAGGCGGTTAAACCCTTAAGAGAGACCCTCTTTGATACCAATTGAAATTGTGGTATAGACTGCTATAATAGAAGTAGGAATAGGTCAAAGTGTCCTAAAAGGGGAGGGGGGGGGGGGGGTGTGAATAAGACTTTATAAAATTTTTCTAATGGCCAAGCCAAGTAGAGGATCCAAGTACAAGACTCTATATATTAAGTAGAATTAACAATTGGTCTACGATGGATGATGTGTATGAGTGTGTGCGGGATGTGTTTCTTATCAGTTCTAGATATTCAAATAATCATGCTTTATATGAATATTCAAAATAAACAGAATCAAAAGAACATGTAAGCAACAATCCCAAACATAGTCATGTATAGTGGTTCGACTATGTGCCTACTCCACTCCCGGCGGACGCACTCCACCCTTGAGTGTATCGGATTTCACTAATGGATGTTTCAAATCAGGTTTACCTCAAACCATTTCAACCTACACAAGGTTGACACTAGTTCCTACACAAGGTTCTTAAACATGCCTACACAAGGCAAGGGTCCTACATAAGGATATGATAGTTTATGCCCTACACCAGAACAAAGGTCATACACAAAGCACCTAGGTTTTAGGCTACACAGCCCAAGGATCCACACAAAGAACCTAGATTTTAGGCCATACAGGCTAAGGATCCACACAAGGAACCTCGTTTAGGCCACACAGGCGAAGGACCTAAGTTTATGCCCTACACAAGAGAAAAGGTCCTACACTAAGCACCTAAACGTACTCTCCTGTCAGAGGCCTCCACTGAGGCCTTGAAGGGTTTGAGATACACCTGTGACCCAATCCTACACAAGGAATGATCAACAGGGTCTCTGGACTCTAATGACTTACAATAAGTAGATGAGCCCCGTTCTGCGCGTTGATGAAGATGCTCTCCCTTAATGGCAGAGATTCTTCAGCTCCCTTGATCCGCAACACTGATGATGCTCCATTGTAAGGCGACCGGGTTGGGTCAAGGTTATGTTGGAATCCACTCTAATGAATGTTACTCATTGAAGAGACAGAGTGATTCCAAGGTCTCTAAGCATTCAAGGGATCCTAACTCAATAATTTGCCATTAAGGAGGTAACTGGATAATCCTTAAATGAGGAAGTTCATTCACCAATCCACTCTATTGAATATCAATGATGAGGGCGGATTGAAGGATGAACTCCCATGAGAAAAAGAACTTAGGGTTGGTGATAAGCAATAACTCTCTCAAAGCTCTCTCTCTTTTTCTCAATACAACCACCAAGAACAAGCTCTCCATATAAAGGCAAAAAGCTCCAACGGTAATAAAATAATCAGTGTCTGACTGAGTTTGATGTCATCGAACCTGATTCAATGTAATCGAACGTATACTTTCAATGACATCGAATGTCAGTTCGATGACGTGAACTTTACTGAAAAACATTACCGGAACTTTTTGCCTGGTGATCAATGTCATTAAACTTGATTCGATGTCATCGAGCTTTGAACTTTGATGTCATCAAATTACAGTTTGATTCCTCAACAATCTGCGTGACATTTCACTAGATCTTGCTAAACAGTTTTAAGTCTTTCTTTGATGTCATCGAATTTTAAATTTTGATGTCATCGAATCATAGTTCGATTCATCGATCTTTTCAGAAGATATTCCTAGAAGGCTTGCTGGACACTTCCTTTTTCAATTTCGATGTCATCAAACTAGTTCGATGTTATTAACGTTTGAATTTCGATGTCATCAAGGCTAGCTCGATTCCTCGAACATTTCAGTTTGATTTTCCTTTTAAGCTTGCTAGACACAGACTTGTCCATTTTTGATTTATTAAGACTTGCTTCGATGTTATTAAAGTTTGAATTTCGATGATATCGAGGCTAGCTCGATTCCTCGAACATTTTAGTTGATTTTCCTTTGAAGCTTGCTGGACACAGACTTGTCCATATTCGATGTCATCGAACCTTGCTCAATGTCATTAGAGTTTGGATCTCGATGACATCGAAGCTCATTCGTTTCCTCAAGCAATACAAGTATATTTTTCAAAAAGTTTTACTGGACAAGGCTCTTAGTTCTTTGATTTCATCGAATCACCCTCGATGCCATCAATTACATGTGTTTGATATCATCGAATGTACATTTGATTCATCGAATATTCTGTCCAAATACTTATGTGGTTGCTGGACATAAAAGGTCACTTTTCGATGTCATCGAAGCTTGTTCGATGTCATCGAAATTGAGTATTCGATGTCATCGACCTAAGCAGAAAACTAAGCCAAAAACTTAGAAAATTTTCCATGTAGAAACACGTTTTTAGACTTTTTAATACCTATGTTATTATAAGTTTTTTAGAGATTTATTTACCTGGGTGTTTTGGGACATGGGATGTGAGGCTTGATTTACCTTTGACGATCTTGAAACACACATCCAGTCGGGGCAATAGCTTGTATGATCTTCATATGGTGCTCACTTGACTTACAGACTCAACCCTCATGCTAATTGACAAACCAGGGCACTTTCATCATTTTTATAGGCTTCTTTTATTTTCTATGAATCGCAATCATGTATCCTTCATTCACGAACATTGTGCTCATCTTTAGTTTCCACAATGCGTAATTGGATCCATTAAACTTCAGCACCTCAAATCTAGTCGAAGTTGATTCAACCATTGGAAACACAATTGTAAAATAAAACACTGGTCTTGTGTTAAAAGGTTTCTTAACCTTTGGCTCTGATACCAATTGTTGTGGAAAAATATCTGCTCGTGATCAATGTAAGTGAGGCTAAAACACAAAAGAAATGGTCAAACAAAAGTCAAAATGGCTAAAACAAAATAAGAGACAAGAGTGATATGAATTTATATGGTTTGGTAATATGCCTACTCCATGGGCGAACAATATAGCTTTCCTTTTCACTAGAAATAAGAGAAACATAAATATAAGGTTTACCTCTCTCCCACCCATATAATGAATTTCACACCAAGGAATACCTTATAAGATGAATTAATGGAACACATCCCTCTAGCCATGACCCTCCTTATATAGATCATATCCATAAGAGAGAGCATAAAACAAAACTTAAAGAAAGTGGGATTCACCCACCATACATAGTAAGGATGTACAAGATGTAGAGAGAGAGAGAGAGAGAGAGAGAGAGAGAGAGAGAGAGAGAGAGAGAGAGAGAGAGAGAGAGAGAGAGAGACTCACTAGGAGACATGGGAGTCTCCACACCATAACAGCCCTTACATGAGTAGCACTTGTGATCGAAGTAGCGTACTCGACAAGCTTATAAGGACTTGCCAAAATAGGAGTCTATCACAATCCAGATACACTCAGCGAGTCAGTCTTACGTGATCCTACCAAAATGGGAAACTCCCCAGAGATGATTGGTGCTTTCACAATGACTATAAAGGTTCGAGAAGCCGATCCTACTAAATTGGAAGTGAATCAAGTGAAGTGATGAGGAATATGAGTCTAGTTGGGTAACCTTTAAAGATTCCACACTAGTAAGGAAACCTAATATGGTTGTCACCTCCCGAGCTATATAAGGAGCACATGATAGAGAGCTTAAAGCAACAAACTGAACCATCACACACAACCTCTCATAGTGCAACACTATCTTATCTTAGTTTTAAATTTAGATCCCTTTACTTCTATTCAGCCTCGCCGTAAAACGTTTGAAGTTTAGGGTAGCTTGGATCGCTACTGTCTAATAGTGCCACTGATTATGCTTATGAGTAATATAAATATCCATGACTCACTATCGTCGAATCCCCGATCATCTGAGTCCTTATTTGGAGGATCACACCTTAGTCACGCCTTGCTGACCATTTGTCTCGATTGTTTGTCCATGCATGCAATCGTAGGCATTTATCTTTTATTTATTTCTCTACTTATTTTACTTCTTCGCTGATTGTACTAAATTTCATTATAAATCAATAAAATTGACATCTCAGTGTTTATTTTTATTTATTTCCATCTATTATTGTAATACTGAAAACCTAATGCCCACAATCACCATTGATAGAAAAGTCCTTAGCTCAAGGAAAAAAGAATCCATTCAGAAGGATTAACCCTCCCCTTCTACATCGCTTCATCATCGCAACATTGGTGGTTGGACAGTCAGGTCAACCTTCACAGGTTTGATCCAACGACGAATTTGGCACCTGGGGTTGTAAGTGGTTAATCAAACTCGAGTTGAGTATGACTTTGGCACACTCACACTATCCTAATCACGCATGTTTGATTAAATACGGTTTATTTGTTGAGTGTCAAATATTGCATAATTTCCCTTGCTTATATCTTAGTTTTATGCACATGATACTGCTTAATGGTATATTTTATACATGTTTGTGTTGCAAGGTGAATCTGAGAGCTTGGATTGAAAAATATATTAAAAGCAAGGATTTAATGCTCAAGAATCACTAAAGCAAAGGATGGATCTTACGAGACCAAGATTGAAGAATTCACATGCCAAAGATCTAAGGAAACGAAGTGGTTCTCGACTAGCCTAAGCCCTGCTTCGACTAGCCTAAGCTCTCCCTCGACTAGTCGAAGAAACTTCGGCTCAAACTCTAGTAACATTATCTTTTAAATTCATGCGATCCTCGACTCGTCGAAAGATTGCCTTCGACTCATCTAAGGTTATGCAGATTTTGCACAGACCACGTAAATTTGAGGCGGTTTTCGAATTTTTCCAAGTCAGTTTGCAAGGAGGCATTTCACAACTATAAATAGGAGTTCCTAGGATGTTCCTAGGCATCTTCTAGGGTTTAAGGAGTGGAACATAAGAGTAGAGAGTCACCGCTAAGAGTCTTTGTTCTTCTTTCTTAGTTGTTTTTATGCTTTTTTTAAGAGATTTTAGTTCAATCATGTCTATGGTTGGTTAAACATCTTAGATAGGGCTAAGAGGTGAAACTTGTAGTGTGATTAAGATGTTTACTTTGCTTTGATTCATGTTTTTATTAAACCTTATGGATTCTAGTTCTTTATTAAGGAATATTTTTAGTTTTTAATGGTTTGTTGTGACAGATTACAATAAATCTGCAATTATTTTGAATATCTTATTTTCCTAATTTGAAATTGTGAAATTAGTAAGTCTTGTTGTTCGCCATCGTCCCTTAGGCATAGTTGGGTGATGGAATCCTTCCTAATCTTTAGAATTCTTCTATGATTGGTTGTGGGATTGGTATATCTTGTTGTTTGCAATTGTCTCTTGGGCATGGTTGGGTGATGGAATCACTTCCAATCCTCACAAGTCTCATATTTTAAGACTAAGTTTATGAGAAGTTCAGCGATTTGACCGTCTCTTCTTTCTTTAACTGGATAAGATTGGACTCTGATTTCAGTTGGATCTCTTGAATCATGCAAGGTGGCCTCCCAATAACTACAAGTGGATCCTTGGCACCCTAGTTCCCACCTTTAAATTCACAAGTTTCAATTACAATATTCACAATTACTCTTTCCAATTATTCAAATTTAGATTTATGTTTTCTTCTAGTTCTAGTTCTTGTTACTTTTAGAAACATACAAGATTAGTCCCTGTAGATACGACCTCGGTCTCACCGAGATTATTACTACATCGTGACCCTACACTTGGGGTTGTGAACACTATTCGTTAACATGTTTAGTCTCGTGTTTAATTGAATAACAATATTTTTTTAGCATACCCAGTGGGACCACAATGTGCTATCCTTAGTTTTTTTCTTCTCAATAAAGCAAGACAGTAGGCAGGACAAGAAAAGTTAGTTCACTCCCTGAAGTTGTAGGGGAACCATAAGACGAAGAATCAAAGTTGAAAGTCGTCAACGTAGGAACATTATCCTCTTCACAATGACCGACCCTTGGAGATGTTGCAAATATATCCTCCGCTTATAAGGAGATTTTCGATAGATTGTAGAAGGAAACATGGCCCAAGTGGAGTTGTTCACCCTAGCGCTTAAAACATTCTTTAAAAGACTTTTGACATCAATGAACATTCAACCTCCCAACAGTTTCCCCATAGAATAAGAGGTAGAACGACTGCTTGAACCCCTTATAAGGGTGACCTAGGCCGAACTCCAAGGCCAACTAATACCACCTCTGCCAATGGCGAGGAGAAACAATTAAAACGATTGATAATATGATTGATCAAAATTCATTGACCCCCAAAATATTAATATACTCAGGGGGCAATTCCATGTTGGCATTGATAATCTCAGGCAATAACCAGTCCTCTCGCCGATGTCATAAAATTATTACCCAATGGCCAAGAACCTTGGGGGCCACCTTCCCATGACACCAGCTATTCCACAAGGCTATTAGAGGCTGAAATACCTAGGGCAACCTCCTATCCCACTGCCTTTGGCGGCCGTTAATCACGTGACGTAAAGGTAATCTACAGGAAATGATCACTCGATCGAGATAACATTATAGGGTCATTTAAAAATATGACGCCCAAGCAAATGGATGATGAGTTACTCGACTAATCTATTGGAAACCTTATCTTGAAAGGGTAGATCGATACTTTAAATTGTCCAGAAGATTTACCTTGTTCCTCGTAGAGGGTAAATGTAACACCCGATACTTTTTAGTACTCGGCTGTTACCATGGAAATCTAACCGAGCATAAACACAAATCTAATTCATGCGAATGTTCACACATTCTAGGTTAAATTTGACCGTTGGGAGTAATATTCATCCCTAAAACAAGTCATCCATTCATTGATTTTTCAGATAGATCATTACATCATCAAATAACTTTATTTTTAGGATTCAATCACCCTGCTAGACCAATCACTTTGATAGATAAATCAAATCGTCCATTATCAATATCGAACCCCAAATCATCAAATTCACTGTTCATCAGGTCACGTCACCCAAAATTTATTATCCACACTTGATCATCACTTAAACATATAAATAAATCATCTAGTTTCAAATCAACTGCAAAATTTAACTCAGAAATAGACTAGAAACCCTAAGTATCATGTTGATTAAACTCTGATGTAAGCCAACCGTTGGATCGTATAATGTCACCATTAAAAATCCAAAGTTCAGCCAATATAGGCCTTTAAAGGAATATATCTAGCCATTTATCCATAAATTTGTGTCGTGGATCATTGGGTCTATCTTTTATCAGGCTCACATCACTAAATGTTGAAATCCATTACATAACCAAATAATCCAACTATTTGATTATGCTAACAATTGTTAAATTTCCTTGAAAATTGACTAAGAACCCTTAGGAACCATGAAGGCCAGATATAAAGATGATCCGACTGTTGGAATGATGGGAATCCCCAAATAAGACTTAAATCAAGTTGTGGGGCCCACCTAATATTTGGATTTGCCTGATCTGTGGTTAAAGGCCCTAATTGGGACCTCTAAGGTGAATGGATGGATTGGATTTGGGAAATTACATCACGATGGACCCCACATAAGTGTTTCGTGTGCACGAGGGGTGGTGCACCTGCAGTACACCAAGCTTATGAACTCGGTTAATTTGGTTTGACCCGATAATTTCTAAAAAGGACGAATTCTTCCTCCTTTTGCTTTCCCACCACGTGTAGTTTGAACAGACAACATCTGTTTATGACGACTTTGGTCCACCATCGTGTCCCACTAAGGTGATCTGAACCATCCATTTGGTGTGGACAAAAGTTCCAACCAAACACCACCTATTTTCGCACTTTAGAGCACGTGTGGATGCACATAGTTTTCACTGCAATCAGGTGATGAGCGCAAATGAAATATCCAAAAATAGAAATTGTTTCGATTCCATGTTGGCAGTCGACGTGCTCTCTTCCCTTTCCATCTTAACCATCCCTTTCAATTCAATCCTAGTCATCTAACCATCCACTCTTTTAGGGTTTCCTAGCCACGACTTTCATAAGTGAAAAGAATCTTTCCATTGCCAGGTGGCTTGATTTCAACCATTCGAAAGCTTCCAAAAGCTCGTTCGATGATCATGTGCGTTGATTCTAGGGCATCCAGTAGGCCTTCTAGATAGGATAGAAATTCTCACAAGAAGACTTGTCGGTGTACAAGTTATTAGCTGTGACAGAAAATCTCGGGAGGCATTATGTTTTCGTGATTACCTGAAGGATTGGTGGGCCCATAGTGATCAGTGGATGCATCCAGTTCGTTCAGAAGGATTGGATCAAAGGATAAGGCAGTAAAGGAAAAATATCCATGAATGGCTGCTTGTCACGCCCCAAACTCGGAAACCGGGCTCACAAAATTCTTGATCGCTGAATCCAGTGCCGACAACCTCCGTAGTACCCCACTTTCGACTCCCAGCGCTCATATGCTAGGTTCCGATCCTGGGATCCTACGAGGAGAATTTTTAACATGAATTTGATTCGTAATAAGCATAACCAAGCATAACCCACAAACAACAACCGACAACTCCATCACATTTCTACTATGATAAAAAACTTATAAGTACAATGCGGAAAAGGAAATATAAAGATATATAAAAGCTCCACAATGATCTGCTATGTGCTTTTGCCTCAGTGCTACTGCGATCTAACGTCACCTGCACGTAACGGTCGTGCATAAGCTTATAGAAAGCTTAGAGGGTGGCGTAAGTGTGTACGCGAGGTAGTAATATAATTATGTAATATCAGAGTAATGTGGAATATGCTGGTGAATCCATGAATATTATCAGTCGTACAAGGTTATGCAATACAAGACATGAATGATGTCTACCATACCAATGCCATGCAATGCGAGATGCAACTCAAGCATGTCAATCCTCAGGCTGGGTCCACATATCAATACAGCTCAACTCTAGAATATCACCATGGTCTAGTACACTCTAAACTGGATTGTCACCCCATCGCGCGCAACAAGGTGAGTGGAAGAGACGTCACTATCCGCATGCCAATATTGGGCCCGGCTCGTCGATAGCGGACCCATTCCTCAAGCTGGTTAAACTCAGCCTAGCTTTGCCCCCTCCTTTGAGGAGAGAGAGAGAGAGAGAGTAGATGGTATGGAAATGTTGACTTTTGGGGTTGTTGTGTAAGAGAGGTATGGGTTGTGATGAGGTGAGTGATGTATTGGGTGATGGGTTGATTGATGTGTTGTACTTGACATGTACTTAACCCTTGATGGGATTGATGAGATATTTTGTAGAGATTTCTCTCTTGAACTTTGTAAATGCGTAGCATTTCTTCGAGATATGCACGGGCCCACAGCTCCTAGCCTGGGTATCGCCTTGGTGCGTGAGACACCGCAGTGAAACCACGGTGATGACATGGTCACTAGGGTACAAGTCTCGGGTTGAGTCGACTCAGGTTGACAGGGTGCGACTCAGGGTTATGCGCAAATGCCGATTATAGGTTGCAGGTCACCGAAAATCAACAGGGAGGACCGTAGGATCTATGAAATGGTACAGACTAAGATACGAGCCTTACACCGCCTTATCTTCTCCATCCAACCAAGAAACCCATCATCATAGGTGGGCCTTATTCGTCGATCACATACGTTCTTTTGGTGGGCTATACGATCGAAAGATCATCCATATCACCAGATCTTTACAATGCAAGCCAGATCTTAAACTATTTCCTATAACTCTCTTAGTTAGAGTGAGTGCTTGTAACTAACCTTGTGATTAGTTATGCTCGAAAATTCTAGAAGCTATTTAGGTAGCTATAAAATCTCCCTTTCCAAATAAGAAAATCACCCCAAGATAGCCCAAAAATCTAGAATAGATAGAGAAAGAGAGATAGAGAGAGAGAGAGGAGTGACTCTAAGTTCATGCTGCACCGACTTGTTCGAGTCATAACCTAGGTCAAAGTCGAGCCTAGACTCTGTCTGGCCATTCCTAGGAGCAGAGATGGAAAAGAAATGAAGAGAAGAAGAAAGGGAGGGAAGAGTGCTATTGTCTGAGTAGGGATCAAACTTGAATTGGGTTCTAACTGTGCAACTCATTCTTGAGTTGACTCGATTCAAACACAAAGTGGTGCTGCTGGACTTTCAACTGATGGAAAAAAAATCAAAGAAGAAGAAAGAGGAGGAGATAAGACAGAGAGAGTGTGCATGTTGGTCGTGTTGCACCAACTCGACTTGCTCGAGCCGTAGGTTGGGTTTGGTGTGTCTGGCCCTCCGTTGTCTTAGTCCAGAGATTGCTGGACATTGCAATGGAAGGAAGGGAGAGAGAGAGAGAGAGAGAGAGAGAGAGAGAGAGAGAGAGAGAGAGAGAGAGAGAGAGAGCAGCGAGGTGTCTGCTGGGTGTGCCTGATTCTGTTTACACTTGGTCAGCACCTTTGAGTTGTAGCTGAGTCTGTGACTTGCTGTGAGATCTAGGGCTATACCTAGACTTGGTGTGAGTCCAGCTTGTTGGTGGTTCAAGTAGAGAGAAGAAAGATTGGAAGGAAAAAAAGGAATGAGGAAGGTGAAGAAGAAGGTGGAGAGAAAGAGTTGTGGTGACTGTTTCATTTCTACCGAGTTGACTCGGTTGGTCCAGCAAGTTGGGGTTCTGATGAGCTCAAATTTGGTTGAGTCAAGATGATGTCTTTGCTGCTTGTTTGTCCAGAAAGATAAAGAATAGGAGATAGTGGTGATTTTCGTGTGGCGCAATAATATGCAGAGTGGGGTCAATGTTGCGGCCGAGTTCAGGAGCATGACTCATTGCCGAGTCAAGTCAGCTAGTTTAGTTGAGATCAACCAAGTTCGGCTGAGTTCAGACTAGTTTAGCTAAGCTATAGTGGTTTGGTGTTCAACACATACCTACTCCACTCCCAAAATTACTACCCATGTAATTTTGGCTTTCTACTATTTTCAAGGTTTTCACAGGTTTACGTTAACAACCTCTTACAATTCTTGTGATTTTTATTGGCTGACCATAATAAAAATTTTAGTGATTTTCATGGGCTAGCCACTATACAATCCTCAAGTGATTTTCACGAGCTAACCACTATATAATCTGATAAGATTTTTGGGCAATCTCAACAAACCCAAATAAAATAATAAACTGAAATAAATACTTATCTTCAGATGATGAAATGTTGATGTGAAAATACTTGATGAAGTCGAGGCTTCGATCAATGCAGCGATCTTCTTTCTTGTATGATGATGTATCAATGTATGCGCAACCAGAAAAGATATAGGGATCTAAAGTTTCACAAAGAATAACAACCCTAATATCTGCAGATTCAATTCTCTATTCTCAAGTAGAGTATAACTTACTCTCTAATTGAATTTAAATTTAACTTGAGAAAGAGAATTGAATAAGCTAAAATAAAATAAGAATTACCACACAATTAGCTTAAGGAGGACCTAAGTTTCTCTCTTTGCTTGAGGATGATTTATCATATTTTTTCATATTGAAAATAATGAGAGAGGTCTCTATTTATAGCCAAAGGATTTAGAACTTCAATCAGCTTAAGAACAACTTCGGCTGATTGGATTTTAACGATAATGTTCCAACAACTATTGAATTTTGGGGGATAAGATATATAAAAAATTTGACTGACCCCAACGAAAATTCAGTTGGCCGAATCCCCTTAAAATATGAATTTTTCCATTGTTAGAAAGTTGACCTGAAACACCTTAGGGCTATCCAGAGCTAAGTTCGTCTGGCCAGACCCAGGGTCGGTGTGAGACCTGTATCCTATCCCATACCATTCCATATGCCTCTGCGGTCCTCCTGGTTGAATTCTGGTGACCCGCGATCTATTATTGGCATTTGCACATGATCCTAAGTTGTGTCTCGTATATCAAAGTTGGCTCAACCTGAGACTGGTATCCTTGCGACCATACCGTCGCCGTGGTTCTGATGCCGCGTCTCGCGCGCTGAGGCGATATTCGGGCTAGGAGATGTGGGTCTGCGTTCAGTTCGAGGAAAACGCCATGCATTGTAAATTCCAAGAGAATGTCCCATCAATCACTTCAAATGTCACATCAATCCATCAATCAATGTCAAGTACAAGCAACCCATACCCTACCCTTACCTCTCTCTTACATAAGTACCCTAAAGTTAACAAGCACCTTACCTCTCATGTCACTCCAGCATCCCTCTCTCCCATCACTTCTCTCCCATCACCTCTCTCTCTCTCTCTCTTATTCTCCAAGCAACCGTCCATGGCTTCCATGGGAGAGAAGCTAGTGTGGCCCACCTTCCTACCATCGAATCCCATCCTCCATGATCAATCTCAACCGTTGAAATTCTTTCTTGAAGCTCTAACATGAATTGGCGGAAGAAGGAAGAGGAGATCCAAAGGTGGGTGATTTTATTTATTGATTTTGATGATTTGAGGGCCCACTTGTATTGGGACCCATCTTGATAGATGGTTTGTATCAAGAGGGGCCCATAGTGGCGGGGCACCTCCCCTACTCCGATTCTCTCTCTCTCTCTCTCTCTCTCCTCTTTTTCCTTGATTGCATGGGCCACCTTAAATGTGTGTTTCGCACCTGCACCGTCTATCTTGACGGTGCCATGTGCGGCTCCACCTTGATGTATTTATTTTGTCCTACACTGCCCATCTGGATGACGCAGGTTTGGGGTGCACTGTGATGTATGGGTTATACCCACACCGTTCATCTGATGGTGGAAGCCCACCATGATGTATATGTTTCAGATCCGCACCGTCCATCATCTGGACGGTGGGTTTGATCGTGTGGCGTGTGTAATATCTGGACCGTCCATCTAATGGACGGTCAGCAGCTCTGCTGTTATTGACATTAGCGAATTTGTGGGTCCCCTTTTTGATGCACCACCATCCGTGCTAAGCACGTGGGGCCCACCTTAATGACTTGTGTGGCCCACCTCCTTATGGGGCCACCATGATGTGTGTGACTCATCCCCACCATCCACTGTTAGGGACGGTGGGACCCACCAAACGCTGGACGTACCCCTTTGTATAATATATATATGTATGTATATTACATATTATTTAATAATATAATATTATATTATGCAGGCCCCACGTGGGCCACACCATGATATATGCCTTCATCCACACCGTCCACTACCTGGGACGGTGGACCCACCTCACCTAAACTGAGGTAATTCAAATCTCAGATGGGCCACCACGTGGACTCCAGCATGATGTATGTGTTTATACACACACACACCATCCATCTGGATAGTGTTGTGTAGGGCCTGCCATGATATAATGTTTCGTCTGCACCGTCCAAGGTGCTGGACGGTATTGTGGACCCCATCCTGATGTATGTTTAATCTGTGCTGTCCATCTACTAAGGATGGTAGCCCCTAATGCATGTGTTCTAACATCCAAGCCGTCCATCTGCTTTAGTCGTGGGACCCTCCCACACGTGTCACACGTGTGGGGTGGGACCCACCCTGATGGATGTGTCTTATATCCACATTGTTTGTATTTGGACGGTGGTGTAGCCCACCATGACTTATGTATTTTATGATCATCATCCATCTGGACGTGGTGGACCCCTTCCTTCTCACACGTGATGTGTGGATTTGATCCACACCGTCCATCAAGTGGACTCCACTATGATGTATGTGTCTTACCTGCACCATCCAGTAGGTATGGATGGTGAGTACGCACTTTGAGGTATGCTTTATATCCCAGCCGTCCATTTGATGGCTGGTCCAGCAGCTATTGCTGTTGTATAGATGACAGTAAGTTCCGTGGGACCCACCCTGCACGTGTGGGGGTGGGGACCACCTTGATATCTATGTTTTACACTAGCCGTCCACCTGTTTTGCCGGATGGGACCACCACGATGTATTTATTTCATCCACACTATCCAGATTGTGCTGGATGGTGCTGGACAATGTTTGGACAGTGCTGATTTATATGGACAATTAGTGAGCCATGTACCCCAGAGAATGATAGTGTACAAGCACCTGCCACTATTGAAATGATTTTAGATGTAATCCAAGGGCCTACCATTGATGCATGTATGGTATATCTATACCATCCATTGATGCGGCCCACTTGATGTGTATGAGGCCCAGGTGTAGGGCCCACCTGTGATGTATATTAGACCTATGTGTAGGGCCCACATGTTATGTATTTGAGGCCCATGAGTAAGGCCCACCTGTTGTGTATATAAGGCCCATTGATGCGGCTCACTTGTTGTATTTGAAGCCCATGGGTTGCGGCCCATTATGATGTACTGAGGCCCATGGGTCGTGGCCCATTGAAATGTATACTCGGCCCATATGTTGTGGCCCATTGTGATGTATTTTGACCTATTTAGTGAGGCCCATTGTGATATATTCCTGCTCATATGATGAGGTCCATTGAGATGTATTTCCGACCCATGTGATGCGGCCCATAGCGATGTGCATTAGGCCCATGTGATGCGACCCACTTGATGTATGAGACCCTTGTGTGAGGTCATGGGCCCACAATATGTTTGGCTCTACGTGGGCCACATATTGGGAGTAATGTTGGTTAAATGTCTACATTGTGGGCAATGATGGTTAAATGTCCACATTGTAACCTTCCCTTAGGCCCTTTATCGAGGTCGATCATCAAGGCTGATTATCTAGGTCGATTCCAATTGTTGAGCCGATTATCGAGGCCAAATCTGATTGTTGAGGCCGATTGTCGAGGCCAATTCAGATTATTGAGGCTGAATCGATTGTTGAGGCCTATTGTCAAGGCTGATTCCGATTGTCAAGGCCGATTTCGATTATTGAGGCCGATCATCGAGGCCGATTCTAATTGTCGAGGCCGATTCCAATTGTCGAGGCCGATTCTGATTATCAAGGCCAATTCCATTTATTGAGGCCGATTCTGATTGTCGAGGTTGATTCCAATTATGGAGGTCGATTTTGATTGTTGAGGCTAATCTTCGAGGCCGATTGTCGAGGATGATTCTAATTGTCGAGCCGATTTCGATTATCGAGGCCGATTTCGATTGTGGAGGCCGATCATCGAGGTCGATTGTTGAGGCCAATTCTGATTGTCGAGGCTGATTTCGATTATCAAGGTCGATTCTAATTATCGAGGTCGATTCTGATTGTCGAGGCCGATTCTGATTGTTGAGCCGATTCTGATTATTGAGGCCGATTGTCGAGGTTGATTCCGATTATCGAGGCCGATTCTGATTGTTGAGGCCGATTCTGATTGTCGTGGCTGATTCCGATTGTTGAGGCCAATTCTGATTGTCAAGGCTGATTCTAATTATCGAGGCCAATTCCGATTGTTGAGGCTGATTGTCGAGGCCGATTCCGATTGTCAAGGCCGATTTTGATTATCGAGGTCGATTATGATTGTTGAGGCCGATTGTCAAGGTTGATTCCAATTGTCGAGGCCGATTCCAATTGTTGAGGCTAATTTTGATTGTCAAGACCAATTCCGATTATCGAGGCTGATTCCGATTGTCGAGGCTGATTCTGATTGTTGAGGCCGATTCTGATTGTCGAGGCCGATTGTCAAGGCCGATTCCGATTGCCGAGGTCGATTGTCGAGATCCATATAATGTATATGTGACCCATAGTTAAGGCCCATTGTGATGTGTATTCAACTCATATTTAAGCCCTAATATGATGTATATAAGGCTTATATGATGAGGCCCATTGTGGTGCATTTGAGGGCCAGGCGATGGAGCCCATTGTGATATATATTAGGCCCATGAGGGAGGCCCATTATGATGTGTATTAAGCTCTTGAGTGAGGCCCATGGTGTTGTATATTAGGCCCTTGTGTGAGGCCATGGGTCCACTATATGTTAGGCTCTATGTGGGCCATTCCTTGGTGGCAATATTGGTTAAATGTCCACATTGTCGAGGCCGATTGTTGATGCCGGTTATTAATACCGATTATAAGTATGTGACAACATAGCATCATGATACATGCCCATACGCATCATCTGCATGTTTAATATGAGATGTGATTGACCATTGGATATGTCATAATATAGATGATTTTTAGGACTCCCTGATAGGCAGAGTTATCCCACATAAGCACGCAGTATGCGCAGGATTGATGCATGATTGGACTGCATGACTCATGCATATTGCATTATGTGTTGTGATTGTTGTATGCCCTAGTGACATCAGGGTCGTAGCCTCCACAGTCATATCGTGGATGGCCAGATAGGACACTGAAAATTTGTTACTAGCATCGGGCTGTCATAGATGACCCTGGGTGAAAATTCCTAAACCCTCTTAGTACCAGAGGATGCCCTAACGTTGAGACCGAGTAGATATATATGAACGCATGAGGGCCATATACCAGTAGGCCACGTCTTCCACTGTATCGTGGTTGGTTGGGAGGGGGTGTTGCCTTACCCACTTAAGGGAGTAGGCATAACTAGGTTGAGTCTGACCAGCTCGTGAATGAGTCCGCTATCGACGATCTGGGCCAGTATTGGTAGGCAGATAGTGAGGTCTCTTCCACTTACCCAGTTATGTGCTTGATGGGGTGGCAAGCTGGTGTGGAGTGTACTAGACCCCTGTGATGATTCCAGAGATGTATAGTACTGATATATGGACTTATTGAGCAGGAGTTGCATACTCATTGATTCATTCACTATCCACTCGGGCTGGTGGTGCGCAACTATTTATTATGTATACATTCGTAATGGCCAGGATTTCGATTGGGGCGCACGACTAACCTGAGATCAGGAGTTTACCACATTGAGTCTGACTATCCAAATTAGGTATGGGACTAGTTTGGATAAAAGTCCCTTGTGATGGACTCCATAGCCTGTGATACTACGTACTATCATCCCGACTTCACACTCCAGCTTGGTCATTTCATTCGCATCGCATATTACATTACATTCGTAGGCATATGGCATTTTGGGTTGTTATGTTTCTGTACTTATATGGCCTAGATAGACTTAACAGGATTTACATATTGCATTATAGCCTCAGCATCTGATATTTGGCTCTCTTTGACTCCTCATTTGTGTAACTGATCTATATTGCGTACTCTGATATTGTATAACTCGTGGACTTACCAGTATATTTCCGCTTACTCTGATGTCGTATCTTGTTAGTATTTCTGTTTATTCCATTGTATGATTTATGGCATATATTGCATACTTGGCACTTACCTTGTGCACACACTTTCACCACCCTCTAAGCTTTCTATAAGCTTATGCACGATAGATGCGTGCAGGTGGCGTCAGGTTGTGGCAGCGTCGAACTTGGAGCGTGCAGCAAACTTTTGGAGCTTTGATTTTTAACATATGTATTTCCCTTTTAGCACTATATTCAAATGTTTATATTAGTGGATATAAGATGATGATGTTGCCTTTGTGATTTGGGTAAACTTGTGGTTATGCTTGTTATGAAACAAATGTACGTTAAAAATCCTCCTTGTAGGATCCCAGGATTGGAATTTGGCGTATGGACGTTGGAAGCCGAGAATGGGGTACAACGGAGGCTGTCGACACCGGATTCGGCAATCAGGATTCCTGTGAATTCGATTTTCAGGTTTGAGGTGTGACAGTCGGGCTGACTAAAATTGCAACAGAATTTTCTTTTCGATGGTGTTGTAAACTTAGCCAAGGCTGAGGTTAGGTTGGCTGATCTAGAGATTGGGTTGGTCAAACATTAGAAAATTTACATAATAAACTTTTACATTTTAACATATAAGGGCCATGGTAAAAAAACTATCCTATGGTCATATCCTTGGGTCATTTTACCTGATGGTTGGCATACACATTGATCTTTCACTTGTAACCATACAAAATATTCTATTCTTGTGATGTTTAGCCAATCTTCATGAAGTGTCGTAGAGGATTGAAGTGTGCTGAAGATCCAACCAGTATTTTTTCTATGAAATTTGACAACTACATGTGTGCTTAGAATATAAGAACTTACAATCTCCCCCTTTGTCAATTTCATGCCAAAACATACATACATATCATATCATAAAAAATTACATTAAATAAATGGACTCAACCATCAACGTAAAGGTTCAGATCAAATTCTTTTTTGAAGATAAACTCTGCACACCACTTGTTGCTCTACTGCTCCCCCCGAGACATGCTCAAGAAAGAAAAAAAAAATAATCTTATTTTCCAATATGCATAAGATTCAAGATTTTCATTTTTTTTCCATAATATATATCAATCAATAAATCACTCTCCCCCTTTTTGTCACAAGCTGACAAAGGAAGGTTTAAACAAAGGAAGCAGTAACATATATGCAAGTTAATTTAGGCACATTAAAGAGAATTAACTTACTAAGAAATCGAACATTATAGGTATCAAGTATCAAGTATCAAGAAGTGCCACACCAAACTAAATATAAGTTATTACAGGCCAAATTGTTCACAAAGTCATTCAGATTTAGAGGATGATGGGGTAGGCATCTCGGGATCAATTATTTTTAAACTCTTGCTAAAGCGATGGAGGTACTTTTTCATGTACTTCATATTCATTTTCTGATTTTGATCAAGATATTCCTGAGACACATGCACAACATCCATCCTCTACTCTAAAGATGATAACATTTCATTTAAATTAGAAGGTTAAAAGTCAGATCTTATACATCTTATGCTGATTCTTCTTCTAATTCATCAAAAATATCATCCATGTTTACTTTGCCTTCTTGCCTTTCCTCTTGATCTCCATGTTGCTCAGGTAGAGGCAATAGGTTCATCATAGGACGATCGGAAGAATTAAATGGAAATTCGGATTTCAGTGCCTCAATTGACAATATTTTGATACAGAATTGTAATGCAAGAGATATCATAAGATGAGCAAAAGGAAGGGAACCATGTTTAGGATGCATGTGATACTGAATAATGGAATAGAAAATCAAAGAATGAAGAGAGATTTTAACACTAATAGCAATAACTTGAAGAGTGCGAACCATAAATGGAGTAAGATCGATCGTATTCCCTGCTCTAGGATAAACATTTAAAGTAAAAATTCTATGGAGAACATGGTATTTTGGGAATAATCTACTAATAGGTAAGGCATTAACTTATCTTCATGCTACATTAAAACCACATAAGACAAGAGAAATGGTCTCTTTTTCTGAGTTAGAAATTTTATCAGAAAGAGTTGCTATAGGAATCCCATCTTCTGCCATATCAATTTTCATTAACAATGTGATATTGATAGTTATAACAGATACGATTTCTTCTAAAAATTTCACTTTAAAGAATAATTCACTTTCAACAGAAATTTCAGAAATTGATACATACATTCCTTATATAATGGACCAGTAAGTTGTCCCGCCCCATTGTAGAATTTTTTCCCATCCTACCTTAGATAGGAGATAAAAATACCATATTCATCAATATGACTTAGATTTATAGAACGCTCTATGATGATTCTACTTGTTCTAAAATCCCGAAGGTTTTCGGGGTCATCCTCCTATGGCCGTATGGACTGCACATCCTGTGGATAAGTTCTGGATGAGGAACCAGCTTGTACTTTGCGTACAACACTTTTGGATCTAGGTTCTATGAGTTTAAACTAGAAGAAATCAAAAGAAAATCAAGAATAGAGAAAGAATAAGATCATATTTTTTAAGAAAAACCCACCACAAGGGTTTCTAGATTTAAGAAAATTAACACAAACAAGATGCAAGTACAAATAGGAACTCAAATCTATCATAAAAATGACTCAAATGCACTTACAAGGGAGTAATGGAAGATGGGTTGGTCTAATGGAGCACTGGATAGCGACGAAGATGAAGTGAAATTTGGGAAAAATGAAAATTTTCACCTTTTTAAGGGGTTCACCTACTACTCGGCTGGTCCAGTTCATATTCGGCTAGCCAAATTGGTCGATCACTGACTAGCTGGCCGAAAAATCTAAGAACTTTCCATTTCATCATTTTTTCCTTTTACATATTATTTTCTTTAAACAAATAATAGAGAAATAATGATAGAAGAAAAATAAAGTAAACAAAATTATAATCATTAAACAAAATCATTTGATAAAGCATAATTCAATATTATGCCTTAAATTTGAGAATTTAACACTGTTGAGTGGCTTAGTCAGGATATTTGCAAGCTGCGTTTCAGTTTAAATATATTCCAGTATAATCATTTTTTCTTCAACCAATTCTTGTATATAATGATATCTTATGTCAATGTGTTTTGTAAGAGTGTTTAATAAGATTTTTTGATATATTAATTGCACTTGTGTTATCACAATATAAATTCATTGTATTTTGAAATATGCTGTAATCAACTAGCACACGTTTCATCCACATAAGCTAAGTACAAGCATTCCCAGCAGTGATATATTATACTTCTACAGTGGATAAGGATATAAAGTTTTACTTTTTAGTCATCCAGGATACTAGGCAGTTTCCAATATAGAAACATCCTCTACTTGTGAATTTCCTATCATTAACATTTCCTACCCAGTTTGCATTAGTGTATCCTGCTATTTGAATATATGTATCATGTGGATACCATAAACCAAGATTAGCAGTGCTCGCAACATATCCAATTATCCATTTGACAGCTAATAAATATAATTCTTTAGGGTTAGATTGATATCTAGATTGAAGAGTCAATTGTTAGGGACATTTTAAATGAAAGATCCGGGGGCTGCAAATAACATTCTCAGCATAGATATAGATAGAGACAGATAGATAAACATGCTACAATTATATCAGACAGAGTACCTTGAGAATGTATTGGTGAAGTTTAGGATTGACAAGGCTAAGACAGTTAGCACACCATATGCTATTCAATTCAAGTTTTCTTTGGAGTAAAGTCCCATTAAAAAATGAAGAAAGGTAGGTTATATCTCATATGGCCTATTCGAGTCCAATTGGCAGTGTTATGTATACCATGGTCTCTACGAGACTGAATATTTCACATGTAGTCGGTGTTGTGAGTAGATACATGTCAAACCTTGGTAAATAATATTGTGAGGCAATGAAATGGCTACTTCATTATCTATGAGGTACAATGGACTATATCTTGACATTTTAAAAATCAAAGGGAGAGCTAGATGGCTATTTTGATTCAAATTATGCAAGGATTGTGAATAATAGATGGTCGACTTCTAGTTACTCGTATGTATTAGTGGGTGGAGTAGTTAGTTGGATATCAAAGCTTTAGTCCGTAGTTGCTCTTTCAATAATAGAATCTGAGTATTTGGCAGTAACAGAAGCATTCAAGGAAGGTGTTTAGTTATGTGGAATGATGAACAAATTTGGGCTTCAATAGGAGGCCGTGCCGGTTAATTGTGATAACAAAAGCGTGATTAATTTGGTGAAGAATTCGATTTACCATTTTAGAACTAAGCTTATTGATATTTTTTACCATTTTATCTGATATGTGGTTGAGGAAGGTGATGGCACTCTAGAGAAGATCCACACGAGCATGAATCCGACAAATATGTTGATAAAGGTTTTTCCCATAGAAAAGTTTCGATTATGCTCAACTTCTCTGGGTTTGGCGAAAGGTTGATGAAGACGGAGTGTACACGAGAAGTAATGGCAATGAGGAGGCTATGATGGAGGTGATTAGAGATGGAGTTTTGAGCCGTGGTTCATGACAATTTAAGATATGGCGGAGATTGTTATCAAATGTCTTAAATTTGTCTATAACTAGGCCTGTCGATGGCATTGACTGACCACTTGATCCCATTGAGCAGCTGTCGATCCCATCGACAGTCCATTCAATCTGATCGAGAAAATCTCAATTTATTCCCTTTACTTGCTAGATAGTTTGTGAGTCCGAATTGATATGATTGAAGGTGACTTCAATCTCATTGAAGGGCCTTTGACGGCTATCGATCCCATCAATGGAAGCATGTGGTTTTGCGGAACTGCATGAATTATTTCCTATTCTAAGTGCGACACTATATATGAGTGTAATTTCGAGATTTGGGTTTATTCTAAGTATTCCTAAGCTATTTTAAGGAGGGCTAAATATTTTCGGGGGCTTAGGGAAGGTGAAAACGAGAGTTTTCAGATTATTGCAAGTGATTCCATCTCTTGTACTTTTGCTCTCATAGTGATCGCTGTCGTTTTGTGCTGTGGTTTTTTCTTGCAGGGGTTTTTCCAAAAATTATGTGTACTTTGTGATTGCTTGATTTTGTTTGCTTATTATTGTGTGATTCAAATTTGGCGTTTTCTTACACAGATTCCTAACAGAGACACCTCAACAGAATGGCTTCGTTGAATGTAAGTACAGACACCTCAACAGAATGGGTTCATTTTATGTAAGTACAGACACCTCTTTGAGGTAGGTCGAGCCTTGCGATTCCAGGTACATCTTTCCTTATCTTTTCATAAAGAGCTTGTTTTGACTACCACTTACCTAATCAACCGCATACCCACTCCTAACTTGTATGGAAAAGCTCCATATGAAATACTCTTCAAATGCCAACGAATTATGATTATCTTCATGTATTTGGATATTTATACTATGCTCACACACTTAACACCCATTGTCACTAGTTTTTCCTTGTGTTTTCAAATGTATTTTTATTGGATATCCTTTTAATCAATGTGGCTATAGAGTGTATGACCTTGAACGGAAATGTAATTTTACTTTTCGGGATATTACCTTTATTGAAACCACATTTCTCTTTAAAGAAACTCTTACTGCATCTCACACCTCTCCTCCCCTCATTACTATGCTCATTTCTGAACCACACCTTGGTATTTGATTTTCAAACTCTAAACCTCAATAATCATCCACCCAATGTTTCCCCGTCTCCATTGTACCCATCATATCATCAAATGACCCTCCCACCTCATAGATTATATTTGTACCACCCTTCCACAACCTCCATCTCCTAGTACACCACCTCCGTAACCCTCTGCAGTAGTCTTTATCCTCCTTTTAATAATCTATTTTACGATTAATTTTCTCCTAATCATCTAACTCTTCTTTATACCATATCTTATAATGATGACCCAACATCTTTCTCTCAAGTGTAAAAGATCCCCATTGTCATGAAGCAATGGTAGTTGAAATCCAAGTTTCAGAGTATAACAATATATTACCTTTCAATATTTACCTCTAGGGAAGAAAGCTATTGGCTGCAAGTGGGTGTACAAAGTCAAATACCGTAGTGACGATTCCGTTGAATGCTTTAAAGCACACTTGGTAGCAAAATGTTACAATCAAACTGAAGTTTTAAATTGTCATGAGATGTTTGCACCTAGTGCTAAGCTTGTCATTGTTCATTGCCTCTTGGTTGTGGCTATCATTCATCATTGGACCCTTCACTAGCTCGACGTCAACAACACATTTCTTTGTGTCGATTTGCATGAAGAAGTTTATATGCCAATTCCTCCTAGTTTCTTGAAACAGGGGGAGAAAAGTGTTTGTCATCTCCACGAGTTACTCTATAGCCTCAAAGAAGCTTCACAAAACTGGTTAAAAAAATTCTCTTATAGTTATAGAAGCTGAATGTTATAATCAAACTAAAGGTTTATATATCATGAGATGTTCACACCTGTCACCAAGCTTGTCATCATTCGTTGCCTCTTAGCTGTGGTTGTCATTCATCACTAGACCCTTCACCAACTCGATGTTAACAATGAATTTCTTGAAACATGGAGAGCAACACATTTTTCATCTACATAAGTTACTCTATGGCCTCAAACAAGCTTCATAGAACTGGTTTGAGAAATTCTCCTACACTCATAGAAGATTCATATCACTAGTCACTCGCAGTTATTCCTTATTCACATGATCAACTGAAACTATCATCACTGTCTTTCTTGTTTATGTCGATGATATCATTTGACAAGGAAAAATCTCTCTTCCATTTGTCTTAAAAGTCTTTCTCCATACTAAGTTCTACATTAAAGATCTTGGTTATTTAAAATGCTTTTTAGGCATTGAGGTACCTCGGTCACCTAGGGAATTTTTTTAAAGTCAACGTAAGTATGCTCTGGACATTCTCAATGACAATGGTCATCTTAAAGATTGACTTGCCTCATTTTCTATATAACAAAATCTTCATTTGAAGGATGACCATGGTTACCTCCTTCTGAACTCTACTACATATTGATGACTTGTTGGGCATCTCATTTACTTAGCCATCACCAGATCGGTCATTTTTTTATTCGTTCAATATACTTAGTTAATTCATGCACATGCCACGCCAACCCCATCATGATGAAGCTATTTAGGTTTTACAATATCTTAAGTCTTCTCCTGACAACAAATTTTTTTATTCCTTTGATAACTCTCTTCAACATTCTGCTTACTCAATTTTAATTAGGCAGTTGTGCACAAATACGATGACCTACTACTCGATGTTTCACTATGGTATACCACATTCTCCTTTCCTGAAAAATAAAAAAGTAGACTACCATTTCACATTCGTCTACTGAGGCTGAATATTGAGTCATGGCTAATGACACATATGAAATTATTTCGCTTAAATCCCTTGTTCATTATCTCGGGGTTCCACATTCCTAACCCTAGAGCCTTCATTGTGACAATTGAGCCACTCTTCAAATTGACAATAATCCCATTTTCTATAACAACATGAAGCATATAGAGATTGATTGTCACATTGTTTGAAAAAAAATATTTTCAGGTATCCTCTACTCATGCTTCGTGCCTTCCCAACTTCAACTTGTGGATGTCTTCGCCAAGGTACTCGGGCAGGATGATTTTCATCTAATAATTGACAAGTTGGGTGTTACAGATCTATGTGCACCAACTCTAGGAGGGAGAGTATTAGGTAGCTCATTAATCTACTACCTTTTATTATTGATGTCTTAAATTTGTCAGTAATAGGGGTCTGTCGATGCCATTGATAGACCACTTGATGCTATCGAGCAGATGCTTGATGTCATCGATAGATGCCTGATCCCATCGAGAAAGTTTAGAAAATCCATATTGGTTGCTAGAACATTTTAGTGTTTTTACTCGATGGAATCAAAGGAGTTCAATGCCATCAACAGATCCTCGGGTTGTGTCGATGCCATCAAAGGTCCCATCGAAGATGTGTGCAAAATTGCGTAAGTGCATAAGTTGTTTCCTATTCTGGTTGTAACAATATATATAACAAGTGTAACCATATTTTGGGAGATAAAGATGTTTATTAGGGCTTTCTAATTCATTCTTAAGGGTTCAAGGGCATAGCTAGGGTTTGAGTAAGGAGATTCTAGGCTTGTTTGAATTGGTAAGACTCCATCTCTTGTAATTTTTTCTTTCATAGTTCATTACTCGTTGCTTTGTGTTATAGTTTTTTCCCATAAGGTTTTTTCCATGTAAAATTTAGATTGTTCTTGTTTGGACTTGGTTGTGCAATTGCATGTACTTTGCTTGATTCGTTTATGAGTGTTTTCATGGTTTCCAACAAGTGGTATCAGAGATAACGTTGGAAAGAAGATTGAATATGAAAGCAAGGTATTGGAATCTAACCTAAAGTTTGATATAGAAAAACACTTCGGTAAATTTTTTTTTGAATAATGAAAAGTTAAGATGACCGGTATCCCAGTTCAGCAAGGATTAGGCGAACCTCTCCTTGAAAAGCGATCAGAATATATGATAAAAGAAGAATTGAACAAGATGGATAAGAAAACTAGAACCTGTATCTAATTGTGCTTCATAGATGAAGTGCTTTATAATGTTATGAGAGAGAAAACTGTAGAAAGTACATGGGCAGAATTAGAAAATATCTATATGAAGAAATCTCTTTAGAATCATTTGTACTTGAAGCTATAATTGTTCAATGTAAAGATGATAGAGAGGGCTAACTTTGAGGCCCATATTAGTAACTTTAATAGGTTTATTTACAAATTATTGGATGTGGAAGGGATGATGAAAGATGAGGATCATGCATGTATACTATTGAATTCTTTTCCAACTTCGTATGAATCATTCAAGAACTCTTTGTGCATCGGTAAAACGACCATCTGTATTGAGACCATTATCTCAACCCTTCAGTTGAAGGTGATGAGAAAGAAAAATAGTGACATGTGTGCTTCTACAGATGCACTAGTTACGAGTGGGACAGTGGATCTTCACGATCGAGGTCTAAATCCAAGGGCAAGGGCAATGGCAAGTTGAAGTGCTGGAATTATAGCATATCAGGACACATGTAGAAGGATTGTCAAAATCCTACGTTAAGAAAGGAGAATTTAGATAGTTCTTTTAGGGAAGCTAACACTACAGAATGTAGTGAAGAAATGAATGGTAGTGATGTACTGACCGCATTAAAATCTGAGTACTTTGATGAAGAATATATTTTAAATACGGGGCTTTGTACCACACGACCCCTCATCAGAGTTGGTTCACCAGTCACAAAAAGTGTGATGGTGGCTAGGTGTTTATGGGCAATGATAATGCTTGTAAAGTGGTAGGTGTTGGATCATTGTGCATCAAGATGTTTGATGACATGAAGCATATCTTGACCAAAGTGAGACACGTTTCTGATTTGAGGAAGCTTATGATATTTATGGGAGCATTCGAGGCTCTTGGGTACAAATTCACTAGTTTTGATCATGTCCTTAAAGTTTCAACGGGGGCTCTCATTGTCATGAAGGCACAGAGGAATGGAAACCTTTATAGGTTAATTGAGAGTACTTCATCAGGTAGAGTTGCAATTTCTATAGTTGATTCCACATCTACATGTATGTGGCATGCATGCTTAGACTACATCAGCAAGCGGGGCATGAAGGAACTTTCTGACCATTGTTTATTTCTACTTTTAAAATTATTGATTTTAGTATATGCAAGCATTATATATGATCGAACCCAAGGGTTGACAACCTCAAGTATAGGGTTACGATGTAGTAATAAATCGGTAAGACCAAGGTTGATCCATAGGAAATTTAATGAGGATATTCTAAGACTTTAATCTAAAAAGAACGTTGGTCTGGGTTTTTAATCCAATGAAATAGAGTTGTAAAAGCAATGATAAAAAGCACTAAGAATCCTGAAATCTCCAATCAATAGACCTTGAATTTAATTCGTCATCTCGATTTGATAACTCAACTAGAACTGATTTCAATATGTTCTTATCGGAAGATAACACATTAATATCAATCGAAAACATCTAATATAGATTAAAATTATGATATGCTTTATCTCTCTTGAAGATCTACGTAATCACATCGTAGGGAATAAAACTCATAATGTACCTGGAGGTGATAATAAATCAAACAACTTTATAGATTGATTCTTTCCCCAATATAGTAATTCAATCACATCCAATCACAATTCAACATAAAAACCTTAACTTTTATTGAAGAAACAAATTAAACATCAAATATCCATCAAAAGGTTCATCCGTTAGCCTTAGCTAAGCTATCAGCCAATCAAAGGCATGATTGAACTAAACTCAAAAAGAAAAACATAAAAACTAACTAGAATCAAAGGATTAGAGGACTTCTTGGAAGCTCTATAACTCCTTGCTCCATCTCTTCTTCCTCGAAATTACGGTAATGACTGCACTAGTAGAAGTAGGAATAGGTCAAAGTGTCCTAGAGGAGGGTGAATAGAACTTTATAAAATTTATGATGATTTAAAATCCCATTAACAAAATCCTGATTTAACAAGTAACTATCAAGATAACGGTAATTTAACACTAATGTTTCTAAGCCAAATAGAGGATCCAATCATAAGACTATCCAGTATTTAAACAGTATGCAATCTTAGTCTATGATGAATGAACAATGCAATTATGTGTGTGTGTGGGATGTGATTCTTATCAGTTCTAAATAATCATATTAGCAAGCTTTATGAGAACATTTAAAGTAAACACAAATAGTAAGGTGAAAATATCAATCCCAAACATAGTCGTTTATAGTGGTTCGGTTACGTGCCTACTCCACTTTCGGCCGACGCACTCAACCCTTGAGTGTACCGGATCTCACTAAATGAGGTTTTAAATCAGGTTCACCTCTAACCTTCACAACCTACACAAGGTTGACTCTAGGACCTACACAAGGAACCTAGACATGTCTACACAAGACACAAATTTATGCCCCATACAAGAGCAAGGGTCAACACACAACACTTGAGTTTTATGCTCTACACATGAGCAAAGGATCCACACAAGGAACCTAACCTTTTAGACCACACAGGCCAATGATCCACTCAAGGAACCTAACTTTTAGGCCATATATGCCAAGGACCTATACTAAGGACCTAAGTATATGCTCTACAAGAGCAAGGGTCAACACATAATACCCACACGTACTCTTCCGTCGGAGGCCTCCTCTGAGGACTTGAAAGGGGTGAGAATCACCTATGACCCAACCCTACATAAAGAAATGATCAGCAGGGTCTTTGGACTCTAATGACTTACAGATAAGTAGATAAGCCCCATTAAGCACGTTGATGAAGATCTCCTCCTTTGATGATGAAGAATCTTCAGCTCCCTTGAACCCAACACTGATGATGCTTCGATGTATGACGACGGGTTGGGTCAAGTCTATATTGGTAATTACTCTATTAAATGATAATCATTAAAGAGACAGAGTAATTCTAAGATCTTAGGCATTCAAGGGATCCCAACTTAATGATTTGCCATTAAGGTGGTAGCTGGAAGATCCTTGAATGCGGAAGTTCATTCACCAATCCACTCTATTGAATGTCAATGATTAGGGTGGATTAAGGAATGAACTCCCATGAGAAAAGGGGCTTAGGGTAGATGATATGTAATTACTCTCTCAAAGCTCTCTTACTTTTTCTCAATACAACAACCAAAAGCAAGCTCTCCTTAGGCAAAAAGATCTACCGGTAATAAAATAGTCAAATTTTTAATAGAGTTTGATGTCATTGAATAGGCTCGATATCATCAAACGTATACTTTCGATGATGTCGAAGGTCCGTTTGATGATACGAACTCAACTATCAAATGTAACTGGATCTTTTTGACCAAGGCACAATGATATCGAACATGCTTTGATGGCATCGGCATTTGAACACCGATTTCATTGTCACATGGTTTGATAACTCGACAATGAATACATGAGAGCAGGCTGGACTTGAAACTGACTGGCTTCGATATTATCGAGCCTCCCTCAATATCATCGAATTTCAAATGTCGATGATATTGATACCCAGTTCGACACATCGATCTTTTTCAGAAGATTTTCCTGTAAACTCACTGGACAATCCTTTGTCCAATTTCGATGTTATTGACCTGTTTTCGATATTATCGAACTTTGAGTATTGATTTTATCGGGAGTGTCTCGATTCCTCGAACATATCCAGAAGATTTTTCAAAAAGCTCGTTGGACTAGTTTAGTCCAAATTCGATATCATCGAAGCTCTGTCAATATCACCAGAATTTGAGTTCCGATGACATCGAGGCTTGCTTCGAGATATCGATACATATATGATTTGCCTCAATAGCACGCTAGACACAAACTGAGCAGTCTCGATGTTATCGGTATTTGAATGTCATTGATATTGAAGAGTTCATTGATACATCGAGAAAGTTTATCCAAGGATCAAGTTGGTTGCTGGACACAAGATGTCCTCAATTCGATGATATCGACTACTTTTTGAGGACATCGATAACAGGTGTT
The DNA here is from genome assembly GCF_029962835.1 of Magnolia sinica. NCBI lineage: Eukaryota > Viridiplantae > Streptophyta > Magnoliopsida > Magnoliales > Magnoliaceae > Magnolia > Magnolia sinica. Next base: position 25,412,767 of record NC_080591.1, on the reverse strand, counting down.
CGATCACATCGATGTGATATTGATATATTAAGAAAGGTTGAAAACTTAGAAATTTTCTTGTTTTGCAAGATAAGTTTTCATACTCAAACACCTATGTTGTTCTACTCATGTTAAGGTTTTATATGCTTGGGTGTTTTAGGACATGGGATGTGAGGCTTAATTTACCTTTAACGAGTTTAGAGCACACATCTAGTTGAGGCAGACGCTTGATTGATCTTCCTGTGGGGCTCACTTGACTTACTGACTCAACACTCACGCTAATTGACAAACCAGGGCACTTTCATACATTAATTCATACTTATGAAGGCTTATAACACCTCTTTAAATAAAAATTTTTGCACCGACTTGAAACTGACTCCAAATTACGCACTTTGGTTACGCTTCGGATGCAATCAAATGTAGCCTTTAGTCGCATCGAACATATATTCGGTCACACCGAATTAGTTCTTAGTTGCAGCTAAATTTCTCTAATTTTTATTTGAAGTCTCTGTCTCCCTTAGGTCACACCAAACCTGGCTTCGTTCACACTTAAAGTCAAGCTAGATTAAGTATGAAACTCACAGTTTGTTGATGTACAATTCAATGTACATTTGGTCGGACCGAACCAACCTTAGGTGGGATGAAACGGTCTGTTATTTCTGTTATTCGCACCATGTAATTTTTAGTCTTTTCTCCACCTTTTGTTCTTAGTTTTCTTGAATTTTTGGCATGTGAATTTTTCATTAATGACTTCCAAATCTCCAAGTCTTTTCTTGATTAATCTTTTGAGTTTTAATCCTTCTTCTTCGGCATGATTTCATCTTTGTTTCCTAGATTACCTTGTATGTACTAAATGGATGTTAATTAATCAATTAGGTACTTTGAATGCATAAAAACTATTGCAATTGAGAGAATAAATATTTAATATTCAGATATCATCAGTATATATGGTAAATAGTCAAGGTTGTCTTTTAAGAATGGGAAGCCTGTTTGTAACAGGGTTCTAGATTATGTGCATTCTGATGTGTGGGGGCCATCACCTGTAGTTTTTGATGGAGAGTCGTCATGGTTTGTCACATTCATTAATGATTATTTCAAAAAAGTGTGGGTTTTATTTTATGAAAAATAAATTCAACTTTTTCACCAACTTCAAACAGTGGAAGGCAATAGTGGAAAATAGTTAGGGTAAAAAATAAAAGTGTCAAGGACAGACAATGATGGATAATTCACTTCTAGGGAATTCAATCAGTATTGTAAAGATGAGGAATTGCGAGGCACAATATAGTGTGCCACACACCAAAGTAAAATAATGAACCTAAACGAATGAATCAGACTCTCTCGAAGAGGGCCCGATGCATGATCAATAATCCCGGGTTGGGTAAAGAATTGGGGATTGAGGTCATTAACATGACTTGTTACTTGGTGAATCGATCTCCTTCGTCCATCGAATGTAAAATTCTAGAGGAAGTGTGGAGTGGTTAGCAAGCATACTACTCGGGACTGCATGTATTTAGTTAAAATGCTTACTCTCACGTATGGTCAGTTGAGAGAGATAAGTTGGACCAAAGGGCTAAAAAGTACATCTTTATCTGCTATGACAATGGCGTGAAGGGGTACAGGTTATACGAACGGACTACATAGGAAATCATCCTTAGCAATGACGTCAAATTCAACGAAGGATCCTTGTTCAGTAAGGATAAGCACAAGGAAGTTGAAAGGTTAGTTGTGGATATTTAGATAGAGAGAGATTAGACACATGTTGATATTGAGACACATACATAAGTACAGGAGCAAGTGGAGGAGGCACATGTGATAAGGAATCCTTCATAGGATCATAGGTTACTAGTGAGATATAAGGATGACTCAAATGTTGCATTTGTCCACATTATTGATGAGGGGGATTCGTCTACTTTTAGGAGGCTCTTGATGAATGAGATATTAAAAAGGTAAAAGAAACGATGAATGATGAGATTGTAAGTGCTATATTGTATAAAGTACACTTCTGTTTGTCAAATTTTATTTAGACAAAACAACTTATGAAGTGGTCCGTCTAATGTGGATCAAGATGGAAAGCTCATGTCAAGTACTAGATTAAGTTGGAAAGTTCAAGTTAAGTAGTGGATCAAGATGAAAAGTTCAATAAGTTCAAGATGATTGAGTTCAAGTTCTACTAAAGATCTAGTAGAAGATCAAGCTCTATCTTTAACTACAAGCTCTATTGAAGAATCAAGTAGAAGAACACGTTCCATGAAGTTTAAGCATCCCATCTACTTCAATGTTCAGTCTTTTCAGGTATAACAGACCCTAGAAAGACCTTAGGCTTAGGTTCTTTCAAGACATAAACTTAAATGAGTTTTTATACTTATGTTAAGCTAAAGTTTGAATAGTCTAGGCTAAGGTTCGACTAGTCTAAGTAGTGGCTCGGCTAGTCTAAGATATTTTTGACCATTCCTAATTTGAACTTAGAAAAATGGATTTTTTTTTGGTTACTTTTTTGACCAGTCAAGCAGACTGCTCGACCAGTCGAAGAGAGGCCTTCGACCAGTCGAGGGTTGCTCGACTCAAAGTCCAGTAACTAAATTTTGGCACCCTCGACCAGTTAAACAGGGCCCTCGACCCGTTGAGCAGGGCCTTCAACCAGTCAAAGTTCTATTTTATCAGGTCGCGCTTAAATTTAAAAATTTGTTGGAATGAAATTCGGTTCTTAGACGAGTCGAAGTAACAACTTTTCTTCCTATAAATAGAGGCCTTCTCTCAATCCAAAAATATAATTCAAGCACATCAAATCCATCATCAAGAGAGATAGAAGCCCCTATTATACTAAAGTTATTGCATTGTATTTATAAAATTTTAAATAGCTTATTTGTTTTAATTCCTAGATCTCTTATTCTTTGAATTTCATTTTATAAAGAGAGTAGATACTCTTCTTTGAGATCTTGAGGAATTCAAACAAGTAGCCTTTGGTTTGAATATATTTAAAATCAATTTAGAATCTTGAACCATTGTCTATGTGACTGAACATTGAACAAACTACGACAAGAGAAGCGGTTTTACGGCTACATTGACTGATACATCTTCAAACGTGAAGATAAGTATATTGTCTTTTGCATTTTGGTTTTATCGAGATAGCTAAAAATGATCATTTGTTAGTTTGTTTGAGGTAGCTAGAAAATGTCCTGTATGTTGAAGGTCTAAAATATAACCTCCTAAGCATATCTCAAATCTGCGATAACAAACATAGTGTAAAATTTACAAATCATGGATTTGAGATTTCAAATGAGAAGGGAAGTGTGATAATAAATGGTTATAGGACTTTTGAAAATTGCTACATTATTAATGAGTCATGCTCTTCTAGTTTTTCATGTTACATGGTCCAATTAGACAAAATAGAACTATGGCATAAACGTCTTGGACATGTTAACTTTAGAGATCTTTATAGATTGAGCAAGAGAGATCAGATACGTGGCTTATCCAAATTAAAAAAGGTAGAAAAAATTTATGGTGCATGTCAGATTGGTAAGCAAATTAGGAGTAGTCACAAGAAAGCGAACTCCTTAGCCACAGTTAAACCTCTTGAACTACTCCATATGAACTTGGTGGGATCAACGAGAATAGAGAGTAGAGGTGGAAAGAAGTATTTTCTGGTTATTGTTGACGATTTTACCAGATATACTTAAGTAGCCTTCTTAAGAGAGAAATTAGATACTCTCAATGAAGTCAGTAGAATTCTAAAACGAATTCAGACTTAAAAAGAAGTACCTGTGATTAAAATTAGAAGTGATCATGGTATTGATTTTGAAAATAGCAATTTTGAGAAGTACCGTACTGACCATGGTATATCACATGAGTTCTCTGCTCCTAAGACACCTCAACAAAATGGAGTTGTTGAAAGAAAGAACTGAGTACTACAAGAAATGACCAATATAATGCTAAACAACATGAACTTAAGGAAAATTTATGGGCTGAGTTATTAATACTACTTGCTACATTATAAATCGTGTATATGTTAGAAAAGCAAAAGATAAAACAACCTACGAGTTATGATTTAATAAGAAGCTGACCGTCAAATATTTTCGGACTTTCAGAAATAAATGTTTCATTTTACATGACCGGGAAAATTTAGGAAAGTTCAAAGCCAAGAGTGATGAAGGAACATTCTTAGGTTATGCTCTAAATAGTCAAGCAAATCGTGTTCTTATCAATAGAATAGGAGTGATTTAGGAATCTATTAACACAGTAATTGACAATCATCTGATCACACCCGCACCAAGTCAAGATGATGATAAAGTCAATATTATAGAGAAACCTGACTCTTCATCTAAATCAGATAATACTGAATTAAGAACAGTTAAAGACCATCCTACTGATGAAATATTAGGTGACCCTCGTACTAGTGTTCAGACAAGAAGATAGTTAGAAAATATATGTAATTACGTCTGCTTCACTTCTCAAATTGAACCGGCAAATGTAAAAGAAGCACTTGCTGATGAAAATTGGATATTGGCTATGCAAGAAGAGTTAAATCAATTCATTAGGAATAATGTTTGGTATTTGGTTTCTAGACCTTCTGATAAACATATAATCGGAACTAAATGGATTTTAAGGAACAAATCTGATGAAATGAGAAATATTATTAGAAATAAGGCACGACTGGTTGTATAAGGCTACACTCAGATAGAAGTAATTGACTATGATGAAATCTTTGTACCAGTTGTGCGCCTTGAATCCATTAAATTATTTATTTCAATTGCTTACTATAAGAAATTCAAAATATATCAAATGGATGTTAAAAGTGCATTTCTAAATGGTGATCTACATAAAAAGTATATGTTGAATAACCTAATGGTTTTGAGGACCCTAAACTTTCAGATCATGTGTAGCGTCTTGAAAAGATACTTTATAGTTTGAAACGAGCTCCCAGAGCATGGTACGAAAAGTTGACTAAATTCTTACTTAGTCACAACTTTATCATGAGAAGCATTGATAAAACGTTATTCATCAAAAAATATAATGAACATATATTGATAGTACAGATCTACATTGACGATATTATTTATGGATCTTCATACAGTAACTTGTCCATTGAAATTACAGATCTGATGAAATCCAAGTTTGAAATGAGTACGGTTGGAGAATTGAATTACTTTCTTGGATTACAAGTAAAACAACAAGAAGATGGAATATTTATCTTACAAACCAAGTATACCTTAAATCTCGTAAAGAAATTTGGGTTTGAGAATGGGAAAAAGCTTGATACTTCTATGAGTACAACTCTCAAACTCTTCAAGGATGAAACAGGTAACAATATAGACTCCCGTTTATATCGTAGTATGATTGGTAGCCTTCTATACTTAACTGCTAGTAGACCTGATTTTGCTTTTAGCGTTGCATATGTGTTAGATATCAATCTGATCCTAAGAAATCACATCTAATCATTGTTAAATGGATAATCAGATATATCGCAAGTATTGCTAACTTAGGTCTATGGTATTCACATGATATAACTGTACAACTTGCCGGATATACCGATGTAGATTGGGCAGAAAATATCAACAATAGAAAATCTACCAGTGGTGGATGTTTCTACGTAGGGAATTGTTTAGTTTCCTGGCTCAGCAAGAAATAGAATTCTGTATCACTCTCAACAACTGAAGCTGAATATATTGCAGCTGGCAATGCTAGCACCCAACTGATTTGGATGAAGAGCATGTTAGCTGATTATGAGATTGCGCAAGATACAATGATATTATATTGTGATAACTCTAGTGTAATTAATATTTCAAAGAATCCTATTCAACATTCTCGTATGGAACATATCGACATTCGATATCATTGTATTCAAGAATTAGTTGAGGATAAAAGTATTTCATTAAAATATATTCAGACTGAAAAGCAACTTGCAGACATTATGACCAAACCGCTTGACAAGAATAGATATTCCAAATTAAAACATGATATTAGTTTGTATACTTTTAATTAATTAAATAATGTTATTTTTGCATTTTTATTTATTTCATGTTTATAATTTTTAAATGGAAAACATATAAATAAATTTAAAACTTTAAATATAAATTTTTTTTGAGCTACTTGACGGGTCGAGTACATCCTCGACCAGTCGACCTTCAACAGGTCGAGGACCATAATCGACCAGTTGAGGTGCGCAGGATTGCACAATAAAAGGGGAAAAACTACTTTTCTATTTCATTTTTCTTCTTCTTCCTCAACTAGCTGGTGCTTCCATTGCAAACCCATCTCCAAATATTCATTATAAGTAGTTTATTTCCATTTTCCTTCTAGATTTAGGTTCCTATTTGCTAGTTAATCTTCAATTTGTGGTTTATTTGAGATTTACATCCTTTCTTTAGTGGGTTTTTGAGCAAAAATCTGATCTAAGCTCAACCCATCTATTGTAAGCCCCGTATCCTAGACCGTACTGTTCCGTCAACTTCCGCGGTCTTCCCGGTCGAATTTCGGCAACCTTCGACCCTTAACCGGTATTTGCGCACAACCCTGATTCACACGCCGTCAATCTGAGTCGACTCAACCCGAGACTGATACCTTAGCGAACGCGTCGTCGCTGCGGTTCCGATGCCGTGACTTGCGCGCCGATGTGATACTCTGGCCAGGAGATATGGGCCAGCGTTCGGTGCAAGAAAAATGCCACGCATGCGAATTCCGAGAGAATCTCTAAGAGATGTCACCTCAATCAATCAATCAATCCATCCTATCATGTCAAGTACATGTCAAGTTCACCATCACCTCTCACCCTTCCCCAAGCAACCCCTAAAGTCAAAAGTTTCTTTCAAACCCATACCTTTCTTACACCATTTACCATAAAAGTCAAAAAGTCTCTTACACACCCATCCCTCTCTCTCCCATCCATCACTCCATCACTCCAACCCATCTCTCTTTACAACTCTCTCTCTCCTTCATTTTCAAATCACAATCCAAGCAACCCAAAAACCTCCATACGTCCAAGCTCTCCGCTCCAAGAAAGCCACAAGTGTGGCCCACCTTTCCTACCCTTTCATCTCCCATCTCAACCATCCAAACCTCATCTCCTCCGTTGAGATCGAAGGTAAGGAGCAAAGGAAGCTAAGGGAGCAAGAAGATCGAATGGTGGGTCCTTCTATAGGTTAGTTTTTCTTATTTTTCATGATGGGCTAAGTGAGGCATACCGATCGATGGTATGGATCTCACTTTGGACCCTAGGTGTGGCCGATGGCCCACCTTGATCCACATGATCATTCCATGATGGTGACATTCTCCATGGACCCCATCATGATGTTTATTTTATTTGCATGGCTAGAGGTCATCTAGACCTTCCATTTTGGTGGAGAAGGGATCTCCACCGTTGATCTTTGATTTGTTGGGCCCACATGTTATGGGACCCACTTGATGTATGATTTAGTGCAAGGGAGGGCTCATAGTAGCCGAGCCCTCCGCCACGCATGTCCCACTCTCTCTTTCTTCCTCTCTCTCTCTCTCTCCCTCTTTTCCTAATTTTTTTATGTGATGATGATGTGGTTGTGTGGCCCACCTGGATGGACCCCACCACGAGGTATGTATTTTTTATCCAAAATATCTAGAAGTGGGCCGACCTTTTATGTGTTGTACCCACACCATTCATCATGAGGCGGCCCACTTGAGCAAAGCCCTCCATGCATGTGCTGTGAGGATCCATCCAGCGTCCAGGGACGCTGGACGTCACTGGTAAAACATAAATATTAGCTTGTTTTCAAGCTCATGGGGTGGCCCACTCATATAGGCCCCATCTTGATGTGTGTTTTTGATCTATACCATCCATTCCTCTCACTAGCTCATTTTAGATGTTGAGTTGAAAACTGAACTCAATCCGATGTTCTAGTGGGCCACAACATAGCAAACGGTGGTTGTTACCGTTAAAAATTCACCTGATGTTTTATTGCACTAAAAGATATTGAATATTGGGCTTGTTTGGCTTGTATTGAGATATGGAAAACAATGACGAGGTTGGATTCATCTTATGCGGGCCCTACACGTGAAAAACCGTAAAAAAAATTGGTTTTCTTTTAAAAAAATATAACAAGCAGCAGCTGCTGCTGCTGCCAGAGGCGCAGGCAGTGCCTGCGCTATAGGCGGGCAGGCGGAAAGCAGGAACCCACGGTCCATGCCGTGGGCCCCACCATGATGTATATTTTATATCCACACCGTTCATCGGGTGGGCCACTCCCTGAAGTGGGCCCACTCTAAAAATCAGCCTGATCTAAAGCTCAGGTGGCCCACATCATAAGAAATAGTGGGATTGAACGGTAACCTTCGAGATCCTTTTTGGGTCCACAGAAGTTTTGGATCAGGATGAAATTTGTTTTCACTCTTCATCCAGGTCTACGTGACCCTATCAACTGGTTGGATGGTGTATAAACATTATGGTGGGCCCCACGTGGAGCCCACAGTGATATATGTGTTTCATTCCCACTGTCCAGGCGGACGGTGGAGCCCACGGTGATGGGAAACATATTTCATGGTGGGCCTTAGGAATTTTAATGCTGGAAACCATCACCACCACTTTTGTTGGGTGTGGCCCATTGGATGTGCATGGGGCCTAATTGGTGCGGCCCATTTGATATACATAAGGCCTATGTGATTAGGCCCATCGTGATGTATTTTAAGGCCCATGGTCTATGGCCCATTGCAATGTACGTAAGGCCCGTTGGTGAGGCCCATTAATGCGGCCCATTTGACGAATGTAAGGCCCACGTGATATGACCCATTTGATATATTGAAGGCCCAATGGGATGTACCTAAGGTCCATTGCAATGTGTGATCCCAACATAGTTTATGTAATGATGTTTACGACGGGCTATGCCTTAGGAGTAATGTTGGTTTGACGTCCACATTGCAAGTATAATGTTGGTTAAATGTCCACATTATGACTCTCCCTAGGGCCCATTGATAGGCCCGTACATGTAATGTGTAGGCCGTCTAAGCCCATCTTCATTATGAACTGCATCAATTACCATATAACATGATTAGTATAGTTTTATGATTCATGATCATACGCATCATATGTATGCTTGATATGAGAAGTGACTGATCATAGCATATGCCTTCGGGCAAATTATTTAGGGGCCCCCGGATAGGCGGTGTTCCCCTACATGAGTGCACGATGCATGCAGGATTGTTGTATGACTGGATAGTGTGATTCATGCATTCGCATTGAGTGATATGGTTACTGTACACCCTAGCGACATCAGGGCAGTAGCCTCCATAGACGTATCGTGGTTGGCAGGATTGGATACCAAAAATTTTGTTCTACATGGGGTGCTATAGATATCCCTGGGTGAAAGTCTCTAAATCCTTATAATACCAAGTGGTTGCTCCAACGCATAGACCTAGTGGGTGCATGAGCGCCGAGTGCCGATTACTAAACGGTTGCGCTTTCCACTGTGTCGTGGTTGGTTGGAAGGGGGTGCGGCCTTACCCGCCCGAGAGGAGGGGGCAAAGCTAGTTGAGTCTGACCAGCTCGAGTAATGGGTCCGCTATTGACGAGCCGAGCCCGATATTAACAGGCGAATAGTGAGGTCTATTCCACTCACCTTATTGCGCGCAATGGGGCGGCAATTTGGTTGGAGTGTGCTAGACTCCGGTGGTATTCCAAAGTTGAGCTGTATTGATATGTGGACTTAGATGAGGATTCGTAAGCTTGAGCTTGCATCTCGCATTGCATGGCCTTGGTATGGCCAACATCATTCATATCTTGCATCGCATAGCCTTGGTACGGCTAATGATATTCATGGATTCATCAGCATATTCCGCATTACTCTGATACTGCATAACTACTACCTTGTGTACACACTTACACCACCCTCTAAGCTTTCCATAAGCTTATGCATGACCGTTGCGTGCAGGTGACGTTGGAGCGCAGCAGCACTGAGGCAGGAGCGCTTTGCAGATCATATTGGAGCTTTTTGTTCATTATCATTGTATTTCTCTTTATGCTCATTGTACTTGTAAAGTTTTTGATCATAGTGGAAATGTGATGGAGTTTTTGGTTGTTGTTCGTGGGTTATGCCTTTGGTTATGCTTATTACGAATTAAACTGATGTTAAAAAAAATTCTCCTCATAGCATCCCAGGATCGGAACCTGGCCAATGGGCGCTGGGAGCCGAGAATGGGGTTCTACGGAGGCTATCTGCGCCGGATTCGGCGATTGGGAATTTTGTGAGCCCGATTTTCGAGTTTGGGGCGTAACATTTATCTTCTTTAATATTCTCTTTTGCAATCTCTAAATAGAGCATCGTATTAAGAGGAATGCTACTCGTAACGGTTCTAGCGGCTCCTCCTCTAGGTCGACTCAACTTAGGGTGAGAACCCTAAAATCTCTCGAAGAAGATTTGGAGAATGTTAGGGATTTATGCAATAGGAAGATTATCATTGAAAGGACTGTGAATGTAGACCACATTGCACCATTCCATCTTTTGCCTATCTTTACTGCTATTGATTGGGAAAATATTCTAGGTTGGGGCAGAACGGCTTATCGCTCCATGGCGAAAGGTATGTATGCTTCTATAGGCAACTTGTCCCTTGAAAATCTGATATTGTCTATTAATTTTCAAGAAGGGACAGTCCCTATTGATTGCCACCTGATTTTAGGTTTACTTGACATAAACGTCAATGATGATGGTATTCCTTTTGCTACTCTCGCTGAGAAAATGACACATACTAAGCGACGGGCGATCACTCGCAAATTATGTCGCTTTGACGCTGAATGGAGTTCTGGCAATGCTTTCCATGCTAACAAGATGCTTCCTAAATATAGAGTCTTATAGCGAATTTTCATGCCCAATGTGTATCAATGATTTGGGAATAAGTCCGAACTTACTCCCTTCATGACTCGTGTCCTTCACTTTGTTATGTCTAGTATGCCTATTTGTCTTCCCTCCTTGATATGTTATTTGTCCAATTTTGTATCCATCTTGGTCATGGGTTGATGCCTTTTGCCTATCTCATGACATGCATTTCTCTTTATTGCAATGTTGTTATTCTAATGATCGAGGCACCAAATTTGGCTCTACCATTTGGTAATACAAATATACATAAAATGAACTTGGCATTCCTTCCCGGCCAACACAATGGTGGAGAAGAAGACGAAGCCGCTCCTATACCAGAGGACACATCCATGGACGACATCTTTGTCGAGCTTGATGAATCGAATGATGAAGCTGATCTAGACTATCAACCTTCCCAGGTTGATGATCGGCGCAAGTCATTAGAAGAGAAAGTTGTTGAGTTGAAGGTATCATAAGATAATCTGGCAAAAAGTCATAAAGCATTTATGAAATATATGCAAAAATATTTTCATCGCAGTACCAAGGGACTTCACCAGATTGATCCTTCCATACCTTCTCTATCTTCCTCTGGATCCGATTAGGCTGATTTACATTTATTTGGGTTGTATAACTTTAACTTTGTGTGTGCTTGCATATTACTCTCAAACTCCACTCTCTTAATGCTTCTTGATGACTTTTTGATAACACCTTTCAATGACATGTTTCTATGCATTTTCTTCTTATTATTCTATTAATTCTGCTTTGGTTAATTGTTTATAATCACATGAATGATCTTCCCTTTGTTTTTTTGTGACAAAAAGGGAGAGATGATTGATAATTATTATCTAAGTGGAATGAATGAATGTTGAAGCACATTATATGAATGTTGACATATGCTTGGAGTTTCACATTGGGATGTATATGTCATAATACAGGGGAAAGCTCAGATTGAGAGGGAATAGTAAAGTTTTTTTTTTCACATTCATAAAAGCTGCATTAAATCTTCTACAACATGGAATTTAAGATGTCATTCTAGTTGTTGTAATATTAAGTGTTTTGTCAGGAATTTGACAAAGGGGGAGATTGTAAGTGCTATATTGTATAAATCACACATCTGTTTGTCAAATTTCCTTTAGACAAAACAACTTATGAAGTGGTCCGTCTGATGTGGATCAAGATGAAAAGTTTAAGTCAAGTACTGGATTATGATGGAAAGTTCAATAAGTTCAAGATGATTGAGTTCAAGTTCTACTAAAGATCTAGTAGAAGATCAAGCTCCATTTTCAACTACAAGCTCTATTGAAGAATCAAGTAGAAGAACAAGTTCCATGAAGTTCAAACATCTCATCTACTTCAATGTTCAATCTTTTTAGGTATAACAGACCCTAAAGAGACCTTAGGCTTAGGTTCTTTCAAGTCATTGATGTAAATGGGTTTTTATAATTATGTTAGGCTAAAGTTTGAGTAGTCTAGGCTGAGGTTCAACTAGTCTAAGCTATGGCTCGATCAGTCTAAGATATTTTCAACCAGTCCTAATTAAAACTTAGAAAAATGGATTTTTCCATTACTTCTTTGACCAGTCGAGCAGACTGGTCGACTAGTTGAAGAGGGGCCTTTGACCAGTCGGGGTTGCTTGACTCGAAGTCTAGCAATTGAATTTTGGCACCCTCGACCAGTTAAACAGGGCCCTCAACTAGTCGAGCAGGGCCTTTGACCAGTCGAAGTTTTGTTTTATCCAATTGCGCTCAAATTTAAAAATTTGTTGAAACAAAATCCGGTTCTTAGATGAGTCGAAGAATGTCTTAGACGAGTTTAAGCAACAACTTTTCTGCCTATAAATAGAGGCCTTCTCTCAATCTGAAAATACAATTCAAGAAAGTCGAATCCATCATCAAGAGAGATAGAAGCCCCTATTATACTCAATCTATTGCATGGTATTTATAAATTTATAAATAACTTATTTTTTTTAAAAATTCCTACATCTTTTATTCTTTGAGTTTCATTTTATAAAGAGAGTAGATACTCTTCTTTGAGATCTTGAGGAGTTCAAATAAGTAGCCTTTGGTTTAAATCAATTTAAAATGAATTTAGAACCTCGAACCATTATCTATGTGACTGAACATTGAACAATTTATGACAAGAGAAGAAGTTCTATGGCTATATCGACTGATACATCTTCAAACGTGAAGATAAGTATATTGAGATAGCCAGAAAATATCATTCGTTGGTTTGTCTGACATAGCTAGAAAATTCTCAGAGAGGGGTTTTTTGTTTGTGATAACCCTTTAAAATCACAACTGTATCAGGTTTTAAGGTGACCCTGGAAAACCTTGTTTATAATGAAAGCCAATATCACATGGATAGTGATTATTGGGAGCGGAGTAGGTATGGCCGTTTGAGAACAATTGTTGTACACACTGAACCATTATAAATCTTGGTGTTGTGGTGAATATTTACGTTTTGTATTTATGGAGAATGTTTGTAATTTCATTTATGCAAAAGCGGTGAATGTTTGTAATAGATAGCTTTATTTTCTCTTGCTTGGTTTGAGATCTTGATTCTTACAAACATTTGTGAAATAAGGTTGTCCTACATAAACTTTATTTTGGATGTAGGTTATCCTACCTAAACTTTGTTTTATGTGTAGGTTGTCCTACGAACTAGTTTTAATCAATTTTTCAATACTAGTATGATTGAGATTTTTAATTAATTTATTATTTCATCACTTTAATTTTTATTTGGCATAGTCATATTCACCCCCCTCTAGGACTTCTTAAGCTTGCCTTTTCAGATATAGACTCCTTGTACAAGAATGAGACATGAGAGCTGGTGGAGCTTCCTTTTGACCTAAAAGTGATCGGGTGTAAGTGGATCTTCTAGAAGAAACATGATAGGTTCAAGGAAAGGTTCGTAGCAAGGGGATATACTCAGAGAGAAGGTGTTGACTTCACTGAGATATTCGTGCTAGTAAAGCAAGTATCTATCAGATTCATATTGGTGTTGATTGTCCAATACAATCTCGAGTTGGAATAGATGGATGTGAAGACTGCCTTCCTACATGGGGAATTGGAAGAACAGATTTTCATGAAAGAACCAGAAAATTTTAAAATACAAGGGGCAAAGAATAAGGTTTGTGGGTTGAAGAGGTCATTGTACGACTTGAAATAATCTCATAGGCAGTGATACAAGAAATTTAATTCTTTTATGGTGAGTCAAAAGTTTATCAGGACTGAGTATGATAATTGTATTTATTACATGACATTGAGTAATGGGAAGTCTATTATCTTGGTATTGTATGTTGATGACATGCTTATGCTAGTCATAGTATGGCTGAGATTGACATACTGAAGATTAATCTATCAGGGACATTAGAGATGAAAGATCTGGGGACTTTAAAGAGAGTTCTTGGTATTGACATACATAGAGACATGAAGAGGAGCAAGCTATGGTTATTTCAGGTGGAATACCTTGAGAAGATATTGATGAAGTATGATATGGATAAGATAAAGATGGTTAGCATTCCCCACGTGACTCATTTTAAATTGAACAATGTCATAAAACATATGAAGAAAAGTTGGATATATCTTGTGTGCCTTATTTGAGTGCAGTTGGCAGCTTGATGTATGCCATGATTTGTATAAGACCAGATATTCCACATGCGGTGGGTTTTGTTAGTAGACACATGTCTAACCCCGACAAGCAACACTGGTAGGCAATGAAATGGTTACTTCAATATATTCAAGGTATGCAGGGCTACGTTTTAACATTTAAAAAATAAGGGACTAAGCTAGTAGGCTATGTGGATTCAGATTAGGCGGGTAGTATGGATAATAGAAGGTTGACCTCTTACTTGTTTGTATTAACGGGTGAAGCGATCCGTTGGATGTCGAAGCTTCAGTCTGTAGTGGCTCTTTCCACAACCGAAGCTGGGTATATGGCGGTGACATTTACGCTTAAAGTGTTTGGTTAAGGGGGATGATAAATCAGTTGAGGCTTCAACAGGAGGCCGTGCTAGTCAATTGTGACAACGAAAGCATGATTAGTTTGGCCAAAAATTATATTTATGACTCACGTACTAAACATATTGATGTGAGTCATCATTTTATTCGACAGGTGCATGAGGAAGGAGGTGTGTCTCTAAAAAGATCCACACAAGCGAGAATCCATCTGATTTGCTTACTAAGGTGGTTTCCACATAGAAGTTCAAGTTCTGTGTAACTTATCTGGGCTTAGTAAAGGCGTAAATGGAATATAGAGTATGCACGAGAAGCGATGGTGGAGGTATGATGGAAGGTGGAATTAGAGATGAGGATTGAAGACATGGTGGAGATTGTTGTTGATGTCTTAAATCTGTTAGTAACATGGGTCTGTTAATGCCATCGACAGACCTCTCGATGCCATTGAGCAGATGTTGATGTCATTAACAGATGCTCGATCCCATTAAGAAAATCCAAAAAATTCATGTTGTTTGCTGGAACGTTTTAGTGTTGTTACTTAATGGCATTAAAGGAGTTCGATGCCATTGACAAATCCTCGAGGGGTGTCGATGCCATCGAAGGTCTCATCGAAGATGTGTGCAGAATTGAGTAAGTGGGTAAGTTATTTTCTATTCCGGATGTAACACCATATATAACAAGTCCAATCGAGTTTTAGGAGATCGAGAGGTGTATTAGGATTTTTTAATTTGTTCCTAAGGGTTCAAGGGCATAGCTAGGGTTTAAGGAAGGAGATTCGAGGCTTCTTTAAATCAATAAGACTATATCTTGCAATTTTTTCTTTCATAGTGCATTACTCGTTGCTTTGTGTAGTGGTTTTTTCCTGTAAGGGTTTTTCCACGTAAAATTTGGATTGTTCTTGTTTGTACTTGGTTGTGAAATTACGTGTACTTTTCTTGATTCATCTTTGAATGTTTTTCTTTACCTATTTTTCTTTTTTACATTGATTGTATTTTAATTATTTTCCATTTTAATCTCCCAATTTGGGTTTTGATTCAATCCTTCTATAAATTCTATTGTATTCTAATTCACAAATATAAGATAATTAATCAATTATTTCGTCTAATTCATTTTTCATCCTCTAAAATTTTTCAAAACCAATGTTGAACAATGATGTATGTAATGGTTTTTCTTATAGGCAAAACAATCAACTTCAAATCATACAAGAGATTATAAGTTGTTTCATTTATTGGGAATTATGGGTAGCTAGAAATGGGTGGATGTATGAAGGGATCCAAGTAAATGTAGCTTTCGTCATTTATAAGGTCAAAATGCTAGGTGAATGTATGCTCCGAAGGGAAGGAATTTGTAAAAGTAATGGGAATGCTTAACCACAAACACAGTAGGGCTGATTTCAAGGAATGTAAGGAGGAAGTGGGTTGTAGCTACTTGGATGGGTCCTTTGTTATAACAACCCCAATTGCAGGGCTGCGATATGGTAATAACTCTGTGAGACCAAGGTTGTACCCACAGGGACTTGCTATTATACGCTTTTTGGAATATGTTAGAATTAGAACTAGAATATAATCTAAATACTAAATTCTGCCTTAAAAGAGCAATTGTGGAAGAAACTATTAGGAATAGAATACTAGACTGCCAAGGATCCACTTATAGTTTCGTTAATGTTAATTCACTCGATTCAATTGGATCAAGCAACTCGAATCGAAGTCTTAATCTATCTTATCGGATAATGGAGCAATTAAATCATCATTCATTCACCAAAACAAATTTTAAACTTTCATTGAATTGGTTCCCTCATAAAGCACCAATGTATTGATTGCAAGGAATTCAAAGTATCTATCATGCCCGTAGTCAATGATAGATTAATAGATTTTACATATCAATCCATTACAAAACATGTAAAAAATTATTCATAGTCTTCCTAAGCATCCAAAGTGCCCGGAGTCGACAATAGATCAAAGTAAACTGAAAATACTTCTTCATTCAAATAAGATACCGATGAATTGTTCAACATATAAATCAAATAACTTAAATTAAAGTTAACTAAGCATTAAGAAGAACTACAAGCTTCACCTCTTAGCTCTAGCTAAGAGATTAGCCAACCATAGATATGATTGAACTAAAACTCAAACAAAAAACTAGAACCGAAGGATTGAAGAGGAGGGAAGACTCCTTGAAGCTCCAAAATCTTTGCTCTACTCCTTCTACCCTAGTTCGTATTTAGAAGAACTTAAAATATCCCTTTATATAGGCTTGATTTGCACCAACTTTAAAATCGACTTGATTTTACGCAGCTATCGCAACTTTGATGGCATCGAACTCCCATCGAAGAGGTCGGGTGAAATTAGGAAACTTTCCAAAAATGAACTTTTGAATTCACTTGTTTTCTTGATGACATCATACCTCCTTCGATGGGATCGAACATGACTTCAATGACATCAAACACTCCTTTGATAGCATCGAAGAGTGTATGAATTTGTCTGGCAACGAAATTAGAATTTCATCATTTTTGTGATGGAATTGAGTTTGGCTTTGATGGCATCGAACTGTCGATTTCTGCACTTTCTGATTTCTTCATATCAAGTATTTGATTTACTTCCTTCCTCACTTGGTTTCCTTAGATCTTTGGTACTTGAATTCTTTAATCCTGATCTCCATATATTCAATCCTTCACTTGGTTATGTCTTGAGCATTAAATAATTGCTTTAAGCATCGTTTTCTCCTTAGCTCTCAAAATCACCTCGCATGAGAAAACATGTGTAATTAGATCTATTAAGAGCATCCATGTTTATAAAACCAAAGCATAACAAGGGGGAAATATATAATATTTCACAATCAACATCCTCCCATATCCAAAGTAGCTAAAATTGAATGTGATAGATTCTTACAAGGTAATCCTGGCCCTATTAGTGGCAGGGGTTATTGTTGAGGTGTAAAAGGCATTGTAATCTTTGCATTCCACAATTATTATGTTAACATAACCAAATCGGTAGTGACACAGGGAAGGACATGATGAGGTCGATCACAGTCTTCCTCTACTCTGAATCCACAGAGCTTCTCTAGACTCCTCACAGAGATTCCTCGAATCCATGAGGGAAGAAAATAAAAATAATTTCTAACAATTTTAAAAAAAATTGATTGATGATAAAAAATAAATTTACAATCCTTTAAATAATGATATCAAACCTAGGAAGAAGTTTCAGAATCAAACTTTAACTCAAACTCCCTAAAATGTGACTTATTATAAATAATAAACTTATTATATGTAGACGGTCATGATTTTTACTCGACTTTATCGTTTTTGGCCAAAAATAGTAAGTGTCCAATTTGGCCTAACCATGTTAGTCTCTTAATTTTTCTAAGCCCTGTTCATGTTGGGCATGACTCCTAAAACTCAAAGGATCAAAAGTTCTGATTTAATTAAAACTTTCTATAAATAGTAAAAATGAAAATAAAAAGGACTTTTGACCATCGATCCGATGGAATCTTGCAAATTCGGGATGGGCAACCCATCATAGTGGGTTGATTGGATAAAGTAGCTTCCCTACCCCAAAATCATATATAGTACGTCGAAAAACCCATTCTAGTTTGCGAGATGCACCTATTTTAAGGTTCTGATGGTTATGATCACTTCCAATCGGGCTTTCTTTGGTCCATCTTAGCCATGAAAGTTTCCATGACTTGCTCTACATCAGTCCCGTCCACTTCAAAAGAACTTGTCCTTGAGTTCTTGTCCTGCTTCGGTTTATGATACTTGGTCAGATTCATGATGTTGAAAGTACACGAGATCTCCATGTCACCCGAAAGATCAATAACGTAAATGATGCAATTGATCTTTCAAAGGATCAGTACTGGTCCAATATTCTTATTCTTCAACTTGTTGGAGGTCACGGTCGAAAATCTCCCCTTGCTAGATGGACAATAACATGGTCATCCACCTCAAACACCTTTTGTCACCGATGCTTGTCGGCTCGCTCCTTATACTTGTTGTTCGAGTTATGAAACTTAGCTTGCACATCTATGTGAATGCTCACGATTTAGTCCACCATATGTTCTGCTTCAATGCTCATGCATAAGAGCTTGGGCAAAGGGACCAAGTCAAGTGTGTGGCGGGGCACTTGACCATAAGTAATCTAGAACAGGGACTTCCATGTCGAGCGGTTTACCATGTTGTTGAATGCAAACACTGCTTAAGATAAGGTCAAATCCCACTACTTCATTTTTTCACTTAAAATACACCAAAGGAGGTTTCCCAACCTACGATTGGCAACTTTAGTTTGCCCATCGGTTTGTGGGTAGTAGGCACTACTAAACTAAAGCTATGTATAGAACTGATTCCATAAAGTCCACCAGAAGTAGCTAATGAACTTTGTGTCATAGTCAGAAGTAATGGTCTTGGGAACCCCATGTACCCGCACAACTTGTCTAAAGAATAGATTCACCATGCGTGTCGCATCTAGGGTCTTCTTATAAGGGATGAAGTGCACCATATTTAAAAAAGATCTACCACTATGAACACCGAATCCATGCTGTGCTGTGTTTGTGGGAGGCTAAGCATGAAGTCCATAGATAAGTCCTCCCAAGGGCCGTTAGGCACCGGTAACGGGGTATAGAGGTTCATATTCTGAGACCGCCCCTTGTAGCTCTGAAAAATATGACATAGCTGCACTGCTTTACCCACGCCACATATCAATTACGGTTAGTAAAATCACTCATCAATAAGAGCTCACGTCTTGTCTCATCCAAGGTGTCCACTAAGGCCACCTCCGTATAGCTATTATATAATTCACCCCCTTAGAGAACTTTGGGGGATGCACAGTCGATTCCCTTTGAAGAGGAAACCATCTAGCATATGTGGGTCACTAGAATGACCCTTTTGGCACCTCATCCATGCATCCTTGAAGTCCTCATCTTTGGCATAAGGTTCATTGAGACAATCGAAGCTAACAACCTCATTGCTGATTGTAATAAATAGTGATGCACGGTGGCTAATTGCATTGACTACCTTCTTCTGCTGCCCTACTTATGCTTTAAAACGAACATGAATTTCAGCAAAAACGCAAACCATCTAGTATAAACACGATTCATGTTATCCTGACTATTAATAAACTTTAAGGCTTGATGGTTAATGTAGAGAACAAACTCTCTCTGAATCAAATAATGCCACCAATGTCACAATAGTTGAACAACTATATATAACTCAAGCTCATATGTTGACCACTTCTTTCGGGCTTCACTGAGCTTCTCACTATAGAAGGCTACTATCTTGCCTTCCTATGATAAAACAGCTTTAATTTCGACATTTGAGGCATCACACTCAACCTTAAATAACTTGTTAAAACTAGGAAGAACCAAAACCGGTGTTATGGACAATGGATACTTGATTTCAGCAAAGCTCTTGTTAGCCTCATCGGTCTACTGAAACGGGCCTTTTTTCATGCAATCTGTAATGGTTGGGACTATAGTACTAAAATTTCGCACGAATCAACGATAGAAGGTCGCCAACCCATGGAAACTCCTCACTTCATAAATGTTCATTGGGATCGGCGATTTCTTGATGGCTCAAACCTTTTCATCGTTCACACGGATGCTCATGGATGTCGCAACAAATCCTAAGAACAACAGGTTATTTATAAAAGAACTGCACTTATTCATACTGAGGTACAACTGGTTAACTATTAGGACCTATAACACCTGCCTAAGACGTTACATGTGCTTTGTCTCACTTTGGCTATATATCAGGATGTCATCAAAATAAATTATAATGAACTAGCCAATGAATGACTTTAACACTTGATTTATCAGATGCAAAAAAGTGTTTGGTGCATTCGATAGACTGAAGGGCATGACCAACCACTCATAAAATCCTTCCTTGATCTTGAATGTCGTTTTTCACCCATCATTGCACCGAATTCGAATCTAATGGCATACACTCCTCAGATCTAGTTTAGATAATACCTTGGCACCTTCTAGCACATCGAGCATGTCGTCTAACTATGGTATTAAAAATTGATATTTAATGGTAAACTTGTTAATTGCTCAGCTGTCAACACATGTAAGACACGTATCTTAGTCCGTACCGTTTCGTAACCTTTCGCGGTCCTTCCAGTCGAATTTCAGCAACCTTCACACCGTATCCGATGATTGTGCGCAATCCTAAGCCGAGTCCTGCATACCGAAGATGGCTCGACCCGAAACTTGTATCTTAGTGTTCACACCATCGCCGCGGTTCCAACGCCGCGACTCTCGCACCGAATCGATACCCAGGGTAGAAGATGTAGGCCCATGTTCAATTTGAAGAAAACGCCGCGTGTATGAATTTTGAGAGAATCTCTATGACCTATCTCATCAATCAAGTACACATCACACATCAAGTCAAGTATAAGCAACCCATACCCTATCTTACCTCTCTCTTACACAAGCTACCCAAAGTCAACCCTTACATCACTTCATCCATCACTCCACCCATCCCTTTCTTACAACCCATCACTCAACCCATTACCCATCCTTATCATCCCATCATCCCTCATTTCTCAAAAATCTCCCAAGCAACATCCCATGTCCAAGCTCCCTCTCTCCCAAACAACAAGTGTGGCCCACTTTCCCTACCCTCTCATCTCTCATCTACACCATCAAAACCCCATCAACCTCCATCAAAAGAGAAGGCAAGGAGCTAAAGAGGCTAAGGGACCAAGGAGAAGGCCTAGAGGTGGGTGATCCACCGTTAATTCTTGTTTTAGGGCCCACTTGTTGGTGAGACCCATTTTGATGTATATGATGTATCCATGAGGGGCCCATAGTGGCGGGGTCCCTCTGTCACTGTCTCTATCTCTCTCTCTCTCTATCTCTCTTTTGTATGATGTCTTATAGCCACCAAGGTGTAAGACGATCTTGACCATCCGATCGTGAGGCCCACCTTATAACGGATCCATTGGACGACCAAGATGAAGGAAAAACACAAGTATCAGATTGATCCAAATCAGGTGGGCCATGTTTATGTGGGACCCACCTTGATTAAAATGTGGGCCACATGCATGTGGGGCCCACCATGATGCTATGTATATCCATGCCGTCCAGCGTCTCTGGACGCTGGACGTGAGGCAGGGGTGGCTAACGTGGAGTGCATGTACTGACATGGGTGTGTACTAACAAAGCTAAAAAAAAATTGCTTTTGGGGTGGGCCGCTCATGTAGGCCCCACCTTGATGTATGTATGCAATCCAAGCCATCCATCCTTCTCCTCATATCACTTTAGGCGTTGAGCCAAATTTTGGGACCAATTTGGTTCTCGGGAGGGCCATACCATAGGAAATAGCGGTATTACCATTGAAACCAACCTTGATCCTTCTATTCACCAAAAACAGGCCACATATTGGACTCATTTGATCGGTCTTGGACCATGGAATCTAATGGCTGGAGTGGATTCATCTGATGTGGGCCTCACAGGAGAAAAACCGTAGAATTTTAATTTTTTTTTAAAAAAACAACAAGCAGGCAGCGCTGCTGCCGCTGACACACTAGAGACGCGCAGGCAGTGCTTGCGGCATCTGGGCAGACGGACAGCAGGGACCATTGGGTCCCAGCCGTGGGCCCCACCATGATGTATGTCTATCATCAACACCGTGCATTTTGTCGGGTCCCCTTTGACAGTAGGCCACCCCAAAAATGGGCTGTACATGGGACTCAGGTTGCCCACACGGCAGGAAACAGTGGAGTGAACATTTGCCATTGAAACCCTTATGGGTGTCACAGAAGTTTTGGATTATTATGAAATTTGTTTTCCCACTTCATCTGGATCCGTCTGACCTCGTCAACGGTTTGGATGGCTTATAAACATTATGGTGGGCCCCACGTGGAGCCCACAATGATGTACGTGTTTTATTCTCATCGTCCACGGGCCCACCTAGATGTATGTGTTTTACCTATGCCGTCCAACCATTTTAGGTGGTTGCTGGACGGCAGGGGGCCCCCACCATGAGGTATATGTTTCATCCATGCCGTCCAACTATATGGGACCCACCCCACGTGTGGGGGCTGCACCTCGTGTGTGTGCATGTGTATATATATTATATTGTATATATATTATATTATATATATATAATATTATATATATATATATACATATATATGATGGTGGGCCTTTATGGGACCTACCATGATGCATGTGTTACATCCAAGCTGTCCAACCATTTTGAAAGTTCATTTTATGGCATGAGCTAAAGCTTGAGACAGATCTAGAATCAAGTGGACCACCTAGCAAAAGGCAGTGAGGATTGAGCTTCTGCCATTGAAACTCCTTATTGTCACAAGAGTTTGGATCATTAGGAAATTTGTTTTCCTCTTAATCCAAGTCTGTGTTACCTCACGACTAGATTGGATAGGAAATAAATGTTATGGTGGGCCTTAAGAATTTTCATGGTGGAAATCATGGTCACCACTATTATTTGGAGTGTGGTCCAGTTGATCCTTTGATGTAGATACATATGAGCCCATGTGATTAGGCCCATCTTAGTGTAGTTGTGGCCCGTTGTTGAGGCCCACCTTGATACATATGAGGCCCATGTGATCGGCCCATCTTGATATATTTGTGGCGGTTACTGAGGCCCACTTTGATACATATGAGACCTGGGGTATGAGGCCCATTTGACGTATTGGAGGCCCATGGGTCAAGGCCCCAATGAGATGTACATAAGGCCCATTGCAATGTGCGATTCAACCATGGTTTATGTGATGATGCCCTGGGAGCAATGTTGGTTTGACATCCACATTGTAGGATGATGTTGGTTAAATGTCCGCATTGTCACTCTCCCTAGAGCTCATTGTTAGGCCCATACTGGTAGTGTAAGTCGTTTAGGCCCATCTTCATTATGCACAGAGCCCATAACTATATAACATTCTTAGTATAGATCCATGATTCATGATCATACGCATCATATGTATGCTTGATATAAGGAGTGACTAATTATAGCATATGCCCTCGGGTAGATTATTTATGGGCTCCCTGATATGCGGAGTTGCCCTTCATGAGCACGCGATATGCGCAGGATTTGTTACATGTCTAGTACAGTGATTCATGTGCTTGCATTTGTGTGATTATGGTTATTATATGCCCTAGCGACATCAAGGCCATAGCCTCCATAGACACATCGTGGATAACTGGAATGGATACCGAAAATACTGTTTCTAGCATTGAGGCACCATAGATGTCCCTGAGTGAAAATCCCTAAATCCGATGGTACCAGAGGATGACTCCAACATCGAAACCAAGTGGATACATGAGCGCATGAGGGTCATATACCAGTAGGCTGCGTCTCTCACTGTATGGTGGTTAGTTGGAAATGGGTGTGACCTTACCCGCCTGAGTGAGGGGGCAATTTCTAGGTTGAGTTTGACCAGCTTGAGGAATGGGTCCGCTATCGACGAGCCGAGCCCGATATTGGCAGGCGGATAGTGAGGTCTCTTTCACTCTCCCAGTTGTGCGTCCGGATAGGGACGGCAAGCTGGCGTAGAGTGTACTAGACCCCGGTGATTATCCAAAATGAGAACTGTACTGATATTTGATATTGTGGATGAGAATTGGCATGCTTGAGTTGCATCTCGCATTACATGGTCTTGATATGGACGATAACATTCATATCTTGCACTGCATAGCCTTGGTACGGTTGATTGCATTCATGTACTCATTAACATGATTCCATATTACTCTGACCTTGCATTCTGAGCACGCTCATATTGCGCACACACTTACACCACCCTCTAAGCTTTCTATAAGCTTATGCACGATTGATGCGTGCAGGTAACGCCAGGACGCAGTCGTAGTATAGTAGCAGCAGGAGCGTGCAGACGAGTTTTTGGAGTTTCCGTTATTTACATTATCTTGTATTTTTCTTTCATACGCATTGTACTTAAAAGTTTTTTTATTATAGTGAATTTTGTGATAGTGTTCTTATAGTTATTGTTCGTGCATTATGCTTATACTGAATCAAAATCATATTTGAAATCCTCCTTGTAAGATCCCAGGATCGGAACATGGTGTATAGACACCGGGAGCCGAAAATGGGGTACTACGGAGGCTGTCGGCGCCAGATTCGGCAATCAGGAATTTTGTGAGCCTAGTTTTCGAGTTCAGGGTGTGACAACACACATGCGCTAGCTCTCATCTTTCTTAGGCAGTAACAATGTTGGCATGACACATGAGCTCATGATCTCTCATAAGACCCTTACGAATTAATTTCTTCACCATCCCCTGAAGTATCTCACATTCTTTTAAACTCATCCAATAATGAGGTTGATCGAGCGAGCTAGTCCTAGGGATGAGGTCTATGTGATGTTGGATATCTCGCATGGAGGGAAATTCATCGGGTAAATATTTAGCCTAGATTTCTTTAAATTCGTTTAGTAACGACCTTAAACTTGGATGAATGTCTAAGGGCTCTGATTCCTCACCCTTTACCACTATGGCATTCATCTTATCGGTTTACTTGGATTCCTCCACGAAACCTCGAAGCTCCCCTCCACTTTAGGAGCTTTGAGGTGGTTCTCTAGTGCCATAAGGACAAGGATCATCTTTCAACCATCCTTTTCGAAGATATAAATGTTGTCTTGTCCTTGATGGCTAGCATCATGGTCCAATTGTCATGGTTAACCGAGTAACATATGACATACTTCCATGTTGACCAAGTCACAAACTACTTAATCCTTATAGTTCATACCAATTGAAAACAATATAGTGCATTGCTCGGTTACCTTGGTCTCGTTTACCTTCTTTATCTAGCCAATCGAGTACGGGGAAGGATGCTTTGCTGTAAGTAGCCACAACTTTTCCACCATTACATTTGAGACGATGTTCTTGCTACTACCACTATTTATAATTACATCACAAATCTGGTCATTGACGTTACACTGCATAGGGAATATATTGTGCTACTGTGGGTGCACCTCCTTCCTTGGACTGTACAATAATTGCCTCACGACTAAGGATTCGCCATGATCATTGGCCAACCATTCTTTATTACTAGATCCTTCGTCAGCAGCTTGTTCATCTTCATCAAATCCATGGCCTTCTTTTGTAGCATCACCTTTGGTGCTCCCTTCATTAATGGCCAAGTGGGCTGTAGGCCGTTGTGTGGAGGTATTTGATATGTAGCCTAGTTGGCCACAGTGGCAACCATAAGGGTTTAGAATCCTACTTGAACCTGCTATTATGGGTGATGCTTCAATGGTTTATGGTTGTAGGAGGTTGGGGACATCCTCCTACTAGTTCCTTTCCTTTAACCAGTGTTGAATCCTATGTGGGACCCATCATGGGGATCAAGTCGAAAGATCAAGCTGAGTAGGGACTCTGGCAAGATGCATTTTCATCCTACCTGCCAACTAAACTGTTTCATCCACAGTTTCGACTGGGTGTATTTGGACTCGATCCTAAATAGTCGATCATAAAACACTATGAATCATGCTACCTTTTACGATTCGGTCTCCAACAAGTCATTCCATGTTGCCAACTGTGGAAATTCTTCGGTGTAATTTCTGATGGTTCGATTCCCTTGTCAATAATTTTGGTATTGCTAGAATAATATAATTACTGAGGATGAATCGTGATTAAAGAAGGTTCTCATCCGTGGCCACGACCGAATGGGTTCCTTATTCTATCTAGCACATGAGAGTTATAATTGCTCCCACCATGCAGAAGCACCAGATTTTAATTTAAATACTACTAATTTCACCTTTTTATGTTTTGAAAAGTACATGTAATTAAAATATCATTCTACTTCAGCTAACTAATCGAGAAAATCTTCTATATGCAATAAGCCATTAAAATTGAGAAGTTTGGCCTTACCTTGATAGTCTCTTTCAGCATGATATATTCGATCACTTCCATGGACTGGTCACCGGGCAAAGTTGATGTCCTCGTTGCTGGAGCTCGACTCATCTGGGGTAGCCCTACGATTCACCTTTGGAAGTGCTTTACGAAAATTGGGGTTGTGTCGTACAATGAACACGTGCAACTGAGCATCGCATTGGGCTCGAGGCGGAATTAGAGCATCCGCAATACGGCTGAGGGTTGCTTGCAACCCTTGCATGATCAACTCTCCCAGTTGAAAGTTTCCATTCTTTCCAATAGATAATGAATCCATGGATCAACATTTATAGGATTTTGGTCCATATCGTCGTTAGTTGCCATTAGCTCGAGGGGAGTCTTCATTTTGATACCAATTAACACAGGGAAGGATGTGATGAGGTTGATCACCATCTTCCTCAGGGATAACTACTTTGGATCCATGGAGCTTCTTTGGACTCCTCATAGAGATTCCTTGAATCCATAAGGGAAGAGAATAGAAATAATTTCTAATAATTTGAAATAAATTGATTGATGATAAAAAAAAATGAATTTACAATCCTCTAAATAGTGATATCAAACCTTGGAAGAAGTTTTAGAATCAAACTCCAACTTAAACTCCCTAAAACATGACTTACTATAAATAATAAACTTACCATTTATTGATGGTCATGATTTTTACTAGACTTCATGGTTTTTGGCCAAAAATAGTAAGTGTCCAATTTGGCCTAACCATGTTATTCTCCTAACTTTTATAAGCCTTTTTCATGTTGGGCATGACTCCTAAAACTCAAAGGATCAAAAATTATGATCGAATTAAAACTTACTATAAATAGTAAAAATGAAAATAAAAAGGACTTTCGACCATCGATATGATGGAATCGCGCAAATCTGGCATGAGAAACCTGACTTAGTAGGTTCGTTGGCTAAAGTAGCTTATCCTACCCTAACATCATATGGTACATTGAAAAACTCATTCTAGTTTACGAGATGCGCTTATTTTAAGGTTCTAACGGTCTTGATCACTTCCGCCTTTAATTGGGCCTTCTCTAGTCTATCTTGGTCATGAAAGTGTCTGTGGCTCGCTCTACATCAGGTAGTAGAAGTGAGGGTGTTGTTGGAAGGGTTATGAATCTATAAGAGCATGAGGATTCAATGTGTAGAGGTAAAAAGCAATTCCAAAATAGTTGAGGAAAAACACCAACATAAGATTGATGTAGGCAAAGCAAAATCATAAAAGGAAAAAAGAGCCAAATCGAAAGCTAAAAGCCAAAGTAAAAAAACAAGAGATAAGAAACTAAAATAGTTATATAGTCTAACAATATGCTTACATCCATGGGACAATAACATAAAGTTTTCTTCTTCATTAAAATAAGAAAAATCAGAAATAGAAGAGTTACATCCCTCCGACTCCTCCATTGCATAAGACCTCTATCATTAGGAATACCCTAGAAGAAGGCACTCACATTCTACCTATTTTCTATTGGGGAATCATGGAAGCACATAGAGATGAATCAAGTAAAGTATTCCAATAACACAATCAAGTCTAATCACAAACACTCCAAATTTAATGTGGAAAAACCCTTACATGAAAAAACCATGACACAAAGCGACAATTATACACTATGAAAGCAGAAATTAGAAGAGATAGAGATTAACTGATTTAAACAAGCCTTGAATCTACCTTAAAAGCCCTTAAAATTCTTTGAAATGAATTAGAAAGACTTGAGATACACCCTATTCCCGAATATACTCATATATAGAGCCTTTATGAGAATCACAATCGAAATAGGAAACAAATCTCGCACTTATGCAACTCTGTGTAACTCTGCGTGATCATTTGATGACACTTCAATGGCATCGATAGACCGTCGATGATATCGAATATTTGCAATGTCATCGAACAAAACACCAAAACATTCTAGCAATAAAACATGGATTTTTCATATTTTTCTAATGACAATGAGCAGTCTTCGATGACATCAAAGTCTGCTACTCATGGCATCAAGCTGTCATCGACAGACCTGCTAATTTTCAGATTTAAGACATCAATTAACAATCTCCATTATGTCTTCAATCACCAATCTTCATAGCTTCTTCTCCTCATCTTTAATTTCGCCTTACATCATAGCTCCACCATCGCTTCTCATACACACTCCATCTTCCGTTTACGCCTTCGTCAAGCCCAGAAAAGTTGCACAAAACTTGAACTTCTCTGTGGTGACCACCTAAGTGAGCATATCTGCTGGATTCATGCTCGTGTGATTCTTTTCCAGAGTCATGCCTCATTCATCAAGCACCGTCAGATAAAATGGTGATGAATATCATTGTATTTAGTACGTGAATGGTAAATAAAATTTTTAACCAAATTAATTGCACTTTTACTGTCACAATTAACTAGCATAACCTCCTGTTGAAGCCCCAACTGATTTATCATCACCCTCAACCAAACAACTTCCTTGAATGCCTCTGTCACTACCATATACTAATCTTTGGTTATGAAAAGACCCACCACAAACTGAAGCTTCGACATCCAACCAATCGATCACCCGCTAGCACAAATGAGCAACCGAAAGTCAACTTTCTAACATCCACACTGCCTGCGTAATCATAATCCACAAAACCTACTAACTTGGCCCCTTATTTCTCAAATATTAAGACGTAGTCCTGCGTATCTTGAATGTATCGAAGTAGTCATTTCACTCCTTCCCATTGTTGCTTGCTAGGGTTAGACATATATTGCTGACAACACCCACCACATGTGAAATATCCGGTCTAGTATAGACCATGACATAGATCAAACTGCCAACTGCACTCGAATAAGGCACACGAGACATATCCTGCTCTTCTTCATCAATTTTAGGACACTATTAAGATGAAAGCTTAAAATGAGTCGCGTAAGGAAAGTTGACCAGCTTTGCCCTGTTCATCTCATACTTCATCAACAACTTCTCAATGTATTCTTTCTGAGATAACCAAAGCATGCTCCTTTTTCTGTCTCTATATATATCATTGCCGAGAACCCTCTTTGCAGCCCTCAGATCTTTCATCTTGAATGTCCCTGATAACTTAATCTTCAGTAAGTCGATCTCAGACATGCTATGACTGGTGATCAGCATGGCATCAACATACAACACCAGGATAATGAACTTCTCATCAAGAGCTTCCTGAAGAGTAGACGAATTTCCTTCATCTGTAATGAGGGCATATAAGACATTTGAGTCATCTTTATATCTTGTCAGTAACCTGTGATCCCACGACGCATTCCTTCTCATAAGTGGTTGCTCCACATGCTCTTGTACCTCTCTTTGCATTTCTGTGTCAACATGTGTCTCATCTCTACCTAATTGAACGTCCACCACCAACTTTTTCAGTTCCTTGTGTTCATCCTTACGGAACAAGGATCCTTCGTCGAATTTGACATTACGACTAGTGATGATTTTTCGTGTGACCCGATCATATAGCTTGTACCCCTTCATAGCACTACCATAACCGACAAAGATGTATTTCTTAGCTCTTTGGTCAAGCTTATCTCTCTCAACTAATGGTATATGAGAGTAAGCATCCTAAATAAATACATATAGTCCCGAGTAGTCTACTTGCTGACCATTCCACACTTTCTTTGGAATTTTACATTCAATGGTCATAGAAGGGGACCAATTCACCAAGTAATAAGCTGTGTTAAGGGACTCAATCCATAATTCCTTACCCAACCCAACATTACTCATCACCCATTGGGCCCTCTCTAAGAGGGTTAGATTCTTACACTTAGCCACACCAAAACGTTTTAGCGATAAAACAAGGATTTTTCAGATTTTTCCGATGGCATTGAGTAGTCTTCGATAGCATTAAGCTGTCATCGACAGACTTATTGATTTTCAGATTTAAGACTTCAATTAACATTTTCTCCCTTATATAGACCACACACACTTATGAAGAGAGAGTGTGGGCTAATGTCAAAGGAAACTAAGCTTCATATGCGTATGCGAAAGAGAGAGATGCAGACATGGAGAAGGTAGTATTGGTAGAAAGAAGCTACAACCATTGTGTGGGAGATAGATGTGGACATCTGGTATGTGTTTAGGGAGGGAAATGCTGTTACCGATTGGCTCGACATAGGACAGTGCTGATTTTTTGAACTGTACATATAGCTTGAGGTGAGAAATTCTCATGGAGGTGAGAGGTCCTGTGAATATGGATAGAATTGATTTAATGTAGTTTCAAATTATGTGAATCATTGTAGAAGTATTGTCATTTTTGTAGAGGATTTTGTAGTCAATATCTCTCTTGTGATCTTGTATAGAATGTTGGTGGGAGGGAGATCACTTCCCATTCTCGGTGTAATCCTTCCCTTAGTAGAAATTGGTGGCTCCATTCCACCCTCCCCCACTGAAAAACATGCAGTAAGGAGACAGAAGTAGTATGTAATAGGAGATAAAGTAGACAAAAGTACTATGTTGCCTCCAATATCCAGGGACGATTCTCTCTGCGCCGTCAATCAAGCAAGATCAGACCCCTTTCACACCAACCCCTTTCAAATCATGGCCTATGACTTTGCCTATCTCGGCTTGATTAAGCCCTTTTGACACCTCCTCTTTTGTCTCAGTTTCATTCGACTCAATTATAAGGTTGTTCAGGGGTCTTGCTATCATGATTTGGGCTCAGTTGGGTATAAAAGTTTGGACCCGATTAGCAGTTGGGCCGCTCTTGGGTGAAGCTCATTGGTCCATCCGTTTGGGTGGGTTGTAACTAGGACCATGCCACGCCATGATAATAATCATGTGCATTATTCTTGTGTTTGTGTGTTCGCGCATGCATGCTCGACCGTCATGGTTTTCTCTTGGGTGGGTCTTAAAATGTGGACTTGATTTAGTTGGGTAGGTCTTGGATGAAGCTCATTGGTCCATTGGGTCCGTTTGATCTAGGACCATTCCATGCCATGGTAACAATTATGTTCATAATTCTTGTGTCAGTGCCAGTGCATGCCCATTCATCATAGTTTATGCTTAGTTGGATCCGAATATTGGTGTAGGGAGGGATGTGATGAGGTCAATCACCATCTTTATCAATCACCATCTTCATTAAGGGATAACTACTCTGAATCCATGAAGCTCTCTAGACTCTTTATAGAGCTTCCAATCCATGATGGATAAAAGTAGAAATAATTTCTAATAAATTTGAAATAACTTGATTGATGATAAAAAAATAAAATTATAACTCTTTAAATAAGGAACTCAAGCCTAGTATGAAGCTTTCGGCTTAGACTTCAAGTGAAACACCCTAAAAACATGACTTACTATCAATAGTAAACTTACTATTTATAGATGACCACTATTACTACTAGATTTCATGGTTTTTGGCCAAAAATAGTAAGTGTCCAATTTGACCCTACCATAATATTCTCATAACTATTCTAATTCCTTTTCATGTTGGGCACAAGTTCTACAACTCAAAGGATCAAAAGTTATAATCAAACTAAAACTTATTATTTATATTAAAAGCGAAACTAAATGGGATTTTTTTACCATCGATCTAATGGAATCTCACAAATCCAACATGGGCAACCCAACATAGAGGGTTGGTTAGCTTAAGTAGGTTCTCCTACCTCAAAATCATATATATTATGTCCAAAAACACATCCTGGTTTGCGAGATATGATTGATTTAAGGTCTTGATAATTCGGATCATTTCCGCCTCTGATTGGGCCTTCTCTGGTCCATCTTTTCTATGGAAGTGTCTGCAACCCACTCTACATCAAGTATGGACCCGATTAGTAGTTGGGTGAAGCTCATTGGTCTATTAGGTCAAGTTGGGCCAGATGTAGGACTATGCCACACCATGATAATAATCATGTACATTATTCGTGTGTGTGTGAGCGTGTATACCTAATGTAGAGTAGGTCACATACACTTTCATTTCTAAGATGGACCAGAGAAGGCCCGATCGGAGGCGTAAGTGATCAGGATTATTAGAACCCTAAAGCATGTGTATCTCACAAACCAGAATGAGTTATTCGATGTACCATATATGACTTTGGGGTATGAGAAGCTACTTTAGCCACTCAACCCTGCTATGTTGGGTTGCCCATGCAGAATTTACAAGATTTCATCAGATCAAGGGTCAAAACTCTATTTTAATTTCATTTTTACTATTTATAGTAAGTTTTAGTTCGATCATAACTCTTAATCCTTTAGGCTTTATCAGTCGCGCCTGTTCACAACCCCAAGGGTAGGGTTGCGATTTAGTAATAATCTCGGTAAGACCGAGGTCGAATCCACAGGGACTAATCTTGTGTGTATTCTAAAAGTAAGTAGAATTATAACTAAAGAAAGATTTAAATTAGAAATTTGGAAATAAAGGAAGTAATTGTGAAAGAGATTTCAATAATTTAAAGGGAACTAAGGGTCCAAGGATATACTTGCAACTATTAGGATGTTTCCTTATTTGATTCAAGGAACACAATTGGAATTGGAGTCCTATCCTATCCAATTGGAAGATATATCAATAGAATCAAATCCGAACTTTCATTGACCTAATTCTCAATGAAGGAGAATTGGGAGGTTTGGAAGGAATTCCATCACCAAACCATGCCTTAGAGATAATGGCTAACAACAGGATTCACCAATCCCACAATCTGAAATAAGAAGTAGAAGATACTTATAGCTATTGTAGATATATTGTAATTTGAGTCATAATAAACCATTAAAAATTGAAGGTATTCCTTAAATATCAAATTAGAATCAAATAAGTTCAACAAGAATAAGAATTAAATAAGAAAAACATCCCAAAATCGCTACAAGCTTCACCTCGCTAAGAGGTTTAACCAACTATAGACATTATTGGAATCAAAACCCTAAAAGAAAGCATTAAAGCTAGTAAGAAAGGAAGAAAAAACTCTTAGATGATGGCTCCACCCATTTGCTTTGCTCCTCTAGATATCACAAAAAGTCTGTAGGAAACCAATATTTATAGCCTAATTTGCGTAAGATCGTAAAACCGCCTCAAATTTACACAGTTTACATAACTCTGCATAACACATTCGATGACATTGAAGAACCTTCAATGTCATCGAATGTACTTTAAATTTTGAAAGTCGTGCCTTTGCGCACTGCGTAACTTTTCCGCATTGTGTAAGTTCTTGTGTCATCAAACCTTCCTTTGATGTCATTGAGAAGTCCTTCGATGCCATCGAAGGGTCTTCTATCCATCGAGAATGTGTCCAAAATAGTTTAGCGAGTTGCTTCAAAATTCTTCAATAAATTCGATGCCATCAAATAGATTTCGATGTCATTGAGTATCTTCTTTGAGTCATTGAACATGACTCGATTCATCGATAATGGCATCCAATATGTCTAGCAACCAACTTGATTTTCATGTAAAAATTCAATGTCATCGAGATGTATTTGATATCATTGAATGATGGCTTCGATGTCATCGAACAGTGATCGATGACATATATTGTGAAATGAATTTCAGCACTTTATTCTTTCGACTTCCTTCATTTTCCATTTGATTTTCTAGAATCTTGGGGTCTTGAAATCTTCAATTTTAGTTTTCAAAGATCTATTCTTTACTTTGACAATTCTTAAGTCTTAAATCTATGCTTTTAGCATTCTTTTCAATTTAAGCTCTTAAACTCACCTTGCAACACAAATATGTATAAAATATACTATTAAGCAGTTCATAAAACTAAGATATAAATGAGAAAAAATATGCAATATTTGATACTCAACAGTGCCCAATATGAAAAGGGCTTTGAAAAATTAGGAGAATAACATGTTAGGCCAAATATGATACTTACGATTTTTGGCCGAAAGCCAAGAAGTCTAGTAGAAATCATGACCGTTTATAAATAGTAAGGTTATTATTTATAGTAAATCATGTTTTATAGAGAGTTTGAGTTGGAGTTTGATTTTGCTAAGTTTGATGTCACTATTTAAAGCATTGTAAATTCGTTGTGTTTTTTTTTTTTTTTTTTTTTTAAATAAAAAATAAAATCATGAATCAATTTATTTCTATTTTTTCTCTCTCCTCATGGGTTCAAGGAATCTCTACGAGGAGTACAGAGAAGCTCCGTAGATTTGGAGTAATTATCCCCTTAAGGAACATGGTGATTGACCTCATCACGTCCATCACTGCCTCAATACCCATCGATCATGGTTTGGGCTCAGTTGGGTCTAAAAATTTGATCCCCGATTAGTAGTTAGTTGAGTAGGTCTTGCTTGAAGCTTGTTGGCTCATCAGGTGGGCCGGAGCAGGTTCTGGGTGGGGCGGAGCAGGATCTAGGACAATGGGTGATAATCATCATGTATATTATTCTCTTGTGTGTACACGTTCATGCACATGGCTAAGTCCTATACACATGCGTACAGACACTTGGGTCTTAAAAAAAAATAAATCTATCCTTAATCTTAAAAATAAAAAATAAAAATCTCATACATTTATTGGACAGGATTAGGCTTCACAAACTTAGAACTGAGCCAAACATGTTCATGGCGTTTTGGTGGACCGCAGAGGGATAATTAATCAGACAGATTGGATGGTCCAATTCTCAATAGGCATTGATCGAAGCATCCATTTTATGGTCACCAACATTATAATTTGTATGGCTTACGCCCCATCCACAATAGGGCCCACTAGTTGTACGGTTTGGAGTATTGTTATAATGTACGTTCACATGTCCAATCACATGCACAATAGCTTCACGTCTGATGCAACTGCAAGTGAAACTCGAGAATAACTATTTGTACGCGGGTTGAGCCGCTGGGCCATGCGGCTGGAATCGCTCGGCTAGAGAGTGGGCCAGACGAGCTACAAGGTGGGGGTGGTTTCAAATATCTTACTTGTCCCGACAAAAGATGGTGGTCGATCCCACACGTTTTTTTTATATGTGTTTTCAAGCCCCTTTATTTGATTCCTCCATCTTCAAACACACTCACGGATTTTCTCACAACTTTTCACCTTTGTCAAGCCCACCCCAAAAGATATCTCTCTCCCTAACTCTCTCTTTAGAAAAAAAAAATAATAATAATAATAAAAAAAAAAAAAAAAACCATCTCTTTCTCTGCCAAAAAACATTTACTTACAAAAGAAAGTAGCTAAATCTCACCTCAACGAAGAAACATCTCAACTAACCTAGAAATTGCTGCCAGGGAATGCGAAAGGAAGCAAAAATTCTCTCGTAGTTTTCATTAATTCCACTCGCGTGAGGGAGCCTACTCATCCACACGCCAGGACACATGCAAATATTGAATACGTGTGATTAATCAGATCCTTCCATCAGGTGCGCTATGCTGTTGTGATCATTTTATCTAAAATTCGAGGTCATTTTAAACATCAACTGGGCCACATCATACATAACACATGGACGGATATAAGAAAGTTGATTTAACCGTCAGCGTGGTTGGTACGTTGTGGCCATCTTGAGGATTGAAACCAATTGATTATTGAGGAATAAGATCTAAGCATTATTTCCAACCAGACGGAAGGCTTAGATCTCGCACACATGTTCCAATTGGCTTGTGGGTCTATGTCTGCATGTGGACGTGTGGATCGATAGTGCTCCATGCGTGTGTGGAATTGCTAAAAGTTGCTTTTACTTTGATATTATGTTGATTGACCTCCATAGATGTCGTCTTACCTCATCCTCTTGCCTGAGTTAGTTGTCCTCTTACCCCAGTCGCAGTCACGACTTAGACTCGAGCCTCAGTCCTCAGTTCCTTCAACGCTAACTTCCTTCTCATTCACGTTTGTTCTGCTTCCTTACCTTGTTTCTCTTCTAGTTTGCCGCAGGGAGGGACGTGATAAGGCCGATCATCGTCTTCATCAATGGAGCTCTATGGACTCCTTGTAGAGTTTCTTCCAATCCACAACGAATAAAAGTAGAAATACTTTCTTATAAATTCAAAACAAATTGATTGATTGTAAAAAAAAGAATTTACAACTCTTTAAATAAGGAATTCAAATCTAGGATGGAGTTTTAGGCTCAAACTCCAAGTCAAATACCCTAAAGAAAACATGACTTACTATGAATAGTAAATTAACTATTTATAAATGGTCTCTATTCCTACTAGACTTCATGGTTTTTGGCCAAAAATATTAAGGGTCCAATTTGGCCTAACCATGTTATTCTCCTAATTTTTCTAAGCCCTTTTCATGTTGGGCACAACTTCTACAACTCAAAGGATCAAAAGTTATACTCGAAGGAAAACTTACTATTTATAGTAAAAATGAAAATAAATGGGACTTTTGGCCATCGATTTGATCGAATCTCGCAAATTTGACTTGAGCATCCCGGCACAACAAAGTTGGTTGGCAAAAGTAGCTTTTCCTACCTCAAAATCATACATGATATGTCGAAAAACGCATCCCGCTTTATGAGATATAACTGGTCCAGATCATTTCTGCCTTCGATCAGGCCTTCTCTGGTCCACCTTTGCCATGAAAGTGTTTGTGACCTGCTCTACATCAGTCCCCGCTACTTCAAAAGAACTCAACCTCGAGTTCTCGTCCATCTTAGGTTCATAATACTCGATCAGGTCTGCAACGTTGAAAGTATGAGAGATCTTTATGTCATCCGGAAGATCAACAACGTAAGCATTGTCATTAATCTTTCGGAGGACAAGTACCAGTCCAATTTTCTTGTTCTTTAACTTATTGTAGATCTTGATAAAAAAAATCCATCCTTGCATAGATGCACCGCAACATTGTCTCCCACCTTGAACACATTTTACCGCTGATGCTTGTCGTTTTGCTCCTTGTACTTATCGTTTGAAACTTGCAACTTGTCTTACACATCTGCATGAATGCCCACGATTTGATCTACCATATGTTCTGTTGTAATGCTCATCCCCGGGAGCTTGGGCAAATGGACTAAGTTATGTATGTGGCATGGTACTCGACCATAAACAATATGGAACTAGGACTATTGTGTCGAGCGGTTCACCACATTTTTGAATGTAAATTCTGCTTGAGACAAGGTTAAATCCAACTGCTTTAGTTTATTACCTGAAATACACTGGAGGAAGTTTCCCAACGTGCGATTCACAAATTCAGCTTGCCCATCAGTCTGTGGGTGGTAAGCACCACTGAACTAAAGTCGCGTACCGAGCTGATTCCATAAAGTCCGCCAGAAGTTTCATTGATAATGTCCACCACAAGTTTCATTTTGTATTAAAAAAAGTCTACCAGAAGTGGCTAATGAACTTCGTGTCACAGTTAGAAGTAATAGTCTTGGGAACTCCATATTTTTGCGTGACCTATCTGAAGAATAGATTCGCCACGTATGTTGCATTGATGGACTTCTTACATTGGATAAAGTATACCAATTTTGAGAAACGATTTACCAACATGAACGCCGAATCCATGCCCCGCTGTGTTCATGGGAGACCAAGTACAAAGTCCATAGATAAGTCCTCCCAAGAACCATTAGGCACATGTAACGTGGTGTCAAGGCTCATATTCTGAGACTATCCTTTGGAGGTCTGACAAACATGACAATGCTGCACTGCTTTACCTATGTTACGTACCAATTGCGACCATTAAAATTATTCCTTAATAAGATTTGGCATTTTGTCTCGCTCAAGGTGTCCACCAAGGCTACTTCCATGTAACTCTTAGATAATCTTCTCCCTCAGAGAACTTTGGAGGATTCACAGTTGATTCCCTTTAAAGAGAAAACCTTCTTGCATATGTAAGTCACTGGGATGAACCTCTTGACACCTCATCCGTGCATCCTTGAAGTCTCATCCTTAGCATACAGCTCCTTGAACAATCAAAGCCGACCACCTCATTGCTCTCCATAACAAGTAGTGATGCACAACGGCTAAGTGCATCAGTCACCTTGTTCTAATGTCCTGACTTTTGCTTCAGAATGAATGTGAATTCCTGCAAAAATGTGACCCATTTAGCATGCACATGATTCATGTTAGCCCGACTATTAATAAACTTTATGGCTTGATAGTTAGTGTAGAGAAAAAAATCTCTCTTAATTAGATAATGCCACCAATGTCGCAACACTTAAATCACTACTAAAACTCAAGCTCATATGTCCTCCACTTCTTTTAGTCTTCGCTGAGCTTCTCCCCGTAGAAGGCTAATAGTCTGCCTTCCAGTGATAAGACTCTTACAATTCTGACTAACAAGATAACATACTCAACCTCAAATAGCTTGTCGAAACTGGGAAGAAATAAGACTGGTGTTTTGGATAATTGATGTTTGATTTTAGTAAATCTTTTATTAGCTTCATTGGTCCACTGAAACGAGCCTTCTTTTCATGTAATTTATAATGAATGCGATTATAGTGCTAAAATTCTGCACGAATCAATGATAAAATGTCATCGACATATGGAAACTCCTCACTTCATGAATGTTCGTTGGAATTGGCCATTCTCTGATGGCTCGCACCTTTTCATTGTCCACACGGATGCCTGTGGACGTCACAACAAATCCTAAGAATAACAAGTTGCCCGTTGAAAAATTGCACTCTTTTCAAGTTGAAGTATAACTTGTTAACTACTAGAACCTGTAACACCTGCCTGAGGTGTTCTATATGCACTGTCTCACCTTGGCTATATATTAGGATATCATCAAAATATACTATTATAAACTAACTAATGAACGACTTCAACACTTGATTAATTAGATGCATAAAAGTGCTCAGTGCATTCGTAGACCGAATGGCATCACCAACCACTCATACAATCTTTCCTTGGTCTTGAATGTCGTTTTTCACTCATCATCAGGCCAAATATGAATATGATGGTACCTGTTCCTCAGATCTAGTTTAGAGAACACTTTGACACTTTCTAGCATATCAAACATGTTGTCCAACCATGGTATTATGAACTTATATTTAATAGTAATCTTGTTAATTGTCTGGTTGTCGACACACATGCGTCAGCTCACATATTTCTTCGACGTTAATAAAGATGGCACGGTGGGATCTTGTTCTCTCTCAAAAGACCAATTCCTCCACCTGCTCCTACTGAAGTATGTCACCCTGTTTCAAACTCATCCGATAGTGAGGGCGGTTGGGCAAGCTAGCCCAGCGATGAGGTCTATGTGATGTTGGATGTCCTACATGGGGGGCAATTCATTAGGTTTCTTTGAATTTGTTCGGGCTAGATTTCTTTGAATTTGTTAAACAACAGCCTTAAACTTGGAGGAATGTCTAAGGGCTCCATTCCTTGTCCTTTATTAACATGGCATACACCTCATTGGTTTCCTTGGATTCCTTCAAGAAATCTCAAATGGTCGGGAGGGAGTTCCCCTCCACTTTAGAAGCTTCAAGGTGGTTCTCTAGTGCCATAGGGGCAAGCATCATCTTTCGATTGTCCTTGATGAAGACGTAAACATTGTCTCATCATCGGTGAGTCGTATCATGGTTCGACTGCCATGGTTGACCGAGTAACATATAACATAATTTTATGTCGACCATGCCACAGAGTACTTGATCTTTATAATTCCTACTAATTGAAAACAAGATAATGCATTGTTCAGTTACCTTAGTATCGTTCACCTTTTTTATCTAACTAATCAAGTAAGGAGAATGATGTTTTATTGTAGGTAATTAGAATTTGTCCATAATCTCCTTTGAGACGATGTTCTTGCTACTGCCACTGTCTCTGATTATATCATAGACCTTACCATTGACGGTACACTAAGCACAGAATATATTGTGCCACTGCGGGTACACCTCTTTCCTTGGATTGTACAATAATCGTTTCACAACCAAGAATTTGTCATGATCCTCGGCCAACCAATCTTTGTCACCAGCTCATTCTTTAGAGGCTTGTTCATCCTTATCAAATCCAGGGCCTTCTTCCGCTGCCTCACCTTTAATGTCTCATTCATTAATGGCCGAGTGGACTGCAAGGTGTTGAGGGTAGTTGTTTGATAAGTGGCCCGGTTGGCTACATCGTTAATAATTGTTTGACCTTGGTTAGCTATAAGGATTTTGAATCCTACTTGGACCCGTTATTGTGGGTGATGCACGTTAAAGCCCAGATGGACCTCTCCGCATCACAATTTGTGGCTGTAGGAGGTAGATGACACCCTCATACTAGTTAGTTTCCTTTGTTCAGTGCTGAATCCTGTGTAGGACCTGTCATAGGGGTTGAGTCAAAGGATAAGGTCAAATAGGGATTCTTACAAGCTGTGTTTTCATCCTACTTGCCAATTG
Source organism: Magnolia sinica (assembly GCF_029962835.1). Classification (NCBI taxonomy): domain Eukaryota; kingdom Viridiplantae; phylum Streptophyta; class Magnoliopsida; order Magnoliales; family Magnoliaceae; genus Magnolia; species Magnolia sinica. The sequence goes on along the minus strand of NC_080591.1, from coordinate 25,372,004 downwards.
AACCGCTTCATTCACAGTCCCGACGAGGTGCATCTGAACTCAGTCCTGAAATGTCAGTCATAAATTGCCTATGAACCTTGCCAACTTTTGTGATTCGGTCTTTGATAAATCATTTCGCATTGTCAACCGCTAGAATTCTTCGGTGTAATCTGTAACAGTTCAATTCATTTTTTGATAATTTTGGTATCACTAGAACAGTACCTGGTCATAATCACTAAAGAGAAATCGTGATCGAATAAAGTATCTCATCCGCGACCATGATTGGATGGGTGCCTTGTTTCTTCGAGCATGTGAGGTTGTAATTGTTCCCACCATACAGAAGCACTAAATTTCAATTTGAATGCAACTAATTTCACTTTCTTATATTCCAGCACGTCTATGTAATCAAAATATAACTTTACTTTGGCTAACTAATCGAGGAAGTCTTTTATATGTAATAAGCCATTAAAACTAGAAAGTTCAGCCTTACCTCGATAGTATTTTTCAACATGATCTAGTTGATCGTGTCCATGGACTGGCTGTCAGGCAACGAAGCCACTAATGTCCTCGTCACTGGAGCTCGACTCATATGGGATAGCCCTACGATTTACCTTCGAAAGTGCTCGCCATATAGCGATCACGGCGGCTGAGCATCGCCTTGCGCTCAAGGCGAAATTAGGACTTTCGCAATATGGTTGAGGGTTTGTAGCCCTTACATGGTTAATTGACTCTCTCGATGGAAATCTTTCATTCGTTCCGATAGATAACAAATCCCTGGATCACCGTCCACAAAATTTTGGTCCATTCCGTCATTAGTTTCCATTGGCTCGAGGAGAATTCTTGCTCCGATACTATTTGATGCAGTGAGGGACATGATGAGGTCAATTACCAACTTCCTCAGGGGATATCTACTCCGAATCCATGGAGCTCTCTAGACTCTTCATAGAGCTTCCTCGAATCCATGAGGGATAAAAGTAGAAATAATTTCTAATAAATTCGAAATAAATTAATTGATTGTAAAAATAAAAAATAAAATTACAGCCTTTAAATAAGGAACACAAACCCAGAATGGAGTTTTAGACTCAAAATCCAACTCAAACACCTTAAAAATGTGACTTACTATAAATAGTAAGACAATCTCTATTCCTACTAGACTTCACGATTTTTGGCCAAAAAAGTATCCAATTTGGCATAAACATGTTATTCTCCTAATTTTTCTAAGCCCTTTTCATGTTGGCATGACTTCTACAACTCAAAGGATAAAAAATTATAGTCGAACTAAAACTTACCATTTATAATAAAAATGAAAATAAATGGGACTTTTGGCCGTCGATCTGATGGAATCATGCAAATATGGCATGGGCAACCCAGTGTAGTAGGGTTAGTTGGCTAAATTAGCTTCTCTTACCTCAAAATCATATATGATATGTTGAAAAACTCATCCCAGTTTGTGAGTTATGACTATTTTAAGGTTTTGATAGTCCAGATCATTTTTGCCTCCGATCAGACCTTCTCGAGTCCATCTTTGCCATAAAAGTACTTGCGACTTGCTCTACATCATTCTTTCCAAGGAATGCACCCTTTATACAGGTGTAAAACAAAAAACTTTGTGGCCCACCATGTCGTATGTGCAACATCCATTCTTTTCATCCAGTGTACTCTTGAATAATACCCTTGAAGCTAAAAGTTTAAAAATAAATCATCTAAATCCATAACATATATGAGCCACACCACATAGAACAATGGAGATGAGACACTAACAATAGGTTCATGTGTGCATCCTGTTGTCGTGCCTTAGTAGCAGTCACCCAGGAATTTCAACACAAGGTCATAGGTTCGAGCACCCCTTGTGGTGCAAGTTCTCAAGTGTGTAGAGTGGGTGTACATGTGTGGGGGTGTGAGTGGGTGAGTGTGTGGGGTAGGGGTGAGTATGTGTAAAAAAGTTGTTTACCCTGCATGAACACACAAGTTTTAAGCACAATTTTTTATTGTTTCCATTAGTAGGACCCATCTAAGTTTGTTACTGAGTTGACACTTTATATGTATAGTGAGTCCTCACTTGATGCATAGAGTAGATTTTACTTATAGAATATGATGGGGCCATGTAGTGAATTTTACATCAAGAACATGGTGGGCCCACGGAGGTGGGTGTTCTATAACCCAAAATCCTTTGCAACACTGGTTTTATACCCCCCCTTTATTGTGAACACATCTTTTATAGTGCCTAGTCGTCTTTTGTAGTGCCTAGTGTATGTAAAATCCAATCCATTTATCAAGTATTAGGAATATAAATCAGCCACAGATACAACTCAAGTTAGCCACACCAAGGGGAATAATGGGGATAAAATGACAGCCATAAGTTTGTATGTGGGGTTGCTATTGTGCGTATCTTTCATCAAACTCGTTAATTAGGTGGAACTCATTGGGATATGTGAAAATGAAAAAATCTAACTGATATAGAACTCATCAGAGCTATAACACTTGAACCTAAAGGTTTTAAGAGCAATTTTACACTTCTCCCATTGGTGTGACCCATCAGAGAATTTTAAATTGATATTTTGCATGTACCATGCAAATAAGGTTTTCCATCAGATGGATGGAATGGATTTACACAAACATCATGGTGTGCCACATATATTAAGTGTTTTATGCACCTTTGTAGACAATTCTGGTTGTGTATTAGGGTTGTGTTTTAGACAATACATGGAAATCCTGAAAAATGTAAACTGATTGTCGTTGTCTACGGTAAGTTCTTGTAGGTGGAAGCTACGTGCCCTTGCCATGTGACATCCACTCCATCCATTAGTATTGCCAACTTATGTCAATAGATGAATACAAAAAATGAAGCAGATAAAAAATCCAAGTGGAGCACATCATAAGAAACACTGGAATTGAATGCCTAGTATGAAACCCTTGTGGGGGCCACTTAAATTTTGGATGAGGCTAATATTTGTGTTTTCAATTCATTCTAATGGGAATAACCTTATGAACAGTTTGGATGGCATATAAACATCACAGTGAGTGCATTTCCATCCCCACTTCTCCATATCACTGGCCTACTTCAGTTTTGAATCTCTTCATTTTTGGGCTTGTGTCTCAATGTGAGCTGGGTGAAACTAATGAAAGGGTGTCGATTTCTCAGGACATCGCAATGGACCCACGGAGCTTATGTGAGAAAGTTCTTTGGATTTAAAGAGTCATGGAAGTATGTGCCTATCTGTCTACTTGATTAGCCCTTTTTCTTCTGATTCCGTTGAAGATCTACTAGCCTCCTCGTAACCAAAAGTCGCTCAGCCAAGGACTGGGCAGCCATCCTTGACCCAAGGGATGCTTGGAAATCTCTATCACTCATCATCACCAGCGGAGAGGGCAGGTTCAACATAGGGTCATGATCATCCGGCCCACCATCACGCCGAGATGGCTCCCCTCACTCCGACGATCTCGACGTTTCCTTTAAAACGGAACGACCACCAGAAGCCAGGAACTCGGAAGAAAAGGAAAATAAAAGGGGAGGGGGGGGGGGGGGGATAAGAACAAAGCTCACTGGAGAAGAAGGAAGATCATGGAGGTCACCAAAAATTGCCTAAGTCTGGGGTGAGCAGAGAGAGGCAGGGAGACGGTAGAATAAATAGCCCAAACAGTGTTAGGGCATCCCCTTTCATAGATGATTTAACCGTATAACATTTAATGGATGTAGCTTAAACAACGCCTTGATGGCCATGCTCGGACACGTGGAATGCACATTTCTCGAGCACATCATACCATGATTGCAGATACGCCCCGATTCTTGTGCACACCGCCCTGTCCAGCATTAATGACAAGTAGGCCCGACACCTCTGGCATAATATAGTCTGACCTCACCAATACCGACATACTCCGCGAGCCCACTGCATGAGCTTGGAAGTAAGGGCTTACTGTTTTGAGTAAAAATGGACTAACCAATAAGATAAGATTAGGTCGGACACCCGTGCACATCACGAGGTTGGCCATCATCAGCCATGACCAAGGAACTCCTCAACGACCAGAAAACGGTAATAAAGTATTGAGGAAATAACCTAATCCCTGAGCTCGACCACTAAAAGATGAAGTATCTCTACTTCCATCAAGCACCGAGCTTGTCCACAGTCCCATCCATTTTTGAGTTGTTACTCGGAACATCTCTTGGCAAAGACTCCCAGAGTACGACCTCCGCCGTACAATAAGATAAAGAGGATGGTTATCTCCGATATCCCATCTCTATCCTATTAAGGAAAAGTACTCAACCACATATCCTAAAGGCAGGTCAGTGACCTGCTCGACACTAAGGGAAAACTCGACTACTCATTAAGGGATCTAGGTCGATGTTAGCTCTCTTTGAAATAACCGTCCATCTTAGACTCTCACCATGTGCTTCTATTAATGCCGACTTGGTCCTGACGGTACTACCCGAGATCCCAGCTGAGGATCTAGTGAGACAACCGCAACATGAATCTGCTCGAGATCTCAGCTGAGGATTTAAGAAGATCCTCACGACACGTTCGAGATTCGAATCCTTCTACAATATGCACCTACTAAAGAGAGAAATCACCCCCTACGCCACCGCCCCTATTCAACTATAAATAGGGACACCTCCAATGGGAAAAGGCATTGGAGGGCCCTCTGCTCTAGCAAGGGTCTCCTTTGTCCTTTTTGTGTGCAGGTGTTCGAGGGTATATGGAGGGCTAACCAGGTTTCCGCATCAACAGTGTCGATTCTTATTTAAAAGAATATATATATATATATATATATATATATATATATATATTAATTTTCATTGAATTTTTTATTTTTTATTTTATTTTTCTTTTGTCTTAAACAATTTTTCCAACTACTAAAGCTAATTAATCCCAGATTACTCTTTAATCCTACAGTTAGTAATTGGTTACTGAAGCTCTAGCCTACATTGTGAATGAAGTGAGACGCCTCATTTACCTAAAAGCATATACATGATTTGAGAAGTGGAATTTATGCCCTTTTAAATTTCTAGGCTTTCTTTGTGAGTACTCTAATTTTAAGTCAACTACTTTAATAACAACTCCTTTCTCTATAAATGAAATGATTACATATTTAAGGAAATGTTTTGGTGCACATACTCTTTTCTTTGGTCATTTTACACCACAAGCAAGTGAACTTTTCTATACATGCCACCCACATATGTGAGATCCTAGTCGATTGTCAGCTGGGCCTCACTATGTAATTTCCTTTTACCAAAAATTTGGCCAGATTTCTCTAGTGGGCCACAGGTGTAAAAAAGAAATAGATGGTTTAGAGATGCTACCAGTACTATTCCAAGATTATATACATGTATATGTGCCTACTACTGGATAAGAGTGTTTGCTTCGATTCCTAAACGTGACCTAAATTGGACCCAAAATGGTGTTTGGCTTGAATTCAATTGTTTGTATGATATGTAAGTATGCTGGGTTTGTTAGAGATGAATATAGTTTGAATCGAACTGAATACTTTGTGACCCAAGAATTGAAATAGACTAATTAAGACTACATTTGTAAAGATCAACCATCGATCCCGCCACCCATTGTGCAAAATTAAACTATTGTCGAAGGGAAGGGTTCGTTCTTCTAATGATTTCTTTTTACCCTTGGAGAAATGACTTTTGATTAAATGCATGATAACTTATGTTGTTTAACACTAAGACAATATAAATTAAAAGAAATAAAATAGGCCAAAGTCAATAATATATATAATGTAAATGTAACTATAATTAGTTGGAAAGGAAAATAAAAAGAGATATTTAATGACAACTTGTTTATCATCTTGTAATACCACTCTTCGTAGACTAGAAGGCTATTAAGCTTGAAAACTGGATCACCTACTTAACTACTTCATGACAAGATGATCATTGGGAATTAACACTAAGACAATATAAATTAAAAGAAATAAAATAGGCCAAAGTCAATAATATATATAATGTAAATGTAACTATAATTAGTTGGAAAGGAAAATAAAAAGAGATATTTAATGACAACTTGTTTATCATCTTGTAATACCACTCTTCGTAGACAAGAAGGCTATTAAGCTTGAAAACTGGATCACCTACTTAACTACTTCATGGCAAGACGATCATTGGGAATGACAGTTTGTTCATTGTGTGGCTAGGTTTCATTATGCGAGACAATTATGATTCGTGGAAGTGATAGTTCCACGTGTGCATTGCATGTGTACAGTGTGCACGTGCACCAGCCGTGCACCCGTGCACTCAAAGTCGGTCAGCAGGCGTTGATGCTGTCATCTGCGGCTGGCGTTTGTGGGCCACCATCGTGTTTGTACGGACCAATCCGGACGGTCCAGCAGATCCCCATGACACCTCTTGTTACTGCCTAGGTGGCAGAATCGCAAAAGACTGCGAGGTGAGAACTTCAGCCGTTCAAATGCAGTTCGGACGGTAAAAAGACAATCTTGATGGGCCACACAAAATGCGACCCAAATAGCATCAATACCAACCTTTTTTGCAAGATAAATCTAATGGTCAAAATGGATTTATGGTCCGACGATTGATCCTGGGCCACATCATGCGTGCAAACAAGACTGTAAATTTGCTGCGAGACATCTGTTGCGTAAGAGTCTACGCACTTCTTTACGCACGGACCACCGCCTCTCTTGTGCGGAAGCTCCAAACCGACTACAGAATTCAAGGAAGAAAGGAAGAGACGGGAAGACGTTTTTTTGTCTTCTGTAGTGGACGTCAGTGACAGTCTCATGCAAGTCCCCAAGGAAGGTGAGTGAGGAAGTCAGGCAGCCGTGGAGACAAGGAGCTCGTCTGTGGTTGCTGCACATCAGGGAGAGAAAGAGGAGACTGTTGAGTTTCATGGGCGAGTCAATCCTAGTTAAACAATTAAACTTTTGTCACTTAGCCTCGTACTTTGTGGTGGGAAGATCAGTGGGTGACAACCTATTATTGCTTCGAATCCTCACTTCATGGTGAAATAGTTGTAGGAACGACTATCTATTCATTACTTGAAACCTCACTCTATGGGCAAAGCTATTGTGAAATGTCTACCTGAATTTGTCGCTCAACTAGGCCTCGTGGCGAGGTGTCTATAGTTAAACTATAGCTTGTTTATTGTTTTGATCAAACTTCGTGGCAAGATGGATGAGTAAAATCTCTAGGCACACGATGGCCTCACTAGCCATCTGTTTGAAACCTAGAGATCTTTCTAGGTCCAATGATATAATCATGGATATAAGCTGGTAAGCTAGCTAAATTCTAATCTAATTAATTTAGGTTGATTTAAAGCATGACACTGACTGACAGTGGAGGAGTTAGATTGAATAATACTAATGATAATGAGTTTCCATGGTAGACAAAGGATAGGCATTGTTACATTGAAAAGAGTAATGTTGTGTTGTATCAAAGTGGTGTGGGCCCGCACTCTTCATTCTTTGGTGAATGTATAAATGTATAAGGTGGTTTGCTAGAGACTCATGTTGGAATCGGCCTCCAAGATCTTCTCTGAGTTAATTGGCCAATTAGTAGACATGACCAATTATACTAATAACTCAAGACGAGTCTTTAAGATCTTTATCTAATTGGCAAATTGTCTAGCAAGCGTAGATGATTGTATTTCTACCATAGGAGGTGTCTTTGTGATCTTCACATAATTAACTTATTTCCACATGCTTATGGCCAATCATGCTTGTTGAAATAAAAGTCTTTATACTTTGGGTGGTCCTATGGACTATTATATTTTTTAGCTTTAGTTTCTCAATATAAATTAGATAGATGAGTGTAACATAGCCCTAATCTCCTAATTAACCCCAAATTAGATTTTTTACATGGTATTAGAGCATATCAAATAAAATGGAACAGAACATCTAATACCATTTCTTAGAATAATAGAGGAATGATGATGTTTGGTTAATTAACATGCCTATAATTGATTAAACTGACTGAAGACAAAGAAGGGACTAAGGGGTTGTTTGTTTTTTAATTCACCATTGTAAATGTGTAAATAGGTAATAATTATTTACCATTGTAATTCCAACACCATTCTCAAGGCAAAAGTTGACATTTTTTTTTAAATGCTAAAATCGAGAAGATGTGAGAATTTCATGTCAGGCCCACTATGATGTATATGGCTTATCCATACCGTCCATCCGTTCTACTAGGGCATGAGCAAAAAATGAGGTATATCCAAAGCTCAAGTGGACCACACCATAAGATATGGTGGGGATTAAATGCCTGTAGTTAAAAATTTCTTGATGGACATAAAAGTTTTAGATCAAGTTGATATTTGTGTTTTCCCCTAATCCATGTTTGTGTAACCTTATGAATATGTTAAATGACAAATAAACAATCTTATGGGCCCTAGGAAGAAAAAACTTTCAACGGTGGAAATCTTATGACCACTGTAATTTCTTGCACTGTGGGCCACTCGAGCTTTGGATTTGCCTATTTTTTTACTCATGTCCTAAAATGTTCTGATAAAACCGATGAACAAAGTGGATATGCTAGTTATATCACGATGGGGCCCAAAATTTTAAGTTTCACCTAAACTCAAATAGGCGTAAAGAGTAATAATGACCTATTTACTCGGTATTTACAGTGGAAAAAAAATATCCCATTAAAGTTTTAAAGACAAAAAAAGGTTGACATAACCGAATATGCCATTATAGAGGTGATCCGTAAACATGAAGTGCATTTTTAGAAATTCTGAGATTAAAGTAAAGTCCACATGACTAATGATCCCCACCAATTGTCCTCATTGTCTTTAGCCCCTTGTCCAATGGTTGATCTTTCAGGACCCATTGACTCCATCACATCACGACCAAAATCTGCTGATGAAGAGTTTAGTCCTCCTGATTTAGCCACCTTTCCATCTTCACCTTTACATGTGAGTCCGACCTCCACACATGTTGATCTAGAACTACCAATTGCATTCCAAAAAGGTATTCGCTCTTGCACCCAACATCCTATCTCTCAATTTATTTCTTATCATTGATTAAGTCTATTTTTTCATACTTTTGCTATATCTTATCACATGCATCTTGTTGGGAGAGATCCCTTCTCAACCACATGCACAACATTATCAGAATCAAAAGAAAGAAGAAAATAAATAGATAAATCACAACACAAAAATTATGTGGTTCCATTTTGGTGCATCCACAGATTCATGCCAATCCATTATGCTCAAAGGCAAAAAATAGAGAAGCACTCTTAATACAATGACGACTCTCTCTCTCTCTCTCATGACATAATATATATTACCTAAAATGAACTAGAGTTTACATAGAACTCTATGAGGAATTATGAAATTTTCCTTTGGACTAAGGGCATGCCCTCAAACCCCCAAGTAAGAGAGTGTTGCCCCCTCTATGACCCCTAGTGAGCTCAGCGCCGGAGCTCAACCCTCAAAGTGATGGCTGGATGAGAAATACACATCTAACGATAAGCTCCACAGATCCAAACACATCTATACCACGAATTACGACGATGCACTAACACATCTTATTTGGTGTAAGGCAATGGAGGATGAATCACAGTTCTTACCACTTCCACAGAAAAAAATTCATCTTTTCTGATCTCCACAGTTTATGCTGAGTGCAACAGACGAGAAAGAGAATCCCTTTAGGAAGAGATCCTCTTAATATCCAGATCCAAGCTTGGACCATGGTTGGTTTGTAAGGACTTCAACACAACTATCAACCCTGAAGAAAGAATTGGGAGCTCCTCTTCCAACACAAGGAGTATGGATGATTTTAAGGTTGCCATCAGCAATGCATGCCTTCTGGATGCAGGTTATGTGGGTTCAAAATTTGATCTGGCCTTAGCAAACATTGGGCTAAGCTGGATAGGAAGATGTTTAATTCGGCATGGTTGCAATCGTTCCTAAACAACAAGGTGGAACACCTACCAGGGCTCTATTCTGATCACTCCTCTCTTCTTCTAATGATTGATCCTCAAGTAAGCACAAGGCCATCTCCTTTTAGATTCCAAAACATGTGGACCCTTCATGAGGATTTCATCAATGTGGTTACAGAGTCATGGACACATCTGGAGCAGGCCACCCCCATGGTTAGTCTTTTTCTTAAAATAAAGAGACTCAAACTACCCTCAAATCTTGGAACTGACTCACTTTTGGGAACGTTTACCAATTAGTCAAAGAGGTGGAAGATGAAGTGAACAGGGCCGAATTCAATCTCATCCAATCAAATACTGTCAAAGACAGAGCGAAGTTGAACCTAGCTTAAGCTGAGCTAAAGATGGCCTTCATCCTAGAAGAAACATATTGAAAACAGAAATCCAAAATAACCTTGCTAAAGGCAAGAGACAGGAATACCGGATTCTTTCATACGTCCGTCATCGAGAAAAGAAGGAGAGCATCCATCTCATCCATCCGACTCCCTTCGGGTTCTCTTCACTCAGATTTAGAGATAGGAGCTGAAGCTACATGGTACTTTTCTAACCTCTTTTCCTCTGAGAACCCCATGACCCCACCAAACCTGCTTCATTGCATCCCAAATCTCATAACCAGCCATACGAATTCTATGTTAATGCATCCACCCTCTATGGAGGAAGTCAAAGCTGTTGTTTTCGCTATCCCTGCTGATAGTGCCCCTAGCCTAGATGGTTTCTCTAGAGGTTTCTACACTTCTTGTTGGGATATTATCAAGAATGACATCCTGCAAGCTATTATTGAATTCTTCCAGTGAGGTAATATTCCTAGATGGTTTCGCTAAACTTCAATCTTCCCTATCCATAAGAAGCCAAATGCATCCAGTTTCGCTAACTACAGGCTCATAAGTCTTTGCAATTGTATCCAGAAGATCTTTTCCAAGATCATCGCCTCTAGACTATCTTACATTCTTCCTACTATCATTTCCAATGAACAAATTACCTTTACAATGGACAAATTTATCGTGGAAAGCATATCAATAGCCTCAGAGATGGCTTTCAATATAGATGGGAAAACGGTTGGGGGTAATATCATACTCAAGTTGGATATGGAAAAGGCCTATGACAGGATGGAATGGTGTTTCATCAAAGACGTTCTCCTAGCATTTGGATTCAGCCCAGTGTGGATTCGATTAGCACAACAATGTTGGGAGGGCTGCTAGTTCTCTATGCTCATCAATGGAAGACCGTTCGGCTTCTTCCAATCTTCGAGGAGCCTTTGCTAAGGAGATCCACTCTCCCCAGCCTTATTCATAATCATAATGGAGGTCTTAAGTAGAGGGCTCTCCCGTATTTTCCTCTCTAAAACATGAATCCCTTACAAATTCTCCAGGAACAGTATCTCCATTTCCTATCTTTTATTTGCTGATGACACAATTATATTTATGAATGGCAAGATTTATTCGATTCGTTCCCTTCTAGATTTCATCCACTTATATGAGATAGGTTCGGGTCAGAGGGTTAATGTGTCAAAAAGCTGCTTCCTCCTCCCTAAGAAGGCCCCACATGGTAGAGAGAGGCAAATCACTTAACTGACTGGCTTCAAGCAATCTAACTTCCCCCTAACTTACCTGGGAGCTCCATTAGTGAAAGGGAAAGTCCGTTATCAGCATATGCTTCCACTCATACACAAGATAGAGCATCGAATAGCGGGATGGAAGGCCAAGCTCATCAATCAAGCTGCTAAGTTAGTGCTTATCAATCATGTTCTTGGTGGTATCCCTATGCATATCCACTCGGTCCTTAACATTCCAAGAAAAGCCTCGAAATAGATCGAAAAGATGCTAGCCTCTTTCTTTTGGGGTACCTTTGAACATGGTAACCATCGGCATTGGATCAGTTGGAAGGAACTATGCTATTCACTCAGCGAAGGTGGTCTAGGCATAAGAAGGGAGGTGGATATTATGAAAGCTTTTCGATGTAAAATGGTGTGGAGGCTTCTTCAAGGGACATCTCTATGGGTTAAGCTTTTCAATACAAAGTACCTTTCTAAATTCCACAACGTCAGGAGCCGCTCCAATATTGGTGGCTCAAGTATATGGAGTCAAGTCAGAAATTTAATCATCTTCTGCATTCGTAACTCGAGATGGATGATTGGAGAAGGCAATGTAAACTTTAGGACTCAAAATTGGACCGGAATGGGTCTTTTGATTGAAGCTGCTCTCTCCCCCATTCCAGGCTCTTCCAAATTAAGATGCTCTGGTTAAGGAATTTTGGAGTCCATTGAAGGGATGGAACTTATCAGCCATTGAAGTCATTCTCCTTGCTACCACGATCAGATCTATCCAAGATAGTGGGATCTTCCTCTCTACTAGGCGAGACTATCTCAGATGGAATATGTCATCTTCAGGAAAATTTTCTACTAAATCAGCATGGAATGCCATTTGAGCCTCCCGCACCACTCTTCCCTAGACTTGCTGGGCATAAAACAAGCTTCTTCCTCCTATGATCGATATATTTTTCTAGAAAGTTATGTATAGAGCAGTCGCAATTAACGCTGCAGTTCAAAAAATTGGTATCCAACTGGCATCCAGATGTGAGTGTTGCATGAACCACACCCCTCCTCGTGAAGCAACTACCATCACCAATCATCATCCACAATTTGCCCTCTTTCCTTCTTCTCATGGCCAGGTCAATGCCTCTCCTTCATTCTCAGTTCAAACCCATGCTGAGGACCATATCCTCTGCCCAGGCCCTTCCGATCTACCTTTCCAAACCCCTCCTCTTACCCAACATGCTCCAACTTCAATCTCAGTCCGCTCTCCCTCAAATCTCCACCAATCTACTCCCTCGACCCCCATTCCTATGAAGAGAATCCAGCAGTCTAGCTCTCCCCATCTCAATGACAACCACCCACACAACACATCCTCTTCCACCTCAAATAGCCTATCTATTCCCCCGTCTCACTCCCATCAACCACCTCTCTCAATTACATCATCCACTCAAATCCAACCATCCCATAGTGTTGAAAACCTTGACCACCTTCTTTCCAATGGCCTGATAGCTTCCCAAGTTTGGTACTTTTTTGCCAAACTTCTCAGGATCAACTTTATCCAATGGCAGTCTATTTCTCTTAAAATTCACTAATGGACGATGGCTACAAGTAAATCCTCATCTTGGAAGTTTCTCTGCGGCTTCATTCCCTCTTATAATTATTTGGGAACTATGGTTGGGTAGGAATGCTTCCAGATTCGATGACAGACCCTTCTCATCTGCTTCAACGATTACCAAAGTTTCTAGATGGATCAGAGAATTACTTCCTCACCAGCCTCATTTAGATATCTCCTCAACTCAAGGTTTGAACCTTGACCACCATTCGGGTATGAACTCACATTCCCCATCTATCTCTGACAGGATCCAAATTGTTTACTGGCACAAACCTCCTTTGAGATGGGTGAAACTTAATATGGATGGTTCTGCAAGGGGCAACCCGAGCTAGGGGGTGGAGGCGGAATATGTAGAGATCATCTTAACAATTTCATCTTTGCCTTCCATAACAGATATGGAACTATTTCCCACACTATAGCTGAGGCCCATGCGATGGTTGACAGTCTGAATTTTTGCAGAGACAGAGGCCTGACTCATATCATAGATGAGACAAACTCTAGAGTGATCTTCGATGCTGTGAATAATTCGAACAATCACTCCTCTTGGAACATATGGTACCTTTTGGGATTGGTTCAACAGCTATTCTAGGCCCTTAATATCAGATTTGCTCACACTCTTAGAGAAGGGAACTCGGTGGCCGACGGTCTTACAAAATGAGCCAGCATGAGTGCTCCTAACTCTTTCTTCCTCGAGCCAAATGATCTCTCAAGGCCCATCAAAGGCTCTATGATTCTATATAAATCTGATCTTGGCCCGATTAGGCTTTCCAGACCCAAAACTAGGATCGGTTGATCATGGCATTCTGCAGTTCATACCTTCTCGTCACAATGGGGGCGGTCACTGCTAGTCACATGTTTCTGTGTAACTTCCCTTGATCCTGGGAGGTCCTTCCAACTCTGCCTGATAGCCTTGTTTGCTTCAGCCTTTTGCATCTGTCATCTCCAATACCCTGTGTTCTCCTTGTAGATTTTGCTCTTTGTTCTTCTTCCATATGATAGGTTTGGCCAACCCTTGTGGGGCCAACTTGAATCTCCAATTGTACATCTTGCTTGCATCAATACGTAGCGGGTGGCTTCCACCTTTAAAAAAAGAAGGCAATGGAGGATTAAATGGTTGCTATGTAGCAACTCATATGTGGGAGTTAGCTGATTTGCCTATTGGAAAAAGGGCAGTGGGGTGTTAATGATTTACACCATCAAGTTTCATCCAAATAGATTCAATGAGTGACTAAAAGTCCATTTGGTTGCTAAGGGCTATAAGTAGATGTAGGGACTTGACTATGAGGAGATGTTTTCTTCTGTGGCCAAACTAATCCATGTTTGAGTATTGATTTCTATTGCAACTACCAATGATTAACTTATTTACTAGTTGGATGTCAAGAATGCATTCTTTCATGGAAACTTAGTTGAAAAAGTCTGCATGGAATAACTTCTTCAATTTATTCTCAGGGGGAGACTAAGAGAGTATGTAATTTGAAAAGTAATTTATTATTTAAAGCAAGGAATATGATTTAACAAGTTCAGTAAGATGTTGCTAACTTGTACCTTTTATTGAAGTAAGGCTGATCATCATTCAGTGTTTATGAAGCGCATTGATAAGGGCACGATAATGTTGGTTGTATATGTCGATGATATGTTTATTATAGAGAGTGACACATCTAGCATCTTAAAGCTCAAGAAACATCTTCAAAAACATTTTTAGGCTAAGAATCTTGCCCTACTTTAGTACTTTTTAGGCATTAATTGGCCAGATCAAAGTCTGGGATTAATCTTTCTCATGGAAGGTACGTTTTTTATTTGCTGAAGGAGATTGTCATGTGTGGGTGTTGATTGGATGATACGCCTATGAAAACTAGTGAGAAGTTATTGGATGATCATTAGATAGAGTTGTTTGATGACCCTGGTAGATATAGAATGTGGTGGTACGTTCCAATGCAGAGGCTGAGTTGAGAGCCATGGGCTATGCTATTTGAGAGCTAGCTCAAATCCTCACCGGAGGAGCTCCGATTGTTTTTCGGTGGGTCCTATGGTGTTTTATAGTAATAATCAAACAACAACCCATATAGTAAATAATCTCATATTTCAAAAAAAAATAATAATAAAAAATAAAAAATAAAAAATGGCTGATAGAATACTGCTTTTTAATGAGTTTATCACCGCCCATATTCAGTCCAAATCACAGACTGCAGCTATTTTTACTAAGTTTGACAATGCTTCCTATGTGGTTGCTGTTCATCTCTTAGCTAACAGTATACAAGAGCTTTCCACTTATGGCTTCCGTGTATGCAACTACTCGAGTTCTATCATGTGTGGCCAGAAGAACCACCGCTAGCTAAAACAACTGTGTGAACATCCTCTCTAGGCCAATATAAGGCTTATAACCTTTCTTGTTTTGCCATGTGTCGGGCAACAACTTTTAGTCCGGCATACTGACATGTGTCATATGATAATAATTAATTTTTCTTGTGGTCAATGATCTCCTTCTGCCGCCGATTGCAGCAGCTGTGAGGATGTCATCTTGATCTTCTGTATACAGCCACATGTCAGCTCATAGATTGGATGTGGTCAGATCAATTTTAAACCAAGAAGACCCGCCTGATATTCTACTTAGGTCATTTACGGGAGGAGCATGGATGATGAGCGGTTCGGATTTAGCACATGTATGGTACTAGCGCGCGACATGTGAGAAGCTGATTACCGGAAATGTGCATTTGTTGGAGTGCACTTCATATATATCTAGGCAGCATAAATCATAGACGTTTAAGAGATCTCAACCGTTATTTAATGTAGAGATCTCTACCGTCCACACTGAGAGTGCATCCTAACCATCTGAATGGAGAACTTTTGATGATTAGGAAAAAATAGACGGTATCAATTGGAGAAGTCCTTTAAAGAAAGCTTCGAGATCAACTGATTGGGCTGTTGCTTATCATACCGCCCACACCCCAACATATGAATCGTCTGGATCTCACATGCCACGTGTATGGGGTTACTTCACTTATCTAGAAGAGAAGAATAACAACAAGCAGAAGAAGAGGATGGAGAAAATAAAAAATTCTATTTATTTGCCGAGTGATTACATAAATCCCCTTGACGATAAGTTACTGTCCATCCAATGCGTAATCCAACCCGTCTAATAGCTTGGAACCACTACTACGATTACCCTTTAGAAATCATCCCCATTCATTTACCATCCAGACCACACATATATTGTGTTATTTATCAGCGACTGTACATTTTTCTGTAGTGTGGTCCAGATGATAGGTGAATGGGGCTGATTTTTTCATACGATGATACTCATGGTTTGTCCAACCTATTGGATAGGATGGATTTTGTACAAAGATGATAGGTTGTAAGCTATCAAATGGATGGACACTAACTTATCATCCAACCCCATTTGATGTGAACATCTCTCATGTTGATCTTGCTTTCTCTTTCTTTGAGTTAGAAACAATGGGTGGTGGTGGTTTCACTACGCCTTCAAAGTTGGACTAAACAGCCTTTCCTTGTCTATCCTTTGAAAAAGAAAGTCATGTTAGAAAAAAAAAAGGATTTGAAATGATTGTCTCTCATGCTTTTGCATAATACAATCTAAGTCCAATCACAACCTCAGATCTAATCCGTGACCAACATTCCGTGATCAACGCACCGCAATATCCAATGATGCTACGTAAGACGTGCCTTGAATTTCGGTTGTTCCATGCGTGGCAGGAACATAGGATTGGTTATGGCGCGTTTGGATGCTCAATTGAAATGAATCATGATAACTTTAGTTGATGCAGAGAAAATGAGCAATATGGGACTAGCACCCAAGTTAGCATTACAATTCTTTCAAGGCTAAATTGGAAGGAAGAGATGTAGTATTGGTTTTGGCGTGTTTGGATGCCCGATTGAGATATATCACGATATTCTCAAGTCAATAAAGGCGAAATGTTATTGACCACTGTGGGACTATTCTCACTGCATTCACATTGCAGGATTTTCACCCAAGCCGGCATTGAAGCCCTTTCAAACCAAACTTGAAATGAATGGAGTTGAAATTAGGGGTTTCATCTCCACCAAGATATAAAATGGTTTCACACCGACTTTTTTTTTTTTGGAAAAAGCTTTTCACACCGACCTTGGCATTGCCATTTCATTGAATTGATTTATTGCAATCCGGTTCAATCCAGAATCCAAACGCACCCTTAGTTAAGGAAATCAATGCACAAACCTGGAGAAGATTGCTCAATTGGACGATGATCCCACACCAGAAGAAGATTTGACAGAAGCATTTCTTACATAATGATTACTTCTTACATGATGATTACCAAAATAGTCAATGAAGTGGGCAAATTTCCTCCATTTAGGAGATTACAAGGCTGTTACACTTGACTTCCTCTCTCTCTCTCTCTCTCTCTCTCTCTCTCTCTCTCTCCCCTTAACCATGAAGAAAATTCAGCTACTTCACATCCTTGCATGGTAATCATCCTACTAATTAAAACATTAAGCAAACCAGATATCATGATTATTGATTGCTCATCATCCCACTAATGCTCCGTAGCAAACCACTCTTTCTATGTGTCCTCCTGCAAGAACAACACTTCCCAAGAGTTTTTTGTTACTGAGCACAAGCTTAGATGAGCTCCCTAAACTCATACCCAAACACCCAGGAAAGAAAAGGAAAAAAGAAGAAGAAGGAAGATGATGGCTCTAATTACGCTATTATACGACGGATTAATGCGATCTTCCTGATATCACTTCTTCATCTTCAGACCCGGTGACGCATTCCTTCTCCTCTTCGAAGCTTACATGAGATGGGTAGGGAGAATGGCCCTTCCCAAAGGCTCTAATGTGGTCTTTGAGTGATCTTTTGTGCTTGAAGTCGGATCCGCATGTGCAAAACCAAAGCTTCCCACAGTTCTTCTCGTGGGTCCTCCAGTCTCCTCTAACTGCGAAACACTTGCCGCATTTTCGGCACATGAAGGGCTTCACCCCATGCTTTCTCTTGTAGTGAGTTTGGAGGGTTCTAAAATCCTTCAACGGCTTGGCGCGTGGATGGTTGATGTTATTCTTGCAGCCATGGGCACAACAGTAGCAAGGGAGCCTCAGCATTGCTGTTGGTTGGGTCCCTCTGAGGGATTCTGGCCCCTTTCTATACTGTGATCCATGTCCCCACATGTGCATCTATAACCAAAATTTCCACATGCTTGTTACTTGTTTTAGTAAAAAGGGTAAAGTTCTAGGAATATTTTTAGCATTGCATTTATATCTACATTGTAAAGAATGAGAGATATAGTAGTTGTGAAATGGTTTCGAATCAGTGCAATTTGATGATTACCTAATTAATGAGAGATTACTTTAATCCCACTTTACCAAACTTAGTATTGCACATTAATCCATACATGTATTAAACTAAAGAAGAGAGAGAGAGAGGGAGAGAGAGAGAGAGAGAGAGAGAGAGAGAGAGAGAGAGAGAGAGATTGCAAAGCTACATTTTATCGGAAGAAGACATGACAACGCAGACAATGTCAAGTTCTCCATTATTGTTTTCCAATCAAAATATGAAAAGGTGAAATTATTGTTTTCCATTGTATTTATCTCTCTTTCTTTTTTCTTTTAAAAAAAAGATAAAAAAAAAATTAAATATTAATGTATTTAATTGTAGGTTTTAAATTTTTAGTTTGCTAGCTGTGTACCAAGTAAGAAATCAATTGCATTGATTATTAGAATCAGCTCCAATGTCTTAAAAAAAATTCTAATTGTATTTATCAGTTCTCCTACTTTAGCATTGGTTCTGAGGAGAGAGATGGCAGCATTGAGAGCGGCGGTGTCTGGCCGCATTGGTATCGCCTGACGCGTCTTCTCGACATGTCCCTTCTCATCTCCATCTCCAGCTGCAACTCCTCAGCCTGCTGCCGAACCTTCCACCAATCTCTTCGTTTCAGGGCTAAGCAAACGTACCACATCAGAGGGTCTTAGAGAAGCCTTTTCGAAATTTGGCCAAGTTGTCCATGCTAGAGTTGTAACAGACAGGGTTTCAGGATATTCTAAAGGTTTCAGTTTTGTAAGATATGACACCCTAGAAGACGCGGCCGAGGGTATAAAGGGCATGGATGGAAAGTTCTTAGATGGTTGGGTAATCTTTGCGGAGTATGCGAGACCCAGATTGCCGCCGCCGCCGCAGACCAACGGACCTTCTCCATCGGGCTTTCCATAACTCGAATTATTATTTTCAGAGATGTTGAACTGTACTGATATGAACGACTTATGGGTTTGTGTTCTCTATTTTGTCTTAAGAGAACTCTATGATTTGAAGAATAGCCATGAAAGAGAATTCTCTTTCACACTCAGTGAAAACGGTTTCATTAGTCAACGGATGGGTAGGAAGGAGTTTTAGGAAGGAGTTTTAACATATAAACATTTATTATATAAACATTTAAAAAAATAAAGAAAAGAAAAGAAAAGAAAAAGGCATTGGTTCTGAGGTATGCCTCCATCATCCTAGTTCACATGAAAGAAGAAAGAAAGATAACACAAAGGAAACAAGGGTCCAACTTCTTCTTCTTACGTTACTTTTTTTTTTCTTTTTTTCTTTTCCGAACCAACCCATCTAGCATAAGCGAGCTAGCTAAAAAAGGTACTGTGTGAATAGTTGCATTGGATGACTCCATGTATTGCAACTGGCAATGACACGCTATATTATTAGGGTTATATTGAGCACTAAAGGTTGTTTAAGTTCTTTAAACTGTTCATATGTATGAGATGCATTTATTCAACTATTCATATTATAAAAAAAATGAAAATGAAAAGAAAAGAAGCAAAAAATGATCCATTTGTTCAACAGTGGTACGAAATCTTTCTACAATGACACCTACTCGTATTCTTCTCCAAGAAATATTTTTTAGAGATTCAGAGAGGATTTGCTACCTACACCCACCTCGTTGATTTTTTATACATCCATTTCCCCTTTTCAGAATTAAAAATAATCACGGAATATTTTCGTTAGATCATTATAAGATGATTATTGAGGAAGATAGGTTTTGGGTTTCTGTTTCTGGGCGATGGGCTTTGGATCCCTCAACTGAATATCCCATGAAAACATATAGGGAAGAAAATATCAGAACAGTGCTTAGCCTCGGATTCCTTTGGATATACAAAAAGGTGGCTTTGTAGATAAGAAAAGCAAGCAAAATCTAGAAAAGGCTACAGCATCGGCCGAGTAATTTCCTACTCATCGTTGCTTGAACAGGCTAATTGGCTTTCTCCACTTTCAATTTTGATCAAGTGAAGCTAAATAAATCTAATGATGGGGAAAAACAGCAGCATTGCATTGTTTGAAATTTAGGCTTTGTAATCATTGATTTCATCAATGAATCAAAAGGTCATTATTAAGTAGGAAAGTAACTATAATAATTTTATTTATTTTTATTTATTTATTTTTTGGGTGTGTTGGGGGATTGGGAATTTTTACATTTTGAAAATAGATATTTGTCACCCTTAATCCATAGTTTATGGTGGATATCTCCAAAATTAGATAATTTTCTCTTCATAATTCCATCAGACGCAATACACCATTATACCCAAAGAGGATAGAAAATAAAGAAAAATGTTGGGATGAAAAAAAAATAAGAACCGAAAAAGAAAAGAAAAACATGAAATAAATTATAAAAAAAGGGGAAAAAAATAAGAATCTCTCTCTCTCTCTCTCTCTCTCTCTCTCTCTCTCTCTAAGATTGTAATAGATATTCATCACCACCGTAAATGAAATGAAATTCTGAAAAAATAAAATAAAATTGGGAAGACTAACCTGCATGTTGTTGTACCTATTGAAGGTCTTGTTGCAAACAGCACAAGAGAACTGAGTGGGCCCAATGAGGATCTGAGCTGGTGTTGGGATCCAAAACCTACTCTCACTGCTCAAGCCACGCCCATCAAAGCTCTTATTCATACTCTCCTCCCCCTTATAGCCAAAACCCTTCTCCTTCTCACCTTCAAAGCCTCCAGAGTTAGGCAGCCCAATGTGTAAGGCCACAGTAACCTTCTCTTCTCTCTCATCTTTCACCCCAACACTCTCCCTTTGGAACCCAAACTCCTCTTCTTTCATGGGTTTGGCCTCTTTGAACATGCTTAGAAGAGGTAAACATTGGGTTGTTTGGTGCAATAGCTCTTGCTGCTGCTGCTGCTGTTGTTGATAAAGGAGAGGGAGTTGAGGGATGAAAGAAGGAGATGGTTGGGATGGTTTGAGCCATTCAATGAAGGTTGGGGGTTGGAAGCAGAAACCCATATCATTTGCATGGTAGTTCTTTATACCCATCTCCCCTTCTCTTTCTCTCTCTCTCTCTCTCTCCCCCTCTCTCTCCCCCTCTCTCCCTCGCGCCTCTCTCCTACAGATGAGTGTTTGAGACGCTTTATGGGAAGGGCTGGTGTTTTGGTAGGATAGTGAGAGTTGGTTTGGTTTGTTGAAAGGCTTTTTTCTATCCTTTTTTATCTTCTTCTTTTCTCTAGAGAGAGAGAGAGAGAGAGAGAGAGAGTAAATGGGTGGCGAAAAAAAGTAAGAAGTAGACATAAACACAAGGGTTTTCTATTTTTCTTACTTTTAAGAGAGAGAGAGAGAGAGAGAGAGAGAGGGGGGGGAAAAGGGAGGGGGGAGAAAAAAAACAGCATGTTACCGGTGGAGAAAATAAACCATGTAAAGGTGACGTATGTTTGGGAGTCAATCAGACTAACGCGTTTTGAGATTGAGAGAGAGAGAGAGAGAGAGAGAGAGAGAGAGAGAGAGTTCACATGAGAGGAATCATAACATACGTGCCAAGTATCTTTGCACTCCATACAATGGTTTCAATTCTTACAAGTGGAGCACATGGTTTGGTAGTCGAGACCGTTGGTCTGTTGAGTCCCATCGTATACGAACAATGTCTCAAACTATCTCTCGGACTGAAAGATCCTAGCCACTAAAATTAGGAATAATTTTCAGTTGAATTTGGACGGTTGATGTATTTCTCTTCCTGCTAAGGATAAAACATAGAAGAATATGATAGTCCTGCTAAAGATTTTTCTCAGTTGTAGCTCATCCAAATTGGGGTACAACAGACCAATGGACTAGATTACTAAACCATGGTTCGCGGATGTCAGAATTGAGAAACCCGTTTATTCCGTGCATGGATGCGGGCCGCATGATTTAATCACCCACAGACAACGTCACTGCTTGTGGTGCGTACCATCTTTTCCCGTCAACATTCCATTTCTGTAGGAAATCCATACCATTAAAACGATGGGCCCCGTGATGAGAATCAACCTAGATAAAATCCAGGACGTTGCACTGATCAGATTGGCTACCCATGTTGGAACGTAGCTCTTACCAAATTTTCCTGGTAACTGTTGGAAATGTGTCAGATCGGATATGGCCATTTTCCTATCCTTGAGAAAGAACTTGGCATAAAATTTTATTTCCATCTCTTGTGGGTTATGAATTGAATTTAGTAATAAATTGAAATACTATATTAAGGCTATTGCCATAGTGAATGATTGGATAATTACAGCTCATAATAGTCATTATTAGACAGTTTACCACATGGCATAGTGAATATCAATAATTCCTTAGCAACAGGTGTTGTCTATGACAACCCTAGAATTTAGTATACTTGAAACTAAAATAAATAGTTAAATATTTTCATTTTTAATTAAAAAATAAAAATAAATAAATAACTAAGTTGGTAGAGACACTCTTGGTTAAGAGAAAGGTCGATGGATAGACTTTTGCCAAATTTCAAATTCTAGATAAGGATGTGATCATCCTATCTTATATATCACAACTGTTAATACTATGCGCTAGTCATTCTCATCATGCATCCATGTCATGCATCACATAACTGTGCTTAATACCTGAGGGCACTCCCTGAATGATATGTAGGTACTTAAGTACCGAGTGACCTAGGGGACCATTCCTAGATGCTCACAATATATGAAGACCTACCGAGATGGTGGAAACCTATTATTGAGTGTCAAATATTGCATATTTTCTCCTAATTATATCTTGGTTTTAGGAACATGATAATGCTTAATGGTATATTTTCTACATGTTTATGTTGCAAGGTGAATCTAAGAGTTTGGATTGAAAAGAATGCTAAAAATATAGATTTAATGTTCAACAATAACCAAAGCAAGGAGTGAATCTTACGAGATCAAGATTAGATATTTCAAGACTTCAAGATCCAAGAAAACTATGTACAAAGGACGAAGAAAGATTAGAGAAGATTACGAAGTCTGTAGTAGAAAAACAGACTAATTCAGTCCAACCTAAGCCAATTTCAGTCCGACCGAAATCGCATAAAACATTCCGGCAAGAAATTGTAATTTTCAGAATTAATTCGGCTTGACTCGGTTCTACCGAAACCAACTTCGGCTCGACCTTCGGCTTGACTCAGTCCAACCTAAATTTGAAACATTTTCTTCACAGAATTTTCAGCCTTAATTTTGTCCGACTGAAATCCCGCAGAATTGTCCAGAGAAAAGGTTCGATTTTCAGCTTTAATTCAATCCGAACGAAGGTAACTTTGATCCGACTGAAGCGTAACTCAGGGCTTACGCAGAGTGCATAAATTCAAGTCGGTTTGTGAAAATTCCAAGGCGGTGCGTAAGATGGTGATTCACAACTATAAATAGGAGTCCCTAGGATGTTCCTAGGCACCTTTTAGGTTTTAAGGAGTGGAGAAAAAGGGTGGAGAGCCGCCACCAAGAGTTCTTCTTCTTCTTCCTTAGTTTGTTTTAATATTTTGTTTAAGAGATTTTGGTTTAATCATGTATATGGTTAACTAAACCACTTAATTAGGGCTAAGAGGTGAAGCTTGTGGCGTGATTGTGATATTTATCTTGCTTTGATTCTCATTTATATTGAACTTCATTAATTTCTAGTTGATTTTAATGAATATTTTCAGTTTTCGATGGTTTGATGTGACTCAAATTACAATAGATACTGCGATAGCTTTGAATATCTTCTTTTCCTTTTTGAAATTATAAGATTGGTAAATCTTGTTGTTCACCATCGTCTCTTAGGCATGATAGGATGATAGAATCCCTTCCAATCTTCACATTCCTCCACCATTGAGACTTGATCAATGAAAAGTTCAGAGATTTGATCATCTTTCCTTTCAACTGGATAAGAGAGGACTCTGATTCCAATTGTGTCTCTTGAATCAAGTAAGGTAGCATCTTGATACCTACAAGTGGATCTTTGGCACCCTAGTTCCTACCTTTAAATTCATAAGTTTTAATCAACATTATTCACAATTACTTTCAATTATTCAGATTTCAATTTAGATCATTTTTTAGTTCTAGTTCTAGTTATTTCAAAATACGTACAAGTTTAGTCCCTGTAGATTCGACCTCGATCTTACCGAGTTATTACTACATCGCGACCCTACACTTGGGGTTGTGAACACCTACCCTAAAAGGATAGATGTAGGTTGATGAAATCCAACTCAAGTAAGTGGACTGATCAACCTACTTGATGCATTAACGCATTCATGCATCTCATGTCATTCATGCATTTTTATTTTAATTATGATGTGCATGAATCATGATAGGTTCACTCACTGAGCTTGGCTAGCTGACGTTTTATTAATGTAAAAACCATATAGATTTAGTGGATGATGAAACTATTGCTCAAGTTTTAGGGCAGGAAGGTAAACCAATGGACGATTCACAAGGGCTATGGCCCTATCTTGACCAAAACAAGTTGAATATGTTAAATCACTAACATATCTAGTTGAACTCATGTTATTCCTTTAATTATGTCATTGAATAAATTTTAAGTTGAGTAACTGGAAGTTATGAATAGTTAAAGCTCTTGTTAGTGAATGGTTTAATAAAGCCCCAAATGGGTTGGCTATGGTACTTTGATTAACTTTTGTAAATTTTATCAATATGTGGATTGAATGCCCATAAATGATTGTGATAGTGGATATATGTGTATGTGATTGAAATAAATGAATGTGAGATGTTTTGCTTATAGTTTGAGTTGGAAAACTTAGTGTACATTTTAACTAAGCCTCTGAAAAAAAGGTATGAATGAATGGTTTTAGTACACATGGTGTACAAGTCATGTGTCGTAGCTCGGGTCCAAGGGTGCACACTCTGTATTTTGAATTTTGGGGTGTGACACTGCCAATCAATCCATTTAGTATATGGCTTATGATAAATCGTGATGGTATTGTGGCCGAGGACTTGACCTGCTACCTCTTAAACCATCTAAATGATTTGGTCGCAGTCTACTCGTTGAGGTTTAGCTATTGGTGGTGGGTCTGGACCTACTCGGTTTTGCCTTTCATGGAATAACAAGTTCCTAGGGAATTGTTGTCCTTCTGATAAACCATGGTTCCAAATCTTAGGAACAAATTAAATTCTTGGCCTCCGATCCTGATCGCTTGAATTTAGCAAGTAGCGGAATATTTCATACATCCTGAATTGGAATCGATAGTGGTTTCTGTAGTAAGGGAGGCATAGATGGCAGTTGTACTTTGTTACCGATAAAACTTCCCTCCCTGTTGTACTGCGTCGTCATAAGTGCTCTTTTGATGCTCACGGCTATCAACCGATGCATGGCCTCGGTCTAGCTAGCCATGTATCTGTTAATGTTTTTAGTTTAAATACGGAACTGCTCATCCTGGGTATGCCCTAATTCTGCCTAGCTCTCTCATATTCTTGAACGCTCTAGATACTCAGTTTCACGTCTTGAAGTGAGCCCGTTATCTCTTCAGGAGAGATGGTCCAAGAGGTCGAGACTCCTTCCTAATTTCCTATACTGAGTTTCAAACTATTATTCAAATTTAACGTTTTGAGGGTCGCCTCTTGAATCAGCATGTCCTCAGTTGGAGGTAGTGCGGTTAGTGTGGAGGGCTCAACCCCAGCAATTCGATTACTCCTATCTATATTCTCAATTGGCAATATCACGCTAATAAGTTAAAGACAGTGTCCCATTGGGCGTGCCAAAAACCTATTGTTGTTCGATTTACAGATTCGGCCACATGATAAATGTGGGCATGCCAAAATTGAACGTGCAGCCCCATTCAAACGGAACAATTATGACCTCAAGCACAAATATAGGCCGATACATAGTATGTGACCGATATCAAATAAGATCAGTCGCCTAATCAGCCACTTGCATAGTATGTTAAAACGATTAGGTGATAGTTAGAGGGTAAGGTTCATCCTCTGATAGTGGGTTACACTTTTGTCTTTTGTACAAAAAGACTTTTTCAATATAAATAAAAGAATAATAAAAAAAGAATTCTTACCGTTGGTCCAGAGAATAGCAGTGAAACACCTTTTTAAATAGAGAACTTTAATTGATGCTTAAACTAAATCTCGTGTATGAGCATAAATTCAAATCACAACTAAATTTAATAGCTACTTGATTAACGCTATATATTACACTAAGGAATATAAACAACAAGCAAAAGTAAAGGATTACACTATAAAATAATCGACTTGCAAAAAGTAAAGGATTGCACTAAGAAATGTAAAATGATAGATAATTGAAATTTTAATTAAAAGATAGATTTAGTTTAGTTTTTTTCTTTTTTTTTTTGGTATGGACAATTTGCTTTACTGAATTCTTTTGCTACTTATAAACTTAACCCGATCATTTAGATGCTGTCCAAGTTCTGACTGTTGCTGTAACTGTTCAGCACAACTTAATTCTCTCTGTTTCTAAACTTGCCATCCATCCGATAACTACTTTAGTATGATTACCCTTCACTCGTTTGCTTAGTGGATGATGTTTTGCTTTGCCCGGTGTGCACTCTAACTCATAGAATCCTCTTTACATATACCAAAAAGATAATGAAGACGAACAGTGCCCAACTGGCAAGTGGATTAGCCTAATTTTTTTAGAAGATCGATCTTGAATGTGGGCGTACCGTTTTCATGGTATGGATTTCCCATACAACCGTTTTAGGAGGAAAGAAAGGTGCGTTGCCGGTTGGTGACAGGTTCTCCTCACGAAATAATGACAACCAGAGAAAATCTTAATTTTAATTTCTCGTGTCTTGATCTTATATATCGTGATATTTTGATATGGAAATATCTCATGAGGGCAGCTTGGTCTTTACGAAAGAGTTAAAGGGAGTCATGTGAGCACCGAAGAGAAATCGTAGTGCGCCCGCTGGGCCATGCAGTGTAAGACCCGCTTCAAGAGGTAGGTCCCACCTGGACTGGAAATGGATGATCCTCCTTTTACGTAAAGATGATCCTAAGCATTCAGAAAGATTGACCTGAATATAAACTGTCGAACATTCTATGATTTTTAACTGTTTAAAGATTGAATGGCTAGGATCATTCGTGGTACTTATAATTTGACGATGCTCTATCTATTTGTTGTGGATACTACTCTTGAACGGTTCTGATCATCTATAATATTGTCAAACAAACAGATCACTGGTAGGTCCACTATATGAGTGGTCCTTACAATGTACACGTTGCATTTCGCATGATTTAATCAATCAGAGTATTCATTCTGCAACATACCCTTCAATCCATGTGGCCCACTCTTAGAGATAATCCAATGGTTAGGATCATCTATCCACTTCTTTCAGGAGAAAGGTGGTAGCACACCGCCTATACTTTCATTGAATTGGTGAAAAAGCTATTCATCTATTCTCACAAAGGCTCCGACAAAAAGAAACCGGCCGATCCTTACCTATCATATAAAAATAACCAATCTAAAGAGACAAACATAGCTACACAAAAATCAAGCTAACCATCTATACAAGGGATGAAAAGAGGAGAAAGTAGCTAGGCCACAAAAGAAAGGACCTGGCCCTTGGCTTGAGCAGCTCTAGATCTATCTTCCAAGGTTAGGCAGCCTCTCATTGGATCATCTATCTACTTAAAGTACTGTTGATGGGCCACTCCGTTATGAAAGATCACGTTGAACAAATGCTCCTGACCATCCATTAGTCAAGTTGACAAAAGATTATCAAAGTCCACATTAAATACGATCAATCTAAGGTCAGGAGAATTCACTAAGAATATATGAACATTTTTATTTGTCAACATCCAAACACAACAATACCAATCATGGATGAGAATCTCCTATCCACCCGAAGCTATGTGGGGCCCGCCGTGATTTCTGTGATTCAATCCGGCCATCAGTTTTGGAAGCTCATGATAGGACAGCATTTCAAAATTTATACTGATCCAAAATTCTAGTGGGCCAGCATATTTCGCTTCTAGCTCTCTCTTATTCAAAATCATGCATGAGACTTTCATGCCCACCTTTTTCTAAAAGGAATTTGGTAATTTGGAATCTATACTATTTGAAATGAGCGTCAGGAAAGAATCAGGATCAAACGTTCACCATTAAAACTTTCATGGGGCCATAAAAGTTTCAGAGCAGGCAAATATTTTTGTTGTCAGTTCATTCCAGTGGGAATAACCTTATGAATGGTTTGGATTACCTATAAAAATCGTATGGACGGCTCTGGCCATATAACAAACTCTACATGCGGGCCCATGGAAAATGCATGGTTTACAATTATCAGTCGCGACTGGCCAAAAACCACTCTATCGTGTGTGGCAAATTGCCTCTCATCTAAAGAAATCTAATCACTTGCCGACAAGATATCGTGAGGTGATTTTCAGGGCTAATACAATCTCCTCTTTTGGAATGTCCCCGTACAAACGTTGAATGTGAACTTCCACGTTCAAAGCTTTCATTTTACTCCACCAGTCACATGTGTAGAGCAGCTGAGCTGTTCAAAACATGGACCACACAATAAGTATAACCCATGCCAATAATTGTACTAATACACATATTAGGCCCGCCATACCTGCATTTGACTCAGACCATCGGCTGTCCATTGATTTTAAAGGTGTAGATTGCCTTATGAGTGGACCATCCTGATTTTTTACTCCAGGTGATCCTTAAAATGCGTTCTACATTTTGCACGGTTCGGATGTTCTACACATGTCAAGAAACGTGACATGCTGAGGAAAGAGCATGTAACGTTTTATGTGAACATCTCTCTTTTTCCTTCCTCCTTTTCTAATAAAACCCGCCTTTTCACTTTGTGTTCAACGGTTCCCACTTCATCTTTAAACCATTCATGCCTCTGAGATTGGGCTGTCAACGTATTAGGCTCTGGTTGGGTCCTATAGTACACATACCTTTGCTAACCGGGTCTAGATCTTTTTTGAACCCAGGTCTTGTTCTTAAAGAAGTAGACTGAGATTCAACTGGTCTTTGAATCTAGGCTTCGAGTTGGGTACTGAACAAATAAGAACATTTACATTGTCGTGCGCACTCAATGAATAGACTACATTGCACATCTGTTTGCTAGTTTGACACATGCATGTTGTGTAAACAGGCTCCCTTGCATGCTTGTGGCTTGGAAAACCTCAATTTCTTGCTAGAAAAATCAATATATATTTAATATATAATGATTTCATTTAAAACATAGACATTTCATCTGGGGAAGTAGGGAAAGGATAATGAACAAAGTTGCGAGGGTCTGTATACGCGGAGAAGGATGTTTCAAGTGTGTGGACAGCAAGTTTGCTAGAATTGGCACAACGGGGAGTAGGTCTTTTCATATATTTTGAAATCAACCTCTGCCCCCATACGTTCTAAGGTGCAAATCCCGTTTAGGCCTGTGAAGAAGATGGAGCCCAAGGTCATCTTTGGAGAGGGGGAAGAAGCAATTTCATCGAAACCGTGGGAATGGTTGATTGTTGTGGGGGTTCTTGTATGATGATGTATAGTGGGTCACGGACAATTTCATAGCCAAGATGGATCAGAAAAGGCCCGGTCGACGACAGAAGTTATTCGGGTCGTCGGACCTTAGATTGGGTGCATCTTACAATCCGGAATAAATTATTGGACGTAAAATATATGATTTTGGGGTAGAACAAGCTACTTTAGCCAACCAACCCCGCTATGCCAGATTACATAAACCAGATTTGTGAAATACCCCTGGATCAATGGTTATTTCCTTATTTTAATTCCGTTTTTACTATAAATAGTAAGTTTTAGTTTGATTATAACTCTTCAACCGTTAGACTTTAGGAGTTGCGCCCAACGCAAAAAGAGCTTAGAAAAATTAGGAGAACAGCTTGGTGAAGTCAAATAAGACACTTACTAATTTTGGCTGAAAACCTTGCACACTAGTAGACATCACGACCGTCTATAAATAGTAAGTTTACTATTTATAGTAAGTTGCGAATTCTAGGAGTTTTACTTGTAGTTTGCTTCTGATTTCTCTCTCATTGCTTAGTATTCGTATTTAAAGGGTTGTGAACTCATTTATTTCATTCATTAATCAATTTCAAATTTTATAGAATTTATTTTCTATTTTGTTTGCTTTCTTTCTCGTGGATTCGAGAAGCCTCCGTGAGGAGTCCAGAGAAGTTCCGTGGATTTGGAACAGTTATCCTCTTGAGGGAGATGGTGCTCGACCTCATCACGTTCATCCTTATGTGAATTGGTATCAGAGCGAGGATTCCCCTCGGGCCAATGGCAAACAACGAAGGTATGAGCTAAAATCCTGTGGACGGTGATCCATGGATTCGTGATCTTGCAAAAAGAATGGAAACTTTCCACCGAGAGAGTCAGTTGACCATGCAAGGGCTGCAAGCAATACTCGACCGTCTTGGGGATGCGCTACTTCTGCCCCGAGCCCTAGGTGGTGCTCCACCACCTATGGTTGCTGTATGGCACAACCCCTATTTTCGGAGAGCGCTACCAGTGGTAAATCGTAGGGCTACACCAAATGATTCAAGTTTTAGCAACGAGGACCTTAATGAAAGTTTTACTCGATGACCAATTCATGGAGGTGATCATCTAGATTGTGTTGAAAGAGACTGTCGAGGTAAGGCTGAACTTCCTAGTTTTAATGGTTTATTATGCATAGAGGATTTCCTCAATTGGCTAGCTGAAGTAGAGAGATATTTTAATTATATGGGCATGCCAAATCATAAAAAGGTAAAATTGGTAGCGTTTAAATTAAAATCTTGTGCTTCTGCATGGTGGGAGTAATTACAACTCTTACAAGCTCGCCAGAACAAGGCGCCCATCTCATCCTAGCCACGGATGAGACGTCTTTTTCGATCACGATTCCTCCCCAGTGATTATGAGAAGATATTATTCCAGCAATACCAGAATTGCCGATAAGAAAATCGAACTATCACAGATTACACTGAAGAATTTCAGCGGCTGACAATACAAAACGATTTGTCAAAATCTGAGTCACAGAAGGTAGTACAATTTATAGGTGGGTTACGACCAACAATTCAAGATCGAGTTTAGATGTACCAATCAGGACTTTAGATGAAGTAGTTCAATTAGCAGGTAGGGCAGAAATGCAACTTACAAAAGTTCCTACTTGGCTCTATCCTTTAACTCGACCTCCCATGACGGGTTGCATGGAGGATCCAGTGTTGACACAAGGAAAAGATTCAGTAGGAAAATGTCCTCAACCTCCTGCAACTGCAAAACATGACACGAGGAGAAGCTTATCCAGACCTCAACGTGCAACACCCACAACAGTGGGCCTGAATAGGATTCCAAATCCTTATGCTCGACTAAGGTCGAACAATTATTACCATTGTGGCCAATCAGACCACTTATCAAATACCTGTCCTTAACGTCCCACAGCACACTTGACCATAAATAAAGGGAGCACTGAATATGAGGTCACAGAAGAGGACCCTGACTTTGATGATCATGAAAAAGCCACTGAAGAAATAACAGATGGCTATGTATTGACGGGTGAGGATCGTGGCAAATCTTTAGTTGTGAGGCCATTACTGTATACCCCAAGGAAGGAATTACATCCATAGCGACATAATATATTCTGTACTCGGTGCATTGTCAACGGAAAGGTTGTGATATGATCATAGACAATGGTAGTAGTGAGAACATCATCTCAAGGGTGATGGTGGACAAGTTATAGCTACCAATGACAAAACATCTTTTCTTATACTCAATTGGTAAGATAAAAAAGTGAATGAGACCAAGGTAACTGAACAATACACTATCTCGTTTTCAATTGACAAAAATTATAAGGATCAAATACTTTGTGACGTGGTCGACATGAAAGCATGCCACATGTTACTCGGTCGACCCTAGTAGTCGGACCGTGATGCGACCCATTGAGGATGAGACAATGTCTACATATTCGTCAATGATAGTCGAAAAATAATCTTAGCCCCTATGACACCAGAGACCTACTTGAAGCCTTTAAAGTGAAGGGGAGTTCCCTCTTGACCATTCGAGATTTTATAGAGGAATCCAAGGAAATGGGTGAGGTATACGCTGTATTGGTGAAGGGCGAGGAATCAGAATCCTCAAATATTCCTCCAAGTTTAAGACTATTGCTAAACAAATTCAAAGAAGTCTAGCATAAAGATTTACCTGATGGAATGTCCCCCCATAAGGGACATCCAACATCACATAGATCTCGTCCCTGGGGCTATCCTGCTCAATTGCTCTCATTATTAGATAAGTTCAAATGAGTGTGAGATACTTCAGGGGCAAGTAGATGAATTGATCCGTAGGGTCTCTTGAGAGAGAGAATGAGCCCGTGTGTTGTACAAACATTATTAACGCAAAAAAATAATAATAATTTAAGCTGATGTATGTGTGTCGACAGTCGGGCAATCAACAAAATTACCATCAAATATTGGTTCCCAATACCACGGTTAGACGACATGCTCGATATGCTAAAATGGGCCAAGGTGTTCTTTAAACTAGACTTAAGGAGTGAGTACTATCAGATTCGTATTCGACTCGGTGATGAGTGGAGAACAGCATTCAAGACCAAGGGTTGTATGAGTGGCTGGTCATGCCCTTCGACCTATTGAACACATCAAGTACTTTTATGCGTTTGATGAATCAAGTTCTAAAACTGTTCAGTGGTCGATTTGTAGTAGTATATTTTGATAACATACTGATATATAGCCAGGATGAGATGAAGCATAGGAAACATCTTAGGCAGGTGCTGAAGGTCCTATAAATTAACAAGTTGTATCTCAACTTGAAGAAGTGTAATTAGTTAACGGACAGCTTATTGTTTCTAGAATTTGTTGTAACGTCCAAGGGCATCCGTGTGGACGATGAAATGGTGCAAGCCATTAGGGAATGGCCGATCCCGACAAACATTCATGAGGTGAGGAGTTTTCACGGGTTGGAGACCTTCTATTGTCGATTCATGGGTAATTTTAGCACAATAGTCGCACTTATTACGGATTGCATGAAAAAAATGACCGTTTTAGTGGACCGATGAAGCTGACAAGAACTTTAATGAGATCAAGTGTTGTTTGTCCACAACACCGGTCTTAGTGCTTCATAATTTCAACAAGCTATTTAAAGTTGAGTGTGACGCATCATACGTCGGAATTGGAGTATTATCACAGGAAGGTATGCTGGTAGCCTTCTACAACGAGAAGCTCATCGAAGCCCGAAAGAAGTGGTCAACGTATGAGCTTGAGTTGTATGTAGTTGTTCAGGTGCTGCGACATTGGCGGCATTATCTGATTCAAAGAGAGTTTGTTCTATACACTGACCATCAAGCATTAAAGTTTTTTAATAGTTAGACTAACGTGAATCGTGTGCATGCTAGATGAGTTGTATTTTTATAGGAATTCACGTTCGTTCTGAAGCACAAGTCAGGGCAGCAGAACAAGGTGGCTGATGCACTTAGTCATCGTGCATCATTACTTGTTATGATGAGTAACGAGGTGGTCGGCTTCGACTGTCTGAAGGAGCTGTATGCCGAGGGCAAGGACTTCGAAGATTCTATGATGAAGTGTCAAGAAGGTCACCCTAGTGACCTTCATATACAAGACGGTTTTCTCTTCAAAGGGAATCGATTGTGCATCCCTCAAAGTTCTCTAAAAGAATAAATTATTCATGAGCTACATGGAGATGGCCTCAGTGGAGACCTTGGGCGAGATAAGACGCGAACTCTTATGGAAGAGCGGTATTACTGGCTGCAATTGGTACGTGATGTGAGAAAAGCCGAATAACGTTGTTATGTTTATCAGACCTCTAAGGGGCAATCTTAGAATATGGGCCTCTATACCCAGTTACCTATGCTTGACGGTCTTTGGGAGGATTTACCTATGGACTTCGAGTTTGGTCTCCCACGAACACAACGCGGCATGGATTCGGTGTTCGTGTTGGTAGATCGTTTCTCGAAGATGGCGCACTTTATCCCATGCAAGAAGACTCTCAATGCAACACACGTGGTGAATCTATTCTTCAGGGAGGTCGTACGGCTACACGGGGTCCCTGAGACCATTACTTTTAATTGTGATGCAAATTTCATTAGCCACTTTTGGCGAACTTTGTGGACTCGATTCGATACACGACTTCAATTCAGCAGCGCCTATCACTCACGGATTGATGGGCAGACCGAGGTTGTGAATCGCACGTTAGGAAACCTCCTTTGTTATATTTCAGAGAAAAAACTGAAGCAGTGGGATTTGGCCTTGTCTCAAGCAGAGTTTGCATTCAACAGCAAGGTGAACCGCTTGACAGGGAAATCACCATTCCAGATTATTTACGGACAAGTGCCTCGCCACACACTTGACTTGGTTCCTCTACCCAAGCTCTCAAGCATGAGTATTGCAGAAAATCATATGGCAGATAGGAACATGGGCATCCATGCAGAAGTGCAGTCCAAGCTACATGCCTCGAATGAGAAGTATAAGGAACAAGCGGACAAGCATCGAGGACAAAAAGTGTTTGAGGTGGGAGACCGCGTTATGGTCCATCTGCGCAAGAGAGATTTCTGACCGGGATGTACAACAAGTTAAAGAATAAGAAGATTGGACCTATCGCAATCATCTGAAAGATTAATGACAACGCTTATGTTGTTAATCTTCTAGATGACATGGCAATCTCACGGACTTTCAACACTCTGGACCTGACCGAGTATCATGAACCAGAGCAGGATAAGAACTTGAGGATGAGTTCTTTTGAAGTAGAGGGGACTGATGTAAATCGGGTCGTAGACAGTTTCATGGCTAAGATAGATCAGAAAAGGCCCAGTTGATGACATAGGTAATCTGGATTGTCCGACCATAGATCGGGCATATATCACAATCCAGAATGAGTTACTAGGTGTCAAATATATGATTTTGGGGTAGAACGAGCTCCTTTAGCCAACTAACCCTATTACGCCGGGTTGTGCAAGCCGGATTTGTGAAATACCATTGGATCGACGATTGTTTCCTTATTTTAATTTCATTTTTACTATAAATAGTAAGTTTTAGTTTGATTATAACTCTTCATCCGTTGGGCTTTAGGAGTTGTGCCCAACGTGAAAAGATCTTAGAAAAATTAGGAAAACAGCTTGGTGAAACCAAATAGGACCCTTGCTATTTTTAGCCGAAAACCTTGCGCACTAGTAGACATCACGACCATCTATAAATAGTAAGTTTACTATTTATAATAAGTTGCGGATTTTAGGAGTTTTAGTTGTAGTTTGCTTTTGATTTCTCTTCCATTGCTTGGTATTACCCTTTGGCTTAGGCATGAGTACCCTTTAGTTTCTTTAAAAATAGTTTCAATTGGGCTTTGTTCCAATAAGCCATCTCAAGTGCATGTAAGTTATCACCTATCAATTTTAAAATCCCGATACATGCACCATCATACATTTTTTTAAAGTGTAAACCTCTCTTGCATTTATTTAAACAAAATACATGCACTACGCCAAAATCGTCGATTTGCGATGGACCAAATCCGTTGTAAAACCAAATAAACGACGGATTTCGTTCGTCACTGTTTACTAGGTCTTTTTTTCCCGACGGATAAAAACTGTGGTTTAATCTGCGACGGATATCATCCGTCACAAAAATAAAAAATCCGTCACTAAAATTCGAAAAAAATCACCCAAAATATTCATCATTAATAATATTGTCGACAGATAAGATCCGTTGTTAATATGAGGAGAATGACGGACCTCAAATCCGTCATCCATTGTCTTGTTAAGAAATTAGCGACGGATTTGGTCCGTCGTTAAAATATCTGTGAATAAATAAAAATATTGCCAGATTATTTATTTATTTATTTTGAATATTACACCTGATAGTCATTCAAAAAATAATTCACACAATTGTTTAATAAGAATCCTATTTATTTTTAACCTCAGTTCTCAACAACTGAGGCTAAAACCTTAACCATAGGAGTTGCATTCTCGGTTTGGGTAACTGAGATAAAGATGGATTTAGCCTCTGTTAGCATCAACTTAGGCTAAATTCAATTTTTAACCTCAGTTCTCAACAATTGAGGCTAAATCATTCAATTTAATCCATTTATAAACTTGTGCATAATCATTCATTCATTCTATCAAATACAATCATTCATTTTAATCCATTCATAAAAGCACAATACCAACAAAAAAGTTTTCTGTCATGACAATGATAGACCTTACTACCCTCGAAGGAGTTTGTCCTTTGACCTCTTATACGGAATGGTTGGCGGCAACCTGAACAAGCAAGATTAAAGGAATTTGAGTTTAATTGTTGTACTTAGGAAACAGAGGAAAATAATCATACTTTGCATTGGAATTGCGGCAAGACCTATATTATATAGTTACATCTACATTGACATTGAGCAGGTCTTTCAAAACCCATGATGAACCAACAATTCTCAGAACGTTGTCTTTCAGAATACCACTTCTCGAAAGTCACCAGAAGTTAAAGATCATTTATCATTGAAATATGCAGATAAGGGATGCATTTTCAACTGTCTATGTAAGATGAACAAACATCCCTTGTAATACGATGAGCCAAAAGAGCTCAAAACTACTCTCCTACACATGATGGGAAAAGTGATAACAGGTGGGAAAAAGTTTCAGACCTTGAAGAAGGCTCCTTAGCTGACTCTTTGATCACCTAAGATGACTCAGACAAAGGTGTAGAGCTCTTGTCAGTATCTAGTTCATTTGTGAAGATTGCATTAGGCCCAAAACTAGCATCAAAGCTTCTGAAACTCAATCCACTTCTCTCAGCTTCAGGGACATGAAGATGGTTTGGAATGATGACGTGTTTGTCTGAGAAATGCAAATCCTGTAGCTTCTTTTCTAGCTTCACTGTTACCTCTTGAGTTTGCAGCACTAGACGCAGATAGTGACTGAGAACTGACTTCTTAGTAGCCTTGATGCATAAATCAATCAAGCAAAACTTAGTGACCCAAACTTGAATCAGCCATATTTTCAAAGCACAATTTGACATAACTGTCCGTGCAGCAAATGTTTATAAAAATATCAACTATTGAACCCTTAGGAATGAGTTGTATATTCACATTTTGAACTTTATCTATGAAGTCAGATTCTAAGGGGTTTTTATTTATTTATTTATTTATTTATTTATTTTTAATGGTAGCTAGAAGCTACTAAGAAGTTAAAGAGTGAAGTTTTGTATGAAAGATATATATATATATATATATATATATATATATATATATATATAGGAGAAAAAATGATAGAAATTAAAAAGAAAAAGAAAAAAATCAGATCTTGGAAATTAAGATTCTTGCCCCAACATGTTTGTTATCCCAACCAAAGGTATTGTCAGTCTCATCAGCTCCAACTGTTTGACCATTCGCTTGAATGTAGTTCAGATAAGCTGGGTTTTTGGTGGCTTTGTGCAGCTAAGCAGCTCCCCACAACAACTCATCCTTCATATAAAGACAATGAAAAATCAGAGCTTTTTAAAATAAAAAATCTATACAAAAGAGAAGTTTAACATAAAAAAAGAAGGAAAAACAAACTTGATAGCCAGATTAACAAGCTTTACAGCATACCATATGTGTGATTAATCTATTCTGATGCACATATGATATGTTATTGAGGCTCATTCGCATTAATCTGACAGTTGAATTGGTCATAAAATATCAGTTAATGATATAGCACAGTATGCATGGTATTCTTACCTCACCCTCCCACAAATAAATAGATTCGATACCTGAAAGTTGCAAAATGCAAATATGGTCTACTAGTTCTAATTCCAGAGCTTATCTGCAAGTTGCTTGCAAGTGATAATGGAGACATCTATGAGCCTAGATGCAATATCCTGATACCTACAACCATCAATGGCAATCGTACACACATTAGTACTAAGATTTAGTGACTAAAATGCAGAAGAAGGAATCTACCATGGTCAAATCGATATAAACATTTTGAGAGACCAAATACACCTCCCATGCGATTAGAAGAATGTACACAGAACCAGCAAAAGATTTGCAAACTAGAAAACCCAAATAGTGCATAGAATGTAGCACTTGGAGAATACATAGCTCTACGAGGGACAAGAATCTCATCCTACATGATAGGAACCTAATTGAAGTCCCTTGCCCACCAAGAACTTAGAAGGGAATTTGCTATAGTAGATTCCTGATCTTGTTGTTTTGGAAACAATCTCACTTCCCAAACAACATGCATCAATTTTTTTCGAGGTTGTATATGCATTAAATCTTGTTTCTGAGCTCTCACATGCTTCGGCTACAAGCCTATGACATTCATGAGGTAACTTAAATAATAAAACCACAATAACCGAAGAATTCTCATGCTTGCAAACCACTCCTTAGCTTCATTGTATGCTTGGTTTGGCAATTGATTGGTTGGTGAAATGAAGGTCATAAGAAAGGATGGACCTAATGCAGTCATGGCATTTTGTTCTCAACTCAAAACCAAGCTAAAGTAAAAGAAATGTTATTCTTGCCACAAACTGAAGAGTGTTACATGGATTCTACAGCTTCAAAATCTCGAAGAAATTGTGATATAGGATAGCAGAAGACTAGAAGTAATAGGTACAAGTGATATCAGGATTCCAGTTAGGGAGGCATGCCTTTTTTTTTTTTTTTGGTTAGGGAGACATGCCTAAGATTGTTCACAAGTTTTGAGTCTAATTGACCTACCAGAATTAACAAGCATTTGTAATCATGCATTGGCTTTCCCTTCCTTGAAGAACTTACTGGTGGTAAGATGCCCAAAGCTAAAGAAGCTCCCACTTAGTCTCCAAAGAGCCACTAATCCTCTTAAGGAGATGATAGGTGAGAAAGAATGGTGGGATGGTTTGGAGTGGGAAGAAGATGGAATCAAGTCTAATTTGCTTCCTCTTTTCAAAGCGTTAAGATGATGAATTCAAAAAATCTGCTGCCACCATGTGCATAGTGGATTGAATGGGCTTGGTTTTTTTTTTTTTTTTCCATAAAACCTGCTTGTCTCCATTTGAATCTTGTATCTGCAAGGGAAAGGGAAAGAAATGTGCCAGTTCATCGGCATACTGTTTGTTCTCTTGGTTCTAAATCTTAAGGCCTGTTTGGGTGTCACTTACAAATGAGTTCATCTCATTTTGATTAACCGTAATTGTGTATCAGAAATCATGTGTTTCTATAATTTCAATAGCCAGCAATCTTTATTAAATGAAATGAGACGAACTCATTTTTAAGTGGAATCAGCCTTTGGCAAAGATCAACAATGAATTTTTTCAATTCATGCCTAATCTAAGATTGTTGGATTTGTCATTTTCAATTCATGCCTAATCTAAGAGTGTTGGGTTAAGGCTTAGACGATGATGATGAAAGCAGGAATTACATTTTCAAAATAGAATTCCTTTGATAATTATTATAAGAAAGAAAGAAGAAGAAGAGTTCCCCTATGAAATTCAGCTATTAGTATTTTACTTTATGCCCACTAGAATGAGAATTGCATGAGAAACTTTGTCTAGGTGATTGTTTGGGTGTGAATATACCCATTGATTGTAAGTTTGCACAAATATGAGATGCAGCAATTAGTATTTTTTTTTTTCTTTTTAAAATCTAAACTCCTTGTACCTAATCCACTAATAAAAACATAACAATTCACGCTTGCCCCAAAGAAGCGGCATTGGCTTTTTTATTTATTTATTTTACTTGCAAGAATCCATATTTGTTTCTTTGTTTTGCTTTCTTCCCCGTTTTTTTATTTTTATTTTTATTTTTAGTTTTTTATGTACTTGCAAGAATCCATGTTTGTTCACAATGCATGCAAGAATTGATGGATCACCTATGTAATTGCATAGAAATAGAAAGAGTTAAATAATCATTATATATGGTGAGATGACTATATGTATATTTGGAGTAGATAATGAAACCTGATAGGATGAAGTTACTATTATATCTAATTCATTCAAAGGAGTTTTCATACCAAGATAAACCTAGTATTATCTACTAGTAACATACAACCAATATTGGGGCACCATACCATAAGCTATAAAATTTCATGTCCCCCTAAACAAGGTATCCTCCATTGATAACATATATATATATATATATATTATAAGTTTTTTTATTTTTATTTACATTCGCAAATACATTCATCATCCATCCAACTATTAACAACATTTATAAAAAATAAAAGATATCCGACCGACTCTTAATAATAATTTGCAATTTAACCTACTGGAACTGTCATGCATCATAATGTCTTACGGCGGAATGGATGACTTCTACAAACTCTACATCCGGTGAACGGTCGAGATTCAGTGAGACATGGAGTAGGGTGATCCAACCGATGTGCCTTTTAACACGCATCCACACTTGCATTCAAAGATGACCAGTATTAATTACTCACATACATGCATTACATGTTTCATCATCCACGTGAATTTTAGCTATTTCATACCTCATTTGTACCACAGCATATCAAAACAATTGAATTGCAAGAGAACAAAAAAAACTGTCAAATAACTTTTTACATTTTAGCCCATCTAGAAGTAAAATTCTCTTATTTTTTAACGCAGAAGATCTAAGCATTATTTCCAATCTTATCAAAAGTGTAAATCTCACACATGCGATGCATATTTGCACTTGTGTCCACGTGTGAATATGCATGAATCCACAGGCATGCGGAATTAGCAAACCTCAGCATATAAGAGAGTTTTTTACTTTTCTTTTTTCTTTTTCTTCTAGGCCAAAAACAAGCTCAGGCATGCATACCTTAACTATTGCACGCTAGGAGCTCTCTATGCTTGATATTCAGTGGTGCTCTTGTGAGGACATCATGCTCGAATGGAGACCATTCCGTTTGTTTGTGTTGTTGCATGTGGATTCATGATGGTGACAGACTTGTTTGAGGAAGTGGCCGAGGAAATGGCTAGTGGGTCACTCGCAATAGGCTTGCCCCATGGCCAACTTTTCTTTTTTACTTTTTTAATCACTATTACTTCAGAAACAACAAATCTAATATAATGGAATTTAATTGAAACAACATGTTAGCCACACCCATGCAGTCATGCACACTCCCGTAATGTTGATATCTTCGACAGAAACATTGTGGAATGCATATGAAATCATGTAGAGGGCTTCTACAAGGGAGAAAAATGGATGCATTAGTCAGAGGGCAAAGTGCAGTATAAGTCCAAGAACTGGTTTGACATGGAACATACAAGCAGATCAATATGAAGCTAGATGCAAACATGATGACGTGTGACAAGTCTGTGAGCATAAAGGTGTCCGTTTGCAACCATTACAAATCAAAACATTCAACTTAGTTTGAGGAATACTGAGCATGAATGCTAAAAAAACTGACACTTTATGAGAATGTCATTTGGAGATGGTAACCATTCTTGGAATTGAAGCGTATGAAGTAGACATGAACATGGGAAAGTCATCTGAGCAACAAAAACAAAAATGCATCTGAAGCAACTGAAAGAAAAAGTACCAGCAAATGCACAATAAATAATATGATAGATATTGCAACCCTCCAAGAAAGAAATTGTGAATCATTTCACGTTGGATCTTACCCTAAAATGATCTCTCCATATGGATGGACGGCGTGGATACAAAACATACATCATGGTGGGGCCCACAGAACTTAGTGACGTCACTTCAGTAGCCGTCTCCCTACTCAACTTGTGAGTGGCCAATCCGCGCCCTTGAGAAAGGGGGTGGGTGACGTCAGCAAGTTTTGTGGGTCCTTTCATGAGGTATGTGTTATATCCAAACCGTCCATCCATATGGCAAGCTCGTCGTAAGGCTTGAGACAAAAATAAAGACAGATCTAACTATCAAGTGGACCACACGATCGAATGCATGTGAGGGATTGAAAATTTACCATTGAAACCCTTTTGGGGGTCATGGAAGTTTTGGATCAATATGAAATTTGTTTTTCCTCTTCATCTAGGTTTTTGTGACCTTATGAACCGATTGGATGGAAAATAAACGTTATGGTGGGCCCTACAAATTTTTTAATGGTGAAAATCATCACCCCTGCTGGTATTTGTGGTGTGGTCAATTTAATCTTTCGATATGATTCATTTTTTGGATAATTCTCTAAAATGATCTCAAAAAATGGATGAACAGTGTGGGTTGATCCCAAATTTTCGATAAATCCAAAGCTCAAGTGGACCATGCCACACCAAACAGTGTGGAATAATGATTTCCACAGTTGATACCTTCCTTGGGCCCACAAAAATGTTTATTTGCCATCCAACCTATTCATAATATCAAAAAGTTGTGAATGAAGAGAAAACACAAACATTTGCTTGATCCAAAACTTCTATGGCCTCCAAGAATTTTTCAATGGTAGAGGTTCAATCACATTATTTCCTGTGGTGTGGTCCACTTGAGCTTTGGATATGCTTCCTTTTTTTCTTTAGACCTCAAATTATCTGTTTACATGGATGAACGGAG
The DNA here is from genome assembly GCF_029962835.1 of Magnolia sinica. Taxonomy (NCBI): domain Eukaryota; kingdom Viridiplantae; phylum Streptophyta; class Magnoliopsida; order Magnoliales; family Magnoliaceae; genus Magnolia; species Magnolia sinica. Next base: position 25,329,331 of record NC_080591.1, on the reverse strand, counting down.
TGGATAAAATAAATAAATAATGGTGGACCCCACAAAGTTTACTTAGAATGCTAAGGGTAATGAGTAAGTCACCTAAATGGAGTGGAGATGGGTTTCCATAAAACATTCATAATCATATATTGGGCCTACCTAAATGTGATTCACATATCCAACCCACTCATTATGTGTGTCCCACTTGGATGAGGGGTCAGACCAAGTTTCAGCTGCATCCAAAACTCATGTGGGCCCCACCAAGTGCTTTTATATTTTTTAGGATGTCTTCACATAGTTTTAGATGGTATGGCCCACCTGAGTTTTGTATACGGATGATTTTTGAGATATCACATGAACTAAAGGGGACACATCAAATGCACGGTGTTGATGCTCGACACACATCATGATGGGGCCCACAAAACTTACAAACATCAATTCTTACGTTCTCACAAGGTAATAAGTTTGGTCACAATTTTGACATGAATATTTGGCCCATTTTACATTTTCGATCCATTTACTCTATTTTACTAATCAATACCCTCAATTTGACTAGTTACTCGCCTCGATAAGGCTACATATGAGAAAGATATTGGGCATACAAGATTAATCAACAATTTGAGTGAAATTTGATTTAAACATTTGAAGTTATTTACTCTTCAATCTAAATATAAAATGGTTAGATTGTCCAAAAATGCTTAAATGTTCAATTAGTGGATGTGCCTAATAATTTATTAAATAATAATTTTTTCCATAGATAAATTTCAATTTCCATTTAAAAATAATTCAAAATGTCTATTTTTTTACTCTTAATTTTTCTTTGAAAACTTTTAACAAAATATCATTTTTATTATAAAATATTTCAAAAAATAAATTGAAATACAAATTCTGAATTTTTTTTTTCAAAATATCTAAAATTTTCACAAATTTTAATTTTTTTTCCCAAAAATTCCAAAATGCCAATTTTTTTTTTCTTCAAAAGCATCATGTTGTTTTCAACTTTTAAAATTTTTTTAATTATATATATTTTTTCAAAATCTTAGTGTTTTTATAAATAACTTTTTCTTTTAATTTTGAATTTTGAACATTTTCAATTATTTTTCAAAATCACTAAATTTTTTGACTTATTTATTTTTCGTTTCAAAATGTTTGTTTTTTGTTAAAGTATCGATTTTTTAACATCATTTTATTTTAAAATTTTCAATTCTTTTTCACTTCTCCATTTTTATTTAAAGCATTTTATTCGAACTTGTCAATTTTTATTACACTTCTCAATTTTATTTTATTTTTCAATTTTCAAACTCTCATTTTCTTTTTAAAAATATTTTCATTTTTCAACATTGTGAAAATTTTCACATTTTTTAAAATATTTTTAATTTTCTTTTTCAGGATATTATTTTTTTCTCAAAATCAAATTCTTTTTTTTTTTTTTTCAAATTTATCAACTTTATTCAATATTCTTTTTTGTTCCCACAAAATAGATTTTTATTAAATCACGATTTTTATTTTTTCAAAATCTAATTTTTTTTCTCAAACATTGTTAAAATTTTAAAACTTCTCAATATTCTTTTTCTTGTGATTTTACAAATCATTTAAATATTAGTTTTAAATTAAAAAAATAAAAATAAAAATTTCACTCATTTGATATAAAAACAAAATAAATTTTCTTTTTACATTCAGTCAATTGTTAAAAAATAATCATAAATGCAAATATGTACAATTAAACCACTGAATTTCTATTAAAAAACAATTATTAGACTATATATATAAAAAAAAAAAAAAACTTAATTTTCCACCATATTCCAAAAACAACGAAAAAAATTAATGTCAAGGCAAAATTCCTTTTACGACGGACCATGATCCATCGCAAAAGCAACTGAAAAGCACCGCCATTTGGTATTTTGGGCAGGAATTTGCAACTGATCATATTCCGTCGCAAATTTTGGATTTAGTCCGTCGCCTACTTATGACGGACAAAAATCTGTCGTAAATACGTCGTAAATCAGATTTTAGCAACGGATTTTGGTCCGTCGCGAAATTCCGTGATATTTGGACTGGATTTTCAAGAAAGATGGGCTTGGCGACGGACTTTTTCCATTAGTAATGGATTAAATCCGTCGTTAAACCAAGAGATTTTTGCGACGTCGCAAATTCACAATTTTGGCGTAGTGATGGTGATGGACATTCGGCCTACCTCAGGAAAAAAGGACTTGAGCAAAGCCTATCGTAAGGAGACTGACGAAAGAAACGAAAACCAAGGAAAAAAAAGCTAAAGACAGGAGCCAGAAACCTAGATTGCCAGCCCGAATCACGAGTGTCAGTATTTGACCTGAGCTTAATCGCCCCCAGGCCCACTCTATCTAGGAAAATGATACCCCTGACCTGATGCGGGAGAAGGGCTACATCTCGAGCCATCGAAAATGCTTGAGGTTCGCTTCCCAAATGGGCCATGCCATCAGCAGGTTCATTGCCTTCTTTAAAGATTCTTCCACCAATCATCACCCTATCATTGTGTGAGGCTCGGTCCCAAATGTGAACCCCACTTGACGGTTGCGAAAATTCATCTTTGGACTTGTGCTAGGTATGTTGATAGAGTACCTTTAATATGGTGTACTGAAGCATGTTGTGATGTTCCCAGTCGATCAAGATCTCTGTTTCGGTTCACCAAGAGACTTTGTTGGTGTCTCAATCAACTGAAGGTGCGACTGAGCGGAATGTGTAACCGCAGGTTTTTGTTTCTAATTTCGTATGGAAGTGTATAAATAGGCTTCTCGTTATGCAATCAGTTTATAATGAAAGGAGCTTAACATGTTTTCAAGGATTTTGAGGGAGAAACTATGCTTTCTTATTTGTAAATTGTTCCATCTCCTGTAACTTTCTTATTGTAGTGGATTGATCGCCTCTTGGTGTTGTGGTTTTTCTCGCAAGGATTTTTTCATGTAAAATTCATGTGTTCTCTATGGTTGCTTGAATTTTTCTTTAGATATTGCGTTGTGTGATTCTATTTAAAGTTGCTGACATGCTAGACAAGCCGTGTTAGGGATTATTGTGTTCCCAATAAATGGTATTAGAGTGTATGATAGGTTTTTAGATTGAATCTGAGACATGGCATTGATGTAATCAAATGTGAAGTTGGAGATAGAGAAATTAACGGGTAAAAATAATTTTGAAATATGGAGATTGAAGATGAAAGCCTACTAATTTAGAAAGAGCTGGAGCAAGTACTCCTTGGCAAAGCGAAACGTCCTATGTCACGCCTCATAATTCAGATACAAAGTGTGTACCCTTAAACTTGAGTTACAGTCCATGACTCGTACACGAAGTATACATAAACCAACTTATCATACAATTATTTGGAGGCATAGTACTATAACGTCTTCTATGTTCACATCCAAGTTACAATTAGACATCCATGCACGTCATACCTTATAACACATTTCATTTCTACTACTGACACATTCAAACCACCTCATTTAATAATAAATTGAGTCCATCCATTTGAGACTTTATTCAACCATAATATCAATTTCTATTTAGCATAACATGTCTATAAACAATGTTGAATTAAACATAAATATCAATAAAATAATGAAGAAACCAAAACTCTTAAATAACAAATTATATGAATAATCCATCAATCCAGCACAGGTAGCTCATCTTCCACCAGATATAGCCATTAATACTAAGATTCATCCGCCAACCAAGCCTCATTCTTTAACATATGATTTGTGTTCCCTATCTCGCGTACCTTTGTACAGTTGTCATCCCACAACGTTAGCTGGCTAGGCTAGTAAGTGAACCTATCATGGTTCATACATAACACACATAAGATGACACAAACAAATCCAATTATATGTGCACATACATGAGTTTGTATGGAGAGATGTCATGAAATGCATGTCAAGTAGAATGACCATCCACTTGCTTGGGTTGGATATTATTAAGTGTGAAATATTCCATATTTCCCTCTCATTATTCCATGGTTTTATGAATATGATAATGCTTAATCAATCTATTTTTACATATTTTCTCTTGCAAGGTGATTTTGAGAGTTTAAGGTGAAAAAGATGATAAAAGCATGGATTTGATGCTCAAAAGATTACCAAGTGAAGACTTAGAGATTTGGAGATGCTTAATGAAGAATTTACATGGCAAAGATCTGAAAAAACTAAGTGAAAAGGAAAGAGAAAAGACTCGTGGAATCACAAAGTTCAAAACAATAGGAAACAAACCGTTTGAATCAATTGTCAGTTCTATCTCCAGTCTGATCGAAAGTGCTCAAATTAGTCTAGCAAGCATTGTGATTTTCAGAAGCTAATTCAGCTGCAACCGAAGGTCACTTCGGTACGATCGAATCCAGTTTTGGTGTGACTGAAGCCATGTTTGGTGCGACCCAAGGAGAAGAAAGAGTTCAGACACAATTCAAGGGAATTCGACTGCAACCAAGAGTTAATTCGGTGCGACCGAAGTCAGTCAGCTACAGTCGAAGCGTAACTTGACCGCATAAATTGGAGGCATTTTCAAAGTCGGTCCGATCAAAGTTTATAAATATGAGTCTTTTAAGAGTTTCTAAACACAAATTAGGGTAGGAGTAGAGCAAGGTATTGAAGAACTTCAAGATGTCTTCCATTCTCTCCAATATTCTTCTTCTAGTTATTTTTTCATGTTTTTCTTTAAGAGTTTTAGTTTAATCATGTTTATGGTTAACTAATCTCTTAGCTAGAGCTAAGAGGTGAAGCTTGTAATTAATTTTAATGTTTATTTTACTTTAATTCAAGTTTATGTTGAACTTCCATTGATTTTAGTTTGAATGAAGGAATATTTTCAATTTATTATGATCTATTGTCAATTACAGGTCACCTTAGATGCTTGGGAAGTTTTCAATATGTTCTTACTTGTATTGCAATTGTGTCAATTATAAAATTTCATGATCTTTCTTATCTCTGGGCATAGTAGATGCTTTAAATTCCCTGCGATCAATACATTGGTGCCTTATTAGGGAAGTAATATAATGAAAGTTTAGAATCTCATTATGTTTTAACTGCTCTATCATCCAGCTAGAGCATAAGGCCTATTGGGCAATTAAATATCTGAAATTCAATTTGGACAATGGCGGCTCACTACTTAAACTTCAATTAAATAAAATTGAAGAAATCCAGAATGATGTATACAAGAATTTATAAGGACGGGATGAAGGTGTTCCATGACCGAAACATTCTTCACAAATCATTCATGCAGAATCAAAAAGTCCTCTTGTATAATTCTTGACTCCACCTTTTTTCGGGTAAACTTAGATCTTGTTGGACCAGCCCCTTCATTGTTAAAACAGTCTATCCTCATGGGGCTATCGAGAGTGAGAATCCGATGAATTGTAACATTTTAAAAGTGAACAGTCATCATCTCAAGCCATTCTTTGAGAAGTTTAATTCAGAGGATATGTCCATCCCTTTAATTGATCTTATGTATCAGGATTGACCTCTTAGTCTGATGGAGATATAGTTAGATTTATTTCTTTCTTAGGATTAGGATTATATTATTTTTGGTTAAGTTTTGCATTAGTTCAGTCGTGCTTATTACACCTAATCCCTTATATGTTGAAGACTTTGAATATCATTGTATTCTTCTTTCTTTAATACTATCTTATTAACCTATCCTTCTTTTATTCTCGTTGTCTCAGGTTGCATTAGTTGCATATCTCTTACATTAAGGACAATGTAAATTTCAAGTTAAGGTGCGATTAGATGGATCTAATTAGTGTTTTTTTTTATAGCAAATTTTCAAAAATTTTAAAATTTTCAGTTTTAAAACTCTCTTGGAAAGTGAATTTCTATGTGATTTGAATGCATGTTGAGTATTATGATAAGATATGGAATAAATTATTGAAAATTCAGAGTCTAGTTAGTTAATAGACTTTGTACTAAGTTTTCCTTATTAATTGATTAATAAAAAAATTATAAACATCAATTGAGTCTAGTTCACAATCCACATCTAATCTATAATTTGTGCAGCTGCTTACTTTCTAGTGTTAGCATGATAATTTCTTATAAGTGACTAGGAACTAAGTCTAGAGATCATTATCTACTTAAAAAGTGTTATAAGAAGAGAAATGAACCAATTAAAAAATAGTGAGTTCAAAATTGGCTGATTATTGTATGTGTTTCAATGAAAAATTCATAAAAGAATGAAAGCCATCGATATAAAATTAAAAGCTGAAAAATAGGTGAAAAGGGAGATAAGATTGAAATCAGTACTTGTGTTGAGCTATCTACTTTAGGGTAATGAACATGGCTAACATTATGAAAAGTAAACTAATTTCATGGAATTGTAAGTTGGAGACCACTAAGCACGTCAGAAACTTGATGTTTAGACTTATTCTGTTGGTTAAGTGATGAATGAAGACTTAGTTCATTTGTTGCAAGGATATTAGGATCTAGATTACACATGCTTTATTCTTATATCTTTGAATATCACTCGCATGCATAGGCTTACCTAGAAAATTACTATCTAAAGAAGGTCTAGAACTTGAGATTTTGAGAATAGATACTTCGCATGTTTTGCTAGGACTAACAAAATGCTGGTTTGAGGGTGTGTTGAGTGTGAAATATTGCATATTTCTCCCTCATTATTCCTTGGTTTTATGAACATGATAATGCTTAATTGATCTATTTCTACATGTTTTCTCTTACAGGGTGATTTTGAAAGCTTAAGGTGAAAATGATGTTAAAAGCATGGATTTAATGCTCAAAATATTATCAAGTGAAGACTTAGAGATTTGAAAATACTTAATGAAGAATTTACATGCCAAATATCTAAGAAAACTAAATGAAAAGGAAAGAGAAAAGACTAGTGGAATCATAAAGTTCAAAATAGCAGAAAACAAACTATTTGGCTCGATCTTTGGTCTGACCGAAAGTGCTCAAATTAGTCCAGCAAGCATTATGATTTTCGAAAGCTAATTAATTGTAATTGAAGGCCACTTCAGTGTGATCGAAGCTAGTTTCGGTGCGACTGAAGCCAGGTTCGGTGCAACCTAAGGAGAACAGAGAGTTCAGACGCAATTTAAGGGAATTCGGCTACAACCGAGAGTTAATTCATCGCAACCAAAGCCATGTTTAGTCAACCAAAGTCGGTCGGCTGCAGATGAAGTGATTGCATAAATTGGATGCAGTTTTAAAGTCGGTCCCTTCAAAGCTTATAAATAGGAATCTTTTAAGAGTTTCTAAATACAAATTAGGGTAAGAGTAGAGCAAGGTGTTGGAGAATTTCAAGGAGTCTTCCATTCTCTCCAATATTCTTCTTCTAGTTAATTTTTCATGTCTTTCTTTAAGAGTTTTAGTTTAATCATGACTATGTTTAATTAATATCTTAGCCAGAGCTAAGCGATGAAGCTTTTAGTTTATTTTAATATTTATTTTACTTTGATTCAAGTCTATGTTGAACTTCCATTGATTTATAGTTTGAATGAAGGGATATTTTCAGTTTACTGTGATCTATTATCGACTATTGGTCATCATAGATGCTTAGGAAGCTTTTAATATGTTCTTACTTATTTTGCAATTATGTGATTTGTAAAATTCCATGATCTTCCTTGTCTCCGGGCATGTTAGATGCTTTAATTCAATGCAATCATTACATTGGTGTCTCATGAGGGAACTAATCTAATGAAAGTTCAAAATGTCATTATGTTTTAACCACTCTATCATCCAACTGGATAGATTAGGACTTTGATTCCAGTTGAAGTATTAATTAAATCAACTAAGGTAGCATTAAAATAACTACAAGTAGATCCTTCGCACTCTAGATCTCTTTATCTTTGATAAATTATTTACAAATAATCTTTCTTATTTCATATTCTAGTTTAGTTTCGATTCTAGTTTCAGTTCTAGTTTATTTTAGAAAGCACATATATAGCAAGTCTCTCTGGATTCGACCTCCGTCCCACCAAGATTATTACTATAGCACATCCCTGCACTTGGGATTGTAAACAGATATCCGTCAACTTGCATATGCACATGGCAGGCTTCTATCATAGGTAGGCATGGGTAAAGCATGCATCCACTCATTGAGTAGGCTTCCACTAAACGTTGACATCTAGTAATGAATCTACTAGTAAACCATCCAAGGAGTTCCCCCGGGAATCCAGGCACGAGGTGTGCATGCAATTGTCTAAAATGCAATTGTCTAAAGCGGGCCTCTAGGAATCAGCATGGAGTGTTATGGATGCATGCTCAATGCTTTATGCCTCAACATATACAATCATCAAGCACATCTCTTCATATGATAAGAAATAACAAATTCCTGGTTGTAATGATATACATTTTCATATATGCAATTCATAATTATAATCTTTCACCATAATCAACATATATCAACAATCCATCATAACAAGGTAATACAAACAATCATAACAATAATTGAAATTGCGGTGGAACCAATAGTACTGAAGTATGAAGTATGACTAAGTGTCCTAGAGGGGGGTGAATAGGACTTTTTCAAATTTTGTTAACTTTTCATAACAACCTATGCCTAACTTTTAAAACAAGGAAGGTAAAGTAACTCTATGGCTTCCAAGCCAATAGAGGGTCCAATTAACAAAGGCTTATATAAGATTCATATATAAAATCAAAGCATATAAGGATGTGTGTATTGTGTGTGAGATGTGACTTCTATCAATACTTATACATTAACTAAATCATTCATCATTATGAACATATGATGAATATAAGCATAATTAGATAAATGTACTTAAAACAATCCCAAACACAATCATGTACAGTGGTTCGGTTACTTGCCTACTCCACTCACGGCGGACGCACTCTCTCCTAGAGTGTACCAGATTTCATTATCCAATGATTTTAAATTAGGTTTACCATGAACCTTCACAGCCTACACAAGGTTAAGCTAGGACACTTACACAAGGTTCCTAGATGCCTACATAAGGCGACATGTCCTACCTAAGGACATAACACTAAGAGCCTACACAAGGCGACACGTCCTACCTAAGGAGACAACACTGAGAGCCTACATATGGTAACCTAAGCCTACACAAGGCACAACCTACGTAAGGCTACATGTCTTACACAAGGACACAACACATTCTCCCATCGAAGGCCTACAACTAGGACTTGGCGAGTTTGACACTCAAACTTTGAATCTCAATCCTATACAAGGAAAGGGCTTCAGACACATTAGACTCTAAATACTTACAAAGTAAGTTTGTGAGTTTTGTTATCGTGTAATGTGAAGATCTTCGATGATGATGAAGAATCTTCAACTCCCTTGAACCGCAACCTGCTGATCATGCTTTCGCGAAGGCTTTGAGGTTGTGAGGTTTAGGGTTTTGATCTTCTCTATTTAAATGATAAGATTTAAATCAATAAAGAAGGTTCTCATAAGCTAGGCATTCAAGAGTTCCAAGGATAGTATGATTAGTTGGAAACTCAATGAATGCTAGATTTCATAATTCAATCCAAGCATATAAGATAAGAGTTGATGTTTAAGCAAATGATTGAATGGTGAACTCTAATGGAAAGAGAGTGAGCGAATAACAAGCTCAAACTCTCTTGGATTCTAGCTTATTTAAACAAGAAGCAATCTGAGGTATTTATAGAGAAAGAATCCCAACGGTAAGGGCAAAAATCTATCATTGTCGATACTATCGAACAGTCTTCGATCCTATCAAAATTTGAATTTTGATTATATCGAGTCTCATTTGATTATATCGACTTTCTACACATATATGTTCATTTTTGCGTAGAACAGACTTTGCTCAATTTTATTGAATACCAATCGATTTCATCGATGTGCACTTCGATGTTATCGACGGTTAGTTCAATCCCATTTAGATTCTCTTTAGACATGTACCTTTGACTATTGAAAGATTTTGTCCAATAAATCAATATTATCGAGGCACCTTTGATATTATTGAGATTTGAATTTCGATAATATCGAATGGTCTTCGATGTCATTCGATAAGATGATATGTATAGATAGCTTGTTGGACAAAATATTTTAATTCCTTGATGTTATCTAGTATGCTTCGATATTATCGAGAACTTACTCTCGATATAATCAAAGGTTAGTCAATGTTATCGATGAGCACTTTTTAGAATGTCTTCTGTTCAGAGGAAGTCCATGAGTCGATATTATCAAATAGGGTTCGATATCTATTGAAGTTTGAAATTTGATATTATCGAACTATATTTGATATTATCAAGATTTCCAGTAGATAGTTCATTTTGTTGCTCGACAGAATAGGACTATTTATCGATAGTATCGAACCATCTTCGATAATATCAAAGATGCCTTCGATTGTGAATCGATATAATCGAATTGCTAGTATAACGTATTTTTCATTCATCTAACATTCTAAGTGTCATTCTTACTTGAGCTTACCAAAATTAAACTTACCAAGGTGTTTTCTAATGATTTTAGAGGTAATTTTCAAGTTGGATAGGGGTCATATACCATAGGGTTTAGTTTAAGGAAGTGAGGCTTCATTATCTGTTTGGAGCACTCGAGCTTCTTTCTGATTGAGGTCTTCATCTTGAAATCTTTTTCTTGGGACTCACTTAAAGACAGACTCAACATTCACATAAGTTAACAAACTATGGGACTTTCAATCTCCCCCTTTGTCAATTACGTGACAAAACAAACTAACAAACCCTAGGTTATTACAAACAACTCAGTACATGATAAAGTTTCAAATAAATCTACTCTATAGTTGATTATAGCTCCCCCTTTGTTCATGCTCCCCCTAAGTTCCTAAATTAAGATTCAAGAAACACAAAACAACAACAAACTTAGGAGCATAAAATGTTCTCCCCCTTTTTGTTAGTGATTGGTAAAGGTTAAGTAATAAACCAATACAACCAACGTATGTTTATATATAAAGCTAGAAGGAGAATCTAATAAATTACATAAGTTCATAATATAGAAGAATGAAGCATAAGAACTAAATGTGAACTAATCATGCCTTTAAGAAATATGCTAATGTAGGATAGAAATGGCATCAGCATTATAAAAAAGAAGGTGATTAGATATCATCATTGATTCACCAAATAACCAAAATAACTACCCCAAGCTTGGGTAGTATAATCATTATCCAAAAAGAGTAAGCCCTTGGGCATAAAATATCCCTAAAAAATAAAATCATAATGTATTTAGGAGAAACGGAGATCATTTGGACATCATTTTGAAGGACCACCCTCATAAGGAGGAATATGTCCATGTTGAGTAAGAAGCAATTCCATGATATGTTCTCCGATATGTTGAAGAGCATCGAGACATAGTTCTACACATTGTCGGATGCAAGCTTTGACATTTGATTGACTGTCAAGAAGATGTCGGATAAGATCATGTTGGCGAAGGACCTATGAGTGCTCACTGAGAATGGACATGGGGCTGGCATCGGCGTGCGGCATAAGTCTCGAGTAGTTGCTAGAGGAGTGTTCTGAGCATCATCTCCACTCCTGTCAATATGGCTAGCTTAGGAAATATTTGCAAACACTTTTAAAGTGATTAGAGTGTCTTGAGTGAAGCAAACGGTAGGATACACTACATCATAGGTAGGTGGTGGTCCTAAAAGTTTGGAAAGTTTTTAAATAAGACTTGAAAATGGGAGACTCAAATGATGTATTCCTTTGATGACAAGCATCAATTGTTGTAGGATGAGGGTGGGTAAGCAAATCTCAATTCCTTGACGTATATCATATAAGATATTGAGAACAAACGGAGAAAGCATATCTCCAGAAACTTCACACAGATACATATTTATACTCAAAATATTGTGTAGAACTTTGAAGGTGGAGTTTAAATATGTGGAGGATAGGAAGTTTCATTTGTTTCTTGGAATTATCGAGCCATCACATAAGGCTCAGGTTACTTCTCCCCAAACACCAAGATGATTCAGTGAGCGTTCAGTTGGGGGTGTATGGGTAACTCTAAGTGTCAGTAGGTGACTTAGCATTCCAAGAGTGATATCCTTGGTTATATTCATGTGATTAATATTGATCGGGTGGGGGGGTCATCATGAGTATCATGATAGGATTTTAGGAATTGATGAACAAGGTCATATTGGACCTCTTCCTCAAAATAGAGTAGATTGTGTCACCCAATAGAACCTAGAAATAGCTCAATCTGATAAGGTTCTATGTAGGAAAATTTGACCAAATGTTCAAACACGGTATCGCTTTCTAGACCCATGTTTGGAGGATAAAAGTTGAATGATAGTCGGTTGGCAATTCTTCGTGTGGAGGTTTCTCCTCTAGTAGGTGCCTTGCCTTTATCTTTAATCATTTGTGCTGGAATCATTTGTTAGAAAAAAGTTAAACAAAAATAAGAGTAATCAATAGGATAACACACAAAAAACAAGGGCAACAAAATTATGTATAAGATGTACATATGCAAAGATGAGGCATCAGATCCTCAGATATAACAATAATCACAAGTGGGCTTGGTGAGATAGGATTAGACCGCGCATATTCCAACAGATTTTTGAAGATTTCCAAATATGTTGGTATCCAGTGGTTTTGTATGTATATCGGCAAGTTGTTGCTCAGTGGGCACATGTTCTAAAATGATAACGTTTTCTTTGACAAGTTCATGTATGAAGTGATGTCAAATGTCAATTTGCTTTATTCGAGAATATTGAACTAGATTTTTAGAAATGTTAATGGCACTAGTATTATCATAGAATAGTGTCATTGTAGATTGAGTAATATCATAATCCAACAACATTTGCTTCATCCACAGAAGCTGTGTGCAACAACTACCAGCTACAATGTATTCAGCCTCGACAATAGATAAAGATATAGAATTTTGTTTCTTGCTATGCCAGGATACAAGACAGATTCCAATATAAGAACAACCACCATTGGTTGATTTGCAGTCATCAATATTTCTAGCCCAATCAGTGTCTGAGTACCTAGCAATAGTAGTAGATGTGTCAAAGGGGTACTATAAGATGAATTCAGTAGTTCCCGCCACAAACTTGATAATTTGTTTAACCACAAATAGATGAGACTCTTTAGGATCAGCCTGAAATCTAGCGCATGCACCTACATTAAATGCAATGTCAGGTCAACTTACGGTTAAATATAGTAAGCTTCATATCAAGCTTCGGTACAAGTGTTGATCCACACTCTTGCTATGAATATCTTTGGAAAGTTTGAGTGTGGTGCTCATGGGAGTATAATGAGTACGGCCAGATTCAAGTATAAATCATTTTATTAATTCTTTTGCATACTCGGACTGGTATATAAAGATTCCAATATCCATTTGTTTAATGTTGAGGGTCAAATATTACATATTATTCCCCATTTATTTCTTAGTTTTACAAATATAATATGGCTTAATGATATATTTTACATGTATTTGTGTTGCACAGTGAATTTAATAGCTTGGATTGAAAAGAATGCTAAAAGCATGGATTTAGTACTTAAGAATTGCCAAAGCAAAGAATGGATCTTTAGAAACCAAGATTGAAGATTTCAAGACCCTGAGATCCAAGAAAACCAAGTGGAGAAGGAAGGATGTCGAAAGAACAAGCGCAAAAATCACAAAGATTGTGCCATCGAGATCCGTTCAATGACATCGAACACTGGTCGATGACATTGAATTTATGAGGAAAAATCAAGTTGGTTGCTTGACAGCTTTTCTCGATCAATCGAAGACATGTTCGATGACTCGAAGGAAGGTGCTCGATAACGTTGAAGACTGCTCGATGACATCGAATTTATTAAATAAATTGAAGCAACTCACTGGACTATTTTGGACACATTCTCGATAACTTGAAGACCTATCCGATGGATCGAAGATTTGCTCGATGACATCTAAGGAAGGTTCGATGACACAGAGACTTATGCAATGCGAAAGAAGAAAAGGCGCAACTTTCGGATTTAAATCCAATCCCTTCGATGACATCGAACCAATTATGTAGTGTTTACGTGGACTGTGTAAATTTGATCTGATTTTACGATTTTGCAGAACTTGGCTTATAGATAGGGGTTTCCTAAGTCTTTTTAGGATATCTAGGGTTTGGAGAAGCAAAGCAAGGGGGTGGAGCTGCTTTCCAAGAGTTCTTCTTCCTTTCTTCTTAGTTTTTAATGCTTTCTTCTAGAGCTTTTAATCTAATCATGTCTATGGTTGGCTAGATCCCTTGGCTAGGGCTAAGGGGTGAAGCTTATAGCATGGTTGAGATGTTTTTCTTGTTTGATTCTTGTTATGATTGAACTCCTTTGATTCTAGTTTGATATTTAAGGAATACTTTTAGTTTTTAATAGTTTTTTGTAACTTAAATTACAATAAATCTGTAATAGCTTGAAGTATCTTCTTTTTTTGTTTGGAGTTTGTGAAAATAAGAAATTTTGTTGTACTCCATTGTCCCTTAGGCATGGCTAACTGATGGAATCCCTTCTATTTTTCACAATTCTCCCATATTGATTGTTGGATTACTATATCCTGTTGTCTACCATAGTCTCTTGGGCATGGTTAGGTGATGGAATCACTTCCAATCTTCACAACTTTCATCCGTTGAGAATTTAGGTCAATAGAAGTTCAGATATGATCTTATTGAATATCTTTCAATTGGATAGGATAGGACTCCAATTCCAATTGAGTGCCTTAAATCAAATAAGGAAATATCCTAATAACTGCAAGTGGATACGTGAAAACCCTAGTTTCCTGCCTTTGAATTTCTTAAGTTTTTAATTAAATTTCTCACAATTACTCTCTACACTTCCAGATTTAGGTTTTCATTTTTTTCTAATTCTACTTCTGCTTGCTTTCAGAACACACGAGATTAGTCCTTGTGAATTTAACCTTGGTCTTACTAAGATTATTACTGCATTGCGACCCTACACTTGGGGTTATGCACATTTAACTTGTAACCGGAGAAAGAAATTCAGCTCACATACCATGCTCATTTCGAATTCTGATTTCATTAGTTCAAGAAATTGATGAGCAATAGCTTCACATGTGGAACCAAATACAATATCATCTACATAAATTTGGACAATAAGTAAGGCATTTCCAGTCTTCTTTGTGAAAAATGTTTTATCGACACTGTCTAAAAAAATGGTGATTGAGCAGAAATTGAGTTAAGCGCTCATACCATGCTCAGGGTACTTGTTTGAGACTGTAGAGAGCTTTGCTTAATTGGTATACATGTTGAGGAGATTTAGGTTCTAGAAATCCTTTTGGTTGTTCTACATATACTTCTTTCTCAATAATACTGTTGAAAAAAGCACTCTTCACATCCATTTGAAATAGTTTAAACTTCAAGGCACATGGAATGGACATGAGAATTCGAATGGACTCAGGATGAGCTACAAGAGCAAATGTTTCATCAAAATCAATACCCTCAATTTGAGAATATCCTTGTGCTACGAGTCTTGCCATATTCCTTACTATATTCCCAAATTCATCGAATTTATTTTTTATTCCAATAATGTTTGTGTCTTTTGGTCTAGGAACTAGTTTCCACACCTCATTTCTTGTAAATTGTTATACTTCTTCTTGCATGGCTGTAATCTAGAATTCATCTTGTAGTACTTCTACAACATTCTTTAGTTCTATCTTTAAGGTAAAGTAAAGATGACTATAAATACCCTCAAGTTGTCATCGAGTTTTCACACCTTCAGTAGGATCTCCAATGATTTGATTTGGAGGATGATCCTTAATGAAGGGTATATTACTGGACGATTGAGGATCAGGAGAAGAGATAGGTTTGTCATTTGATTTGTTTGTTATACAAGGTTCCACGTCATCCTCTATTTCAATTAAAGGACCATTATCATCATGAGTTTGGTCATCAACAACCAAATTGACAGATTCTTGAATAGTGAGTGTCCTTAAATTGTATACTCTATCAGCACAACCGTTCAGTGAGTATCCAAGAAAAATGCCGTCGTCGTTTTTAGAGTCAAACTTGCCTAGGTGTTCTCTGTCTCTAAGTATATAACACTTGCTACCAAAGACACGAAAATACTTGACACTAGGCGTTTTCCACACCATAACTCATATGGAGTTTTGTTTAATCCTGCTTTGAGATATACTCGATTCACTATGTAGCAGGCGGTGTTGATAGCTTCAGCGCAGAAACTTTTAGCCATTTTTTTTTGTCATTAAGCATTACTAAGCCCATTTCTTGCAACACCTAGTTCTTTCTTTCCACTACTCCATTTTGTTATGGTGTTTTAGGGGCTGAGAATTCATGTTGAATTCCATTTTGATCACAAAATTTTTGAAAATTCTCATTCTCAAATTCCCCACCCTGATCACTCCTTATTCTTTTGATATAGTATCCCTTTTCATTCTAGATTCGTTTAGTCATTTTTAGGAATTCGTCAAATGCATCAGATTTCTTCCGACGAAAAGCAACCCAAGTAAATATGGAGTAATCATCTACCACTACCAGAAAGTATCTCTTTTTGCCATGACTCTCAACCTTGGTGGGACCCACTAGATCCATATGTAGCAAGTCAAGTGCTTTTGAAGTTGCTATGGTGGTTGTCTTCTTGTGTCCAACTTTAATTTGTTTGCCCTTAAGACAATCACCACATACAATCTTCTCTTTCTTTTTAATCATAAGTAGTCCTCTTATCAAGTTTTTTTTATATTTTATTTTTTATTATAGCTTGGCCAAGTTCCTGTAGTGTACATGTCCAAGTCTTTGATGTTATAGCTTGGACTCAGTATCTAAGGCCATGTGGCATCTCATGGATGGGGTATGGTCTCCTTTGTTATCTATCACATACCAATTATCATTAGTGCAAAGACCCTTCATGATTAACTTTCCTTTGAGATTTGAGATCTTGCACATATCTTTAGAGAATGAGACTGAGTCTTTTTTGTCACATATTTGGGAAATACTTAGAAGATTGTGCTTTAATCCTTCTACACAAAGAACATTCTCAATTTTGGGTAACCGTGGCCCGTCTATTGTACCTCGTCCAATTATTTTAATTGAGCTTCCATCTCCAAATGTGACCGACCCACCATCAAATTCTAAATAATCAGAGAACTAAGTCCTGTCACTAGTCATATGTGTGGAGCAACTGCTATCGAGATACCATTTTGAACTATTGCCTGCTTTTAGTGTGGTATGAATTACCAGGCTGTTCCTATTTTTTATTACCCATTTATTTATCATCTTCTTTGGAGATGATGTTTTCTTTTGTTTTTCTCATTGAGGTTGATAAACAAGGAATTCTTTGAATTCTTTGAGTTGAATCAGATTTTCTTGCTTCATCAATTCTTCAGTTTTCTGATTCAAGTGAGTTACCTATTTTAGTAACTCCTCCATCCTTTCAATCATGTTGGGTGGAGTAAGGTATTTTCTTTCTTCCTCAAATATATTCTTTGAAGTTCTCTTTGTTACATTTTTCGTTGTTTTGAATTTTTCAGCATGTTTAAATTGGAAAGCGTTTCTTGTGTTGCTACTTGAAGTAACACTTTTAGTCACAGGTGATGCAAGAGAAGGGCTTGATTTGTATGATTAATATCCTAGATCTCACTTATCTTTAATGTTTCTTCCCATTCATAGAAGTCTTTCTAGTCTTTCATTACTATGGGAAAACTTATGACTTAGTTCAACTGAATGTTTAGATCCCTCTAAATCTATTTTCAGTTTATGGTTTTTAGTATTTAGATGTGAGTTATCTAATTTCAGATTACTGTTTTCATATTCCAATTCGTTTATATGTTTATCCAGTTCTTTAATTTCTGAAATCTCACTTCTTGTTGTCCTTTCAAGCTTGTCATTGTTGGCATAATATTGTTGAAGATCATTAATTAGATGAGTATTAATATCCAGTGCTTTATCAAGATCTTTTTACAATTGTCTGCTTTTTTTTTTTTTTTTTTTAAACAATGCCATGCCTTTTAAGAAAATTGATACTATGGGAATAGAGTTGATCATAGGCATCATGTATATTATCTTCTTCTTCTACTTTCAAGATAAGTGTTTCATACTCTCTTATCTTCTCGGTGTTAATTAACACTTTTCCTTCTCTGTTAGTCATAGTTCTAACTTTAGTTTAAGGATCTCCCTTTAGGTTGTTAAACCCTTCAAGAAGAACTTGCTTTGATACCAATTGAAATTATGGTGGAACCACTAGTACTGAAGTATGAAATATGACTAAGTGTCTTAGAGGGGGGTGAATAGGACTTTTTCAAAATTTATTATCTTTTAATAACAACCTATGCCTAACTTTTAAAATAAGGAAGTACGGAAAAGTAACTTTATGACTTCCAAGCCAATAAGGGTCCAATTCACATAGGCTTATTGTTCACAACCCCAAGTGTAGGGTCGCAATGTAGAAATAATCTCGGTGAGACTGAGGTCGAATCCACAAAGACTAAAGTTGTACGTTTCTAAAAAGAACTAGAACTAGAAGAAGAAAAAGATCTAAATCTGAATTATAGAATAGTTGAAAGAGTAATTGTGAATAATGTAATTGAAACTTGTGAATTTAAAGGAGGGAACTAGGGTTCCAAGGATCCACTTGTAGCTATCAAGATGCTACCTTACTTGATTCAAAAGACACAATTGGAATTAGAGTCTTATCTTATCCAATTGGAAGAAGAGATGATCAAATTTCTGAACTCTTCATTGAACTAGCCTCAATGGATGAGGATTTTGAAAATTTGGAAAGGATTCCATCACTCTACCATGCTCAAGAGACGATGGTAAATAATAGGATTTACCAATCCCACAATCTCAAATAGGAAAAGAAGATATTCAAAGCTATCGCAGCATCTATTGTAATTTGAGTCACAACAAACCATAGAAAACTAAAAATATTCCTTAAAATCAACTGGAAATCAATGAAGTTCAATATAAACATAAATTAAAGCAAAGTAAACATCCCAATCATGCTACAAGCTTCACCTCTTAGCGTAGCTAAGGAGTTTAGTTAACCATATACACTATTAAACCAAAATCTCTTAAATAACTAAGTGAGAAGAAGAAAAACTCTTGGCGGTGGATCTCCACCATTTTGCTCAACTCCTTAAACCCTAGAAGATACTTAGGAACGTCTTAGGGACTCCTATTTATAATTGTGAAGCCCCATCTTACGTAACTCCTTGGAATTTTCAAAAATTGTCTTGAATTTATGCACTCCGCATTAGTCCCGTATTATGTTTCGGTTGGACCGAATTAAGATTGAAAATCTCACTTTCTCGTGGACAATTCTACGCAATTTCGGTCGAACCGAAGTTGATGTTGAAAAATCTGGTGCAGAAAATCTGTCAAATTTAGGTTGAATTGACTCCAACTGAAGCTTCGGATGGACCGAAGTTGGCTCAGGTCAGACCGAATTATCCTATTTTCTTGCTGGACTGTTTTCTGCGATTTTAGTCGGATCGAAGTTATCATATGTCAGATCGAAATGTCTTGTTTTCTGCTGTGGATTCTGCATTCTTTTAAGTCCTTTCTTCATCCTTTGTACTTGGTTTCCTTAGATCTTTGGCATATAAATTCTTCACTCTTGGTCTCCTAAGATCTATCTTTTACCTTGGTGATTCTTGAGCATTAAATCCATGCTTTTAACATTCTTTTCAATCTAAGCTCTCAGATTCACCTTGCAACATAAACATATATAAAATATATCATTAAGCCTTATCATGTTCATAAAACCAAGATATAAATAAGGGAAATATGCAATATTTGACACTAAACACACTCCCAAACCAGCATTTTGCGAGTCCTGAGCAAAAACATGCGTGAAGCAATTCTCAATTTTTTATATTCAAACCCTATTTTAGAAATCAATCCTTTGTGCAATCAAGTATAGATGAGTAACATTAAGATGAGAAAGTGGGATTTTGAAAACCTAGAGCCAAATCATATAAGCAATCCATCAAATAGGTTCTTTATTGATTAAATTAGAGCATAAGTTCATATATCAAGTTTTTCAATGTGCTCAGTGAAAGCCAACTTACTTTCCATAAAAGTACTATTACTTTATTAACCATGCTCATCACCTCAGATTAATTGAATAACTAAGTGTTGATTCTGAACTTATCCCATTCTTCTTTTTCCAGTTTTTGATTTTATATCGATAGTCTTTTTTCATTCATTCAGTCTTCTCAGCCTTATTCTTTTCAGTTTTTTCATTCTTTTTTAGTCTTTTCATGACCTTTTTCTCGATCTCACTGTTTTTAACTAGTTCTTTTCATCTTTTAAGGTGGATAAAATTCTCTAGAATTAATTCTCAACATCTATCAGTGATTCATATGCCAACAATAAAAAATTCTAACATAACTCATAGAAAGTAACTTAAACGTGTCTTGTGACTTAGATTAACATGATATTCAAGCTTCCTCTTGATCAATTGAGTGCAAGAACCGTAAGTGATAGGCTACTTAGTTGATCAAACTCCAACAATTCAAAATTCAATCTCTATCTTATCACCATATTCAAAACATTCTTTACATACATAAATTATCGCTTTTCAAACAGATTTCAACTTAAAACATTGAAAATTTTAAAAAAAAATATCTTAGAACTAAGAAAACAAGAAAACACTGATTAGTTTACCTAATCCACACTCCTAACCTAAAATCTACATTGTCCTTAATGTAAAAAATTATAAACATGCAATATACACGAAACAACAAAAATAATGGATAAGTGATGGAAAGGTAGTACTTGAAGAAGATGAATTGCAGCTCTTCCAAAGTTGTCAATGTGAATATGGGTTAGCACAATAACTAAACAATTGAAAGCAAACTATCCTAGTCCTAAATCTTATGAATGCAATAGACCTAACTACACCTCCATCAGACTAGGAGGTTAATCTTGATATACAGGATCTATCAGAGGTATGGACATGTCATCTAAGTCAAACTTCTCAACAAATGGCTTTAGACGATGTCCATTTACTTTGAAAGCATTGCCATTTGTTGGGTTCTTTGTCTCGACGGCCCCATGAAGATAGACATTAGTAACAGTGAAAGGACCGATCTAATGAGATCTGAGTTTACCTAAAAAAGGTGTAACCAAGAATTGTACAAGAGGACTTTTTGACTGGTTAAGAATGATTTTCGAAGGATGTTCCTGTCATGGAACCCTTTCATCCCGTCCTTGTAAATTCTTGAGTTCTCGTATGTGTCATTTCAAATTTTCTCGAGTTCGTTCAGTTGAAGTTTACGCAGAGAGACAGCGTTGTCCAAGTCAAAGTTCAGGTTTTTGATAGCCCAGTGGGTTCTCTATTACAACTCTATAGGCAAGTGACAAGCCTTCCCATAGAACAGTCTAAAGGGAGACATTCCAATAGAAGTCTTAAAAGTTGTACGGTATGCCCATAAAGCATCAGTCAAACAAATTTACCAATCTTTACGATCGGGTCTAACAATTTTCTCCAAATTAAATATGTTTAATCTCCCTGTTGAAAATCTTAGCTTGTCCACTTTTCTGTGGGTGGTATGGAGTGCTCACTTTATGAGAGATGCCATATTTCTTCATTAAATTTAAAAATAGTCTATTATAAAAATATGAACCTCCATCAGTAATGATGGCCCGACGTGTTTTGAACTAAGAAATGATATCTTCTTTTAAGAATCGAATAACCATTTGATGGTCATTGTTCCGGCATGGGATCGCTTCGACCCACTTAGTGACATAGTCTACTGCTAGCAAAATGTATAAATTTCCATAGGATTGGGGGAATGGCCCCATGAAATCGATGCCCCAGCAATCAAATGCTTCAATCATCAAAATTGGGTTCAATGGCATCATATTTCGATGGGACAATACTCCCAATTTTTGATAATGCTCACAAGCCTTGTAGAACTCATGAGTGTCCTTGAACATAGTGGGCCAGTAAAAGCCGCATTGTAGAATTTTAGTCGTGGTCTTTTTAGTAGAAAAGTGACCACCACAGGCCTGAGAGTGACAAAAGAAGATGACATTTTGGTGCTCATTTTCTGGTACACATCTCCTTAAAATTTGGTCTGGGTAGTATTTAAACAAATATGGATCATCCCATAATAACTTATGTACCTCAGCGAAGAATTTCTTCTTATCTTGTGCAATCTAATAAGTCTGCATAAACCCTGTGGCAAGATAATTTGTTGTAGTGTCCCAATTTCATGTAACCAATTATACACACACTTAGATAGATATATCAACCTTTCGAGTATTACATTGAAAACTTAAGTAAATTGAATTAGCAAGGATGATAGGAGAAATCTCAGGTAATGTATCAGAAAATCAGAGTACACAGTGAAAGTGTAATAGGCCACGTAGACTTATCCTTTATAAGAATATAAAGTACGTGAGATTCCCCATGAGTCTAAAACAATCAGTATTATGGACTGATGGAACCACGTTTAAGAGAAATTTACACAGTTTGAATCGAATTCTAAAGTCCTCGCAAATCTCAATGACCCAATGCCCTAATCAAATAAAAGATCAAGATTTAACAGGATTACGAATTGAAATCAGTAGATCCTCTGTACTGCGCAGGCAAAAGATCTGTGTATCAGGCTCGAACCCATTACGACCATCTATTCATATTACCTTGAACACAGGAAGTACGGAGTCATTAGAGTCATGGAAAATGACTTGCATAATAGAAGTACTAAATTTCAGGAGTGAAATTATGTTTAAGGGGGGTAGATTGTAACACCCCAAACTTTTCAATACCCGAGTATTTAAAGTTCTCGAGTGTTACCATGAAGTTTAGCTTAATACACACATTTGTATGATACCAATCTAACCATTTTAACCTTACATCTATTCCCTGACACAAATCTAACCGTTGGGAATGGCCACCACTCAATAGATCAAACCATCTAACAATTGATTTTAAGACAAGACCATCCATCATATGATTTAACCTATATACCTTCCCTTGAAGCAAAGGGGCGAATAACTTCTTATCCATAATGATTTAGACATAAGTTCTTTTATAAGAATTACTTAGAAGCGTGCCTACAACCATGTAGACCCATTACATTTCACAAAACTATATGATCAACAATAATTATGAATATGCCATTAACCTTGGCCCCTAGTTCCAAATCACTTGGTTTCCAGATCCGATTCATGTGAAACCTTACATGTTCACAACCCCAAGTGTAGGGCTGCGATGTAGTAATAATCTTGGTGAGACTGAGGTCGAATCCATAGGGACTAATCTCGTGTGTTTTCTAAAAGCAAGTAGAAGAAGAACTAGAAAAAGATGAAAACCTAAATCTGGAATATTTTAGAGTAATTGTGAGAAATTTAATGAGAAACTTAAGAAATTCAAAAGTGGGAAACTAGGGTTTCCAAGGATCCACTTGTAGAGATCAGGGAGATCTATGTTTGATTCATAAAAACAACTGGAATCAGAGTCCTATCTTATCCAATTGGAAGATATCTCAGTAAAATCAATCTGAACTTCCTTTGACCTAATTCTCAATGGAAGAGTGGTGTGAGAACTAGAAGTGATTCCATCACAAAACCATGCCCATGAGACAATGGCTCACACAAGATTTACCAATCCTATAACCAATCTGAGAGAGTTGTGAAAGTTAGGGAGGATTCCATCACCCAACCATGCCCAAGGGATGATGGTAAACAACAAAATTTCTTAATTTCACAATCTCAAAACATGAAAAGAACATACTCAAAGCTATCGCAGATTCATTATAATTTGAGTCACAACAAACCATTAAAAACTGAAAGTATTCCTTATAATCAAACTAGAATCAAAGAGATTTTAATATAAATATGAATCAAAGCAATAGAAAACATCCCATCACACTACAAGCTTCACCTCTTAACCCTAGGTAAGAGGTTTAGCGAACCATGGACATGATTGAACTAGAATCTCTTAAGAAAAGCATAAAAACTACTTAGGAAAGGGAAGAAAAACTCTTGGCGACGGCTTCTCCATGCTTTTTCTCCATTCCTCAAACCTTAGATGATGCCTAGGGGTGCCCTCAGGACCCTTATTTATAGTTTTGGGCCTTAGACTTTCGCACCAAGTTAGAAAATTTCAAAAATCGCTTCAAATTTCTACACTTTGTGTGCTGTCTGCGTAACTTAGGATTAGTCGAGGACAACCCTCGACTGGTCGAGGGTTTCCTTTGACTGGTTGATGATGACCTGATTTTAGCAATTTTTATTGCTGGAGTTCGAGTTGAGGCAACTCGACTGGTTAAGCCAGGACTAGTCGAGCATAGTCCAGGACTAGTCGAGTAGGAGCCAGGATTAGTCGAGGATCACATAAATTCACTTTAAAACTCTAATTTTATTCATTCTTGACTTGATTTTCTTGGATATTTAGTATGTGCAGTCTTCCTTCTTGGTCTTGGTGATTCTTGAGCATTAAATCCATGTTTTTAACATCCTTTTTAATCCAAGCTCTTAAATTCACCCTGTACCACAAACATAATTAAAATAGAATATTAAGCATTATCATGTTCATAAAACCAAGGAATAACTGGGGTCCAATATGCAATATTTGACCCTCAACACAATCCCCAACCAGCATTTTGCTAGTCTCAAGCAAAGTATGCGAAAAATAAGTTTAATGCGCAATGTTCGACCTTTTCAGAAAACAATCTTTTGTGTATTAAGTACGCATGAGTATACTCAAGATGAGAAAGTGATTTTTTAAAAACCTGGAGCCAAACCACATAAAAAATCGACCAAATAAATCCTTTATCCATTAGGTCAAATCATAGTTTGCATATCAAGTTTTTCATCGTGCTCAATGAAAATACTATCTTTTCATAATGTTAGTCATGCTCATCACTTCAAGATTGGTTGAAAACCGAAGTACTGATTTCGAACTTATCCCCTTTTCCTTCTTTTTCTAGTTTTTAATTTTATATTGACAGTCATTTGTATTTATTCCTCTTCTTTAGACATTACATCCTTCTTAAAAACATTTTTCATTCCCCTCAAAGATGTTGTCATTCTTTATTCTTTATGACCTCCTTGTCGATCTTCTATTTTTTAACTGGTTCTTTTTCTTCTTTTAAGGTGGATAAAATTTTTCAGACTTGGTTCCCAATATCTTTCAATGATCACCATACTAACAATCAGAAAATCTAGTACTATTCATAAAAAACAATTTGAATAACATAATATTCAACTTACTCTTAATCAGTTGAATGTAAGAACCATAAGTGATAGGTCACTTAGTTGCTCCAACTCCAAGAATTCAAAATTCGATTTCTATCTTATCTTCATACACAAAACAATCTTAAATACATAACTTATCACTTTTCAAACAGATAAATATTGATTTTTTTAAAAATATTTTGTAAATTTTGCTCAAAACTGAGAAAATACTGATTAGGTTACCTAATCTCCCATCCCCAACCTAAAATCTACATTGTCCTTAATGTAAAAGAAAGAAGCATGATTTGCAAAAGAGACAACATAATTGAAAGAGAGATGTTGGAAAGACAGTGCCTGATGAAGAAATTTCGAGGCTTTTTCCAAAGGATCTTAGCGTGAAGGTGGTTAGCATAAGAGTTAATCAACAAACTATCCTAAAATGGCGGAAGCAAACTATCCTAAGCAGCATAAAGTCGACTATCCTAAAACGGCAGAAAGCAATAAACCTAATTACACCTGCGTCATACTAGGAGATCAATCTTGATAAACAGGATCATTTAGAGGTATGGACATGTCCTCTGAATCAAATTTCTCAACAAATGGCTTTAATCGATGTCCATTTACTTTAAACTCATTGCCATTGTTTGGATTCCGAATCTTGACAGCCCCATGAGGACACTACGTGAAAAATGGAAAAAAATGATAGATTTAGAGACGATTCTGGATCGTCTCTAAAATTGCTTGGTTTAAATTCGCTTTAGAGACGGCCGTAAACCGTCTCTAAAATTTTAGACGGCCCCTGACTGTCCTTAATATTGTCTTAAAAATTTAAACGTTCACAAATCATTTAAGACGGTCATTGACCATCTTATATGGGTTATTGGAGACGGTCATTGGCCGTCCCCATTAAAGACGGTCCTTGACCGTCTTATATGCGGTCATCTGAGACGGTCAATGGCCGTCTGCAATAGAGACGCTCATTGGCCGTCTTTTACTTGCAATCTAAGACTGTCAAAGACCGTCTTTATTAGAGACGGTCCTTAGTCGTCTTACAGCCTTGTCAAAGACCGTCTCTATTAGAGATTGTCAAAGACCGTCTCTATTAGAGACTATCAAGGACCGTCTCTATTAGAGATGGCCCTAGACCATCTCTATTAGAGACTGTTAAGGATCGTCTCTATTAGATACGGTCCTAAACCGTCTTATATCCCTGTCAAAGACCATCTCTATTAGAGACTGTCAAGGACCGTCCCTAATGCTCAATTAAGCTACTCGAAAGAATTATGAATTTTGAAAAAAAAAAAGTTAAGAAGCTTAGAAAAATAATTAACAATGTTTAAGAAAATTTTAAATTTTGAAAAAAAAAAAAAAGATATTTTGAAAAAGAAATTTTAAAAAATTAAACAAAATTGTGAAAATTTTGACAAATTTAAAAAAAATATATTTTTTAAAAAAGAAAACTAGATTTTGTATTTTGACAAGAAAAATTGAAAAGTTATATATAACAAAAATGAGATTAAAAAAATAATATTTTAAAAAAGAAAATTTAAGAAATTAAACAAAATTGTGAAAAAATTGACAAATTGTAAAAAAAAATATATTTTTAAAAAAAGAAAACTAGACTTTGTATTTTGACAAGAAAAATTGAAAAGTTATATATAAAAAAAGTGAGATTAAAAAAATGATATTTTAAAAAAGAAAATTTAAAAAATTAAACAAAATTGTGAAAATTTTGACATATTGTAAAAAAAAAATATTTTTTAAAAAAAGAAAACTAGATTTTGTATTTTGACAACAAAAATTGAAAAGTTATATAACAAAAGTGAGATTAAAAAAATGATATTTTGAAAAAGAAAATTTAAGAAATTAAACCAAATTGTGAAAAAATTGACAATTTGTTTTTTAAAAAAGAAAACTAGATTTTATATTTTGACAAGAAAAATTGAAAAGTTAGGTAACAAAAGTGAGATTTTGATGATGTGTTGTATATCCTTGCCGCCCCTATATTTCTCCAACCCATTTTTGAGCTGGGTATAAAAAATTGTGTAGATTTAAATCTTAAGTGGACCACACCACTGAAAAGAATGATAATATAGTACCTCACCATTAAAAATTATAAAGAGCCCTTCATAAGGTTTTAGTAATGTTTATTTGCAATTCAACTTGTTGATAATGTAAAGAAGATCTAGATGAAGGTAAACTACAAAGATCAAATTGATCCAAAACTTTTGTAGCCTTCAAAAGGTTTTTAATAGTTATTCATCATTGTTTTGACTGGTATAGCTCAACTGAGATTATTGAGTTCTTATGATTTGAAATCATATCCTAAAATATGATGGAAAAATATATGGACGATGTCGATATACATAAAATATATCAAGGTGGGCCCTACATGGTTAGAGTAACACCCATGAAGGAGTTACCTACATAGTGAAATGGTACTATAAAGTTACCTCATGGGAACTTCCTATGAGGTTAATCTGTGTGCGCCCCACCATGATGTATGTAGAACATCAACACCATGCATTTGATGTGTCCCCTTTAAGTCCAAAAATTAGTCGTATATGAAACTCAGGTGCGCCATAGCATCTAAAACTATGTGAAGACATCCCTAAAACATATAAAAGTATTTAATTGGTGGGGCCCACATGAGTTTTGGATGTGTATGAAACTTGGGCTGACTCCTCATCCAAGTGGGACACACATAATGAATGGGCTGGATCTATGAACCACATCTAGTGGGCCCAATAAATGATTGTGAATGTTTTAATGGGAGGGTAACCCTCTCAACTATAGTATGTGGTGTGGCCCACCCAAGTCATGGATTGACTTTATTTTTAAGGTCGTGGCCACCATGGAATGGTGCATCTGACTGACGGGGCAGATCCAAAGTTCAAGTGGACCCACCATACAAAAGAGTGGGATAGTGACACGTACCCACTATTGAAACCTTCTTAGGGCCCGCCGCGATGTTTATTTGAGATCCAACCTGTTTATAAGTTAATACAGACATGGATGTAGTTGAAAATTGGTCTGACCCCTCATCCAAGTGGGACACACATAATGAGTGGGTTGGATATGTGAATCACATTTAGGTAGGCCCAATATATGATTACGAATGTTCTAAGGAAATCCCTCCATTATATTATGTGGTGTGGCCCACATTTAGGCTGATGTTTGTGTTTTCCCTTCATTCATATTTTTTTGATATTATGAACATGTTGGATGATAAATAAACATTACTGTGGGCCCAAGGAAGGTATCAACGGTAGAAATCATTATTCCACACCGTTTTGTGTGGCATGGTCCACTTGAATTATGGATTTACCAAAAATTTGGATCAACCCACACTGTTCATCCATTTTTCGAGATCATTTTATAGAATTATCCAAAAAATGAATCATATCCAAAGATTAAATGGACCACACCACAAATAAGGGGAACGAATTGGCTCCTCCCCTACACCATCCAATGGCTTGTGGTTGGTGCTGTGTGGGCCCAACCATGATGTATTTTTACAAATACATGGATGAAGGGAAAAAATTAAAATATCAACTTGATCCAAAACTTCAGTGGCCTCCCAAAATTTTTAAATGGTAGACGTTTAGTTTATATTATTTCCTATGATGTGGTCCACTTCAGATTTTTATAGGCTTCATTTTTGAGCTTATGTAATAAAATTATATGTTAAAATGGATGGATGGAGTGGATAAAATGAAAAAATCATCGTGGGCCCCAAAGGATTTACTTAGTATGCTTGGGAACGATTGGGTACTCCCCCTGACACTATCCAATGGCTGGTGGTCAGTGCTTTGTGGCCCCCACCATGATGTATGTGTTTCATCCATGCCGTCCATATATTTTTACAAATAATTTAAAAATATGAGACCAAAAATGAGATATATCCAAATCTCAAGTGGACCACATTATAGGAAACAGTGTTGAATGAGCGTCGACCATTAAAAACATTTTGGCAACGATAAAAGTTTTGGATCAAGCTGATTTTTGTTTTTTCCCTTCATCTGGTCCTGTATGACCAAATCAACAGATTGGATGTCAAATAAACAGTACAGTGGGCCTTAGGAAGATTTTAATGGTGGATATCCAATCACTATTGTTCTCATGTGGTGTGGACCACCTAAGATTTGTATTCCTCTAATTTTTGGCATAAAGCTCTAAAATGATCTTTAAAAATGGATGAATGGAATGGATGAAATACATACATCATGGTAGGGCCCATAGAGCACCAACCACCAGCAAGCCCAAAATTGGGCGCGCGCTCAAAACAGAGTCGCTTTCGCCCAATCTCTCACTCGGCACCCTCCCTCTTCCCTCTCTCTCTTTCTCTCTCTCTCTCACCCCTGCCCTCCCTCGCCGCCCTCTCTCACTCTCGCGCACCCTCTCTCTCCCTCTCTCTCTCTCTCGATCCTCTCTCCACCGCGCCCTCTCTCTCTGTTTCTGTCTCTCTCGGTGCTCTCTCTCTCACGCATCCACATGAGGTATCTCTCTATCTCTCTCACTCTCTCTCTCTCTCTCTCAATCTCAATACCGATTGAAACGATTTGGGGATTTAGGGATTTGAGGATTTAGGGTTTAAGGTTGGCCCTACTGAGTTTACTCAGTACAATAAGAGCATACTGAGTAACTCAGTATGCAATCCGATTTCCTTTGCACCACCACCAAGATCTATGCCCCCCCTCCCTCCCCCCCCCCCCCCATGATGTATATATTTTATCCATGCCATTCATCTATTTTTACAGATCATTTTAGGGCTTTATCTCACTCGGAAAGCGTTTTGGAGGACATGTGTGAGATGGCCATGCATGCTTATGAGAGTATCAAAGTTTCTCTTTTGCAGGCCTATTCCACGAAAGGGGTTTGATACTCTAGCAGAGTTTAGTGAATGATACACATGTACACAAATCTTTCTAGTAGCAGATTTTTTCTGAAATTAAAAATTCTTAGAACTCTGTTGATGTGGCCACTGGCTTTAAGATGGAATGTAAAGATCAGAGATTTGGACATTAGCAATATTTATGCATTGAATTAGTCGTAATCTTTGATGTAATATTGACGTGTGGATTCTCTGGTATGAGTTCATAATTTAGATGCCAGACAGGCAAAGCTTGTTATGCACTGAAAGCTACAAATATTTAAACTTATCTAATGTGTTTTGTGATGTGTTCTTATACAAAACCAAAAGAAAATGTCATCTGGAAAGTTTCAGATATGTATTGATTAGTTAAAATATTTATCTTCCTTTAGAGATTATGATACTTTAGCTGATTGGAAATGAAATTTCATGAAACATGATGAAGCAATTGCATCATAAGAATTCCAAAGTGCTGTATTTCATTTAAAATAAAATAAAGTAATTCGTTGTGGTTAGGAACATATAAGGTGTGTTTAGATGCATTATTGAATTGAATTGCAGCTATTAGTCTAATAGAGTGGAAATTAGACAAGTTGTGATTTCCTCAGCAACTGTTTGGGCTCTAAATTGTGGTTATGTTGCTTCCAAGTTGGACTTGAATAAAAAATAACTACCAATTTTGTGGGTTGCTTCCTCATCATGAATTCTAGAAAACGTCGATAACTTTTGCCCATTCCTATAGATTAATAAAGTGAAATTTCACAATTAACTTTGTGCGTGATTTTTGTATTTTAACCCATCATAGAGGTAACCCATTGATTGGACAATTGGAGTCAGTAAGGATGTTGATTGGATGGTATACGGGGCTTCATACCAAATCTTAGTATATTGCTGATGAACAGGATCATTTCGATTTCCTACACATTTACACTTTGATATTCAAATAGCTGATGAGTTAGAAAGGCCCCATTGCTTGGTGATCTAGACTATTGAGATGGGTTTTCATCGTGGATGGACCATGCTTCCAAAATTTGCCCTACCAAAGATCCTACCTCTCAAAAGTTTCTACTCCTTTTCCTATTTGCTTTGAATTGTGTTGGAACTAATAGATTCTTTAGATACATCTATTTAACCTTATTTTCATTTGTTCTATTTGACTGCAGGAGATGATATCCAAGCTTGAAATTGGACAATCACAAAGGTTTTATGCATGAAACAAAGCTAATTTTTCCCTTCCTATGTTGCTTTACTATTGATTCCAAGTAGCTTTTTCTTTCTTCTTTATATAGTTTTTATAATGATTTATATTTTTTAAAAAGGTTTCTGGGATATTATATATATGGGTGGACCAGCATGATTTTTTTTTAAGTTTTATATTTTTCTTTTATTTATTTATTTATTTTTCCTGATATTAGTCCTAAACATATGCATTTCTAAATCTTGATTCTATACATCTTAGTTTACTGGATTGAATAGTTCATCATTTCTTTATAGGACTAATTTAGGAGTCATTGGACCCCCTACCAAATCTCAACAATCAATACAATTCTTCTGGTGGCCCCGATGGTAGATGACCCACCGTGAGAAAATCATGCCAATTGCTTGATCTTGCTCATCTAACCATGGTATTTCAACTTAAAACATGTGAACTGTACATCTTTTTTTGCATTTTTGTATGTTCTCTTGAGAAGGCTTTTCTGCATTTTTCTCTCTTCCAATTTTGGTAATTTAGATTTGAATCGGTTTGGATTCTATTGCAGATTATTTTTCTCTTATACTCTCATATGGGCGTGCCTCTTTTTAAAATTTATTTACTATTTGGTGAAAATCAATGAGGATTTAGTACGATTTGACTAGATTTTTTTTTATATATAATTTTTTTTACACCCATGTGAATCTGTTTGGATTCTGTTGCAATTAATTTTCTATTTACAGAAGGGAATCTCACATGGGTATCTTTGTTTTTGAAGTTTCTTTGATTTTTTATTTTTTATTTTTGGTGAAAATCAATTTGATTTTAGTAGATGTGTAGTTGTTTTTTTTTTCTTTTTCTTTTTGGAAAATCAGTGAAATTTGGGATGTTTTGAAGCAATTTTATGCATATTTTTCGATTTCGATGTTCATCAAATTTGGATTAAAAAAGGAGTATTATGTGGGTTTTTTCTATTATATGTAACATAATCTCATTTAAGTGCTTTTGCATTTATCAGTTCTTCAAGTCTGTGTAATCATTTGATGTGAATCCATTTGGATTCTACTGTAATAATTTTTCTATTGTCAAGAAGGAAATCTCATATGGGTATCTCTCCTTTTGAACTTTCTTTGATTTGGTGAAAATCAATGTGACTTTAAGATGATGTGTGGGCTGTTTTCAATTGTTTTGGGATGAAAAACCAATGAAATTTGGGATGTTCTTAAGCAGTTTGATGCATATTGGTTGAAAAATGAAGTGTTATGCAGATTTATTATAATTTTTTGTGGTTTAGATGATGGAATCTTGTGTGGGTGCTTTTGCATTTATCAATTCTTAAAATTTGTGGGATTACTTGATGTGAATCAATGGGAGTTTTTGATGATTAGTAGTTGCTTTTGGGTGTTCTTGGACTGAAACCAATGGAATTTGGGGCACTTTCAAGTTATTTGATGCTAGTTGATTGATTTTAGTGTTATTTGGACTTGGCATAATTAATGGAGTGTTGTACACATCATTTATGTTACATGTAAGTAAAGCTCATGTGGGTACTTTTGCATTTGGCAGTTTTTGAAGTTTATGTGATCATGTTATATTAATTGGTGGGAATTTAGGATGATGGGTACTTGTTTCTGGGATTTTTTTTTTTTTGGGACCAAAATAAAGGGAACTTGGGATGTTCTCAAGCAATTTGATGCATATGTATTGACCCAGATGTTCTTCATACTTGGATTATCTAAAAAATGGAGTGGTCATGTAGATACTTTTCTGTTTATTAGTTTTTGAAGTTTGTGTTTATTTGATGAAAATCAATGGGAGTTGAGGATGCCGGGTACTTGTTTTCAGGTGTTTTGATTGGAACTAAGGTAATAAAGGGACATGCTTTAAAATGATCTGATGCACATTGATTGATTTTAATGTTTTTCAGATTTTAATGATTGTATTTATATGCATGTGGTGTCCTCAGGTCTTACATGAACTAATTTATATGCATGTGGTGTCTGCAGATCTTACATGAACTAATACGACGCCCCAACTAGATTCTGTGGAGCAAGAAAGAAGTTAGTTTTCTTCCCTTTACCATTGTTGTTTGATTGTTAATCCATGCAACGTTTATTTTTTTATGCCATAGGTCTTGGCACTTGCTATTTTTCCTAGAATTTATTAGTTTAATAACCTAGCTATGTAAACTGTTAGACTTTGTTTCATAAGCATAAATATGAATCACCTTCTTTCTTCTTTTTGCTAGGTGGCATCAAATCTAGATGTCGTAACAGATGTGTATGATTTCCTCCATTTGGTAAGCACTATTTCTAGTGAAAAAGAAGTAAGTAATGAATGTCTAGGTGCAGATGTTGATGAAAAAGAAGTAAGCAATGAAGCAGCCCGTTCAATCTGATCAATCTACTCCCTGGGGAGGTTGGAAATCAAATGATGTGTACAACAATTCAGGTATGGTTTGCACCAATTCAAGAGACTGTACATTAGGCATTCAATATATAAGACTGGAGTGAGACTGATTAGGCATTTAAATGTGTTGCAGGATGTTGTTTGAATTACTTGTCCTAACAGGTGCACAAGTTGGGATGGATTGGACTTCTATCTTGAGAAAACACCATGATTTCAGGTAGTTATTATTGTAATGGAAAGTTAAAAAATTAAAAGAGAGAGAGAGAGATAATGAATTCATGGAAAGAAATGTTCTTTATTATTAGGGCTGCTTTGGCTGGGTTTAATGCAGAAATCGTCGCCAACTTCACAGAAAGACAGATAACATCAGTGGCCACAGATTGCAACTTGGATTTAAACAAGGTTCGAGGTGTCATCAACAATACTAACAGAATCCTCTAGGTCAGATTGTTGATTGGACCTAATTTTATTTAAATGATCTTGATAATCCGTTTTATTTAAATGAGCAGACCCGGATATGCGTTGGAGCTATCCGGATATTAAGCGGGGGTCCCTGGAAGGTGGGAACCGCTGTTATGACCATGATGAAGCTGTCCATTTCCTATAGATAGCATTGGAGTGGCCTGGCCATTTGGACAGGCCATGTTTATGTATTTACTCGAAATTGATAGAGCAGATCCGGATGTGCGTTGTAGCTATCCGGATGTTGAGCGGGGGTCCCTAGAAGATGGGAACCGCTGTTATAACCATGATGAAGTTATTCATCTCCTATGGATAGCATTGGAAGGGCCTGACCAATTGGACCAGGTCGTGTTCATATCCGTATTTGCAGGGACCACACCCTTAACCTATAACCTAAACTTATTCTCAAATCCCAAAACCTATAACTACAACCTAAACCTATAACCTAAACCTATAAATTATAACCTAAACCTATAACCTAAACTCAATTCCCTGGACTTTAACCTACAACCCAACCTAAACCTAAACTTGTAACCTAAACCTATTCTCAAATTCCAAAACCTATAACCTAAACCTTAACCTAAACCTCTAACCTATAACCTATAACCTAAATCTACACCTAATCCTAATCTCAACTCCCTAACCTAAACTTAAACTTAAACTTGAAAACCCAAACCTAAACCCGATCTCGAAACCGAACCCAATTTCCTAAACCCAAACCTAAACCCGATCCTGAACCTAAACCCAATTTCCTAAACCTAAACCTTAACCTATTCTCAATTCCCTAAACCTATAGCTTATAACCTAAACATAAACCTTAACCTAAAAATAAACCTAAACCTATAACCTATAACCTAAACCTAAACCTAAAACCTAAATGTATTCTCAAATCCCTAAACCTAAACCTACACCTAATCCTAATCTCAACTCCCTAACCTAAACCTAAACCTAAACTTGAAAACCCAAACCTAAACCCAATCCCGAACCCGAACCCGAACGCGATTTCCTAAACCTAAACCTTAACCTATTCTCAATTCCCTAAACCTATAGCTTATAACCTAAACCTAACCCTAAACCTAAACCTAAACCTATAACCTATAACCTATAACCTAAACCTAGAAACCTAAATGTATTCTTAAATCCCTAAACCTAAACCTACACCTAATCTTAATCTCAACTCCCTAACCTAAACTTAAACCTAAACTTGAAAACCCAAACCTAAACCTGATCCCGAACCCGAACCCGATTTCCTAAACCTAAACCTTAACCTATTCTCAATTCCCTAAACCTATAGCTTATAACTTAAACCTAAACCTAAAACCTAATGTATTCTCAAATCCCTAAACCTAAGCCTACACCTAATCCTAATCTCAACTCCCTAACCTAAACTTAAACCTAAACTTGAAAACCCAAACCTAAACCCGATCTCGAACCCGAACCCGATTTCCTAAACCCAAACATAAACCCGATCCCAAACCCGAAACCGATTTCCTAAACCTAAACCTTAACCTATTCTCAATTCCCTAAACCTAAAGCTTATAACCTAAACCTAAACCTTAACTTAAACATAAACCTAAACCTAAACCAATAACCAATAACCTAAACCTAAACCTAAAACCTAAATGTATTCTTAAATCCCTAAACCTAAACCTACACCTAATCCTAATCTCAACTCCCTAACCTAAACCAAAACCTAAACTTGAAAACCCAAACCTAAACCTGATCCCGAACCCGAACCCGATTTCCTAAACCTAAACCTTAACCTATTCTCAATTCCCTAAACCTATAGCTTATAACCTAAACCTATAACCTATAACCTAAACCTAAACCTAACACCTAATGTATCCTTAGATCCCTAAACCTAAACCTAAACTTGAAGGCCCAAACCTAAACCCGAACCCGATTTCCTTAACCTATTCTCAATTCCCTAAACTTATAGCTTATAACCTAAACCTAAACCTAAACCTAAACTTAAACCTAAAACCTAATGTATTCTCAAATCCCTAAACCTAAACCTACACCTAATCCTAATCTCAACTCCCTAACCTAAACCTAAACCTAAACTTGAAAACCTAAACCTAAACCCGATCCTGAACCCAAACCCGATTTCCTAAACCTAAACCTTAACCTATTCTCAATTCCCTAAACCTATAGCTTATAACCTAAACCTAAACCTAAATCTAAAACCTAAACCTAAAACCTAAATGTATTCTCAAATCCATAAACCTAAACCTACACCTAATCCTAATCTAAACTCCCTAACCTAAACCCAAACTTGAAAACCCAAACCTAAAGCCGA
Organism: Magnolia sinica; assembly: GCF_029962835.1. NCBI lineage: Eukaryota > Viridiplantae > Streptophyta > Magnoliopsida > Magnoliales > Magnoliaceae > Magnolia > Magnolia sinica. Next base: position 25,293,060 of record NC_080591.1, on the reverse strand, counting down.
TCTCGAACTTGAACCCGATTTCCTAAACCTAAACCTAAACCTTAACTTAAACCTAAACCTAAACCTTAACCTAAACCTAAACCTAAACCTTAACTTAAACCTATAACCTCCTAAGCCTTAACCTAAACCTAAACCAAAACTTATAACCTAAACCTTAACCAATAACCTATAACCTATAACCTAAACTTATAACCTATAACCTAAACCTAAACCTTAGCACTATATTCAACTGTTGATATATGTATTTCCCTTTTAGCACTATATTCAACTGTTTATATTAGTGGATATGTGATGATGATGTTGCCTTTGTCATTTGGGTAAACTTGTGGTTATGCTTCTTAAGAGATAAATGTAAATTGAAAAATCCTCCTTGTAGGATCCCAGGATCGGAATCTGGCGTATGGGTGATGGGAGCTGAGAATGGGGTACTATAGAGGCTGTCGGCACTGGATTCGGTGATCGAGATTTTTGTGAGCCCGGTTTTCGAGTTTGGGGCATGACATAATGGGCTAGTAAAAGCCACATTGTAAAATCTTGGCCATGGTCTTTTTAACAGAAAAGTGACCACCACAGGCTTGAGAGTGACAGAAGGAGATGACAATTTGATGTTCATTGTCAGTCACACATCTTCTTAAGAATTGGTTTGGGCAATATTTAAACAAATATGGATTATCTCAGAAAAACTTACGAACTTCGGTGAAGAATATTTTTCTTATCTTGCACAGACGTGTCGGCGTGAAATTTGTGGCAAGATAATTTGCAATATCAGCAAACTAAGGTGAATGAGAGACTTTGAACAATTGTTCATCGAGAACATGTCATTTATATGTGTCGTCTCAAAGGAATCAGAGAGATCAAGGCGGGAAAAATGGTCAGCCACTATGTTTTCTACTCCCTTTTTTATGTTTTATTTCCAAATCGAATTCTTAGAGTAGGAGGATCCATCTTATTAGGTGAGGCTTATCATCATTTTTAGAAAGAAGATACTTGAGTGCCGCATGATCTATGTAAATGACGATCTTGGATCCGATCAAGTAGGACCTAAGTTTGTCCAAAGCAAACACTACAGCTAAGAGTTCCTTTTCTGTAATACAGTAGTTCACTTAGGCAAGATTCAGGGTTTTACTTACGTAGTGTATAACATAGGGTTTCTTGTCTTTTCTCTGGCCCAGGACTATCCTAAGAGCATAGTCAGACGTGTCGCACATAAGTTCAAAAGGAAGGCTCTAGTCGAGTGGCTGCATGAAAGGTGTAGTGGTTAACATGCCCTTGAGCTTAATAAAGCTTCCTAGCATTGCTCAGTCATCTTGAATGGTGCATCCTTTTAAAGTAGATTACATAAAGAAGAGAGGGGTGACTAAAGTCCTTTATGAACCTCTTGTAAAAATCAGCATGTCCTAGGAAGGATCGCACGTCTCGTATGTTCTTAAGTGGAGGTAGGTTAGAGATAAGATCAATTTTAACCTTATCTACCTCAATTACCTTGGACAAGATGATATGTCTAAGGATAATTTCCTTACGAACCATGAAATGACATTTCTCCCAATTGAATACCAAATTCTTTTCTTTACATCTTTTCAGCACACTGATGAGCATGCAAAATGTCATATTTTTTCTCCCTTAATGTTTAGTCTTTTATGCTTATTTGGTGCCTAAATGTGCTCATTATTCTTATATTTTGATTTAGGTTGCAAATAGGGGCGTTAAATGCAAAACGAAGCTAATTGGGCGATTTTGGACAGTTTCGACATCACTTCGTAATCCGGCATAACTCTCTCATCCGAGCTTCGATTGAGATGATTCAAGATGGTATGGAACACTAAGAAAAATCTATACAACTTTCATGTTTTGAGTTTTGAGAGATACTAGCTGCGTCAAGGTCTAAATCGAGCTTGAAGTTGCTGCACCTACACTATTGACATTCTAGAACGTTCCTTAGCATGCAATTCTAATACGCGGATCTGACGCGGTTTATCTACGAAAGTTTTCAGATCTAGTGCATGAAAATTCTAGCTGGAAACACCACTTTCCTAGTTATATTAGAACTTTATTTTATTTTTAATATTTTCCTTAATTAGTCAGATTTGGATATTGTTATTTTAGGATAATACTTAAAATATTTTAGGAGATTTTGTAGGCTTAAAAAATAAAAAATAAAAATTGAATTGAACATTTTAAGAGGGGGGAGAAATCAGGAGACTCACACATGCACATCTCTCTCCCCTCTTCTCTAACTTCTCCTTTGAGTTTTCATCATGGCCTTGCGCGGCTAAACTTTCATAATTGGTCGAAGGAAACAGAAGCCTCAAAATCAATAAAACTGTGAGATCTAATTTGTTTTTTTATTATGTTTAATTTATTCTTTGAGTATCGGATGTTCTTATGTGCCTATTTTCATGATTTTCTCGTTTAATTACTAGGAGGCCTACTAGTTTATTATTCGTTGCAATCTACTGCTAGGTTAGAAATCAAATATGTAATTGTTTGATCCCTCTAATTTGTGAAGCAACTAAGATTTAATGATTTGCTGCATCAGAAATTATTAGATCTTAGGAAGAATGGTCGACAAAATTAAATTCAACTGCTTATGCTTGTGCTGTTTAGCTTCATCGATCTCTCTAATGCTTAAGGCTGCTACTAGATTAAACCTTTAGTGCTTGTCATGGGTTGTTTAGTAGTTAAGGTTAATTAGATCGCTTGTTTTCTAATTAACTGCAACTAAGGAGAGATATGAAAATAATTCCAATGGTGAATATTCAGAGTATGAATTAATATATACTTGCATCGATGATCAGTTGTAAAATTTCAATGGTGGATGTTGACTTAGACCAAGGTTTGTTCTTTTGATTGATTTTGATACTTTAATTTGAATTGTTCCTTAGTTATTCTTCTTAAAATTGTCATCGTTATACTCAAAACCCCCTCATCCTTTTTCACGTAGCATAAAACTAGGCTGAATACTCTCTGTGGGAACGATCCTTACTTGCACCACTACATGTATTTTTAGGAATATAGGTTTTATTTTTGGTTGCCTATGACAGCACACCACACACACTTAAGATTCTCTAATCCCTGAAAGATGGACTAAAGATAAAGAAGTCATCTATGAAGACCTCTAGATATTGCCCCACCATGTTAGAAAAAATACTCATCATACATTGCTAAAAAGTGGTGGGGGCATTACATAGTCCGAATAGCATCCTTCGGTAAGTAAAAGTGCCAATGGGACATGTGAATCCGGTCTTTTCCTGATCTTCAAGAGATATCTCTATCTGGTTGTAGTCCAAATATCTGTTAAGGAAACAGTAACAGGAATGACCAGGTATCCTTTCCAAAATTTGATCCATGAAGGGTAAAGGAAAGTGGTCCTTCCTCGTAACGGTATTTAACTTCCTATCTCATGATGGTATTCAACTTCCTATAGTTAATGCACATTCTCCAACCAATAGTAACTCTAGTTGGCACAAGTTCATTGTTGGCATTGACTACAATGGTAATTCCTGACTACTTGGGAACCACATGAGTTGGACTCACCCATTGGCTATCGGATATTGGGTATATAATACTTACATCAAATAGTTTAAGAACCTCGGCCTTAACCACTTCCTTCATGTTTGGATTTAGTCTACGCTGTGATTGTTGAGAGGTCTTCGCATTATCCTCAAGATAAATGCGGTGAGTACAAATCGAAGGGTTAATTCCCTTGAGGTCCGCAATCGACCATCCAAGGGCTCCTTTGTGCTCAATGAGAGTAGAGATGAGTATACTCTCCTGTTCTTACTCACGGTGGGAAGAAATCTTTACCGGGTATGTCTCATCTTAACCTAAATAGACATATTTCAAATTAGAGGGCAAATGTTTTAGGTCAAGCTTCAGTGCTTTGAGGTTAGACGGTAGAGGCCCCACATCAGTTTAGGACAATTCTTCAAATTGTGGCCTCCACCGGTTAACTTCAAGTACTGGCATAGTATCAAAGATGGCACTCATCTACCTAACCATGTCATCATCAAAATTATGGGAGTGGGTCAAGCACGTCTTTAGAGAGTCAGAGGATAAGGTCATCAAAGTTCTATCTTCCATGAAAGAGTCAATCATGTTAATGTCATAGAAACTTTCATCATCCTTTAATTGTTTGCCTGCGTTAAAAAATATATTCAACTCCAATGTCATATTTCCAAAAAAAATACTCATGACCCCGTTCCTGCATTTAATGATTGCATTTGAAGTGGTAAGGAATGGGAGACCAAAAATGATGGGAATTTGAGTGCTCATGTTACTGATGGGTTCTGTATCGAGGATGGTAAAATCTATTGGGTAGTAGAATCTATCAACCTGGACCAGCACATCCTCAATTACCCCTCTTGGTACACGAACTGAGCGGTGAGCAAGTTGTAATGTGGTTATGGTGGGTTTCAATTTACCCAAACCTAATTATTTGTAGACCGAGTAAGGAATCAGATTTACACTTACTCCTATGTCAAGAAGTGCGTGCTTAATCTTGTAGTTCCCAATTACACAATTAATGGTTGGGCTACTAGGATCTTTGTACTTTTGTGGCACATCTTGCTTTAGGATGGCACTCACTTTTTCAGTTAAAAAGATTTTCTTTTTGATACTTTGCTGTCTTTTGGTTGTAACAAGTCTTTCAGAAATTTAGCATATGAAGGTATTTGTTTAACTGCATCCAGTAGAAAAATGTTGACCTTCACTTATTTTAACACCTCTAGAATATCCTGAGAGTTAGAGAGAGGTTTTGATGCAACCAACCATTAGGGGAATGGGGCAATCGACTTGCCTTAAAGTTCCAGTTCCAATTCTTATGGAGCAATGCTAGGTCTATCATCATTGTCCTCTTCCAGGTCCTTAGGCTTTTCAGCCCTAACCGGAATAGTTTTGTCAATGGTCTTCCCACTCCTAAGAGTGGTGATAGATTTAGCTTGCTCCATCTGATTTCAAGAGCTTGGATCACTTATCTCGTATTGCGGTTTAGGATTGAGGAGAGTTGAGCAGGAAGCTTCCCCCTTTCTATAACCGTAACACTTGAATCCATCTTTTGCATATATTTTATAAGTTCTCGTATTGTTTGAGTAAGCTCTTGAGTCTGTGTGGAATTTTGAACCAGTTCTTCATAAGGTTTCACTTGATTTAAAATTTGATTAAAGAAACCTTGACGGGTAGCAGTTTCTCCATTCCTTCAACTAAAGTTTGGATGATTTCTCTAATTAGGATTGTATGTATTAAAGGTAGGTCCATTAAAAGGTCTTTGGTAATTATTCATGGCATTAGAATACTCATTCAACACCTCTTGAAAGGCAGATATTGTTGGATAATTTTCAGTTGTGTGAACATTGCAAGCACAAATACCGCAAACAGTTTCCTTAACCTTATCCTTCTTTAGTTCCATGGCCTCGAAGTCCCTTATGAGATTAGACACTTTAGCATTAATATTATTATCCTCTTTCACAAAGTATAATTCGCCCCTCTCATTTGATTGAGTGAGCCTAAAAGTGGTGCTTGATTTTGGGTAGGTGTCCCATGATTGTGTGTTTTCAGCAAGTCTGTCCAAGTAGTCCCACACATCATCGACATTTTTATTCATGAATTCCCCATTGCACATTATCATAACCAATTGACGCATGGAAGATGTCAGTTCATCATAGAAAAAGTGTATAATGCGCCACGTTTCAAAACTGTGTTGTGGTCATGAACTAACAAGATCCTTAAACCGCTCCCAACATTGGAAGAATGTTTCATCCTCCTTTTGGGCGAAGTTCATGATTGACTTTCTAAGGGTGTTCGTTTTATGATGTGGGATGTGGAAAAAATTTCTTTATGAACTCCCTTATCATGTCATTCCACGTGCCAATAGATCTGGGACATAGTGAATGCAACCACATCTTAGCTTTCTCTCTCAAAGAAAAGGGTAAGAGTTTTAGTCTAACCGTGTCCTCAGACACGTTTGGAAAATATAAAGTGAATATAATCTCATCAAACTATTTTAAGTGCAAATATGGACTTTCAGATTCAATTACATGGAATTTTGGAAGGAGTTGGATCACCCCTAGCTTAATGTCCATATGTCTCATATTTTCTGGAAAAACCATGCATGAGGGTGTACTCACCCCCGCTGGTTGTAAATAATCTCGCAAAGTATGAGGCGGGGGTGCTTGATGCACCTCATTCTCATCCTGGACTTCCTCAACCCTAAGTTGAGGTTGTCTTCCCGGTTGATTGACCGATTGATTTGTAGTCATAACATCAATTAACTCTTAGGATCTCAGTGGTGTCTAATCTTGTGATGGATATATAACCTCTCAACCAATCCTCCTTCACTCAAAAGATGTCGAGTGTTATCACGGACCCACTTGGGCATGAAACACTCTTAGCCCTCAATTTCAAATTCTAATTTAAACCTAAAAGAGAGAAAGGAAATAGAAATCTAGAAATAGAAAGAGAGAGGGAATTGGGAAGAAGTTACCTAATTGGAAGTTCCTAATTAAAATCTTTCAAAACAAAACAAAACAAGTTAGTTTCTAAAAACAGAAATTCTAAAATTAGAAAGTTCCTAAAAATAAAAATAGAAAGTAAACTAGTTTCTAAAAATGAAAAAGGAAAGTTTCTAAAAAAATGAAAAATAGAAAGTTTCTAAAAACTGATTAGGAAAGTTCTAAGCCTATAATTAGAAAGTAAGTTTCTAAGAAATCCTAGAATTAGAAAGTTTCTAAAAATAGAAAACAAACCCTAATCTAAAAATAGGAAATATAAAAACTCTAATGTTAACCTAATTTTAAAACTAGCTAATCTCATAAAAATGCAACCGTTAATCCCTGGCAATGGCGCCAAAAACTTGTTCACAACCCCAAGTGTAGGGCTGCGCTGTAGTAATAATCTCGGTGAGACCGAGGTCGAATCCACAGGGACTAATCTCGTGTGTTTTCTGAAAGCAACTAGAAGAAGAACTTGAAAAAGATGAAAATCTAAATCTGAAATATTTGAGAGTAATTGTGAGAAATTTACTAAAAAACTTAAGAAATTCAAAAGTGAGAAACTAGGGTTTCCAAGGATCCACTTGTAGAGATCAGGGAGATCCATGCTTGATTCATGAACACAACTGGAATCAGAGTCCCATCTTATCCAATTGGAAGATATCTCAATAAAATTAATCTAAACTTCCTTTGACCTAATTCTCAATGGAAGAGCGGTGTGAGAACTAGAAGTGATTCCATCACAAAACCATGCCCATGAGACAATGGTTCACAATAGGATTTACTAATCCTACAACCAATCTAAGAGATTTGTAAAAGTTAGGGGGGATTCCATCACCCAACCATGCCCAAGGGACAATGGTGAACAACAGGATTTTCTAAAAAAGAATATATTCAAAGCTAATGCAGATTCATTGTAATTTGAGTCACAATAAACCATTAAAAACTGAAAGTATTCCTTATAATCAAACTAGAATCAAAGAGAGTTCAATATAAACATGAATCAAAGCAATAGAAAACATCCCATCACACTACAAGCTTCACCTCTTAGCCCTAGCTAAGAGGTTTAGCCAACAATAGACATGCTTGAACTAGAATCTCTTAAGAAAAGTATAAAAACCACTAAGGAAAGGGAAGAAAAACTCTTAGCGACAGCTTCTCCATGCTTTTTCTCCACTCCTCAAACCCTAGATGATTCTTAAGGGTACCCTCAGGACCCCTATTTATAGTTTTAGGCCTTAGACTTGCACTGAGTTAGAAAATTCCAGAAACCGCTTTAAATTTTCGCACTTTGTGTGCTGTCTGCGTAATGTAGGACTGGTCGAGGATAACCCTCGACTGGTCGAGAGTCACCTTTGACTGGTTGAGGGTTTCCTTCGATTGGTGGAGGATGACTTGATTTTAGTGATTTTAGTTGCTAGAGTTCGAATCGAGGCAGCTCAATTGGTCGAGCCAAGACTGGTCAAGCAAAGTCTAGGACTGGTTGAGCGTACACAGGACTCGTCGAGCTGGAGCCATAACTAGTTTGAGGATCACGTAAATTCACTTCAAAACTCTGATTTTCTTCATTCTTGACTTGATTTTCTTAGATCTTCAATATGTGCATTCTTCATTCTTGGTCTTAGTGATTCTTGAGCATTAAATCCATACTTTTAACATCCTTTTTAATCCAAGCTCTTGAATTCACCTTGCATAACAAACATGATTAAAATAGAAATTAAGCATTATCATGTTCATAAAACGAAGTAATAACTGGGGTCCAATATGTAATATTTGGCCCTCAACATTACACCAGGCCTAATTATCATAGATTAACTATACATGTTGAGTTTTAGCCGTTGGATCAGCATAGAAGTGGCCCAATTGGGGAATCAGCCCTTAATTGTTGATTTTGACCTCCATCAAGTGAGAAAAACTGGTATGTGGACGTAGTAGGGTGTTTCAAGTCATATGAACAACGCGGATCCCGCATCATATGGGCCAAAAGTGGGGTATAAAGGCCCCACTCGCAGCACATGCGCACAACATGCGTGCACTAGCGGCGCACCAAGCAAAGGGTCAGGTCAAACGAGGTTTAACTCGATGAATTTTGCAAAGGAAATGAATTTCTTTGTGCGTTCATCTGTTAGGTCTATGTTGGGCCCCCACCTTCATCCAAGTGGATGATCTGAGCCATCCAACATGTCCGGGCAAGGATTTTGACAAAACCCTTGTTATCCATGTGCATCTATGCACGCACCTATGTTCACATTAATAAGGAATGCATTACTATGTCGATTGTTGGTGTGGCCCATCCATAACCCAGATTCATTCCAAATGTAGGCGCATGATCGGGCACTAATGCAACATCCTGAAGAAGGGAGTTGATGCTCTAGAGGTACAGTTGAAGTGATACCCACCAACCCCAGCAAAGAATGGAAATCGGAGAGTTTATTGCAACACAAACAAATAACAACTGTTTAGAGACGTTGTGGACCATCACTACTGGTCGAGAGTAAAATCCAAGTTGTTCATGTTGTTAGCCATTCAAAACCAACGAAAGGCACGTCAGTACCAAAGAAAGAAATGACTTCTTGGTGATTAATGCTTCCCGATTTACACGTAGAAAACCGCAAGAAAACCCAATAACTATAGTCGAATGGACCTCTTTGTAGGGCCCTCATTTGATCGTCTAAGAATCCAATCACAATGTTCCATCTTTGGGCCCATCCAAGGATAACCCAATGCCAAACCAATCCAATCAGATCGGCAGAATGCACTAGCAATCGCAAACAACAATCAAGTTGTTTTGTGCTTTGCGAGAAGAAACTGGACTCTGTCCGTTTGTCTCGCGGTGTAGCAGGTTTATGTAAGAATACGCAAGAAGGATCTAGAAATCCTTTCATCTATAAAAAGACCCCCTCCATCCGACTATGAGAGGAAGAAAGAGAGGAAATGAGAGGGAGAGAAGAATTAGTTCAGCAAGACTAGTTACAGAAAAAGAAAGAGAGAAAGAAAGAAAGAAAGAAATGAAAGGAAAGGAAAGGAAAGGAAAAGAGAAGAAAGGAGAAAGAGAAAGAGAAAGAGAAGGAGAAGGAGAGAAAGAGAGAGAAAAGAAAGGAAAAAATAAAAAGAGAAACAAGGAGAAGAAAATAAGGATCGTGCCACAGGGCCACTGCGCTGTCGGACTCGGGCCAGGATTGAGTTAAGTTCAAACAAAGGTGAGGGTTCAATCCTTTAAGCTTACCTTAATTGAGTTAATGCATTTTATCTCACCTTTTACGTGCCATTTTACATGCCTTTTACCTGTTCTCATGTTACTATGATTTTATCTCTGTTTTTGTTTAATTTGTCATCATCAATTATTCGCGCTTTGGGATTATAGCATGATGTTAAATTACAAGTGATCTTTCTAAATTTATGTGGGGCTATGGATACAAGTCTTGTCCTTGCCTTATCAAATTTATTGAGTTGGCCCTGCCACTCGTCCCTTTATTTGAGTTGGCCTTACCACTCGTCTCTTTATTGAGCTGGCCATTGCCACTCTCCTTATTATTGAGTTAGTCATTACCACTCTTCTATTTTTTGGGTTAGCCATTGCTACTCTTCTTTTATTGAGTTGACCATTATCACTTTTCTCTTTATTATGTTAGCCATTGCCACTTTTATCTTTATTGAGTTGACTATTATCACTTTTCTCTTTATTATATTGGCCATGTGCTATCTATCTTTAAGGCTTGGGCATGTGTCTTGATATTCCAGAACCTCTATGATATAGATCATGTTCTCTATCAATGTAAGTGATGTGTTGAAGGTTTCGCAACTAGTTACTCATTATTAAATCATGGACGTAATGCGTTATGAGTAGCAGCCCTCTTGGTCGACACGTAATTCCATGGGTTAGTTAGCGTGGTGCATAAATCGATGTATGTAAATCACAAATACAGTGTTGCATCACTTTTTTAGGATTGGATGTCACAAATAGTCGCTCCATGAATATATCGTGTTACATAAATCCCCCAACCAAGTCATTGTGTCCCCTTGATATGTTTGCATAAATCCACATTAGCGTTGGCTATGACGACAAATATCCATAATTATGGGATGTGGGTCGAGTCAGGTTTTCTATTAATCATATTCCACATTGTGATGATCACTATGTATGATGAGCTGCACATACTTTGTTAGGCATGCATCTCATGTAGGTTGTTTGCGCTGTTGATACTTCTTATTGTAGTGAAATAGGAGACGTATCAGAACCTTTACATTACTTTTAAAAATCTCTTGAATTGTTGTTAATCTGAAAGGATAACCATCATTATGAGTAGGGCGTTGACCCTCTCCAACCGTACAGATGATGCAGGTGATGTACAGATTGAAGACCTAAAGGACAATCTCCCTATGGTAGATTATAAGAAAGAGTAAGAAGATTGTCTTTATGATTTAGTTTTATACTTCCGCTGCGAACTCGATAAATATAATAAGTTCCCATTAAGAGGGCATTTGATTATTTACTGAATTCTTTTACTCTAACGAAATAATCAATATAGTCGATTTTATTCTCATGAATGTTACCTTCATCAATGTATCTAGATGTGATCGAAATGAAAAAAAAAAAGATACAATTTTTAAACAATCTAATTTATACATTATTAACATCTGGTTTTCTCGAGCACTAGTATAAACTCTGGCCGTGAAAATTTGGGATGTTACATTTGCAATATCAGTAAACTAAAGTAGTTGAGAGAGTTTGAATAATTGTTCATTAGGGAACATGTCATTTATGGGTGTCGTCTCAAGGGGATCAGGGAGGTTAAGCCTTAAAAGATGGTCAACCACTTCATTTTCTACTCCCTTTAAGTCTCATATTTCTAAATCAAATTCTTGAAGTAGAAGGATCTATCTTATTAAGCGGGGTTTAACATTATTCTTAGAAGGAAGATACTTTAGTGCCACATGATCAGTATAGATTATGATCTTGAATTCGATCAAGTAGGACCTAAATTTATCCAAAGCAAATACTATGTCCAAGAGTTCCTTCTCCTTAGTATAGTAGTTCATTTGGGTAGAATTTAGAGTTCTACTTACATAGTGAATAACGTAGGGCTTCTTCTCTTTTCTCTAGCCTAATACCACCCTAATAGCATAGTCGGACGCGTCACACATAATCTTAAAAGGAATGTTCAGTCGGGTGGTTGCATGATAGGTGCGGTAGTTAACATGCCTTTGAGTTTAATAAAAGCTTCCTGACATTGCTCAGTCCACTCGTATGGTACATCCTTTTGAAGTAGATTACATAAAAGACGAGAGAGGCGACTAAAATCCCTTATGAATCGTCTGTAGAATCCGGCATGTCCTAAGAAGGATCATACATCGCATATGCTTTTGAGAGGCGGTAGGTTAGAGATAAGAGTGATTTTGGTCTTGTTCACCTCAATTCCCTTAGATGAAATTATATCTCCAAGAATAATTCTCTTGGGAACCATGAAATGACACGTCTCCCGGTTCAAAACCAAATTCTTCTCCTTACATCGCTTCAATACACATTTAAGATTTTTCAAGCATTTGTTGAAGGATGGACCAAAAACAGAGAAGTCGTCCATAAAGACCTCTAAATATTCCCCTACTATGTCAGAAAAAACACTCAACATACATCATGAAAATGTGGCGGGGGCATTACATAGTCTAAATGGCATCTTTCGGTAAGCAAAGGTGTCATAGGGACTTGTGAACGTTGTTTTCTCTTGATCTTGAAGGGTTATCTCTATTTAATTGTAACCAAAACACCCATAAAGGAAACAGTAATAAGAATGACTAGCTAACATTTCTAAGATTTGGTCAATAAAGGGTAAGGGGAAGTGGTCCTTCCTCGTGATGGTATTCAATGCACATTCTCCAACCAGTAGTAACTTTAGTTGGCACCAATTCATTGTCGGCATTGGCTACTATGGTAATTCCAGATTTCTTAGAAACCACCTGAGTTGAACTCACTCATTGACTTCGGATATAGGGTATATGATACCCACATCCAATAATTTAAGTACCTCTCCTTTAAGCACTTCTTTCATATTTAGATTGAGTCGACGTTGTAGTTATTGGGAGGTTTTCACATTATCCTCAAGATGAATGTGGTGAGTACAAATCAAAGGATCAATTCCCTTGAGATCCGCAATTGACCATTGAATGTCTCCTTTATGTTCAATAAGAGTAGTAATAAGCATACTCTCCTGCTCTTGCTTATGGTGGGAAGAAATCACCACCAGGTATGTCTCACCTTAACCTAAGTAGACATATTTAACATCAGCGGGCAAAGATTTTAGGTCAAGCTTTGGTGCTTTGAGGCTAGACGGTAAAGGCACTGCATCGGTTTGGGGCAATTTCTCAAATTGTGGCCTCCACAGGTTAACTTCAAGTACCAATGCAGTATCAAGTATGACATCTATCTCCCTAATTGTGTCATCATCCAAATTGGGGGAGTGTGTCAAGCATGTCTCTAGAGGGTCAGAGGATAAGGTCATTAGAGCTCTATCTTCCACGAAAGTGTCTATCATATTATTGTCGTGGGCCTTGTCATCATCCTCTGACTGTCTACTCATGTTGAAAAAGATATTGAGCTCCAACATCATATTTCCAAAAGACAAATTCATGACCTCATTCCTGCAATTGATGATAGTGTTGGATGTAGCAAGGAACTGGCGGCCAAGTATGACAGGGATTTAACTGCTCATATCTACAATGGGCTGAGTATCCAAGACTATAAAATCTACTGAATAGTAGAATTTTTCAACCTGGACCAACACATCCTCAATCATCTCCCTCGGTATACGAACTGAGTGATCAACAAGTTGTAATGTGGTCCAAGTAGATTTTAATTCACCTAAACCCAACTATTCATAGACTGAGTAAGGGATGAGATTTACGCTCCCCCCAAGTCAATAAGTGCATTCTCAATTTAGTGATTCCCAATTATACAAGTGATAGTTGGGATATCAAGATCTTTATATTTTTGTGGCACATTTTATTAAGAATGACATTCACTTTTTCTGTCAGGAAAATTTTCTTTTTGATACTTTGCCTTATCATGTTCTTTTCAATCCATGCTTTTAGAATTCTTTTCAATCCAAGCTTAGTGATTCTTGAGCATTAAATTCATGCTTTAAAATTCTTTTCAATCCAAGATCTCAGATTCACCTTGCAACACAAACATGTATAAAATATACCATTAACCCTTATCATGTTCATAAAACCATGATATAAATAGGGAAAAATATGCAATACTTGACACTCAAAATAATCCCGAACACAATCATGTTTAGTGGTTCAGCTACTTGCCTACTCCACTCCCGGAGGAAGCACTCTCTCCTAGAGTGTACCGGATTTCACTATCCAATAGTTTTAAATCAGGTTAACCATCAACCTTCACAACCTACACAAGGTTAAACTAGGACACTTATACAAGGTTCTTAGATGCCTACACAAGGCGACACATCCTACCTAAGGACACAACACTGGGAGCCTACACAAGACACAACCTACGTAAGGCTACATGTCCTACACAAGGACACAACGTATTCTCCCATCGGAGGCCTACAACTAGGACTTGGTGAGTTTGACACTCAAACTCTGAATCCTAATACTACACAAGAAAATGGCTTCAGACACATTAGACTCTAAATACTTACAAAGTAAGTTGGTGAGTCGTATTATCATGCAATGTGAAGATCTTCGATGATGACGAAGAATCTTCAGCTCTCTTGAACCGCAACCTGCCTATAATGCTTTCGTGAAGGCTGTGAGGTTTAGGGTTTTGATCTTCTCTATTTAAATGATAAGATTTAAATCAATAGAGAAGATTTCCATGAGCTAGGCATTCAAGAGTTCCAAGGAAAGTCTGATTAGTTGGAAACTTAATGAATGCTAGAGTTCATAATTCAATCCAAGCATATAAGATAGGAGTTGATGCTTAAGCAAATGATTGAACTCTAAGGGGAAAGAGAGAGTGAGTAAGAGGATAGGTAGATCTTGAGTAAGAGGATAGGTAGATCTTGGAATAATAAGCTCAAACTCTCTTGGATTCTAGCTCATTTAAACAAGAAGTAACCTAAGGTATTTATAGAGAAAGAATCCCAACGGTAATAAAACGGGTAGAAATCTGTCATTGTCGATATTATCGAACAATCTTCAATACTATCGAAATTTGAATTTCAATTATATTGAGTCTTATTCGATTATATTGACTTTCTACACATATGTGTTTGTTTTTTGGTAGAACAAACTACTCGGTTTTATCAAATACCATTTGATTCCATCGATGTGCAGTTCGATGTTATCGAGGGTTAGTTCGATCCCATTTAGATTCTCTTTAGAAATGTACCTTTTGCTGCTAGAAGATTTTTTCCACTAAATCTATATAATCGAGCCACCTTCAATATTATCGAGATTTGAATTTCGATAATATCGAATGGTCTTCGATGTCATTCGATGAGATGATTTGTATTGATAGCTTGCTGGACAAAATTCTCTAATTCCTTGATGTTATCGAGTATACTTCGGTATTATCGAGAACTTACTCTCGATATAATTGAAGGTTACTCGATGTTATTGATGAACTCCTTTTAGAATGTCTTCTATTTAGAGGAAGTCCCTAAGTCGACATTATCGAATAGGGTTCGATATCTATCGAAGTTTTAAATTTCAATATTATCGAACTGTATTTGATATTATCGAGATTTACAATAGATAGAATCGAACCATCTTCGATAATATCAAAGGTGCCTTCGATTGCAAATCAATATAATCGACTCGCCAGTATAATGCATTTTTCATTCCTCTAACATTCTAAGTGTTTTTCTTACTTAAGCTTACCAAGGTGTTTTCTAATGATTATAGAGGTAAGTTTCAAGTTGGATAGGGGTCATTAGGGTTTGGTTTAGGGAAGTGAGGTTTCATTACCTGTTTGGAGCACTTAAGCTTCTCTCTAGCTGAGGTCTTCATCTTAAAATCTTTGTCTTACGACTCACTTAAGGATAGACTCAACATTCACATAACTTGACAAACCAGGGCACTTTCAATAATCAATCCTTCTTTTTCATACAAATATGAGACATGTTGGAATTCACTCACATGTACTTAGTAGAGTTAATGTCACGCCCCGCACTTCGGATACAGAGTGTGCACCCTCAAACCCATGTTACGATCCATGACTCATATACTAAGTGTACATAAATCCACCCATCATATAGTTATTAAAAGGCACAATTACATATATTCTACATTGTCATCACAACTATTTCCACTTCATTTAATAATGCTCCATACATAACATTCTTATTAATAAAATAAATTCTCAAAACCGGTCTAAGTCCACCCATTTGGGACTTTATTCAACTATAATAATTAATCATTGTCTATCAATATTATAACTATAAATATTTTCAAATTTAATCAAACTAACAACAGTTAAAATAAATGAAAAATAAAAATCCTAAAATAAATCTCAAAATCAATTCAATCATCTAATGCAGCGAGCTCATCTTCCAGTAAATATATTTCCATTGGTCTTGAGTTTCATCCACCAACTAAGATTCATTTTCTAGAACCTGATTAGATGGTCTGCATTGTCCATCTCTGTACAGTTATTAATCCACAACTTTAGCTGGCTAGGAACCCATCATAGTTCATACGTAGTACAATATAAGATATCACAATCAAACCGAAATAGTGTGTATGTAGTATGAGCATAAATATAGAGATGTTATGATATGTATTTCAAGTGGGATGATCATCCACTTGCCTAGATTGGATATTCATCAACCTGAAAACTATACCCTCTAGACATCCACCGTAGGTAGGCATGGGCAATTCTATACCCATCAGACATCCACCTAGGTAGGCATGGGTAATCATGCATCCATTCCGTGAGTAGGCTTTCAATATTGTGGGCATCTAGTAACGAATCTACTCAATGTAACCATCCAGGGTGATCCCCTAAGAACTCAAGTCACAAGGTGTGCATGCATTTCTAATGGATGCATGTAATGTATTCTCAATGTTTATGCATCAATATGTACAGTCAACTAGATACATCTCTCTATGAGAAGAAATACAAATTTATGATATCAATGATTAGCATATTGCATGTTTAGCATTCATCAGAACCTTCCAAAGCATATATCAATTTTACTAAAAGCCATTGAACCAAAAAAGATCTTTCTTTAATACCAAATGATGTAGTGGATGTGCATGGTGATGGGGAGGAAGAGATCAGCATCTTCTTTCTCATGATAATCCTTAAATCAACAATGAGATGTAACCTTTAAAAAAAATTGATATTATTGAGTTAAAAAGTGTTGTTTATAACAGACTCAATTACATAAGCATAGATGCTCTAGACTTCTAATTTAATTCAAAATTAAAAATATTTACTAAAAGAGTAAACTTACCAAAAATAGTAAGATGCATCAAAAATAGTAAGATGCATCTATTCCTACCCAAAGTTGCAAAAATAAAAAGAAAAATTCTTATATAACTGAAACAAGGACTTTAGACTACAACTAGACACTGTTTTAGTGATCATGCCATGACTAGTCTCTTAAAACCCCCTTAAAAAAATGAAATTTACTAAAAAAATAGTAAATTTTGTCCTCAAACTCAAATTTAACCCCTTAAGCAACCTTATTTTGCTAAACCATTTGTAGACCAATTCCCATTGGCATTGACTAGGATGTAGGACTCGTTAGTAGCTTTTAGCTCACAAAGTAATAGATGTTGGAAGCTATACTGCTTTTTAAGCCCTGATCAAAGTCCTAAACTCTCGACTTATCATTTTAAGAACCTAGCAAACCTATTGTTAATTAAAAGTGAGAAAGAACATTAGAAGAATTTGAGCCCTTAACCTCTTTTAAAAAGACAATGTCATAGACCACCATGTCTTGTTTAGGAATTAGAAAAATTAAAGAACTAGAGAAGGTTAAAGGCATGAATATGGCAAATAGTTGCATATGCATCATTCTAGAACACCTTCCAACAAGTGGCATAAAAACTCCCTGGGGACCTATCTGACCCTCTGCACTATCCATTGGGATGTTAAAGTGATAAGCTAAACCTCTTCCAAAGAGGGATTCACCATGAGCCTGGCATTATCTTCAGGAGATGCAACTGAAATTACTCGTGGTGGGCTGACAAGCTATACGTACGAAAGCATATAAAAGCTATGGAATGAAGGCTATGTTATAGAGGGATGGTGATTAAAACCAAATAAAATTTATGCCTTTTAAATACAATTGCTTAACTTAAACTAATGTGTAAATTAAACTAAATAAAGAAATTTACACTAAGGCTTCCAAGCCATTAATGGGTCCAATCACAAAAACAACAAAAGATGTGGCAATCAAGCAACTATTTTATAAACATGACAACGTATATTTGTGTGTGGGATGTGCTACCTATTAACTCCTAGCATTCATTTAATTCATGCATAAATATAATTAAACATTTAATCACATAAGCATAATTAAATAAGTGCTCAAAGACATTTCTAAATACAAGCATGTATAGTCCTTCAGTTTCCCTACTCCACTCTTAGTAGACGCACTCCACCCATGAGTGTACAAAATTTCACTATCGGAGGTTTTAAATTAAGTTCACCTCTAAGCTTTGCAATCATACACAAGGATTGGCTCTCACAAGAGACTATGTGGTTTTCGATAGGCTTGCCACAAACCACGGTCCTATACAAGAACATACAGGCGTACAATCTCGTTGGAGGCTCCCTCAAGAAACTTGAGTTGGTTGTCTATTGGCTAAGCAACAACATCGGTCTTAATATAAGGACCCATGTTTACTCCCTTCAAAGGCTCTCATGAAGACTAACACACACACATACACACACCTAGGTTCGATGAATACAACCTTACATAACAGCCTAGGTCCTACACAAGAACCTATTAAGGTCCTACACAAGAACCTATCAAGGTCTTACACAAGAACCTATCAAGTTTGGATTACAAACTCTTACCCTTAATCCTATATGAGGAAAGAGAATATGGACTCACTTAATACACTTGTCAAATTAAGCTCCGTTAATGTGCCATATTGGGTTGCCTGATCGATGCTTTCTTGTGCTTCAATCAGATCCCATTTTTCTTTCCCGATTATAATACCGATACTTTGTCACGACTTCAGCTCCAAGATCAAACACCTTACATGCAGTGCTCCTTTGAAGTGACCAAGGTGATAGGAGGTTGGGTGAATCTCCTGAAACTAATGGAAGGTTGTGATCCTATAAGATTCACCTATATGGGTCCTCTAGAGGATTTGAATAATGGATATACCAATACAGTTAAGTCTAATCTCTAGAAAATGGTAAAGTTCAAGTTTGTCTTCAAAGTGGAGGTTGGAATCCTTATTAAAGTGTTAATCTCAAGGAAGATGACTTGAACTCATTGGTTTAGATGCTTAGAATGAGGGATATAATCATGTAATCACCTAGCTTATATTGCACCAAAAACTCATCCTTATGTCCAAGAAACGAATGCTATTTATAAGAAATTGATTTGCAATGGCTATAAAATGGCTAGATAACACCACTTTCGATAAGATCAAAGAAAGTATGTTGGGATCGAACCCTCTGTCTATCTCATCAAGAAAATCCAACTATATCTCTATATTATTGATGGAATTTTTTGGATCAATGGAGTGATCTTTGATGGGATTGAGGAGACCCTTTGATGTCATCAAAAGTTCCTTGATTCCATCGAGAAACTTAGATAAATAATCATATCTTTCTAGATAGATATGAGTTAAATACTCGATTCCATCGAATGGTCTTTGATGCGATCAAAACCCATCAACAGACTATCGATGAGATTGAAGTTCACTAAAAAATTATTATTTTGGGCATATGATTTCACAGCAACTTTGCACCTCTTATAGTCTTACTTATCATGTTTCAATTAGACTCCTAAGGCCAAGGGATGATTAACAAGGTTTACTTATTAGGTTAGGTTCATTTAGAGGTTTAATAGGTTATTTTGGATTAAGGGTTAAGGTCACCAAATTACTGCATTTACCTGTTCATTGCTCCTTGATGCTCATGTCATCTTGTGTCTTCGGTCTTAAGCTTCAAAGGGCACAACCGACTACATGACATATAGACTCACGTGATTAAAAAAATAAGATGTACAAATCAGTGCAGTAACAATCTCCCCTTTTGCCAATCACATGATAAAAAACTTGTCCTAAACTGTGTCATGATCCATTCCAATGACATACCAAAACGACTCAAAATATTATATGTCCAAGATTACAAAGATTTACAATTTTAAATATAAGACTCGAGATACGTAACACTAGCAATGCTCCCCAATAAGTGTATATCTTATCTCATCAATTCTTGTAAACAACAAACCAGTCATACAAAACAAAATTAAAGTTGTTTTAGTGGGACTTAATCTTCCTCTTGCTTTTTGTCAATATTTAACAAAGAGTTAGTTCCAATAAATATATCAATAAAAAAATAGTATGGAATAACTCCATAAGTCATAGATTTACCAATTATAAGGCACATACTAACAGAGGTTTAAAGGGTGCATATATCATAAAAAGCATAGAGCATGCTAATTATGGTCATTCAAATGATATACTAATTAAATTATGAATGACCAATGATAGTCTAAGATAAAAACATGTGATATTGAAATTCAGCAACTTTAAAGCTTCAACTATCAAAATAAATGAGGCTTAATCCTCAGATTTACCAATTAAGTATAATATGAGGCTAGAATCCTCAGATTTTCCTATATGCTCAACATGAGTCTGAAATTTTTAAATTTTCAATTAGTCTTGTAATCAAGGCTGAAATCCTCAAATTTATCAATTGAGCTCAAATATTAGGCTTGATCCTTTGATTTAATAATTCAACCCAAATACACCTTCCATGGTCACCTATTTCTCTTCACAACCCACTTGGATGTGAATTTCCTATGACTTAAATTAAGTTCGAGAGGAGTAATGATTTTCCTAATATTTTCTCCCTTTGGTGATTTTCTAGTTAGAGCTTTATGTTTAGTAGGTGATTTATCTATGTTAGTCATACCCTGATTATTATTGCCCTTGATTAACATTGATTTGACCTTTTCATTGAGCTGAACAATTAGAGTTAGCAACACCTTCAATTTATCAGTCTTTTTAGGAAGGGTTGGAAATTCTTTACTTATCAACGATTCTTTAGAGATACTTCTCTATTGGTGTGTCAATTTTTTAATAATGAAGAATCTACTACTATAGTTTGAAACTAAGGTGGATTGGGTCATTTTTAAGATATCACATTCAAATTTAAGGTGCCCAATATTTCCACATGCATAACATAGAGGAGAAGCTCTTAGTCTACACTTAGAGATAGACAATTCCCTTTAGATTATCAGAGGGGTAGAAACAAAGATATGACTATCAAGTTCAAATCTTCTATTATCCCCAAAAGGCTTACCCATACTAGATTTACATCATGTATTCAATGTCCTAACCAAGATGAAACAGGTGAAATGCAGCTCAAGATATGGAACAGGGAACATTTCGGGGATATTTTTCAGTAAGCTAAAGATAGCCGAAATAGAGGTGGCTGACCTTGATCATCAACTCCAACAATCTGACCTTCCCCAGGATGAACTATCATCCTTACATCACAAATTTCTGGAAGCTTCAAATCAGCTTGATTAGTGGGAGACTAAACATGAAATTTTCTGGAAATAGAAATCCAGATCCAGCTGGCTAAGAGAGGGAGACCGCAACACTAAATACTTTCATGCAATTGCCACAGAGCGTCATTCGAGACCCAGGATCTCTAACCTTCAGCTACCATCAGGGGAGGTTGTGATAGGTCACGAAGACATCAAAAGAGAAGCTAGTAACTATTTTAAAAAGCTATTTAAGGGAAGATCCGATCAGGTCAATTCCGATTTATTGAATTTGGTGCCTCAGCTTATAACGCAAGACATGAACATCTCTCTCACTGCTCCGCCTACTATCCAAGAGGTTCAAGCAGCCATCCAAGCAATCCCATCTGACTGTGCGCCTAGGCCGGATGGTTTCTTTGGTAGCTTCTACTCTACGTGTTGGGACATCATTGGTCGTGACATCCACAAGGCCATAGTTTATTTCTTCCAAGGTGGTAAAATTCCTCGGGTGGTTAATTCCACGCTCATCTGCTTGATCCCCAAATGGGATGCACCGACTAAATGGATTGATTTCAGACCAATAAGCTTATGCAACTGTCTTTATAAAATCTTCTCTAAGATCATAACAGTGCGTCTCAGTGGTATTCTCCCCATTCTTATTTCCCCATAACAAGGTGCCTTCATCAAAGGAAGAGCAATCTCAGAAAATATTGCTCTTGCCCAGGAATTATTCAGGGAAGTGAATAGGAAGAACAGAGGCAGAAATGTGGTGCTAAAACTTGATATGGAAAAAGCGTACAATAGAGTTGACTGAAACTATCTAAAGTAAGTTTTTCTATGCTTCAGTTTCTGTGACAAGTGGGTTCTCCTAGTTGAAAATTATGGGCTTCCTGCTGGTTCTCAATTCTCATTAATGGGGAATCCTCTGGTTTCTTCAAATCCTCTCGTGGATTGAGGCAAGGTGATCCGCTTTCCCCAAGCCTCTTCATTTTGGGAGCAGATGTCTTAAGTCGTGGCCTCTGGAACTTGATGGCAAATGGCAGTTGCTTCCTTTCTCGTTAGGGAGAGGCTGCCCGCGAGTCTCTCACCTCCTTTACGTAGATGATACCCTTCTCTTTTTTAATGGTGGTAGAGGAGTACCAATCATCATTAGGCCAACTTATTAACAAAGAGAAGAGTTCCTTTCTCTGTTCAGACAAGATCCCAACGTCCAGGATTTGTCATATCATCTCTTTAATTGGAATTACCAGATCCACAGGAACGTTTTGTTACCTGGGAGTTCCTCTATCATTTGGTAGGTTGAAATCTTCTACTTTTTAGCCTTTACTGGACAAAGTTGGGGGTCGTATTAAGGGTTGGACAGCCAAAATCCTGTCCCAAGTAGGGAGAATGGTCCTCATTAAGCATGTGCTGAATAATATCCCTATTCATACTATGACTGCCTCCTGTATTCCAAATCAGGTCCTAGCCGACCTTGACAGAAGAATTGCTTCTTTCTTTTGGGGACGGAGTGAAGGTAAAAGAAAGTTACACTGGAAGAGTTGGAAAACGATCTCAACGCCCAATGACGAAGGTGGTCTCGGTATCAGGAAACTAGCCGATGTGATGCAAGCCTTCAACACTAAAATGGCTTGGGTGCTAAAATTTCACAAAGATTCTAATCTATGGGCCTCTTTCTTGGCTATTAAATATAATCTCTCCCACGGTCCGATGAGGACAGTTGTCATCCACATAAGAGCTTCCCCATTCCTTAAGAGGATCCTTAGTAAATTTTTGCTCATCGATGACAATGTTCATTGGCATATTGGCACAGGTGAATGCAATTTTTGGCAAGCAAATTGGACAAGCCTTGGCCCCCTTCGGAACTTCTTGTCATCTGATGTTGCAGCTACCATTCAGCCCCTGAAAGTTAATCAAGTGTTGGGACCTAAGGGCCCGCTTCCTCCATTGATTGCCCTGTCTATGCTCCCAAATGAGGTGTCTGATTTCATATTCCAACATGGTTTCTGCTCCTCATCTAAACCCGATCATCCCCTATGGCCTTTCACCTCCAAGTTCCTTCTTAGTCAAGACCACTTGGAATGTCTGTAGGCTAGTTAGCCCCTCAAAGGAATGGGTGAATTGGTTATGGCATGATCAGCTTGCGCCAAAAATCTCTCTTTTCCTTTGGAGACTTCTTCATATAAGGTGCTTCCTCTTTAGCTATCAGTCCAAGTTAAAGGCGTCTCCCTGGCCTCTAAATGTTTATGCTGTAGAGAAGGATCCGAGCAGGGCCCAGACGCAAAGTCTTATTCTCATCTCTTTCTACACAGCCAAATTGTAAAATCTGTTTGGAATTTCTTTGGTGTGCAGGCGGGGATCTCCATCATGTAGCCTTTATCAGTGGAATCCAGAATAGTTCAATGGAGAAGTGCCTGTGCCAGCGGGGAATACCAGGGGCAGCGTCACCTCCACACCCCTGCGTTCATTTTGTGGGAGTTATGGAAATCTAGGAGTGGGAGTTATGGAAATCTAGGAATGGGGCCTTTTTTGATGAGAGGATAATGAATCATCATTCAATCATTGCTAAAGTCCTCTAGTGGCTATCTAATGTCAGGGAGGGAGTTGCAAATCTCAAGCTCGCCCAGCGCCCCCTGCCTATGGATGGCCTTCAGTCAGTTCGCGTTTGTGGTCAGAATCAATCGGCGCCTATAGTAATCCGTTGGCAAAAACCACCCACTGGTTGGCTTAAAATCAATGTTGACGGATCATCTAGAGGAAACCCGGGCTTGGCTAGGGGAGGTGGTGTTTGCAGAAATGACAAGGGAGATTTTCTATTTGATTTTGCTTCAAGTTATGGAATTATGACAAACATTGGTGCTGAGATCAGGGCAGTTCACAATGGAATCCTTTTGGGCTTGGAAAAAGTTTTCTCCCAAATCATAGTGGAATCGGATTCGGATATGGTGATTAAGTTTTTCAATGATGGGGCCAAGATTGGGTGGGCTTGGAAAGGTTAAAAAACCATTACTGAGAGGCTCCGTGGGCTCGCTTCGGTAATTTTCAAACACATTTATAGGGAGGGCAATAGCTCGGCAGATGGCCTTGCTCGAGTAGGAAGTGTGTCCCAATCTACATCTTTTTCCTCCTGCACTGCTGATCTTTGTCGGCATATACAGGGTGTCCTTTTCCTTGACAAGGTGGGGCTCTGAGCGATTCGAGAGAGGAAGTCTTAATGCATGCCCCTTCCCCGGTTTCCTTCCCTTTGTTTGTTTCTTTCTTTCCTTTGTACGACCTTTACGATAGGTCTTCCTTGGGCTTTTTTTCGAAGGAAGACCTGAAGCATTGTAAATTTTTACCCTGAATGAATATATCTCTTTCTTTTGAAAAAAAAAAATATTCCTAAAAAATAAAAAATAAAAACTAGATTTACAAATATGTTCATGTTCTTGGATAACCATAGCTTTCCCCTTATAGGAAGATATCATTCCAAGGCTACTTTAGATCTCACTTCGGGTGGTTAATACTTTCAGGAGGAACTCTCTCTAATACCAATTGAAATTGTGCATTGTGAGCCCACATGCTATATGTGCAGAAGCATATAGAAGCTATAGAATGAAGGCTATGTCCTAGAGGGGTAGTGATTAGGACTAAGATAAAAATTATGTCATTTAAACACAATTGCTTAACTTAAACTAATGTACAAATTAAACAAAGTAAAGCAATTTAATACAAAGGCTTCTAAGCCATTAGTGGGTTTAATCATATAGACTACAAAAGATGTAGCAATCAAGCACCTATTCGCTAAACATGATAATGTACATGTGTGTGTGCGTGATGTGCTACTTATCAACTCCTAATATTTATCAAATTTATGCATACATATAATTAAACATTCAATCACATAAGCATAATTAAACAATTGTTCAAAGGCAATCCTAAATATAAGCATGTATAGTGGTTTGGTTTCCCAACTCCACTCCCGATGAACGCACTCATCCCATGAGTATACCAGATTAATTTCTTTATCGGAGGTTTTAAATCAGGTTCACATCCAAGATTTACAATCTTATACAAGGAATTGCTCTTGAAAGAGATTCTATATAGTTTTTTATAGGCTCGCCATGAACCTCGGCTCTACACAAGAACGTATAAGTATACACTCTTGTCGGAGGCTCCTACAAGAGACTTGAGTTGGTTTTCTATCGGCTAACTAACAACCTTGGTCCTAGTCCAAGGACCTACATTTACTCCCACCAGAGGCTTCCATAGATACTAACACGCACACCCTCATGTCTGGTGAATTTTGCCATATATAAGAGCCTAGGTCCTACACAAGAACATATTAAATTTAGGTCACAAATTCTTACCCTCAATCCTACACAATGAAAGAGAGTATGAACTCACTCAATGACACTTGTTGAATTGAGCCCCATTGATGCGTCGTCTTGGGTTGGTTGATCGATACTCTCTCGTGCTTCAATTAGCTCCCATTTTGCTATCATGATCATGATGCCAATGTTTTGTCAAGTCTTCAGCTCAAAGATCAAACACCTTGCATGTAGTGTTCCTTTTAGGTGACCAAAGTGATGGAAGGTTAGACGAATTTCTTACAACTAATGGAATCTTGTAATCCTCGAAGATTCACCTAAATGGGTCTATTAGAGGATTTAGACAAATGGCATACTAATACAATTAGGTCTAATCTCTAAAAATTTGTAAAGTTCAAGCTCATCTTCAAGGTGGAGGTTGGAATCTTAATTAGAATGTTAATCTCAAAGAAGATGACTTAGAACTCATTGGTTTATACGCTTAGGATGAGGGATATAATCATGGAATCACCTAAACTTTTATTGCACCAAAAACCCATGCCCATGCCAAATAACCAAATGTCATTTTATAAGAAACCGATTTGCAATGACTACGAAATGGCTAGTTAACAACTCTTTCAATAGGATGGAAGGACGTTCGATGGGATTGAACCCTGTGTTAATCTCATCGAGAAAATTCAGTTATATCTCTGTATGGTTGTTAGACTCTTTCTTCAATCTAATCGAGTCGCTTTCAACGGAATCGATGAGACCTTTCGATATCATCGAAAATTTCTCAATTTCATATAGAAACTCGGATAAAAAATTCATATCTTGCTGGAAAATTTTGAGTTTCCTACTTAATTTTATCGAGTGGTCTTCAATGCGATTGAAACCCATCGACAGATTGCCAATGGGATCGAAAACCACTGTTTTGGACATACAATTTCAAAGTAGCTTTGCATCACTTATAACGTTACTTATCATGTTCCAATTAAGCTCATAAGACTAGGGGATGATCAACAAAGTTTACTTATTAGGTTAGGATCATATAGGAGTTCAATGAATTGTTTTAAGTTATAGGTTACGGTTACCAAAGCACCTCATTTACCTGTTCTTTTCTTCTTGATGCTCATGTTCTCTTGTATCTTCGATCTTTAGCTTCGAAGGGCTCAAGAGACTATATGACACATGGACTCATGTGATTGGCAAACAAGATGCACAAATCAGTGTACTAACAGCCATCTAAGAGATGTACTCAAACAACTCTTTTTTTCCAAATAAACCCTTTCTGAAGTAAGTATTTTCTCGAAGAATTTCATAGCTTCCACACAAATAGAAACTGAATCTTTTTTTTTCTTTTTTTCTTTTTAATCATCGTCCTTGATTTTAGCTTTATCTTCCTTATATTAGCACACTTTCTATACTCAACTATGGTTGTGTGTAAGAACCTAGTATTTGTATTCCCTCGTAGACACCCCACCATAGATAAGAGAGTTGCTCCGCATGATTCAACCGACATCCAAAACCAAATGCATGCCTGACCCCGAAAAGACTCAAAACCCTATCATAGCTAGCCAAAGAACGCTCTTAAATCCTTTAAAGCTAAGCCAGATGAAAAAATCAAAGGTGATGTTGTTGGAGGGAAATCGATTTTTACTGGCTACCATCCATTAATCAGGGTTTGACAGATGGCATCATGAGATTCTGTCTGGCAATTGCACCTCAAAATATGAGCTTAATATGATGGGGAGAATTCGATTCTCGTTTATGTCCAAACTGAACAATACTGAGTACACAACAGCTGAGGAAGACCTCAAAATTCTAGATCAACCACTGTGGTAGTCGGTGGGAATCAGATTCTCACCCTCCCTCCACAAAACAAATCACCCCACCGCAATCTAGAGAGTCGTTTAAGGAAAAAAAGGAAGAGAGAGAACTAAGACCGGTGGAAGAGAGAAAAGAAGAAAAGGAAAGAGAGAATAAAAGAGAAAAGTAGAAAAGGAAAAAGAAACTAGAAATTTGCATTTTACCGGTTCAATTTATTTTTAGCTGTAAAAGTATTATCTTTTAATTTTTCACATTACACCATGATCATGATCGATGTTGAGCACCTCATCTCCACGGTCGTGATTATGGCTGTTTTCTTTAATTTTTTATTTAATAATCTTCTAGGTCTGGGCTGACATTGAGTACTTTGTCTTCACAATCTTAGCCCCAATAAACAATAATTTTATAGATCTTCAAAATTTTCAAAAATTTCTAAATCTTATAAGGTAGAGATCATACAAGTGTATGGGTGGATAAGGGCACCTAACCCATTCTATATCACTAAGTCTCTTACTTGAATCTCTAGTCACATACTAACCACAAGAGTCATTTAGGTTTGGAAAGCTTTTGAAATCTCTTAACTAATCGCAATTCCACATGTCTAATTGACTGTAAATTCTAAATTTTATTGGCTAGTGGCGACTCCAAGTCAAATAGAAAACATTTGAAAGCTATTTTTTTTTTTTTTTTTTACTTTTTTGGAATATGACTTTGTTCATTTCAAAAAATCACCACCTTTACATTTGGGCCACCCTTTACATAAAATAGGGGTCCACCATGACACGCATCAAGTAATTTGAAAGCTAATTTACCTCACCACACAATCGGTTAAAAGAAACCACCATCCCACGCAGTTTGCACGCATGCATGTTGACACCCCTTCAGCAAGCCATTTCTTTTGGACTTTTTGTTTCTAGAAGTTCTCTTCTTGAAGCTAACTATTCGCTGGGAAAGATCTCTCTTCCTCCAACAGAGCCACTTCTGCTGAAGCACCCGATCGTATACCTCTCTAATATTCTAAAACATATTACGAATGTCTTGTTCCAGGACTTTAAGGCCCCTTTCTAATATTTGAAGCCTTCAGACAATAGTGCGGTTTGGTGACCCTAAGACCAGGAGCTCCCAACTACTCCTCACCGTATCTAAGAAGCTCAGGTGAGACGTCCACATTTGTTGGAACTTGTATGCCTTTGAAAGTTCACTTCATCTTCCTCCATAGATAGAAACAGAGAGTGGTCCAAAAATATTTAATTTAGGGAGATGCACAACTCCAAACCTAGGAATTACTCTCATCCAATATAGGTTCACCAGTACCCTGTCAAGTCTCGATCGAACGAGACTCGGCCCCTTGAGGGTGATGCGTCAACCACCATGTTTGCAGCAACTAGTTGCTTTTTTATATATATAAATATTTTAATCTTATATAAACTTGAATAATTGAATTATTTTCTATCATTCTTGCTATTTCTAATTTATAGTTAACTAACTATCGAGTCAAGTTAGATCATCTTCAAGTTTACTTAACCCAAGTGAACATCAGTCGAGTTTTCGAGTTTTTTAAACTATTAACTTAATTTTGGAATCTTACTTTCTATAATAAAGATGAAAATAATCATTACAATTTTCATATCCATACTTTGGTTTTCTTGTATCCAAACACGCCTACATATAGAAGCTGCAGGTTGCACTGAGCATGGGCCCATGTGAGCGATCAGGACCATTAATTATATGCGACCTACTATGTGCTTTCCATCAGATGGCTACAATTTGTTACATCTTCTGGCCCAAATATCAGTCCATTTCACACCTGAGGTGAGCCACAACATATGAAACAATCTGGCGGCCAGAAAATTCTATTTTTAATCTCAATTTTCTTTGTATGGCCCACCGGAATGAAACGGCCCAGTGATTTAGGTTGAAGATTTAAATTTTGTTTGTGTTTGATTTGAGCTGTATAGTGATGTACATGATAGGTGAGGTTTATTTATTGTGTGGCGCGTATAATATTTTTGTTTATGCAACAAAGTTATATAAGTGGTGGGGTCCTACCTTTCGGAAAAACAAAAAAACAAAAA
Organism: Magnolia sinica; assembly: GCF_029962835.1. Taxonomy (NCBI): domain Eukaryota; kingdom Viridiplantae; phylum Streptophyta; class Magnoliopsida; order Magnoliales; family Magnoliaceae; genus Magnolia; species Magnolia sinica. The sequence goes on along the minus strand of NC_080591.1, from coordinate 25,263,730 downwards.
GACAAAAAAGTTCTCACACAGCGCATGTGTGAATGGGAATGGATTCACGCGATTGAAATTGGCAAACACGCTTCCTATACTATATAAAGTATTTTTATTTTTTATTTTTTAAAAAGACAATTGCGTGAGTTCGTAAAAGGAGGAATGCGAAATGTGTAGAGAAAAGCATTAAAAAAACAATCTTCTTTTTTCTGTCTTCTCATCTCTTCTTTACGTTTTAATCTTTTTTAAGGTCACCATCCATTTTAGTGGCTTTTGAGGACATGACTTCTTGTAATTTTTCTAAACATCGGTCACATGCAACCTGAAGCACGCTAACTTGTCTCCCAGCCACATCTTTCAGACCAACTCGTCACTTGTTTAGGAAATCCGTACCATTCAAAACCATATGCCCCACCAGAAAAATTGCCTGATATGAAAGTAAGGACGGTTCTCCCATCCGCTGGGCCACACTAATGAAATCAATCAACAACCAACAGTCTACGCGGATAGAGGTGTGGCCCACTTAATGTGTGGACCTGCATGATTTTCATGTCATGTGACTTTGATGGTGGGACTACCATTTGCAAGGGATGAATGCTTTGTTTGCCGGAAAGATATGGCAGGAACATAGGTTAGCGTACTTTCTACTGTATGTGATCAGTTCTCTTTGGTAAAAGCCAAGTTGCAGCTTGCTCTAATCCCGTGACTTGTGTCTAAGGAATCAACTACATGAACTTATAATACATCCCGTGACCTATGCCTACGATGGAATGAATTACATAATCCAAAGATTGGATGGCTAGGATCTTCTAATCTTGGGTTTTCTAAAGGATAACCCATTCTAATTTGGACCAATTACATCAAGAATCAGATCATCAAATCGTGGGCCCCACTTGCAGAAACTGAAAAACTAATAATATTGGGAGGAGTTTAAAGTTTTTAACCTCTCAGTTTTATATTTAGGAAGGTTCAATATAAACGTTTCTAGGCGTAAAGTACAAATCAACCTGTGGGTCCCGTTATTTTGTAATGACATCCAACCCATCCATCATGTACATCCCTTAATTTTCTCTATAACGCCCAAAAATCCAGCCAATTGGAAGCTCAAGTGGGCCACACCACGGAGAAAGTTTGGATTGGGAAGCCCACCACTAAAGAACTTCTTGATATTCTGTGAGACCCATCATCTTTGTACATGCCATCTAATTCATTGAAAAGATGCATCCAAGCAAGATCTATGGATAGAAAAATCAGCCCATTCAAAACTTAATTAGGTGGACCACAACATGTAATTTTGGTGATAGGGATGGTTTTATTCGGTGTTGTCTACCGGAGCTTTGGATCAAACTGAGTTTGGGTTTTAAGGGAGACTAAGGAGGAATGCATGTGATGAACGGATTCGATTTCATTAAAACATAACCTGACCCTTGCATACATTTGTACATTAGGCTTATAATAGAAAGGATTTGTAATTGATCCAGCCTCATTTCTGTACCATACATGCATGTGGCTATTTGTATGATGGAGATTAGCACTCTCTCATGACGAGATGGAGGAATAGATTGATTCTTGAGGTTGGTTCACGCTCCTGTCATGTCGAAGTACTGCATTAAAAATAAAAAAAACAAAATAAAAACAAAATAAAAAAAACACTGTTTTTCATGTTGCGCATGGTAGTGTTATAGGAAAGTGTCGGTCTCTATAAAGAAAGCGCCAAACACATAACATGGACGGCCATGGGCCACATAAACAATTCATAGATAGATTATTGACTTTGTTATAGGTTTCGACAGGTTTTTACCAATTCATATTTGCTTTTGATTTTTCTAGACAGTGTACTAAAAACCAAAGTCTAAATTTAAAAAATTAAAAGAATAAACGAAAATCCACGGTCAATGTACTGCTCATCTCATCCCCGACACAACTTACAATCAATTAAATGAGTTGAAATGTGATATGTATTTTTTTACGACTCGTAGTTTGATTTGGACTCCAAAGTCATCTTTTTTTCTTTTTTTTTCAAAGATTGATTTTGATTCCAAAGCTTTCTTTTTGAGTGGCCTGAAAGTTAACTATGTTGAAATTGTGTGCTTTTAATCTATTCTGAAACAAGGGTCATCGATTGATTGACTATATTGATCAATTGATCGAAATTCTCTGGATTTTGTAATTTGCTCACTTGACACTTTTGAGCATGTTTGATTGATCGAACATGGATGATCGAGCGATCAAAGATTGCTCGATCGATGTCAATCGATCGAAGCTTAAATTGGCGATGCGTGCGGTTTCGCATAATTGCGCAATTTATTTCTTATTGTGAGTGTAACACTATATATGTATGTAATACGGGATTATGGCATAACAAGGAAAGTTAAATTGTTTCTAGAGTTTTAAATGGAGGAAACTAGGGTTTTCGCATATGTAAGTTTATCTAATCTCTTGTAGTTTTATTTTCTTAGTGGATTGCTCGCTGCTTTATGAAGTAGTTTTTTTCCCCGAAGAGTTTTTCCACATAAAATCATGTGTTCTCTGTGTTATTTTATTTCTATTTATCTTTTGCTTATGTGATTCTACTCAGGGTTTGCTTCTACGGTGCCCAACAAGTGGTATAAGAGTCATACATTGGGATTCGAGTTTGAATTTGAGAGATGATAATGAAGGGATATAACATGAAGTATAAGACAGAGAAGTTCACCAAAAAAAAAAAAACTTTAAATTATGAAAGGTAAAGATGAGATGCATTTTACTTCAGCAAAGATTGCAACAGGCACTCCTTGGTAGCGTTTTACGATTATGAGCAATGAAGAATAGGAAGAACTTGATCAAAGGGCGATCACCTCGATCCAATTATGTTTGGCGGATGACATCCTTTATAATGTCCTTGATCAGAAAACTACCGTGAGGCTTTTAGACGGAGTTAGAAAGCTTCTACATGACTAAATCTCTCTCAAATCATTTGTATTTGAAAAAACAATTCTATAATCTGAATATGCTGGAAGGGTCATATCTTAATGAATACATTGGCGCTTTCAATCAATTACTTTGTAAGTTTATGAGTGTAGAGTTGAAAATCGACAAAGAAGACCAAGGCCTAATCATATTGAATTCTCTTCCAGAGTCATTCTCGTAGACATTATGTCACACAGTTGGGAGATCATTGAAGTCGAAATTATTATCCCAACCCTTCATTCGAAGTAGTTGAGAAAAAATGATAGTGGCGGGGGTTTCTCTACGGATGTGTTGGTTGTTAGGGGAAGAGGTTCTAAGCGAAAGAAGGGAAAAAGTCTAAGGGCAAAGGGAAGATGAAGTGTTAGAACTATGGTAAGTTAGGGCACATGAAGAAGGATTGTCGGAATTCCTAAGTTCAAAAGGCAGATAAGTTAGAGGATATTCACCAAGGGAGGCCAACACAGTGAAATCCAGTGAGGGGCAAGTGGTTATGATGTTTTGATCACATCTAAATCATGATATCTTAGTAACTCGTTCACCAGTTACAACGAGTACATTGGTGGCCAAGTGTTTATGTGCAATTACTTTACCTATAAGGTTGTTAGTATCGGATCAGTGCGCATCAAGATATTTGATGGGAATGAGCGTATCTTGACGGATGTGAGATATGTTCCTAAACTCATGAAGAATATATTATCTCTAGGAACTCTTGATGCACTTGGGTGCAAGTTCACCAGATTTGATTGTGTCCTAAAAGTTTCAAAGGGAAAAATCATTGTTATGAAAGCATGGAGGAGTAGTAACCTTTACAAGTTGATTAGGAATATCATATCGAGTGAAGCTACAACATCTGTTGGAATCCATGTTTACACGTTTGTAGCATGTGCGCCTAGGCCACATGAGTGAGTATGGTATGAAAGTACTTTTTATCATTGCTTAATTTTTGCATTTAAAAGTGTTGATTTTAATATATATGAGAATTGTATATATGATAAACAATTATGATTATTTTTTAAATTTGAAAAATACGTAAGAGGATCGTCATTCTTTGTCACATTCATTAATGATTTCTCTAGAAATGTATGAGTTTATTTTATGAAAAGCATAAATTTGATGTTTTGCCACCTTTAAGATGTGGAAGGCAATAGTGGAAAAATAGTCAAGGCGGAAGTTGAAAGTATTGAAGATAGACAATCTTTGGAGAATTCACTTTAATGGAATTTAAGTAGTTTTGTAAATATGAAGTAATTGTAATAAAGAACAATACAATAATGTAAAATAGTACATGGTGGTGGGCCATAGGCTATACGCGGAAGCTTGGCGAAGCTATGGAATGAAGGCTATGTTCTAGAGGGGGTGATTAGGACAAATAAAAATCCTTTTAAAATACAACTACCTAACTTAAACAAATATACTAATTAAGTTAAGTACGACAATTAACTCTAAGGCTTTCAAGCCAATAAAGGGTTCAATCACATATACTATAAATGATATACTAATGAAGCAACTAGTCTATATATGATAGTTATTCACAACCCTATGTGTAGGGTCGCGATGTAGTAATAACTCGGTGAGACCGAGGTCGAAACTAAAAGGATTGAGCTTGTGTGTCTTCTGAAAGTAATTAGAACTAGAACTAGAAGAAGATGTGAATCTAAATTTGAATTAATTAAGAGGGTAATTGTGATTAAAGTGATTAAAACTAACGATATGAAGGTACTTTCTTATCATTGTTTAATTCTTGCATTTAAAAGTATTGATTTTAATAGATGTGAGTATTGCAAATTATACCAAATATGAATTTTCATTGACTTAATTCTCAATGAAGGAGAATTATGATGATTGGAAGGGATTCCATCACCCTACCATGCCCAGGAGATGATGGTGAACAACAGAATTTGTCAATCTCACAACCTCAAAACAGGAAAAGAAGATATCTAAAGCTATCGCAACATCTATTGTAATTTGTTTCACAAGAAATCATAAAAAACTGAATATATTCTTTTAATATTAAACTAAAAATCAATGATGTTCAAAAAAAACAAGAATCAAAGCAAGAACATCATCCCAACACATTACAAGCTTCACCTCTTAACCCTAGCTAAGAGGTTTAGCCAACCATAGATATGATTGGATCTAAAAACCTTAAAGAAAGCATTAAAAATAAATAAAGAATGATGAATGTACGTTAAGTTATTTTTGTCACATAATTGACAAAGGGGGAGATTGTTAGTGCACTTATTTGCACACATGTTTGTTAATCACGTGACTAGTTGTGTCACGTATTCGGATGAGTTCTTGGCAAATGAAGACCGACGACGCAACCGGAGCAGAAGCCCAAACAACATTTAACACAAAGAACTGCTTTTACGATCTTGACCTTGCAAATAGATGACCCCAACCCAAATAGGAAAACCTACTTAGGTCATCTATTCAAAGCCAAGTCCGAGTTCATTTTTTATATATCCTTAGCCTTGGCCATTAGCAAATCCTAAGTAGATGAAAGATTAAAAGGACAACCAGGAAAATCTGTCCACTTTCGGTATGAAGAAGGTGTCACCGAATAGCACCTTCGGTATCACTGAAGATACCTTCCGTGTTACCGAAGGGGCTTAAAACAGTCCAGCAAGCTTACAATGTTAATTCGGTGTCATCGATTGGATATTTCGGTGACACCGACTGCCACCGATGAACAATGTTTGGTGCCACCGAAAGGGACTATTTTCAGACAGCAATTTGAAAATTTTATTAGGTACTATCGAAAGATATTTTGGTACCACCAAAGCAAGTTTGCCGATACCGAAGCTGGCTTCAGTAACACCGTAAACTAGCCATTTTCTATCTGTTGAAACTTTTTATCTATAAAAGCAACTCGTAAAAACTTACAAAATTGGTGGAAATAGGCATCATAGAGTCTCTAGTGTATCCGAAGCTTATCCTAGCCTATTTAGACTCTATCTAGACGAGTTTCATGTTCTCTTCATTGTGATCCTTCACTCCTATGAGCATTCAAAGCTCCTATTAATGAAGAACATGAACTCGTGCCTTCTCTAGAGTACAAAAGCTAAACCAATAGGAAAACCCTTTGTCTTTTGATACTTTAGAGCATCCATAGGTTGAATCCTTTAGGAAATCCACTCATTATCCTAGATAGGAGATTCAACCAACTCCCATTACCTTGGTCATCTTTATAGGTACATCTCATGCAAGGTTTTTGATCGTGAAGCCGAACTTAACAGGTAAATCCAAGCGACGCAATCGGGGGAGCACCGACAAGCTGATTTAAGTACGAGCGAAGATCAAGCATCCCTAGACAACCTACAAAAGAGAACTCTATCCGACAAGAAAGTGTCATAGTTAAGAGTTCAGAGTTTAGTCTCTTTCCTTGTGTAGGATTGAGGCTAAGAGTTTGCTATCAACAAACTCGTTTAGGTTCCTTGTGTGGGACCTTGGCCAGTAGGCCTAAACGTAGGTGCCTTATGTGGGACCTTAGCCGGTGAGCCTTAATGTAGGTGTCTTATGTGGGACCTTGGCTGGCGAGCTTAAATGGTAGGTGCCTAGTGTGGGACCTTGGCTGGCAGGCCTAAACATGGGTTCTAGGTGTAGTTCTTACGGAGAGTATAAATTGTGTCCTTAGTGTAGGATTGTAAAGGTTATTGGTGAATCTGTTTTAAAACCATTGATAGTGAAATCCGGTGCACTCTAGGATTAAGTGTGGATGTCGGGAGTGGAGTAGGCACGTAGCCGAACCACTATAAATGCTTATGTTAGGAATTGTCATTTGCGCATCTTTTTAATCATGCTTATTTATGCTTGAATGTTTTAACTTCTCATACATGATTAAAGAATGCTATGGATTGATAGGAAGCACATTCCACACACAAGCTCACAACATTAGGCTAGTTGTTATATTTCGCATATCCTTTATGACCTTTGTGATTGGAACCACTAACTAGCTTGGAAGCCATTAGAGTTATTTTACCTAACTTGGTTAAAATTGAATGATTATTGAAGTTAGGCAATCAGGACTTTAAATAAGTAAAAATAATTGAAAAGTCGCAGTCACCCTCTGTGGGACATTACCTCATATTCATTCTTCAGTATCAGTAGTGTAAATCGCAATTTCAATTGGTATGAGAGTGGGTTCCTCTTGAAGGGTTTAACAACCTTGAGGGAGATCTTGACAAAAATGGAAGATACTGATACTGAAGAAATAATTGAATATCAAATCAATGAGGAAAAAGAAAAAGAAGAAAAAGAAAGTATACATGATGCTTATGATCAACTCTACATACATAACATTAGTATACTTAAAAAACTTGGCATTTCAGAAAATAGAAATAAACAATCACAAAAAGATCTAGATGAAACATAAAAAATAAACACATAAATGATAAATGATCTTCGGCAATATCATATTGAAAATGGTAAGCTTGAAAGAAATTTCATATCCCTTGAATCAGAAAGTCAAAAACTAAAGAAATAGATTAAACTTTTAGAATCAGAAAATGAAGAACTCAAAAATGAAAAACACAAACTAAGATTTGATTTAGAAAAGTCTAAACGATCTGTTGAACTTAGTTACAAATTTTCACAAAGTAGTGAAAAACTGGATAAATTGCTAGGGATGGGAAAAGGCCATGAAGACAAAAGAGGATTAGGATATGAATCTAGAAAGTCAAGCCCGATCCCTACACCACCTATATATAGGAAGACTGCTGCATTTGGGAGCAACATAAAAACCCCTCCAATTTGTCACTCCTGTGGAGACTTGGGACACTACAAGTTTGAATGTCTTGTATCCAATAAGTCTCACTTCACTTCCAGGCTAAACCATATAGAAAAATCTAAACCAGTGGGAAGATTAGTCCAAAAAATTAAGAGTCCTTCAAAACATACATCAAATGAAGGTAGAAAATACCCTACTCCACCCAAAATAACTACAAGGATGGTGGAGCTATTGAATCAAGTGGATCAACTGAATCAAAAAACTAGGGAACTAATGAAACAAGGAAATTTGGCACAAATACCTGAAAAATCCAAACAACTCCAAAATGAAGATAAAGTGACATCTCCCAAGAAAACTATTGCCAAATGGGTTGTAAAGAACAAAAACAACTACCTTGTAATTCACACCGCACTTAAGGTAGGTAGTCATTCAAAGTGGTATCTTGATAGTTGATGCTCCAGACATATGATAGGTGATCGGACGCACTTTTGTGAGTATTCAGAATTTGATGGTGGGTCGGTCACTTTTAGTGATGGGAGCTCAGCTAAGATTATTGGACGAGGGACAGTAGTTGGGTCTGGCTTGCCCAAGATTACAGATGTTCTTTGCATATAGGGACTGAAACAAAATCTCCTAAGCATTTCCCAAATCTATGATAAAGAGCATTCTGTAACCATCTCTAAAAATATGTGCAAGATCTCAAATTACATAGGTAAACTAGTTATGAAAGGTCTTCACACTAGTGACAACTGCTATGTAATTGAAAACAGCGGAGAAAGTGTCTCATCCACAAAATGTCACATGGCCTTAAACAATGAATCTAAGTTGGGGCACCAAAGACTTGGGCATGTCCACTATCGGAATTTGGTGAAGTTAAGCTCAAGAAGCTTGGTGAAAGGTCTCCCTAAGATCAGAAAAAGGAGAAGGTTGTGTACGGTGATTGTCTAAAAGGCAAACTGATAAAAGTTGGACATAAAAAGACAACCACCGCAGCAACTTCCAAATCTCTTGACCTATTACACATGGATTTAGTGGGACCTAATAAAGTTGAGAGCCATGGAAAAAAGAGATATTTTTTTGTAGTAGTGGATGATTATTCAAGATTCACTTAGGTTGCCTTTCTTCAGGAAAAATCTAATACATTTGAAGAATTCCAGAAGTTGTAAAAAAGGATTCAAAATGAAAAAAGGGTATTTCATAAAATGAATCAGGAGTGATCACGATGGAGAGTTTGAGAATGATTGATTCAAATCATATTGTGATAAGAATGGAATCCGACACGAATTCTCAACTCCAAAGACACCTCAACAAAATGAAGTGGTTGAAAGGAAAAACAAGGTATTACAGGAAATGGGCTCAATAATGCTAAATAGTAAAAACATGGCTAAAAGTTTCTGGGCTAAAGCCGTCAACACAACCTATTACATAATTAATAGAGTATATGTAACACCCAGCCCAAGTCGGAATAGTGTCCTGAGGCGCTCATGTGTGAATTAACGTAGGACTATACAATTCTATCACACATGTGGGCTTATTACCAGTAAATTAATCTTGATTAAGCCACTAATATGATTAGATCAAATTGTGTTCAGGCCGAACATGGTTCGTAGAGCCAGATGGCCAAATTATACTTGGCATTTGCCTGTGCGAGCCGTGCACCGCCCAAGGAAGAACCAAAAATTATGAAACTCTGGGGGGCCATGGGCCTCACTGGGCTTGTGGTCCATCGCAGGCGTCAGGCTCGGACATGCCCAGAAATGGATAAATTGTGTTGTCCAATCGGGGCTTGGAAAATGCAAGTCGACGGGCCTAAAGAAGGAAAATCTGAAATTTTAAATCAATTAGCCCCATTTCTTGAGTCAGTGAATCTAGGCATTCCAACCATCGGATATTTTCTAAATTTACATCAAAGGCTAAGAATATTTCCCTACCCTCGCCCACAAAATCTGACTGTTGATCGAAAATTGGTAACCGTTAATCGTGAACCAGACCTCTGCGACAAAACCCTGGATCCATTTGCCGTTAAACTTTACTCGGCCCTTCATCTGGCCATGGGGCACCTTATCCATGAATTAGATGGACCAGGGGCCCATCAGAGTGGCCCCAATAGACAGAAATGGGCCCCATAGGGCTATTGAAGGCACTTTACGAAACTCAGGGCCAAAGGATTTAATTTCAGGGTATTTAATGTCAAACCCTCTCTCATTTGTTGACATTTCCAGCAGCTAAACTCTGGGAGAGAGAGGGAAAGAGAGAGAGAGAGAGAAGAGAGAGGGAGGGAAGGAGAGTGAAGATGGTGCTTAGGGATTGAAATTCCTCGCACCCACGTCCCTATATTACCGGGAATTCTGACCTGATTGCTGTAGAACCAATTTATGTCCGATCTAAGGTGAGATTCGAACTCAAACCTACCTTTCCTTAGCAACCAGCCACATGCAAGCACCTTACCACCATTTTCATGCAACGCAAGGCCCCGGTGCATCGAGTTTGCAGACCCAGTGACGTTAGGTCGATTACGAAGGCCTCCCGTCAACAATAGGTGCAGACCATTACCTTTAAATGGTCGATTATTGTGCCTAGCGTAGTTTTTAGTAAATGTGCATGATGTCATGTCCTTGCATATTGCTGAATTTTAGATTGATTGATTTGGGATTGTGAATTTAGAATTTTCCTCAAATGTGGAAAGGGGTTTAGGTCCGAACATCCCTAAATGTATGAAATGCTATTTGCATGCTAAATTAGAGCATATGCACCTAATTTTCCTGAACATTGTTGAACTGATTAGTTGAACTTGGTTACTTGTGAAACCTCTTAGGCATATGAGGAGTGCATTGTTGTTAATTTGCTAAATTTCTGCATTAATTGCTCCAAATTTTTGATATTACTGAATCACATGCTTCATGATGGCATATGTGAAATTGAATTCTTGTGAATGGGTGTATGGCTGTCCAACTTGTAGAAATCATTGGAACGTGCGAACATGATTCTCGTAGCTTGGTGGTGGTTAGTGTATTGATGTTCATGTACTTGGAATGTTGGATTTTGTTGTCATTGTGTAATTATTCCTGAAATTGTTGAATTTATGCTGTCTGGCTGCAAAATTTCCCTCTTATAGATTGGCCGATCAATCGGAATTATTTGGGAAACCCTTCGTTAGTTTTGCCCATGGGTAAATCTGGCTTGACCAATTGAGCTGTAAATTGTCGGCAGTAGTTGGACTACACTAGATACCGTTCTCAAGCCGTTCAGTTTATGGTGTAACTAGTGGGGGCATATTGGCCCACAATCGGCCATCCTTGCATGTTAACCATGGTTGCACACCTCTATATCAACTCGAGATACCCCGAGACCTTTGTGCCCACTATTAATTATAAATTTCGGGCCACAAGGCTCATGAGCCAGGGACGGTGGTATGAGACACTGTGCCCATGCTGTCGACCTACGCTGGGGTGACGAGCCTCCCCATAATGACCAATGAGCACTAAGACTCGTAAGCCGGCGACGGTGGTATGGGACACTGTGCCCGTGCTGTCGGCCTACACTGGGGTGACGACCTCCTCATAGTGACCGTAAGCAGGACTTGAAAGTCCCAATCAATTTTTTGCATGAGCTTAAAGCTATGGAATTAGCGAACCCACGAGGGCTAAGGATCGCGAGAGCCGTACGACCATGGCCTTGAGCTGCGTGATCAAATTAGGGCAATGTTTCTGATAAGGGTATTCCAGTTTTCCCAACCTACTAGATGAATGAACCTAATTAATAACTCATCTAACATGTTCATAACATTTCAATACTTATTTTAGCGATTCGACAGTTAAGGTCACGTTGAGAGAGTCTTGGTCATTGCGATCATTAGATGTTGTCGCTCGAGGGAGTGTTAGTGGTGAGAGACATGCATCATTTCATAAACATGCATTTCATTAACAAGAGTATTTAGGAATTTATGATGTATGTTGTTTACTAAATCTATTCTATGCGAGATTATTTGTGCGATCTATTGCTAATGGTACCACTAAGTTAGCTACTCACTCCCACTCTGGGACAGTGTTCTAAAACACCAAACAGAATCTGGCATAGATGCAGGAACCATGAAGCGAGACGCGTTGGAAGATGTCTGTGTGGACGACGACGAGGAGCGGGCGTATTTCCAGACGTTTGGCAGACTCTACTAGCTCAATGGATGATCTCGGGTTTAGCCAGGGCTCAACCCTTTCTAGGGAGTGATGAGAGGATTGGACTAGGTCACTAATGGATATTTTATTTCTTTGGACTATGGGGTTTACGTTGGTTTATGATTTTATTAGTAGCACTTGGATTTGTGAATGGCTTATACTTAAATCTCTGATGATCAGTTGCTTTATGTTTGATTTAATCCTCCTTTGATTTCATGATACGCACATTTACATGCATATGAGGCCTGTTAGGGTACACGTGGCACTCGAGAATCTGAGAGCCGAGTTCCTACTCGGCCCTTGAATTTCGGGGCATACAACTTAGTATCAGAGCATGGTTTGGATTAAACCGGGCTTAGGGTGACGGGTCTATCGCGATGAACTTTGGTCTTAGGAGGGAGCGATTAAACTTAGAGACAGTATTAGGATCCCGAGATTATGTCATTTGGCAAGTCCAAACCCTGTGCGCTAGCCTCGGACTTGTGAGTAGAAATACCTAAGCTATATGAAGTGATCCAAATCACTTCTAATCGGGAGTTAATGAATTAAGTCGACCCGATTTTAATATTTTGGGACCAAGCTATGCGAGTAACTCTCAAGATTTCAACATTCTAGCATACAGACTTGACATTCCGACCTAACATAGGATCCACTTAATTTCCAGTCCAATTGGGATAGAAAGTCTCTGCATCAACTTAAAGGACTCCAGGCCCGCCTGAGTCATCATTTAAGGAGTTTTCAAGCCCAAAATGGACCTTAACAATGCAATGAAACTATCCTTCGACCGTGATTAATGGAGCCGACCAATCGGGGGGCCTAACAAACGTATTTACGGGGACCCAAGGGGTCCCACAGACCACGAGAGAGGACCCAGGGTGGCTAGCCACTGCCGAGTGGTGACCGCGCTGTTAGAAGCACTAGAGGACGGCGGCGACACCACCATTTTGGTAGCGCATCATTGGCTCCCACATGTGGGGGCCCCCTTTGCTCGTCCATTTCTCCCTTTTAAGCCCCAAAACACCCTCCTCACCCCCTTTTTAAGGTTAAAAAAACCCCCTCCCAAGCCATTTTCCACCCTCCAACCCTCTCCTAGACCCTTTTTCCCTTCTAAATTCTCATTTCCAAGCTCTAAGATTCATCTTCTTCCTTGCATGCCCCATCTCTAACCCATGTTATACCCTAATCATCCCAAGCCTTCCTTGTACTCTTCTAATCCCACTCATTTGAGCACAAAAACCCTTCCTTTAGGGTCCTACAACTCACATTCTCTCAAATCCCTCACTTCCTCTAAGCATTTTCACTCCATGGCCTTCTTTGAAATGGTGACATCCATCTTCTCCATCTCCATGCTTCTATCCCATATGGGGAAGAAGGAGCGGCCTCCGATAAAGCTGGGTCGAGCTGAGAGAGAAGATCCAAGAAGAAGCTGGATGCCGGTGCATGCCCAAGCACCGAGAGGAGGTTGAAACGCGATCTCAATCCCCAAATCCCCCCAGAAAGAGCACTACCACTGGGCATTGAGTATAGTAGGTTTAGACACCAAAAGATCGTATTCGAGGCCCACATAGGTGAGAAGCTGTTCGATGAACATCCACTGCTGGACCCCTTTCTCGAGAATGGTTGGGGTCCAATGTTCGATGGGAAGTCTCATGCCAGTGAGGACCTTGTACGGACCTTTTATGCGTGCATGAGGAACCCATCCCTCGACCCTCTTGAATTCTTCATTCCTCTAGGCAAACAAGAGGCTCGAGTCAACGTGAATATAATTGCATGCATCCTTAGGGTAGAGTGCGGAGTTGTTCATGCCAACGAGAATAACCTTACAGAAAGGCAGGAAGGGGACCACCACATGCGCCACTTGTGCGGCCGACTGGTCAAGTGGAGGCGAGAAAACAGCCTCAAGCCGACAGATATGACCCCCGACTACCACCTACTCTACCACATATGCATGTATAACGTGTATCTGAGGTCGAACAACCGTACGGAATGCACCAGGTTCATGGTAGAATTCCTCTACTGAGTGGGACAAGGAGAGAAGGTATGGCTGCTTACCCTCGTACTAACTCAGATTATGAAGGTGGCGTAATCCATTCAGGAGAACCAGTCTCTCCCATTTGGCCAACTGATTTACAAGATTGCCCAAAATTATGGGTATAGGCAGCATGTGGAGCGCCTCGTCTTAATCAGAATGATTGATGAGAACACCCTCAACAATATGAAGATAGGTCGTAAACAGCGCATGGCCCAACTAGAAGAGTTCGGGGAGGAGATAGAAGAGGAGAGTGAGGAGGAAGAGGAGAGCGAAGCTAAAGAGGAAAAAGAAGAAGGTGAAGCCCAGGACACCGACTGGGAGCCTCCCACCACTCTTAGTGGGCACTAGAGTCAGGATGCGCTTGACTCCCACCTAGCCAAGATTGAGAAAAATCAGGAGAATATGAGGAAGAAGCTGAAGAAGATGTCCCACATGCTGAAGAAAATCGTGTGCTGCATGCAGGATAAGGGATGTAGTGATGTAGTCATTTTTATTTTTATAATAGTCTTGGATAGACTTAGGTTAGTTGTCTTGGGCTGTAGACTTTTGAAGTTGTCCTTGTTGATCGGTAACCATGCATTTTTTGTCATTGTACATGTAATGCCCTAGCATATGTAACACTGACAATTTTGCTTAATGAATTGCATGAAGTTGCCTATATTTGAGTAATAGATTGGACGGTTTGGCCCGTTGATAACACTCGTGTGATGTTGCTCTCAATTAGTGTATGTATTATATGTTGCATCCATGGATTTAAAGTTACTAAACGTTATGGAGTTTCCTTCTAGGACAATGAGACCCCAAGGTGTTAGCTGCCTAGTCACCTAGCCTTGGGTGGAAGAGATGAGCGGGGACAAACCACTCCTAATGAGCAACAAGGTTGCTAAGGTGGAACTGATCAGCCCGACGTCGGGAATGACTTACCGGATCAATTCCCAAAGGCGCCATCGACTTAAGGTAAGACCTCTTCATATTAGGCAACCCCAACAACAACAATAGTCACTGCACATCATGCAATGGTAGCAACAGTCATTACACACCTTAGTGGGAGCCATGGCCCATCATATGAATATGCCCTCGCCTAATCGAACCGGGATGGCAACCACTCCATATACCCTTTTCGAGCACTTTCAGAGGCTTAGACCACCCACCTTTGTCAGCACACACTGACCTGAGGAAGCCAAAACTTGGCTAAATCGGCTCATCAAGGCGATTCGACCCCTCCACTACTCTGAAGCAGAACAGGTGGAGATGATCTCCTATCTGTTCGAGAAGGAGGCCAATGTGTGGTGGGATAGCATGTTGAGAACCATCCCTGCCAATTTCGTATGGACCTGGGAACATTTCGAGACATGCTTCTTCTAAAAGTACTTCCCTCGTACTTACTGGATTGAGAAGGAAAATGAATTTTTGCACCTCCAACAAGGGGCGATGTCGGTGGCCGAATATGAGAATCGGTTCACCGAGTTATCTCGCTACACCCCCAAGATTGTTGCCGATGAAGAAACCCGGATGAGGTACTTTGCCGAGGGATAAAGGGCTAGTATTCGCACCAAAATGTGTTGTGTGAACATACGAACTTATGCCGAGTTGGTGGAAATGTCCTTGTGATTGGAGCAGGACGGAGAACGAGTTTCCCGAGCACGCCTCCAAGTTAAGTCACAGGGAAGGTCAGGGGGACAGTCATCCTCCTCCTCATGAAGAAGAGTCCAGCCAAGTTTGCCTCCTCAGCATGCACCTCCTCCACCCGCATATGCCCGACCCGATCGTGTTTACGGGTATTGTAGAAAGGTGGGGCATTTGGAGACGTATTGCTTCTCGAAGATGAGGGATCATGGCTAAACACCACCTCAACGTACGAGCCGACCACCCCAACAAGCACTGCCAGCTCCCCCTCAGCGAGCCGCCGGGCCGTCCTAATAATTCCATAGGTCACCGGTGCCTAGGCCACCACCTTGGCCTACACATTAGCCCAACAAACTGTAGCAAGCCAGGGTACATGCCATAACCGCTGAAGGTGTGGACGAGGCCACAACCACACCCTTAGCATTTAAAGTCACCGTTCATATTCAAGGTATCACTGTTTTTCTTTTTGTGGACACTAGATCCACAACATCACTCATATCACATATGACTGCTAAGAATATGAGGTTACTAACTACTCCCATGTCGGGAGTAAGGATCATAACGGCAGCCAGAACCTTCACTAAAGCTACATCCATCTGTCGAGGTTGCCCCATTGATCTGGGAGATAAAAGAATACGCGTGGACCTTATAGTCACAAGAGCCTTCCATTATGATGTGATTTTGGGTATGAACTGGCTCTCCGCAATGAGAGCCGAGATCGATTATGAGGACCGAATGATGACAATCCATGAAGATGATAGCTCATCCTTTATATTCCCAGTTTAGGTTAGCTATCCACAATGAGTCTTTTGTTATGCTTTATTAGAAGAGGGCGGTGAAGAACTCTCATTGACACGCATGCTTGTCATTAGAGACTACATTGATGTGTTCAAGCACATACCGGGACTCCCTCCCCGGCGGGAGATTGATTTCATCATAGATTTGGTGCCGGGCACCATGCCCATTTCCCTTCCGACCTACAGAATCCCTCCATGCGAAATGTAGGAGCTTCAGACCCAGATCGATGATTTGCTAGACTCAGGTTTCATTCGACCTAGCGTCTCACCTTGGGGAGCCCCAGTCGTTTTTGTGAGAAAGAAGGATGGCTCCTTACGGCTATGCATCGATTATCGATGGTTAAATCAGGTCACCGTAAGAACTAAATACCCATTGCCTTGGATTGATGACCTATTCAATCAACTGAGAGGTGCTCAGTACTTCTCGAAGATCAATCGACTTGCAATCTGGGAACCATCAATTACGGGTTAGAGAAGAAGATATACTGAAAACAGCATTTAGAAACCAGCTTTGGGCACTATGAGTTCCTGGTCATGCCCTTCGGACTCATGAATGCACCAGCTGTGTTCATGGATCTGATGAATAGAGTTTTCAGACCTTTCTTGTACTGATTTGTCATCGTGTTCATAGATGACATTTTAATCTACTCTAAAAGTTGGAAGGAGCATGAGGAACACTTGCGAGCGGTTTTGAAAACGCTCAAGAGGAATAAGCTAATCGCTCAATTCTGAAAATGCGACTTCTGGAAAGAGGAGGTCAAGTTCTTAGGCCACGTGGTGTCTAAGGAAGGCATCTCCGTGCACCTAGCTAAAATAGCAGCGATATAAGATTGGAAGCTTCCGAGCTTGGTTATGGAAGTTAGAAGTTTCTTGGGATTAGTGGGATACTACCACCGGTTTATCAAGGATTTTTTAAAAAATAGCCCGACCTTTATCCCAGCTCACCAGGAAGGACCTCAAGTTCGCCTGGAATGAAAAGGCGGAAGCAGCCTTCCTAAAATTAAAAGAGAGATTGAACTCAGCTCCAATGCTCGTTCTGCCTGAGCAAGGAGTCAAATATACTATCTACACGGATGCATCCTGTGTCGGATTGGGTTGCATCCTTATACAGAAGGACAAAGTCATCGCCTATGCCTCACGACAATTGAGGAAGCATGAAGAGAATTACCCTACCACAACCTCGAATTAGCGGCGGTCATCTTCGTCTTGAAGCTATGGAGACACTACCTCTATGGGGAGGAGTTTGAACTCTTTTGCGATCACAAGAGCCTCAAATACATCTTCACCCAAAGGGACTTGAATATGAGGCAACGCCGCTAGATGGAGACGTTAAAGGACTTCAAGTTCGATGTCTCCTACCATCCTGGTAAGGCCAATCTAATGGCAGACGCGTTGAGCCGAAAGAAAACGCTGGAATTTACCGCTCCATTAATGGTGGAAGAGTGGGGGATGGTGGAGTTTGTACGAGACTTCGAGTTGAAGTTGATGATAGAAGAACTATATGAAGTCGTTGCACATTTTCACGTTCAGCCAATGATTGATAGTCAAGTCATCGAGGCCCAGAGCAGTGACGAATTGTTAAGAAAGATGAGAGAACTTGCAGAAGTTTAGAGCGACTCCGAATGGAGAATCGGCTCTGATAGAGGTCTACGATTTCGAAGCCGCCTTTGTGTCCCTGTTGAAACATAAAAAAGAGAGAAAAAATAGTAGATATGCATTGTGGGTAGGTCACTGTGCACATATATCCATTGTGCGCAATTTAATATTGTGCGAAGAAGGTCATTGTGCGCTCTCGATGTCTCACATGTCAACAAGTCAAGGCCGAACATCGCCGACCACCAGGCCTTTTGCAGCCTATGCCTCTTGCTAAATGGAAATGGGACTTCATCTCCATGGACTTCATTTCAGGTTTACCCGGGACAAGGAAAGGACATGACTCGATTTGGGTGATTGTGGACCGATTGACAAAATCGGCTCATTTTCTCCCAATTCGAGCTTCTTACTCTGCCGACGATTTAGCCAGATTGTACATTAAAGAAATAGTTCGGCTCCATGTCTCCATGCTTAAAAATTATGTTCCCGACCCCTCACATGTCATCTGATGGGAGCACATGGAACTCAAGGACAGCGCCACGTATATCCTTAGGCCCACTAAGATTTTGGATAAGAAGGAGTAGGTGTTGCGGAACAAAGTGATCCCGCTGGTTAAGGTTTATGGACACTTGGGATGAGTGCCTTCCCTATGCCGAGTTTACCTACAACAATAGCTTCTAAGCTAGCATCAGCATGGCTCCTTATGAGGCTTTATATGGGTGCCCATGTCGAACTCCTCATTGTTGGGTAAAGATTGGTGAGAAGAGCCTAATAGGACCTAATTTGGTGCGGACAACCACTGAGAAGATTGAAATCACTAGGCATCGTCTCTTAATGGCCCAGAGTAGGCAGAAGAGCTATGCGGATACAAGACGAAGGGACCTAGAATTTGAAGCAGGGGACCATGTGTTCCTAAGAATTTCACCAATGAAAGGAGTCTTGCGCTTTGACAAGAAAGGAAAACTTGCCCCACGATATATTGAGCCTTTTCAAATCCTCGATCGCATCGGGCCGGTCGCATATCGCTTAGCATTTCCCACTCCACTTGCAAGAGTACACAACGTGTTCCATGTCAACATGCTTAAAAAGTATGTTCCCGAGCCCTCACATGTCATCCGATGGGAGCACGTGGAACTCAAGGACAACACCACGTATATCCTTAGGCCCACTCAAATTTTGGATAAGGAGCAGGTGTTGCAGAACAAAGTGATCCTGTTTGTTAAGGTATTATGGACACATCACCGGGAAGAAAAAGCCACCTGGGAGACTGAAGTTGAAATACGCAAGCACTACACAAATCTACTCAAGCAGTATGAACAGGTATAAATTTCGAGGACAAAATTTATTTATAAGGGGGGTAGATTGTAACACCTGACCTAAGTCGGAATAGTGTCTTGAGGCGCTCATGTGTGAATTAACGTAGGACTGTACGATTCAAACGCATGTATGGACTTATTTCCAATAAATTAATCCTGATTAAGCCACTAATATGATCAGATCCAATTATGTTCAGGTCGAACATGGGTTGTAGAGCCAGACGACCAAATTATACTTGGTGTTTGCCCATGTGAGCTGTGCACCGCCCAAGGAAGAACCAAAATTTTCAAAACTCTGGGGACCGATGGGCCTATTAGGCTTGTGGTCCATCGCAGGCCTCAAGCTCGGACGATGCCTAGAAATGGACGAATTGTGCTGTCCATTCGGCACTTGGAAAACACAAGTTGCTGGGCCTAAAGAGTGAAAATTTGAAATTTTAAATCAACTGGCTCCATTTCTTGAGTCAGTGAATCTGGGCATTCTAAGCCATCAGATCTCTTCTAAATTTACACTGAAGGCTAGAAATATTTCCCTGCCCTCACCCACAAAATCTGACCGTTGATAAAAAATCGGTAACCATTAATCACGAACCGACTGTGACAAAACCACCGCATCCATTTGCCGTCAAACTTTACCCGGCCCTTCATCCGGCCATGGTGTCACGCCCCAAACTCGAAAACCAGGCTCACAAAATTTTCGATCGACGACCGACGACCTCCATAGTACCCCATTCTCGGCTCCGACACCCATACACCGGGTTCCGATCCTAGGATCCTATAAGGAGGATTTCAAACATGATTTTGATTCGGTATAAGCATAACCCACGAACAATAACTACAAGAACACCATCACAAAATCCACTATGATCAAAAACTTTGAGTACAATGCGTATGAAGGGAAATATAAGATAATAATAATAACAGAAACTCCAGAAGCTTGATTGCACACTCTAACTGCGGCGAAGCTACGGTTGTGTCTTGGCGTCACTGCACGCATCAATTGTGCATAAACCATAGAAAGCTTAGATGGTGGTGTAAGTGTGTGCGTAGTATGAACGTGCTCAAGAATGCAATGCTAGAGTAATGCGGAATCATGCGATGAGTACATGAATGCAATCATCTCCAGGCTATGTGGTGCAAGATATGATTGTTATCGGCCATATCGAGACCATACGATGTGAGATGCAACTCAAGCATGCCAATCCTTATCCAAATCCACATATCAACACACTCATCAAATATCGGTACAATTCTCATTCTAGATAATCTGGGGTCTAGTGCACTCTACGCCACTTGTCGCCCCTATCCGAACGTACAACTGGGTGAGTGGAGGAGACCTCATTATCCGCTTTGCCAATATCGGGCCTGGCTCGTCGATAGTAGACCTATTCCTCAAGTGGTCAAACTTAACCTAGAAATTGCCCCCTCATTCAAGCGGTAAGGTCACACCCCTTTTCAACCGACCACGACACGGTGGGAGACGCGGCCTCTTGGTATACGGCCCTCGTGCGCTCATAAATCCACTCGGTCTTGACGTTGAAGTCATCCTCGATACCATCGGGTTTAGGGATTTTCACTTAGGGACATCTATAGCACCCGTATGCTAGAAACAGTATTTTCGGTATCCAATCCGGCTATCCACGATGTGTCTGTAGAGGTTATGGCCCTGATGCCGCTAGGGCATACAATAATCACAATCATACAAATGCAAAGTGTATGAGTCATGCAGTCCAATCATGCATCAATCCTGCGCATACCGTGCGCTCATGTGAGATAACCCTACCTATCAGGGAATCCCATAAACCACCTGTACTATGGCATACGCAATGGCCAGTCACATCTCATAATAAACATATAGATGATGCGTATGGGCATGTATCATGATGTTTTGCTGTCACAAACGGTATCTGATATCGACAATTGGCACCGATAATCAGCATCGATAATCAACCTTGACGCAAGGCGAGGTCCATAGATGGACAGTTGATGATGGATCAACTAAAATCAATGGGGCCCAAGCGTTTGGGTTAACCCACGAGAGAATGATGAGAATAGGACTAACAAGGCCTAAGGGAATGTCACAATGTGGACATCCAACTATCATTGCCCATCAATGTGGACCTTTAACCAACATTGCTCCTAAGGAATGACCCACATAGGGCCAAACATACAGTGGGCCCACGGCCTCACACCAGGGCCTAATATGTATCATCATGAGCATCAATTGCATCAAATGGGCCGAATTAAAAAGGGTCGATTCAAATGGGCTGAATCAATGGGTCAAGTCGAATGGACCGAGTCAAATGGGCCGATTTGAATGGGTCGATTCGAATAGGCCGAGTCAATGAGTTGAATCAAATGGGCCGAGTCAATGAGTCAAATGGTCCGATTCAAATGGACCAAATCGAATGGGCCGATACAAATGGGCTTAATATACAACACTATGGGCCTCTACCCATGGGCTCCAAATACATCATATTAGGCCTCTCAAATACAACAAGTGGGCTGCACTACTTGGGCCTTACCATTCATCCATCTATAGAGATCATTTTAAAGCATTATCTAAACAATGAATCAGATCAAAAGATCATCTAGACCATATTATAAATAACAGTGGTGATAATGATTTCCACTATTAAAATTTAGAGGTGGCCCACCATAGCGTTTATTTTCCATCCAGTCAGTTCATAAGGTCACAAAGACCTGAACTGAGGGGAGAAACAAATTTCATATTGGTCCAAAATCTCCATGATCCAAAAAAAGGTCTCAATGGTCCAAAACCACCTAATAACTGGATCTATCCTTTTTTTATTTTTTTTGTCTCAAGCCTTGAGATGAGTCGCCAAGTGGATGAACGGTTTAGATGCATCACGAACATCAGCGGGGCCCACGGAACTTGCTGCCATTAGTCCAACAGCAAGTCAGCTTGGTGGATGGACGGACTGGACACTGCACATGCATTAGGGGGCCCAAACAAATGGACGGTGTTGATAAGCCCATACGGGATGGATCCCACCCATCTAGGTCGTTGGACGGTGTGGATAATACCCGCACATCATGGTGTCCCACTGATGTGGATGGACGGTGTGGATATTGCATGTGGTCCACCTAACAGGCTGACGTTTGATACGTCAGACCATCACATTTCAAAACAGGTGGGTCCCCACATGGGGCCCACCATACTATATTTTATAATATATGTCATATTATAATATATTATATACAATATATTATATATTATATTATATATATATATATATATATATATATATATATATATATATATATATATATATATATATATATATATATCCTGGAATGATTGTCATTTCAACAAACAGGCCTAGATGCGGACTAAATTCTTGGTGGGGTCCCACCGTCCCTGATGGACGATGGGGATGGAACGCATACATCATATATAAGGTGGGGCCCACAAGCATCGACCACAGCCAAACCCATTGGTCAAATGGGTCCCACGTCTAGCCAAATGGCTTGCACACACTTCATAGTTAGCCACTTTCAGTAGGGACCAATACCAAGACCTCAATGTTATAACGAGGTACCTATCACCCAGTCTACCACTTTGAACTATGGATCAGGGTAGTCTAGTGGGTGGGATTCCCACCGTCCCAACGGTGGATGGTGTGGATCATCACCTACAATATGGTGGGCCACACCTTCTGATGGATGGAGTAGATATATCACATATTGGTGGGGCTCACTCCAACATAATGGATAGAGAGAAAGAGAGGGAGAGAGAGAAACGATGATGGAGGGACCCTGCCACTATAGGCCCCTCATAATTACAACACAAACATTATAATGGGTCCCACCTATAAGTGGGCCCTCAATTGCAAATCGACAGTAGATCACCCACCTATCGGCCTTCTTCTTGGTCCCTTAGCCTCCTTAGCTCTTATGCTCAACTTTTGACGGTGGATGGAGTTTTGATGGTGGGGATGAGAGATGAGAGGGTAGGCCACACTTATTGTTTTGGGAGAGCTTGGGAAGGCTTCGACGTGGGGTGTTGCTTGGGAGGTTTGAGAAATGAGAGAGAGAGAGAGAGAGAGAGAGAGAGAGAGGGGATGGAATGATATGGATGGGTGTTGTAAGGAAAGGAATGGGGAGGTAAGGTTTTGTTTAAAACTTTTGTAAAAGAGGGATGGGTAGGGGAGAGAGAGTTGACTTTGTGGAGAAAGATGGATGGGTGTTGGTACTTGAGGTATGGAGTGTACTTGACTTGTACTTGACATTGATTGATTAATGGGACATGTTGTACAGATTCCCTCGAAATTTACAATGCGCGGCGTTTTCTTCGAAATGAACACAAGCCCACATCTCCTGGTCTGGGTATTGGATCGGTGCATGAGTCCTGGTGTTGGAACCGTGGCGACAACGTGGTCGCTTGGGTACAAGTTTCGAGTCGAGTAGACTCCAATATCGAGGATTGGTGGCTGTTGATCAGAAACCGGGCCATTCCAGCAAAACTCCGTATCCGTTTGCCGTCAAACTTTGCCCAGCCCTTCATCGGGTCATGGGGCACCTATCCCATAAATTAAATGGGCCAGGGGCCCATCAAAGTGCCCCCAATAGCTGGAAATGGGCCCCATAGGGCCAATGAAGGTACTTTATAAAACTCAAGGCTAAAGGATTTAATTCCAGGGTATTTAATGCCAAACCCTCTCTCATTTGCTGAGATTCCAGCAGTTGAAATCTGAGAGAGAGAGAGAGAGAAAGAGAGAGAGAGAGAGAGAGAGAGAGAGAGGGAAGGAGAGTGAAGGTGGTGCTTGGGGATTGAAATTCCCCGCACCCATGTCCGTATATTGTCGAGAATTTCGACCCGATCGTCGTAGAACCAATCTACGTCCGATCTAAGGTGAGATTCGAACTCAAACCTACCTTTCCTTAGCAACCAGCCACATGCATGCACCTTACCGCCATTTTCATGCAACGCAGGGCCTCGGTGCGTCGAGTTTGCGGACCCGATGACGTTAGGTCGATTGCGAAGGCCTCCGGTCAACAATAGGTGCGGACCATTACTTTTAGATGGCTGATTTTCGTGCATAGTGTAGTTTTTAGTAAATGTGCATGATGTTTTGTCCTTGCATGTTGCTGAATTTTTGATTGATTAATTTGGGATTGTGAATTTAGAATTTTCCCCAAATGTGGAAAGGCGTTTAGGTTCGAACATCCCCAAATGTGGGAAATGTTATTTGCATGTTAAATTAGAGCATATGCACTCAGTTTCCCCGAACATTGCTGAATTGATTAGTCGAACTTGGTTACATGTGAAACCTATTAGGCATAGGAGGAGTGCATTATTGTTAACTTGCTAAATTTCTTCATTAATTGCTCCAAATTTCTGATATTGCTGAATCACATGCTTCATGCTGGCATATGTGAAATTGAATTAATGTGAATGGGTGTATGGCTGTCCAACTTGTAGAAATTGTTGGAATGTGCGAACATTATTCTCGTAGCTTGGTGGTGGTTAGTGTATTGCTGTTCATGTACTTGAAATGCTGAATTTTGTTGTCATTGTGTAATTATTCCTGAAATTGCTAAATTTATGTTGTCTGCCTGTGAAATTGCCCTCTCATGGATTGGCCAATCAATTGGAATTATTTGGGAAACCCTTCATTGGTTCAGCCTGCGGGTAAATCTGGCCCGACCAGTTGAGCTGTAAATTATCGGCAGTAGTTGGATTACATGAGACACCGTTCTCAGACCGTTCAGTTTATGGTGCAGCTAGTGGGGGGCATATTGACCCACAATCGGCCATCATTGCATGTTAACCGTGGTTGCACACCTCCGTATGAGCCCGAGATACCCCAAGACCTTTGCACCCACTATTAATTAAAATTTTAGCCCACAAGACTCATGAGCCAGGGACGGTGGTATGGGACACTATGCCCATGCTGTCGGCCTATGCTTGGGTGACGAGCCTCCTTGTAGTGACTAATGAGCACTATGACTTGTGAGCTGGGGACGGTGGTATGGGACATTATGCCCATGTTGTCGGCCTACGCTGTGGTGACGACCTCCCCGTAGTGACCGCGAACTGGACTTGGAAGTCCCAATCAATTTTTTGCATGAGCTTAAAGCTATGGAATTAGCGAACCCACGAGGGCTAAGGATCGCGAGAGCCGTACGACCATGGCCTTGAGCCGCACGATCAGATTAGGACAATGTTTTTTATAAGGGTATTCCGGTTTCCCCAACCTGCTGGATGAATGAACCTAATTAAACAACTTGGCTAACATTCTCATGACATTGCATTACTTATTGTGGCGACTCGGCAATTGAGGTCGCAACTAAGGGAGTGTTGGTCATTGCGATCATTAGACGTTGTCGCTCGAGGGAGAGTTGGTGGTGAGGGCATCATCATTTCATTAAACCATGCATTTCATTAACTACGAGTGCTTAGAATTTTATGATGAATTTTTTTTACTAAATCTATTTTATGTATGATGATTGTGCGATCTATTGCTAATGGTACCACTGAGTTAGCTACTCACTCCCACTCTGGAACGGTGTTCTAAAACACCAATCAGAATCTGGCATCGATGCAGGAACATTGGAGCGGGACGCGTTGAAAGATGCCGGTGTAGATGACTAAGAGGAGCATGCGTACTTTCAGACTTTTGGCGGACCCTACTAGCTCAATGGATGACCGTGGGTTTGGGCCAGGGCCCAACCCTTTTTAGGGAGTGATGAGAGGATGAGACTAGGTCCTTAATGGATAGTTCATTTTGGATTATGGGATTTGTACTAGATATTTACTATGGTAATTGCACTTGAACTTATAAATGATTAGTACTTAAATTTCTGAATAATTTGTTGTTTTATGTTTGATTTAATCCTCCATTGATCATAGGATACCTATATTCACATGCATATGAGGCCCGTTAGGGTACACGTGGCACTCGGGAATTCGGGAGCCGAGTACCTACTCGGCCCTTGAATTTTGGGGCGCTACAGTATATCTTAGGGCAGGACTGAACAAGAATCCATATGAATTATGGAGTGGAAAACATGCTAGTGTAAAATATTTTCGTGTCTTTGGTAGTAAATGTTATATTCTTAAAGACAGAACATATAGGAAAGTTTGACTCTAAAAGCGACGAAGGAATTTTCCTTGGATATTCTACTAACAGTCGTGCTTATAGAGTATACAATTTAAGGACACTAAGTATTCAAGAATCAGTCAATGTGGTCGTTGATGACCAACCACACGATGAAAATAGTCCTGAAATTGATATAGAGGATGAAGTAGACACATTTACAATGGGCAAATCAAATAACAAAGTCACTACACCTCATGAACCTCAACCGACGAAGAACCTGCCATTCATGAAGGACCATCTCGGAAAAATCGTTATAAAGACCTGAGTATCACCTCAGGCAGGAATTACTAAGGATCGAATTCTGTAGATATTAGACGAAAATTAATTAAGTACTAAACTAAATAACCAATGGAATTAGTGTGAACCACTATTTATACGAACTGCAAGACCCGAAACTATTAAAATCGCTAACTCAACATTACTTAAGAAACTTAGGAGAAATCCCAAAACCCACTTGCTCTCGGGAGCACATTGAAACTCCGTATCGGACCTGGACCACACATCGAAAGTCTGATTACCGCGAAACTATAAGGTTATGACCGCCTTATTGGGCTTGACAATCATTGCCGGAATTGAGCCTAAATGGTATCCAGAAACGCACAACTTGAGCCCTGAGCAAAGTGTGTGAGAAACACGAATATCTTTAGAAAATGAACTCAAACTTAAGTAATTTGGGTCATTCACTTGCAAGCCAAATTTAAGATTTCAAACCGTCAGATTCTGACCCAACTATACCCTCGGATCAGAAAAATTTTCCTACACATGTCAGTGTATTTGTGGCCCTGATCGAGTGACGATGACCGTTGAACTGAAACAGGTCCTCCACAGTCGATCCATAAATCCGATCAGACCAAAACTTTAACTTGGCATAGATCCATTGTCTAGGAACTTTGTCCAGACCGTATGCGAGGTATAGACCTCCAAATGAGCTCCGTTGGCCCGAAATAGACGACTTTTGGCTATAACCTAAGTATACCATAGCCCTGGGGCCATTGACATCAGTTCTGGGCCTATATAAGGACCTTAACCCACCCCTCTCTCATTCCATACGAATTTCCTAAACCCTAGGAGTGAGAAGAGAGAAAAGTGTGAGGAGAAGAGTGAAAGTTAGGGAGATCGAGGCGGTGTTTCTCTCGTGCGACTACACGCACTAGATCGCCTCTTTGCTACGCTACTCAATTCGTTTCGACTGTGATTTGGGTAAGGAATCCTAACCCTAATCTCGTTTTGGAAGTCCAAATAGAGGAATCGATGAAATAGCTAACCTATTCCGTGATTCAGGTAGCCGTTGTGCCGTAGACAAAGACGTAGTGTTCGAACTGAGTTCGATACGAGTTTACCGATGGAAGGTGCGGACTATAAACATTTAGGTTATGGTTTTCAAGGCTTTCAATGTCAGCAATGATTTATGTCTGACTTGATTGCTGCCATATGATCTTAGTTACGATGTATTCGATAGATTATATATGTGTATGAACTATGTGTTTATATAATGCATTCCATGTGTTTGTTGAAATGTTTGAATGAATATGAAATTATGATTTGTGCTTGCTATGACTATTAACTGAAAATACATGTTTGTTGTAGGTATGACAACTCCCTTGTGAAAGGATTTGCCATAATATATGCTATAACTAACTTAGTCATGTATGTAGTAAAGTGTAGTCTAAGTGTTTGACAAAATGTTTGAATGAGAAATTGTTTGACAAATTGTATTTAATAAGGGTATTGAGATAGGATTCTCAACTACCTTATGAATATCTATAGTTCCCTTCATGCAATCTATATTGCTACTACGTGATTTTTGTAGAAGATGCATATGTATATTAACATATGCTACGTGTTTGATAAAATGCTCAAATGATTATTGTATTTGTATTTGTTGTTAAATTACTGTTATGATTATCACATGTGAATATCAACTGCTTTTGAGTATGATTGAGACTACTACGTAGTCCACGCAATTGGTAACAATTTCCGATCTAGTGGTCGAATTAGTATCGCTACAACGGATACGTTCGATGAATCTGAGTTGTACAGTGATTATCGACAGTGGTTAGGCCACGAGGAGTGCGTATGCGCTCCATGTCGATTAATTTAGCATGCGCTCGTACCAATCGGACTTGTCAAGTAACCTGATTGACCTAATGTGTGTTTACCATGTATGGACGCTACTGCTTTAATTTAAGGTACCACTTACCAATGCAAAGCCCATTTAACCTTCGTACCACGATCCGCTAAGACTCATGAGCCGGGCATGGTGGTGTATGAGACACCGTGGTCGAGCTGTCGGCCTACGCTGGGGTGACGAGCCTCCCCGTAGTGACTAGTGAGCAATACAAACTCATAAACCGAATATGGTGGTGTATGGGACACCGTGTTCAAGTTGTCGACCTATGCTAAGGTGACGAGCCTTTCCGTAGTGACCTCGAGTATAAACTAAGGCCTACGCTGAGGTGACGAGCCTCTTCGTAGTGACCTGAACTTGCCTATCCACTGCTTTCAAATCAGGGGTGATGTTGCCCTATAACTTGCCTATCATATGTGATTAACTAGGATTGATGACCCTAGATGGATCATCGTTTGGGTAAATGATATAAAGGAAGGTACCTTAGCTTCCCAAATTTGCTGTACGAATAAGCCTAATTAATTACTTGGCTAACACGACCATGCACCTACGTTTACGAGGAAGCGCACGTTTAGGGAGTTTGTCATGCGCGACCATGAGATGATGTTGCTGAGGGAGTGCAGGTGAGTGCATGCATCATTACAGCATACTATTCCTGCATTAACAAGAGTATTTAGGACATGATTGTTGTATTGCTTTATCATTATTGCTTGACTGAATTGATAACATGTTAACCTTTGTCTTATAGTACCACTGAGTTGATCACTCACTCCCACTCTGGGACGGTGTTTTAAAACACCAACCAGACTCTGTTTTAGCTGCAGATGATGGTGAGGCTTATGTGACGGAGCCTGACTTTTATGATAATGAGGAGGAGTTCTCCTACATGCAACTCTTTGGTGGGTTTATGTAGATCTGGAGTTGTGTTAACGGGGTCACAGGGATACGGATTAAATGCCATTACATTGTATTATTTTATAAATTTTGGAACTATACATGTAATTATTTAACCTGGCGACATGTTCATACTCTGGGAACTTACAACCACTTATATGCTTTATATAGTTATCATAGTCTTCCACTTACATAATCCAATTGCCTCTGAAATATGATATGTTATTTTAGTGTAAATTAATATAGAGGATGAAGTAGATATGTTTTCAATGAGCAAATCAGATAACAAAGTCACTACACCTCTTGAACCTCAACCATCGAATAACTTGCCATTCATTAAGGACCACCCCATCAATTAAATCATTGGAGATCCTACTGATGGTGTGAAAACTCGATGCCAACTTGAGGTCATTATTAGTCATCTGTGCTTCACCTCAAAAATCGAGCCTAAAAATGTCATAAAAGCTCTCCAAGATGAATTTTGGATAGCAGCTATACAAGAACAGCTCCATCAATTTAAAAGGAATGAGGTGTGGCAGCTAGTTCCCAGGCCACATGATACAAATATCATCAGAACCAAATGGATTTTCAAGAACAAATCCGATAAATCTGGTAATATAGTAAAGAACAAGGCTAGACTCATGGCACAAGGCTATTCACAAATTGAGGGCATAGATTTTGATGAGACGTTTGCCCCTATAGCTCGCCTCGAGTCCATATGAATTCTCTTATCTATTGCGTGTGTGTTAAAGCTCAAATTGTTGCAAATAGACGTTAAGAGTGCCTTTCTCATTGGTGTACTTGAGGATGAAGTGTATGTAGAAAAACCAAAAGGATTGCTGGATCCTAAATACCCTCAACACATATACAAATTGAGTAAAGTGCTTTATGGTCTGAAGCAAGCTCCCCGAGCATGGTATGAACACTTAATGCAATTTTTGCTCGACCATAATTTTTTAGGGGGAGTGTTCATAAGACACTATTTACGCAAAAGACTACATAGCTTACTCATTGCCCAGATTTAAGTGGATGATATTGTTTTTGGATCCACTTGTGAAGATGCAGCTCATGAATTCACTAAATTGATGAAATCTGAATTTGAGATGAGCATGGTTGGTGAGCTGAACTTCTTTCTGGGATTACAAGTGAAACAAATGGCTAATGGAATATTCATATGCCAGTCCAACTATGCAAAAGATCTAATTAAAAGATTTGGACTTGATTCTAGCCGCACTCATAATACTCCCATGAGCACCACTCTCAAACTTTCTAAAGATATCAATGGGAAGAGTGTAGATCAACACTTGTATCACAGTATGATCGGCAGCTTACTTTACCTAACCTCGAGTTGGCCAAATATCTTGTTTAGCGTTGGTGCATGTGCTAGATTTCAGTCAAATCCCAAAGAATCACATTTATCCACGGTAAAAAGGATCATATGGTTTGTGGCTGGGACTACTAACTACGGCTTATGGTACCCCTTTGACACATCTACCATTATTGCTGGGTATTCAGATGCTGACTGGCTGGGAGCATTGATGATCACAAATCAACCAGGAGAGGTTGTTTTTATATCGGTAACTGTCTTGTATCATGGCGTAGCAAAAAGTAAAACTCAATCTCACTATTGACTGCTGAGGCTGAATACATTGCAGCAGGGAGTTATTGCACACAACTTCTATGGATGAAGCAAATGTTGCTGGATTATGGTATACACAATCTATAATGACACTTTTTGTGGCAACACGAGTGCCATCAATATTTCAAAAATTCTAGTCCAACATTATCGCACGAAGTACATGGACATACGACATCACTTCATTCATGAACTTGCCAAAGAAAACATCATTATACTGGAACATGTGCCTACTGAGCAATAACTCGCCGATATATTAACAAAACCGCTAGATGCCTACAGATCTGGAAATCTTCAAAAATCTATTAAGATACGTGCGATACAAATAGCCCATTTGCACTAGCTGTCATATCTAGGGAATCATAGCCTCAAATTTTCTTTTTGAACATATATGTATATTGAATTTTGATCCTTGAAGTTCCATTCACATTTTGAACATATATGTTATCCATTTTGATACCTTTTTGAATGTACAAACTCAAATGAGTAATATATATACTTGTACATTTTTTGATATAGTGAAAAATTCACTTTTGAGGGAACTTTGGTAACACCAAACTAACTTTCGGTGATACCAAAATCGAGCAGGGATGTTTATAAGAGCCGGACCCTAAACAGTTCATTTTTTCCCTAGTTTGTTTTCTTGCTCTCCCTAGACTTCGGTTGGAGGATTTGCTACCGACTTAACCATTTCAACGGTATTTTCTAGGTAAATCTTTTCATTTCTCATATTTTGTGGTAGTTTTCTGTAAGTCTTCATCCATTTCATCATTTTCCTTCCTTCTCTTCCATGGATGACCAAGATTATACACCTATAAGAGAAGGTCATACAAAAAAGGAAGCATGATAGGGATGAGACCTCTAGAACAAAGACAAAACAATGTGCTATAAAAAGAGGTCAGAGTATTCACCAAAATACTCAATGCCCCCAAGAACCCTCTCCTCCACCGAGTCCCATAGCGGCTCGCTTTACCGCTAGAAAAATTATTTGTGAATGGGCGATCGACACTTCATGTCTTGGAGCTTACAATATATAATATATCCTTCACAATCGTGAATGGGACCCGATTTTATCTTTTGGAGGAGACGTTGATGCCAATCTCGTCAAGGCCTTCATGTCTCATTGTACCCAACCGGATGACCATGACTCCCTCGCTTTTGCTGTTAATTATCAAGGGAGAACCTACCATGTCACACTTGCCAGAATCGCCCTTAACAAAGTTCTACTTTCCATTGAACAAGCATCAGAACTAGATATGACTGACAGAGAAAAATGCATTGTTTGGACCGAGTTTCTATGCAATGGTCGCAATGTAAGGTGGAACAAGGGAAATGCTCTCCGAGCAACTGAGATGGCTCATGATTACCGCATCCTCCAAGTTATATTTGTTGCCAATGTCTATCCTCGAGGCGGTAACACCACCGAGCTTACCCCATTTATGGTTGAAACCTTATACAAACTTGGCATGGGTGAGCCAATATGTCTCCCTACCAAGATCTATGATCAACTCGTGTCTGCCTTTGAGTCAAATTCTAGTGCGATACC
The DNA here is from genome assembly GCF_029962835.1 of Magnolia sinica. NCBI lineage: Eukaryota > Viridiplantae > Streptophyta > Magnoliopsida > Magnoliales > Magnoliaceae > Magnolia > Magnolia sinica. Next base: position 25,231,203 of record NC_080591.1, on the reverse strand, counting down.
GTTTGGTAGGTTGATATGTCAGTTGGCAAATTATTTGAGACTAATGCGATACCATTTAATCCCCCCGGGTTCACCACTATTAGCCTTATCCGAATGCAACTTACCTCTGGACAAGGACCGAGTGCTCACGGCGACGAGGAAGAAGCTCTAGAAGAAGTTCTTGTGCCTCCAAAAGAGGTTGCAACTGCACCTCATGCCTCCTCTTACTCATTAGAGGCCACTCTCGCTCATCTCGTCGAGCAGCGGCAGGAACTCAATGAACGCTAGTCTTGGCTAGAAAGAATGGTTGCGTCTATCCAACGAACAGTGCAATGCATTGCAGCCCATCTCTCGTGTTGCCAAGATGACCCCGTCGATGCTCTAGAGCCTAGTCCTCTTTGATCTCCTACCTCTATGTTTGTGCATTTAAGACTAGTCTATATAGATGGATGTTTTCATGGCTTGCCTCACACTTAACCTTTACAGCCTAATATTTTGATAATCAATTAGGTTATATGCTAATCTGGATTTTTTTTTGTTGGTTGTGGTATGCCCTTAAGGGCTTAATTTTTAATCTTTTGGATGATGGTTAAATCTACCCAATCTTGGGGTAGTACTTTTGAAAAATTTATGGAAATATCTATTATGTTTCTGATGTTATTCTATTCTCTTACCCTCTGAATTATCATTACATGATCTTTATGTTTATGTTATTGGAATATCTCTTAGTAAATTCTTTGCCAATAACTGACAAAAGGGGGAAGAAGAAAACCTACCTACCAAAACAATGTTTGTTTCTTCAGAAATTGTTTGTTTCCCTTGTTGCAGGTTATTCTTAGTAAACACTAAGGGGGAGCAACATGATTTTGTATTACATGTCAAGTCTTGAGTTATAAATTTATATCTTTAATATCTAATTCTTATTATTTTCGTATGTCATTGGTATGGACCATGACACGGTTACAGGTTAGGTTGTTTTTGTCATGTAATTAACGAAGGGGGAGATTGTTAGGCACTTATTTCCACTCATGTTTGTCAATTATGTGACTATTTGTGTCTTATAGTCAGATGAGTTCTTGGCAAGTGAAGACCGGCGATACAACTAAATCAGAAGCATCAAACAACATTGAAGGTAAAGAACTGCTTCTATAATCTTGACCTTGCAAATAAATGAACCCAACCCAAATAGGAAAACCTACTTAGGTCATCTATTCAAAGCCAAGTCTTAGTTCATTTTTTATATATCCTTAGCCTTAGCTATTAGCAAATCCCAAGTTGATGAAATATTAAAAGGACAAACAGGAAAAACAGGAAACTATTGGTAAGAAGAAGGTGTCACTAAATAGCACATTCGGTACCATCGAAGATACCTTTGGTGTTACCGAATGGCCTCAAAACAGTTCAGCAAGTTTACAACGTTAATTCGGTGTCACTGAATGGATATTTCGATGACACCGACTGCCACCGATGAACAATGTTCGGTGCCACCAAAAGGGACTGTTTTCAGACAGTAACTTGGGAAATTTATTAGGTACTACCGAAAGATATTTCGATACCACCAAAGCAAGTTTAGTGCTACCGAAGCTGGCTTCAGTAGCATCGTAAACTAGCCGTTTTCTATCCATTGGAACTTTTTATCTATAATAGGGGTTTGTAAAAACTTGTAAAATTACTGGAAATAGGCACCATAGAGTCTCTAGTATATCCCAAGCTTATCCTAGCCCATTTAGACTCTATCCATATGAGTTTCATGTTCTCTTTATTGTGATCTTTCACTACCACGAGCATTCAAAGCTCCTATTAATGAAGAATATGAACTCACACCTTCTCTAGAGTACAAAGCCAAACCAATAGGAAAACCCTTTGTCTTTTGATACTCTAGAGCATCCATGGGTTGAATCCCTTAGAAAATCCACTCATTATTCTAGATAGGAGATTCAACCAACTCTCATTACCTTGGTCACCTTTATAGGTACATCTTATGCAAGGCACTTGATTATCGTGAAGCCAAACCAAATAGGTAAATCCAAGATACGTGATCGGGGGAGCAACAAGAAGCTGATTCAAGCACGAGACGCTAAAATCAAGCATCCTAAGATGAGCCATAAGATAACTCTATCCGACAGGTAAGTGTCATAGTTAGGAGTTCAAAGTTTAGTCTCTTTTCGCATGTAATATTGAGGCTAAGAGTTTGTTATCAACAAACACGTTTAGGTTCCTTGTGTGGGACCTTGGATAGTGGACCTAAACGTAGGTGCCTTGCGTGGGACCTTGGCTAGTGGGCCTAAACATTGGTGCCTAGTATGGGACCTTGGCTAGTGGGCCTAAACATGGGTTCTTAATGTAGGACATTTGCTCTTGCAGAGAGCATAAATTGGTGTCCTTACTGTATAACTGTAAAAGCTAATGGTGAACCTATTTAAAACCATTAATAGTGAATTCCGGTACACTCTGGGATTGAGTGTGGATGCCGAGAGTGAAGTAGCATGTAGTTGAACCACTATAAATGCTTTTGTTTGGAATTGTCATTTGCGCATCTGTTTAATCATGCTTATATATGCTTAAATGTTTTAACTTCTCATACATGAATGAATGAATGCTATGAATTAATATGAAACACATTCAACATACAAGCTCACAACACTAGGTTAGTTGTTATATTCTACATATCTTTAATAGCCTTTGTGATTGGAATCTCTAACTGGCTTGGAAGCCATTAGAGCTATATTGCCTAACGTGCTTTAAATTGAATGATTATTTAAGTTAGACAATCATGATTTTAAATAGGTAAAAATAATTGAAAAGTTCTATTCACCCTCCTTAGGACCTTAACTCAAATTCATTCTTCAGTATCAGCGGTGTAAACTGCAATTTCAGGAATGAATTCCTTGATTATCCTTGACCTTTCCCAAAACAATATTGGTGGTATCATTCCATTGAGTTTGGGTAATTGCGTAGCACTTGAGGCACTTTATAGCCTTGTCCGTCTAATTTCGCAAAACTGCCTCAAATTTACGCGTTCCGCGTAAAATCTGCGTAACGGTTCGATATTATCGAATAGCTTTCGATGTCATCGAGGAATGCAACCAATTTGTCCAGCAACTAAACTCAATCTCATATAATTCTTCAATGTCATTTACCAGTGTTCGATGTCATCGAAGACTGACTTTGATGTCGTCTAACAACCTTCGATGACATAAAAGTTCAGATTTTGTGAATTTCTGCACTAATTTCTGCACTTCGTACTTCTAACTTTCTTCTTTCTCCACTTGGTTTTCTTGAATCTTGGGGTCTTAAAATCTTCAATCTTGGTCTTCTAAGATCCATCCCTTGCCTTGGTGATTCTTGAGCATCAAATTTATGCATTTAACATTCTTTTCAATCCAAGCTCTTAGACTCACCTTGCAATACAAACATGTATAAAATATACTCATTAAGCATTATCATGTTCATAAAACCAAGATATAAATAGGGAAAAATATGCAATATTTAACAGTCAACAAACCCCCCAACCAACATTTTGCCAGTCCCGAGTAAAACATGCGTGAAGAAATTTTCAATTCTCAATGTTCAAATCTCCTTCAGAAAAAAATCTTTTGTGTAAACAAGTATGAATGAGTATAATCCAATGAAGTGAGAGTGAAAGTATGAAAACCTATAGCCGAATCACATGATCAATCAATCAAATAGGTTCTTTATCAATCACTTAGGAGGATAAGTTCATATATCAAGTTTTTCCCATGTGCTTAGTGAGTTCCATAAAAATACTATCATTTTATAATATTAGCCATGCTTATCACCTCAAGATTAATTGAATAATCAAGTGTTGATTCTAAACTTATTCCCTTTTCCTTCTTTTTCCAGTTTTTGATTTTATATCGACGGTCCCTTTTTATTTATTTATTTTTAGTCTTTTCAACTTCATTTTTTTAGACTTTTCATCTTTTAATCATACATGAACTTTTTGTCAATCTCTCTATTTTTTAACTAGTTCTTTTCATCTTTTTAAGGTGGATAACATTCTCCAGACTCAATTCTCAATGTCTATCAATGATACACTAACAATCACAAATTCTAGCATAATTCATCGAAAACAAATTGAATGTGAATTGTGATTTAGATTAACATGATATTCAAACCTCCTTTTAATCAATTAAGTGCAAGAACTTAAGCAATAGTCCACTTGGTTGATCAAACTCCAACAATTCAAAATTCAATCTCTATCTTATCGTTAATACTTAAAGCATTCTTAAATACACAAACTATCACTTTCCGAATAGGTTTTTAATTTGAGAAATTGATAATTTTTTCACAAAATTTGCTCAAAGACTAACAAAACATTAATTAGTTTATCTAATCCACACCCCCAACCTAAAATCTACATTGTCCTCAATGTAAAAGATATAAGCATGCAATGCATATGAAACAACAAAAAGAAAGGAGGAGTGATGGAAAGGTAATACCTGCAGAAGGAGAATTGAAGCTTTTCAAAAATTCTCAAAATCAAATGGGCTAGCAAGAAAACAAAATTTATTGAAAAACAAACTATCCTAATCCTAAATTCTATGAAAGCAATAAACCTAACTATACCTCCATCAGACTAGGAGGTCAATCCTGATACAAAGGATCAATCAGAGGTACGGACATGTCCTTTGAATCAAATTTCTCAACAAATGGCTTTAGACGATGACCGTTCACCTTAAAAACATTGTTATTTATCAGATTCTTTATCTCGACGACCCCATGAGGATAAACTTTAGTAATAATGAAAGGGTCAATCCAACGAGACCTAAGTTTACCCGAAAAAAGATGTAACCAAGAATTGTACAGAATGACTTTTTGGCCGGTTATGAATGATTTCCGAAGGATGTTCCGATCATGGAACACCTTCATCCTATCTTTGTAAATTCTTGAGTTCTTTTATGCATTGTTTAGAATTTCTTCAAGTTCATTCAATTGAAGTTTACTCAACGAGCCAGCGTTGTCAAAGTTAAAGTTCAGATTTTTGATAACCTAGTAGGCTCTATGTTCCAACTCCAGAGGCAAGTGGTAAGCTTTCCTATAGAAGAGTTTAAAGGGAGACATTCCAATAAGGGTCTTAAAAGTTATATGGTAAGCTCATAAAGCATCGGTCAAATGAATTGACCGATCCTTATGGTTAGGGTTAACCATTTTTTCAGAATTTGTTTAATTTTCCTGTTGGAAATCTCAGCTTGCCCGCTTGTCTGCGGGTTGTATGGAGTGCTTACCTTATGAGAAATGTCATATTTCTTCATTAAGTTCTTGAATGGTATATTGTAAAAGTGTGACCCTCCATCACTAATGATGGCTCGAGGTGTTCTAAACTGGAAAAGGATATTTTCTTTTAAGAATCTAATGACCGTTTTATGATCACTGTTCCGGTGTGGAATTACTTCAACCCATTTATTCACATAGTCTACTGCCAATAGAATATAAATATTTTCAAATGATTGGGGGAATGGCCCCATGAAATTGATGCCTCAACAATCACATGCTTCAATGATGAAAATTGGGTTTAGTGGCATCATATTTCGATGGGACAATCCTTCCAATTTCTGTCAATGCTCATAAGCTTTGCGAAACTCATGAGTATCTTAAAACATAGTGGGCTAGTAAAAGCCGCACTGCAAAATTTTGGACGTGATCTTTTTAGCAGAAAAGTGACCACTACAGGCTTGAGAATGACAAAAGGACATGACACTCTAATGTTATTGTCTGGCACACATCTCCTTAAAATTTGGTCTAGGTAATATTTAAACAGATAAGGATTATCCCAGAAAAACTTGTGTACCTCTACGAAGAATTTTTTCTTATCTTGCGTAGTCTAATATGTTAACGTGAATCTTATAGCAAGATAATTTGCAATGTCAGCAAACCAAGGTAATTGGAAGAGTTTAAGCAATTATTTATCAAGGAACATATCATTTATAGGTGTCGGGTCAAGGGAATCGGGGATATCAAGCCTGGAGAGATGGTCGGCCACTACGTTCTTTACTCACTTTTTGTCTCGTATTTTTATGTCGAATTTCTGGAGTAGAAGGATCCATCTTATTAAGCGAGGCTTAGCATCGTTCTTAGAAAGAAGATATTTCAGCACCGCATGATCAGTGTAGATGATGATCTTGAATCCGATCAAGTAGGACCTAAATTTGTCCAAAGCGAACACTACGACTGAGAGTTCCTTTTTTTATATATAGTAGAATAGTTCACTTGGGAAGAATTTAGAGTTATACTCGCATAGTGAATCACGTAAGGCTTCTTTTCTTTTCTCTGGCCTAACACCACCCCAATAGCATAGTCAGATGCATTACACATAATTTCAAAAGGGATGCTCTAATCAAGTGGTTGCATGATACGAGCAGTAGTCAACATAGCCTTAAGCTTAGTGAAAGCTTCTTGGCATTACTCAGTCGACTCGTATGGTGCATCTTTTTTAAGGAGATTATATTAAGGACAAGAGAGATGACTAAAGTCCTTTATGAATCGCCTATAGAATCCAGCGTGTCCTAAGAAGGATCGCACGTCATGTATGCTCTTGGGAGGTGGTAGGTTAGAGATAAGATCAATTTTATCCTTGTCTACCTCAATTCCCTTGGATGAAATTATATGTCCAAGAACAATTCCCTTAGAAACCATGAAATGACACTTCTCCCAATTTAGTACCAAATTCTTTTCCTCACATCGCTTCAGCACATTCTTCATATTTTCTAAACATTCACCGAAGGATGGATCAAAGACGGAGAAGTTATCCATAAAGACCTCTAAATATTACCGCACCATGTCAAAAAAAATACTCAACATACATCGGTGAAAAGTGGCAAGGGCATTACATAGACCGATGGGCATCCTTCGATAAGCAAAAGTGTCATAAAGACATGTGAATGTTGTCTTTTTTTGATCTTCAAGGGCTATCTTGATCTGATTGTAGCCCGAATACCCATTAAGGTAACAATAGTAAGAGTGACCAGCTAGCCTTTTCAAAATTTGATCAATAAAGGGCAAAGGAAAGTGGTCCTTCCTTGTGATGGTATTCAATTTTCTGTAGCTAATGTACATTCTCCAACCAGCGGTAACTGTAGTTAGTACAAGTTCATTATCGGCATTGGCTACGATGGTAATTCCGGACTTCTTAAGAACCACCTGAGTTGGACTCACCCATTAACTATCGGATATAGGGTATATGATACTCACATCCAACAACTTAAGTACCTCAGCCTTAACCACTTCTTTCATATTTGGAATGAGTCGACGTTGTGGTTGTCAAGAGGTTTTCGCATTATCCTTAAGATGAATGTGGTGAGTACAAATCAAAGGATCAATTCCTTTAAGGTCCGCAATTAATCATCCAAGGGCTCCTTTATACTCAATGAGAGTAAAAATAAGCATACTCTCTTGTTCTTTCTCCAGGTGAGAAGAAATCACCACCGGGTATGTCTCATCTTAACCTAATTAGACATATTTCAGATTAGCAGGCAAAGGTTTTAGGTCAAGCTTTGGTACTTTGAGGCTAGATGTTAGAGGTACTACATCGGTTTGGAGAAATTTCACAAATTGTGGCCTCCACCAGTTAACTTTAAGTACCGACACAACATCAAGCATGACATCCATCTCCCTAATCATATCATCATCTAAATCAGGGGAGTGGGCCAAGCACGTCTCTAGAGTGTCAGAGCATAGAGTCAAAAGTGTTATATCTTCCACGAAAGAATCTATCTAGTTAATGTTGTGGGTATCATCAACATCCTCTGACTATTTGCTCATGTTGAAAAAGATATTGAGCTCCAATGTCATATTTTCAAAAGATAAATTCATAATTTCATTCCTACAATTAATGATGGCATTTAATGTAGCAATGAATGGGCAACCAAGAATGACGGGTATTTGAGTGCTCACATCTTTAATGGGTTGAGTATCCAGAATAATAAAATCTACTGGATAGTAGAATTTATCACCCTAAACTAACACATCCTCAATCACCCCTCTCGGTACATGAACTGAGCGATCAACAAGTTGTAATGTTGTCCGGGTGGGTTTTAATTTACCTAGACCCAATTACTCGTAAATCGAGTAAGGGATTAGAATTACACTCGCCTCCAAGTCAAGAAGTGCATGCTTAATCTGGTGATTCCTAAGTATACAAGTGATAGTTGGCCTGCCAGGATCTTTATATTTTTATGGCACATCTTGCTTGAGGATGGCACTCACTTTTTCTGTTAGAAAATTTTCTTTTATATGTTTTGTCGTCTTTTGGTAGTGCATAGATCTTTCAAAAATTTGGCATATGAAGGGATTTGTTTAACGGCATCTAGTAGATGAATGTTGACCTTCATTTATTTTAGCACATCTACAATATATTGAGAATTAGATATAGGTTTTGGTATAATCAACCGTTGAGGCAATGGCATAATCGGCATACTTTGAGGTTCTGGTTCTAATCCATGTGGAGCATTGCTAGGTCTATCATAATCATCTATTTCTGAGTCCTTAGGTTTTTCAGCCCTTACTAGAATAGATTTGTCAACTGTCTTCTCACTCCTAAGAGTGGTGATAGATTTAGCTTGCTCATCTTATTTGAAGAGCTTGGGTTACTAATTTCATATTGTTGTTTTAGGTTTGGAAGAGGCTGAGCTGGAAGGATCCCTTTATCCCTAATTAGATTTTTTTATCTCAAGCCCTTGTATGACCTTTTTCAGGTCTTGAAAGGCTTGTAGCATACCCTAATTAAAAATCTCTTGATTTTGAATATTTTTTTAGACCGGATCCTCTTGGGGTTTTCTTTGATTCAGAAATTGGTTAAGGATCCCTTGAGGAGTAGTAGTTTGTCCATTCCTCAAAATGAAATTTGGATGGTTTCTCCAACTTGAGTTACATGTGTTTAAGGTAGGTCTGTTGAAAGGTCTTTAGTAGTTGTTCACAGAATTCGATTGCTCATTCAATATCTCTTGGAAAGCAGGAATTGTAGGACAATTCTCAATTGTATGTATGTAACAAGCATAGATACCACAACCAACTTCCACAGCCTTTTCGGGTTTTACCTTCTTAAGTTCCATGGCCTCGACTTTTCTTGTAAGTTTGGCTAATCTTGCATTTAAGTCATCTTCCTATTTTAAGACATAGATTCCTTCCCTTTCCTTTGATTGAGTGGGGTTAGAAGTACTGGTTCTTGAAGAGGGATCCCATGATTGTGCATTTTCAGCAAGTTTATCAAAATAATCTCACGCATCATCGGCTTCCTTGTTCATGAATTCCCCATTATACATCATCTCCACAAATTGACGCATGGATGAGGTCAATCCCTCATAGGAAAAACTTGTTATCCTCCATGTTTCATAGCCATGTTGTGGACATGAATTTATGAGATCCTTAAATCGCTCCCAACATTGGAAGAAGGTCTCATCCTCTTTTTGTGCAAAATTCATGATTGTTTTCCTTAAGATATTCGTTTTATGATGTGGGAAGAACTTTTTAAGGAACTCCCTTGTCATCTCAGCCCATGTACCAATGGACCATGGTCTTAAGTAATGTAACCATGACTTAGCCTTTTCTTTCAAAGAGAAAGGAAACAATTTTAGTCTTACCGTGTCCTCAGACACGTTTGTGAAGTGCAATGTAGATATGATCTCATCAAACTCTTTCATATGCAAGTACGGACTTTCAGATTCTAGTCCATAAAACTTAGGAAGGAGTTGAATTACCCCTGGTTTAATATCCACAGTTCTTGTATTCAATGGGAATATCATGCAGGAAGGTGTACTCACCCCCGTCGGTTGTAAATGATCTCATAGAGTACAAGGCGGGAGTGTATTAAGTACCTCATTCTTATCCTAAACTTCCTCAACTGGAGGTTGAGGTTGATTAGCAATCATAACTTCGGTTAATTCAGAGGATCTCAAGTGGTGTCTAATCTGGTGATGGATAAGCAACCTTTCGACTAATCCTCCTTCACTCAAGAGGCGGCGGGTGTTGTTACGAACCCACTTAGGCATGAAACACTTTCAACCCCCAAGTATTTAAACGACTAACCTAAAAAAGAAAACTCAATAAAATAAAATAAATAAGAGATCTAGAAAAGATAAGAGAGATTGGAGAGAACTTACCCGATTAGGGTTACTATGTTAGGATCCTACAAAACAGAAAACAATGTTAGTTTCTAAAAGCAATTTCAGAAAAAATCCTAAGCTAAAAATATAGCAGAAAAATAATACTAATATTAACCTAATTCTAATACCAATTAATCTCAGAAAAATGCAATTGTAGTACCTGGCAATGGCAACAAAAACTTGTTCACAACCCCAAGTGTAGGGTCATGATATAGAAATAAACGCGGTGAGACTAAGGTCGAATCCATGGGGACTAATCTTGCAGGTATTCTGAAAATAACTAGAACTAGAACTATAGGAAGATCTATACCAAAATCTAGAATAAAAGAGAGTAATTGTGATTGAGATTTCAATAATTAAAAGGGAACTAGGGTGCAAGGATCCACTTGTAGCTATCTAGATCCTACCTTACTTGATTCCAGAAACACAATTGGAATTGGAGTCCTATCCTATCCAATTGGAAGATGAAGCAATTATACCAAATCTGAAATTTCATTGACCTAATTCTCAATGGAGGAGAATTGTGATTTTTCTATGTGTGACGCCCTGAAAATCGAGAGTCGAGCAGAAGCTCAACTCCCGAGTTCCAACGCGTCACTTATGCAACATAGATAATGATGATTAAATGTTGTCCATATTAGTGCATTAAACATGAGTGGGATTATACCAAATCAGTATATCATACTCCAGAGACAATTAGATTATGTAAGCGGAAGACTGTGATAGATATATAAAGCATATAAGTGGTAAGCCCCCAGAGTATCAACATGTTGCCAGGTTAAATAATTACATGAATAGTTCCAAAATATACAAAAATGATAAAGTGTAATATCTTCTAATCCATATCACTGTAGTCCCGATGACGCAACTCCAGGTCTACATAGACCCGCCAGAGAGTTGCATGTAGAAGAACTCCTCCTCGTCATCATAAAAGTCAAGCTCCGCTTCGTAAGAATCGCCGTCATTTGCAACTAAAACAAAGTCTGGTTGGTGTTTTAAAACACCGTCCCAGAATGGGAGTGAGTGATCAACTTAGTGGAGCTATAAGGCAAAGGTTAACATGTTATTAATTCAGTCAAGCAGTAATGATAAAGCAGTACAATAATCATGTCCTAAGTACTCTTGTTAATGTAGGGATGATAAGTTATAATGATGTATGCCCTAGCCTGCACTCCCTCAGCGACATCATCTCACGGTCGCGCATGCAACACTCTCATTATGCTCAACTCTAACGCCAAAGGCACATGCAATGCGGTGCATGTGCATGATTAGCCAAGTTCTTAATTAAAATTATTTATATAGCAGGTTTGGGAAGCTAAGGTACCTCCCTTTATATCATTTACCCAAATGATGATCCATCTAGGGTCGTCAATCCTAATTAATCACATACGATAGACAATTATAGGTCGCTACGGAGAGGCTCGTCACCTCAACGCAAGCCTAGTTCATACTCGAGATCACTATGGAAAGGCTCGTCACCTTAGCATAGTCCTAGTGTATACTCGAGGTCACTACGAGAGGCTCGTCACCTAATCGTAGGCCGACAACTCGAATACAGTATCCCATACCACCGTATTCGGCTCACGAGTTTGGTTTGCTCACTGGTCATTACGGGAAGGCTCGTCACCCCAGCGTAGGCCAACAACTCGACCACGGTGTCCCATACCACCATGCCCGGCTCATGAGTCTTGACGGATTGTGGTACCAATGTTAAACGGGCTTTTCACTGAAAAGTTGGTACCTTAGATTAAAGCAGTAATGTCCATACATGGTGAACATACATTAGGCCAATCGGGTTACTAGACAAGCTCGACTGGTACGAGCGCACGTTAAATTAATCGACATGGAGCGCATACGCACTCTTTATGGCCTAACCACTGTCGATAATCACCGTATGACTTGGATTCATCGAACGTGTCTGTGGTGACTAAACTGATTCAGCCACTCGATTGGACGTCATTACCGATTGCCTGGACTACATCGTAGCCCTAATCACACTCCAAAACAATAGTATTCACATGTGATAGTCAAAGATAACATGTGACAACCAATCTAAATATAAATCTCATTTGAGCATTTCAACAAACACATAGTGCACATGTTATTATACATAGGCATTTCATCCATAAATCACGTAGTAGTAAGATAAGTTACAAGAAGGAAACTGTAACTATAGATAAGGGAATTGAGAATCCTATCTCAACACCCTCATTAAATACATTTCAACAAGCATTTTCTCATTCAGGCATTTTATCAAACACTTAGACTACACATATCACATACATGTAATAAATTAGTTAAAACGTATATTATAGCAAATCCTTTCACAAGGGAGTTGCCACACGTACAACAATCATGTATTCCTAAACAACAATCATGGCAAGCACAAATCATAATTTCATATTCATTCAAACATTTTAACAAACACGTGGAATGCAGTAAAATCAACATAGTTTACATATATGTGTAATATACAGAAACAACGTATCTAAGCACATGTGATAGCAATCAAGTCAGTCATAAATCATTAATTGACATTGAAAGCCTTGAAAACCATAACCTAAACGTTTTTAGTCCGCACCTTCCGTTGGTAAACTCGTATCGAACTCAGTTCGAATAATATGCCTTCGTCTACGGCACAACGGCTACCTGAATCACGAAATAGGTTAGCTATTTCATCTATTCTTCTACTTGGATACCTAAAATAGATTAGGGTTAGGGTTTTTTACCCAAAAATGGAATCAAAATTGCCGGTATAGCGATGCAGGTAAGATGATTCGGCACGTGGAGTGGTGGGATCGAATCCTAGCAACCATCTTCACTTTCTCCTTCTCTTTTCTCTCTTCTCTCTCTTAGGGTTTTGAAAAATCGTATGGAATGAGAGAGGGGTGGGTTAAGGCCCTTATATAGGCCCAGAACTAATGTTAATGGCCCCAGGGCCATGGTATACTTAGGTTATAGCCAAAGAGTGGCTAATTCGGGCCAACAGAGCTCATCTGGAGGCGTATTTCCTACATACGGTCTAGAAAAAGTTTTCTGACAATGGATCTATGTCAGGTTAAGTTTTTAGTCCAATCGGATTTGTGGATCGACCGCGGTGGACCTGTTTCAGTTCAATGGTTGACATCTCTCGATCAGGGCCACAAGTGCACTGACATGTGTAGGAAAATTTTCTTGATCTAAGGGTGTAGTTGGGTCAGAATCTGACGGTCTAAAATCTTAAATTTTTCCTGCAAGCGAACGACACAATTCACTTAAGTTTGAGTCTGTTTTCTAAAGATATTCACGTTTCTCACACACTTCGCTCTGGGCTCAAGTTGTGTATTTTTGGATACTATTTGGACTTGATTCCTAAGATGATTGTCAAGCCCGAAGGCGGTCATAACCGTATAGTTTCGTGGTAATCGGACTTTCGACCCGCGATCCAGGTCCGATACGGAGTTTCATGATGCTCCCAAGTGCATGGGTATTGAGATTGATCCTAGGCTTTTAAGTAATGTTGCATTAACGATTCTAATAGTTTTGGGTCTTATAGTTCATATAGAAAGCGGTTCAAGCTATCACTGATTAATTCGGTTTAATACTTAATTAATTTTCATCTAATTTCTAAAGGATTTGGTCCTTAGTGATTTATGCTGAGGTGATACTTAGGTCTTTGTACGAATTTTTCGAGACGTTACATTCCATCACCCTACCATGCCCAAGAGATGATGGTGAACAACGAGATTTACCAATCTCATTATCTCAAAACAGAAAAAGAAGATATTCAAAGCTATCACAGCATCTATTATAATTTAAGTCACAATAAATCAGAGAAAACTAAAAATATTCCTTTAATAACAAATTAGAAATCAAAGAGGTTCAATAAAAATAAGAATCAAAGCAAGATAATCATCCAAAACTGCTACAAGCTTCACCTCTTAGCCCTAGCTAAGAGATTTATCCAACCATAGACATGATTGGATCTAAAACCTTAAAAGAAAGCATTAAAAATAAATAAATAAAGAAAAAACTCTTAGGAGGCTAATCCACCCTTTGGCTCTGCTCCTTGAAACCCTCAATATCTTTAGAACTCGTTGACAAACCCATATTTATAGCCTTGTCTGTCTAATTTTGCAAAACCGTCTCAAATTTATGCAGTCCGCATAAAATCTGCGTAACGCTTTGATGTCATCAAAGAATGTATCCAATTTTTCCAGCAACTAAACTCAATTTTCATGTAATTCTTTAATTAATCGAAAAGGTCTTCAAGCCATCGAACAGGTCTTCGATGTCATGGAGAAATGCATCCAATTTATCCAACGACCAAACTCAATTTTTATGTAATTTTTCAATGTTATCGACCTGTGTTCGATGACTTCAATGTCATCGACCGGTGGTCGATGACATAGACAATGAAGTTCAGATTTTGTGAATTTCTGTACTTTTCACTTTTGACTTCCTTCATTCTCTACTTGGTTTCCTTGAATCTTGGGGTCTTGAAATCTTCAATCTTGGTCTTCTAAGATCCATCCCTTGCCTTAGTGGTTTGTGAGCATCAAATCTATGCTTTTAACATTCTTTTCAATCCAAGCTCTTAAACTCACCTCACAATACAAACATGTATAAAATATACCAATTAAGCATTATCATGTTCATAAAGCCAAGTAATAGATGGGGTCCAATATGCAATATTTGACCCTTAACATGTATGAGATGTGCTAACTATCAAATCCTAACATTCATCTAATCATGCATACATATAATTCATCAATTAATCGCATAAGCATAATTAAATAAGTACTCAAATGACAATCCCAAACACAAGCATGTATAGTGGTTTGGTTTCCCTACTCCACTCCCGGCGGACACACTCAACCCATGAGTATATCAGATTTCACTATCAGAGGTTTTAAATTGGGCTCACCTCTAACATTTACAATCCTAAACGAGGACCAGCTCCCTAGGAGAGGCTCCCACAAGAGACTTGAGTTTTTTTTCATTGGATAACCAACAACCTCGGTCTTAATTAAAGACCTATGTTTATTCCCGTCGGAGGCTCCCCAAGAGAATAACATGTACACACCCATGTTTAGTGGCCTATATAAGGACTTTAATTTAGGTCCATAATAATCTATTCAAGTTGGCAATTCAAACTCTACACTCAATCCTACACAAGGAATGAGTATAAATTGACTCTTATAAATAAAAACTTACTTGTTGGATTAAGCTCCTTTTGTAGCACCATCTCAGGTTGCTTGATCGATGCTCTCACATGCTTCAATTAGCTCCCCTTTTCTCCTTTGATCATGATGTCAATGCGTTTGCTAATGTTTCATCTCCAAGATCAATCACGCTACTGTATTGCTCCTTTGAGGTGACTAAGGTGATGAGAGTTTAGGTAGATCCTCCTACAACTAATGAGAAGTTGTAATGCCTAGGGGATTCTACAAGATTGGTCTTATAGAGGATTTAGATAAATGTATACCTATAGAGGTTAAGTCTAATCTTTAAAAAATGGTGGAGTTCAAACACATCTTCAAGGTAAAGGTTACAATCCTCATTAGAGTGTTAATCTCAAGGAAGAAGACTTATAACTCATTAGTTTAGAGGCTTAGGATGAGGGATATGATCATGGAATCACCTAAGCTTTTATTACATAAAAAACTCATCAAAATGCCCAAAGTCCAGATCTTCTATATAAAGGAATCGAGTTTGAATGGTAAAAAATGACAGAAATGACTAGTCTTCGATCGCACCAAATTTAGGTTGAAAAGAAAGTTGTTGGATGGCATCAAGGGGATCCTTCATTAGGTCCTTGATGCTATTGAGGAACTCAGATAAAAAGATAAATATTTGCTAGACAGATCTGAGTTACCTACTCGATTCCATCAAGTGGATCTTTAATGCCATCGAAGACCCCTTGAGGTTTGCTCGATGAGATCGAGCACTACTTGAAAGTCTATTATTTTGGGAATACAATTTCACTACAACTTTGCACTTCTTCTAGCCTTACTTATCATGTTCAAATTAAGCTTCTAAGGATAAGGGACGATCAACAAGTTTTACCAATTAAGTCAGGATCATCTAAAGGTTCAAGGGGTTATTTTAAGTCAAGGGTTAGGGTCACCAAGGCACCTCATTTGTCTATTTTTTGCCCCTTGATGCGTATTTCCTCTTGTGTCTTCGGTCTTTATCTTCCAAGGGCTCAACTAACTACATGACTCATGGACTCATGTGATTGAAAAATAATATGCACAAATCAATGTACCAACAATGTACACTAATACATGAGATATGCACCATTCATAACATGCAACTTGTTTTGGGGCCTATGAAGCATGTTGAGCAATGTTGCATTAGGCAATAAGCTATAGATTAAGGCCATTAATATGAATTGTTACTTAGTAAATCGGTCCATGTCTACACCCATTGATTGTAAAATTTCAAAAGAAATATAGAGTGGTCATGATGTAGACTACTCAGGGTTGCGAGTATTTTATTGTGATGCTTACTCTCATGTACCATCAGTCGAGAGAGATAAGTTAGATAAAGTGTGAAGAAGTATACCTTTGTGGGATATGGTGATGGTGTGAAGTAATACAGGTTTTATGGTCGAATCACATAGAAGATCACGATGAGTTGTGACATCAAGTTTGATAAGGAGTCCTTGTTCTATAAGGATAAACACAGGAAAATGGAAAGTCAACAGTAATTGACATTGTAATAAAAAAAGGTGGGACACGGGTAGAAGTCAAGCTACAGGAAGAGGTATAGGAGCAGGTGGAGCAGCCACCTATGAGGAGAAATCCACCAAGAGATCATAAAGTGCTAGCTGTTTATACTCGTTCTGGCCTAGCTCTGTTTTCAGCCAATCAGGTTCATTCACATGTGATCTGTACGGATTCTCATGGAACAGTTAGAGGATTTCTTGCATATATGTACAGTTCCGTCTAGAAAAGTGGGCCCATAACGTATCAATTATGGCCTAGCGCTAAATAAACGTCGAGAAGACAATGACCGAACTCAGATGACTATATGACAAATGGCAAGAGCAGGAGCAATCGAATTCGCATAATCATTTGACAGGTGGTGAAAGGAGAGGCCAAGGAAGCAGAATGTGAGGAGTATCCAGAAGTAGAGTAATGGTGAACGGTTACCTTAACCATCAGAATGTGGGAAAGATCCAGAATGACTAGATTAGAGCTATAAATGGAAGAAGATTGCAGCAAAATAATTCGTTTCATACCAAACCAAACAAGCCAAACTTATCTTTGATTTATCTTTTCCTTTATCTTGTCAATTTACATTTCTTAGTATAGTCTTTTACTCATTTTGTCAAGAAAATTACATTTCTTAGTGTAATCCTTTCCTTTCATCCTTCTCTTCACATTCCTTAGTGTAATCCGAAGATAGAGTTGGGCATCGAGTCAAGTCGGACCGAGTTAGGGTTGACCCTACTCAATCCGATTTTGAAATAGGCTTGACCCGAATTCGACTCGACTCGGCACCGAGTCTAGCATTCTTAAACCGATCCGAATCCAGGTCTGTCCTAGACTAATCTGTACCGAGTCCGACCCAATCAAAATTATTGAGTTGATTCAAGTTTGGCACTGATTCGGATCGAGAGATGAGGGAGGGAGGGAGTAGAGAGGAGAAAGAGAGGAAGGTGGTGATGGTGGTGGATGGCTACCGAGCTTGGAAGAGGAGGGAGGGAGTGGAGGGGAGAGAAAGAGGAGGAGGGTGGTGATGGTGGTGGGTGGTTGTCGAGCTTGGAAGAGGGAGGAGGATGAGGGAGGGAGAGAGAGGGTTTGGGAGCTGTCGGGTGCGGCGTATAGGGTTAAATATACTTAAAAATTAGGGTTTTTATTATATGCATACCCAAATCTGAGTCGAGTCAGTTTGGGATCGAGTCGAGTTGCTAGGTAACTCGAACTCGACTTAGTTTGAATTTAGATTAGGTGAAGCCTACTTGGTTCAGATCGACCCGGGTCTGAACGATTTGGATGAGTCGAGTCGTCTCATGCCCAGCTCTATCCGTAGCTTTAATCAAGTAGCTGATAACTTTAGCTATAATTTGAGTCTACGCTCATACGTTGGATTCAGTGCTTCACTTGAAAAGGTATTTTGCAACTGTTCCTCATGACTAACTGTAAGAATTCCTTTCTCATCTCATTTTATCTGTAATGAAAAGTCCTTTCGTACAGAAGGCAAAAAACTAACCCATCTTCAAAGGATGAACCCTACCCTCTGACAATTGCATGATCCATTTACACACTAAGTAAGTGGATGAATAGGTGGCCGATCTCTCTGGATCTCGATCATACTTTGTGTCTTCCTATCTTGGCTCTCAGGGTCATTGTTATTCAGTTTGAATTGGAGCCGCAAGTCTAATTCTGGCATGCCCGTACACCATGTGAGAAAAACAACGATCGAACAATTTTTTGGCATGCCCAATGAGACCTTATCTATTGATTACCAGTTTGTTCAGGCACCCCTAAAGGGGCTTAAACTGAATGTTAACCCGACCAAATGTCATGTTGGACCAGGTGGAGCAATTCCGCATCCAATTCGAGGCTAACAATCGTTACATGGCTAGTCAGACTAAAGATATACAATGATTATTAGCTTTGATAACAGAGAGGATGTCTCACATGTCCCAACATAACAGAAGCTTAGCCAGTAATGCAGTACCATTACCACCTATGCCGCCATTACAACATAACCCGCCACCGATTCCTCCCCCAGAGGTCAAGAATGTGCCACCTCCTATGGAAGTAAGGCGACCTGAACAGGATATCAGGGAATTCATGCCCGAAAATAGAAATCATGGACCTCCAGTCGGATTCAATCTGTTGCGAGGCCCTAAATTTTAAGATAATCCTAATCTCTTTAAGCCAAATCGACCACCAGTCGTAGAACCCCAGTGGATTAATCGGGACCAGATAGTGCAACTCATTCAAGAAGTTGTTGGCCAAGTGTTAGGCCGCAACACTATCCTCACCTATCACAAACCATACCTCGAGTGGGTAGATCAGTAGCATCCATTGCTGAGAAATTATCGACCGGATTTCGCCTTATATTATGGTGAGCCTGGTCAGTCGACCATTGAGCACATTGGCCGATTCACTATACAATGCGATGAGTTAGTCAATAATGACCATCATAAGCTACAGTTGTTCAGTCACTCGTTGACCGTCGCAGCCTTCACATGGTATTCAAACTTGCTGCCAAATTCAATACATAGTTGGCATGAGTTAGAGGACAAAAATCATGTATTTTCTTTGGCAAGGAATCATGTTTATGAATTATATGGTTTTGTGAAAAAATATTTTCAAGATTGAAAAGGCAAGCTATCAATGTCTTAGAATAGGGGTGAATAGGACAATGCCAAATAATCGAAATAAAAGCAGAATATATAAATAATACAAAATCTCAATCGCCCAAGTAATTAAAATCATGATTCCAAATAATTTGTAGGACAACCTTCAACTAAAATATTAGGCAGGACAACCTTATTTCACGAATGTCTTTAAAATCAATCTTTCAAACTAGTAAGAGAAGATAAAATAATTACATCATTCACCACAATCAATAAATAAATAACATTCACCACAGAAAAAAAAAAAGAGAGAATAAAGCATTCACCACAGGGCACAAGGAGTTATAGTGGTTCAGTGCTTTAAAAAACCACACCTACTCCACTCCCAAAAGTACTACCCACATAATTTTGGTTTTACTATAAGCGCATTGTAACATCTCGAAAAATTTCGTACAAAGACCCGAGCACCACCTCAACTAAAATTCTCTTAGGACTCAATCCTTTAGAAATTAAACGTGAATTAACTAGCGCTAAACTCGATTACTTATGAAAATTAGCACTAACCACATTAAATACGATCTGTAAGACCCAAAACCTGTAGAATCGTTAGCGTTACGTTACCCTGAAATCTAGAATTCAACACTAAACCCAGTTGCTCTCGGGAGTACTTGGAAACTTTGTATCGGACCTGGACCGCACGTCGAAAGTCCGATAGCGATAAACTTAGACAATTATGACCACCTTGTTGGGCTTGACAATCATCTCAGAAATCAAGTCCAGATGATGTCCTAAGACGTTTTGCATGAGTCCGGAGTGAAGAGTGTGAGAAAGGTGAATTTATTTAGAAATTAAATATGAATTTAAGTAATCTGAGTCGTGTCGCTTGCGCGTCGATTATAAGCATTCTGACCATTGGATTCTGACCCAAATTCACCCTCGGATCAAGGAAGATGGCCCACACATGTCAAAGTGCTTGTGGCCCTGATCGAGTTTCGGTGACCGTTGAATTGAAATTGGTCCACCATGAGCGATCTGGAAACCCGATCGGACTGAAAACTTAACTTGCTTAAGATCCAATATTAGTGAGCTTAAGTCCGACCGCATTCAGAAAAAGGACCTCCAGAAATGCTCCATTGAATCGAAATAGACCCGATTTGGTTATAACCTAAGTATACCTTGGCCCTGGGGCTAATTCCATCAATTTTAGGCCTATATAAAGACCTTAAACCCTCACTCTCAAATTCCATACGAATTTTCCAAACCCTAGCTAAGAGAGAGAGAGGAAAAGAGAGAGAAAGTGAGAGAAGTTGGTGAATCATCTTGGAATTCTTTCCAGTTACCCTGCGTACCTAATCCATCGCATCTGAATCGTTATTCCGGTGATTCTAATCTCATTTTTGGGTAAGTCAATTAAACCCTAACCTGTTTTGGAACTTAGAATAGTTTAAGTGTTGATGTAGCTAATCTAATTCATGCCTTAGGTTACCTATTCGCCGTTGACGAAGACTTATCGTCTAAATCGAATCCGTTGCGCAATTTCTGGTTTAAGGTGCGGACTATATTCATATAGGTTATGGTTTTCAAAGCTTTCAATGTCAGTTAATGATTTATTACTGATGTGGGTGTCATTTCACATGCCAAATGCGATATCTGTTTCGTTTTACGTATATAGATAATCTATGTTGTAAGTAGTGTGATTCATGTGTTTGTTGAAATGTTTGTATGCATTTGGAATTTGGCGTTGTGATTGCCATGATTAATTGTCGTAGGAATATGATTGTTATTTATGCGACAACTCCTTGTCAAAAGGATTTGCCCTACTATGTAATATGGCTGACATATGTGATGTATGTTGCCAAGTGTAGTCTAAGTGCTTGTGAAAATGCCTGAATAAGTTCGTATTTAGTAAGGTGTGAATTATGAGGGAGTTGAGATATAAAATCCCAACTACTTCCTTATATGTACTATTTCCTCCATGAATTTCTTAGTCTAACTATCCATGTTAACTATGTGTTTGATTTCCTTCATGCAAGTTGTTAATTTTACCGCCTTACTTATGAATGGATTCTCGTTATCTTGCATTTTATAATATGTTTGCTATTATGGTTGAATGTGTATGGGGCCACGTTATGGTCCAGGCAATCGGTAACAAGCTTTGAGTTCGTGGCTGAGGTCGCTTTCGTCACGTAGGACGTGTTTGACGAACCCGAGTCGTATTAGGGTTGTCGGCAGTGGTTTGGCCACACAGAGTGTTTGCGCACTTCATGTCGTTCAACTCAACGTGCGCTCGTGCTAGTCGAGCTCGTCAAGTAACCCGATTGTCCCGGTGGATGTTCACCATGTATGGACGCTACTGTTTGAATCTAGGGTACCAAACTTACCAGTGCAATCCCGTTAACCATGGTACCTCGATCCGCTAAGACTCATGAGCCGGGCATGGTGGTATGGGACACCGTGGTCGAGCTGTCGGCCTACGCTGGGGTGACGAGCCTCCCCGTAGTGACCAGTGAGCAATCCAGACTCGTGAGCCGATTATGGTGGTATGGGACACTATATTCGTGCTGTCGGCCTACATTGATTGGTGACGAGCCCTTTGTAGTGACCTCGAGCATACCTTGATACTGCATTGAGGCGATGAGCCTTATTGTAGCAACTAAGGTATGATTAGGCATGCATTGATTGGTGACGAGCCCTTTGCAGCAACCTAGAACCATAATATCGTATGAGATTGTCTAGGACTGACGACCCTAGAATGGATCACCGTTTGGGAATTGATATAAGGAAGGTACCTTAGCTTCCCAATCCTGCTGTATGAAAAGGACTAATAACAACTTGGTAATCATGTTCATGCACCGCATTGCATGTGCCTTGGCGTTGTAGAGCACTGCGGGAGGTTGTCATGAGCACCGTAAGATGAAGACACTGAGGGAGTGCAAGCGAGGGCGTGCATCAATTCTACATACATTCTTGCGTTAACAAGAGTAATTAGGACATGTTTAATTATATTGTTTTATCATTACTGCTTGATTGAATTGATAACATGTTAACTTTTACTGTATGGTTCCACTGAGTTGATCACTCACTCCCACGTTTCAAGACGGTATTTAAACACCAACCAAACTCTATCTTAAATGCAGATGATGATGCGACCCACGATGCAGAGCAGGAGTATGAGGATGACGAGGAGGCGTTCTCCTTTATGCAGTTCTCGTCCTGAGCTAAGGGGATTCAGGGTTATTGTTGCAGTGGTTTATTTCATTTTGATACTAGTATTTTGAAACAAACACTTATAATTATGACCTGGTAGAGTATACATATCTCAGGGACTTATATATATATTTTTCTTCAGTCTTCCGCTTGCATATTTCACCTGTCCCTGGATTATGTTTGCAAGTTGGCTTAATCTACTTCATGTTTTATGCACTAATACAGACAACATACATTCATCATTACATATGTTGCATAAGTGATGTTTTGAAACTCGGGAGCTGAGTTATGCTCGCCCCCCGAATTTCAGGGTGTTACACCCCTCAACTAAATAATTCGTAGGACAACCTTATGTCATGACATCTTTGAAATTAAAATATTAAACTAATGCAAAGAATAAGTAAATCATAATAATAGTACAAATAATAAAATCCAATCACCACGATACATAAAGGAGTTATAGTGGTTCGGTGCCTCACTGCAACCTACTCCACTCCCAAAATAACTACCCTAGCAATTTTGGCTCACTATTTCAAGGTTTTCTAGGTTCACCTTCACAACCTTATACAATTATTGCAGTTTTCATGGGCTATCACAATTAAACCCACTTTGTGATTTTACGAGGTCACCACAAACAAACCCGCTGAGATTTTCGGGCTATCTCAGAAAAATTCAAAATAAAATAATTTAAAAGACAGTACTTATCTTCGATTTGGCGAGTCGAAGTCGTAGCTGTAGCATGAATGCAGCGATCTTCTTCTTGGGATATTGATGAAGTCATTGTATGAGTTTAACCCAAAAAGATATAAAAGGATCTAATAGATTTTCATTGAAATAAATGAAACCCTATTGCTGCATATTCGATTCTCCATTTTCTCAAGGTAAATTAAGGATTACTGTATCAAAACAGTTTAATTAAACCTTGAGAAGGAGAATAGAATAAGCTAATAATAATATGAATTACAAAACAAATAGCTTAAGGAGGCTTGAAGAATTTCTCTTTATAACACAATATGAAATTGTGAATTTTCATAGTTTTAAGAGTAAGAGAAAGCCTCTATTTATAGCCAAGGATCTGTGTAGCTCGACTAGCCCGAGATTCATTTCGGCTGGCAGAACTTCAAAGATTATGTTCCAATTAGAACTCAAATATCGTGGGATAAAATCTTTCAAAAGTTCGGTTGGCTTAAGCACATGTTCGACTGGTCGAACCCCAAGTTGGGCTGGCCGAACAGGAGGTTCAGCTGGCCTAACTGGTCCAAAATCTAATTTTTGTTCCATTGCTGGAAACATGACCGAACCCACCTTGGGTTGGCCGAAGGCAAGTTCGACTGGCCGAACCCCAGGTTGGGCTGGCCGAACCTACCACAAAAGGATCTTTTGAGTTCTGTCTTTTTTACTGAATCTTTTAGGGTTGGTCCAAATAGTTAGGTTAACCGAACCAGACATCGGACTGGCCTAACTTGAGTGTATTTAATATGAAATATGATTCTAAATATGCATGAGTGAAATACACCTAACCTATGGTCAAACTAGGTTTACACCACCTATAAGTTGATTCATACAAAGTGTTCTAAACTTTGAACCATGAATGATCTTGCTTTAAGATGTTGAGTCTGCTTTCCAAATACTTGATCAAGTTGATAGCTTGTCTTCAGTCAAGCTTGTGATCATAACCGAACTACGAAATTTGGAAAACTAAAATGTGCTTTAAGTATAAGCACTTACAATCTCCTCCTTTGTCAAATTTGTGACAAAACTCACTTACGCAACAATACAACTCAGCACAACATATTACAACATCTTAAACAACACAAATCTTTGTCGACACTATTAATCTTGTTACTCCCCCTGAGATAATGCATCTGTATCACTCCCCCTGAGCACTTAGTCATATCTGCAAAAATATAGTTCATAGAGTGCATATAAATGTGTGTGTGCTCATAAACTTGAGAGAAATGATGATCTCATATCCATATCACAAAAATATTATATATTTCTCCCTCTTTTTGTCAGAAGTTAACAAGGGAAGAAGCACAAAAGGATATAGTGAAAAGGAGCAAATAACATAAGGATTAAGTTGCATAAAGTAAGCATAGCATATATAGTATCATATCCAGGTGGATGTCAGCAAGAGTAAAAATATATCTCGAGTTATTACAAACCAAGACTATTTAAAATGAATCAGTTAGAACTAGAGGAGGATAGTGCCAGCATGTCGGGGACATTAATCCTCACTCCTATTGAAGCGATGAAAGTACTTTTTCATATTCTTCATCTGTTGTTCCTGAGTATGAAGTAATGTTTCCTGAGAAACATGTAGGTCATCCACCTTCTTCTCTAAACTCTCCAACCTCACTGAGAACTGAGAGGGTTGGAAGTCAAAGTCATCGGTATCATCAATTTCTTCCATATCTACAAATATATAATCCATGTTCACATCTTCAAGAACACCTTCCTGATGTCCTGGTTGCTCAGGTGTTAGCTCAAGTTGCAACATGTTGATATTAGCATTACCAAATGGGAGCTGAGACTACGGTGCTTCAGTTGCAGGGATTTGAACATTATAGTGTAACGCAATGCAAGTCATGAGATATGCAAAAGGAATAGAGCCATGATAAGGATGAAGACGGTACTGGATGATCTGATAGGTGATCAAAGATAGAAGACAGATACAGATACCAGAAACAACTAATATAGGGAGTAAGGTCTGTCTTATTCCCACCACGAGGATAAACATTTAAAGTGAAGATATGATGCAGGATGTGGTATTTTGGAAGAAGATTGTAAGTGGGGAGCAAGTTATGGTTACGCCAAGTTGCATTAAAACTGCATAACACCCTAGTGGGAGACTCTCTTTCCGTTTGGTACATATCTTCAAATATTGGTGGAATAGATATTCCCTCTTCCGCCATATTAATATCTAAGATAGATGATTTGATGGAGGGGTAATAGTAACTGTGTCTTCCACAAACTGAATTGAAAATGTTAATTGTTCTTAAGACGCGGTATTTATAGATGTATACAACCCTCTTGCGATAGACCGATATGCTACACCTCCCTACTCAAAAATCTTATCCCATCCTACTACGGATAGAATTTCTACCAGACAAAATCAAGTAATATGATTTGTATTAATGGAGCGCTCAATGATAATATTACGAGTACGAAAATCCTGCACAATTTCTGGATCCTTTTTTAGTAAACGGATAGAGCGCACAACCCAATTAGCGGATCGAAAGGAAGAACCGATTTGGGGGCATCGCACAGTACGCTTAATGTGAGATGCCATGATAGAAAATGACTAGATTTTGCAAAAAGAATACCAACAAATGGAAGGAAAAGATCTAGATCAAATTTCTACCAAAAACCCAACAAAATAGGGTTCTAAATTAAAGAAAGATGATGAAATCTACAATAATGCATAACAAGGAACTTAAATCTAGAAGGAAACTCAAAAATATTCACTTATAAGGGCACTAGAGTGATGGGTTAGCCTAATGAATCCACGGGCTAACCAAAGAAGATGAGAATGAAATGAAGGTTTTGAAAATTTTTGCTCAATAAAACCAAATTACGCACAGTTCAGCTAGCCCAAGCACATCATCGGCTAGTGGAATCGTGCAGCTAGCTTAGGGTTGGCCAAAAAAATTAATATATATATATATATATATAAAATTAAAAAATGACATAAATGCACATTATTCTAAAGCAATAACATAACACAACAAATTATAACATAACACAACAAATTACAATATAGAATAATTAATTAAGAAAAACTGCATAAACCAATATAATTTTTTAAATTAAAAAATCTGACACTATCAAGAGGTTTTGTCAGAATATCTGCAAGCCGTTTTTTAGTATTAATATATTCAAGCATAACAGACTTACTTTCAACTAATTCTCTGATATAGTAATATCGAATATCAATGTGCTTAGTGCGAGAATGTTGATAGGATTTTTGGATATATTTATTGCACTGGTATTATCATAGTATAAGTGCATTATTTCTTGATCAATACCATAGTCCGTTAACATTCTTTTCATCCTCATTAATTGTGTGCATGCATTTCCTGCTACAATATATTCATCTTCAGAAGTGGACAAAGATACTGAGTTTTACTTCTTGCTTATCTAAGAAACAAGACAGTTTCCAATGTAAAAACATCCACCACCTATGGATTTTCTATCATCCACATTACCTGCCCAATTAACATCAGTATATCCAGCAATTTGTAAAGATGTATCATGAGGATACCATAAACCCAAATTAACAGTACTCACAACATATCTAATTATTCTTTTTACTGCCACCAAATGAGATTCTTTAGGGTTAGATTGATATCTGACACATACGCTGTTGAGGCACAAAAAATATTCCATTGCAGTGGCCAGAAAATTCCATGGTGCAGATCTTTCCCAAGAAATAGGAAAAAAATCCTAATCTTAAATTAATTCCAAAATTAGTTAACCTTAAAAAAATGTAACCATTAATCCTTGGCAACGGTGCCAAAAATTATTCACAACCCCAAGTGTAGAGTCGCGATGTAGTAATAATCTCGGTAAGACCGAGGTCGAATCCACAGGGACTGATCTTGTGCATTTCTAAAATTAACTAAAAGTAGAACTAGAAGAAGATTTAAACCTAAATCTGGAAGTGTAGAGAGAGCAATTATGAATTATTTAACTAAACTTAAGAAATTTAAAGGAAGGAAATAGGGTTTCTAAGGATCCACTCGTAGAGATCAGGGATATTTATGCTTAATTCAAGGATACAACTGGAATCAGAGTCTCATCTTATCCAGTTGGAAAATATCTTAGTAAAACTAAATCTGAACTTCATTTGACCTAATTCTTAATAGATGAGAGTTATGAGAACTGGAAGTGATTCCTGTGAATGCTATTCTATCTAGCTCCTATGGTTGTCAAATTTTGTAGTGTCAAAACCTCTTGGAATCTGTATCTTATGTAGCTCATCTTCATATTCAAGATCAAGCAATTCTTATACAAGTTCAAGTACAACATCAAGTGATAGATCAAGCTTTCAAGCTTCAACTATGTCAAGACAATGTACTTTAATTTGGAACTCAAAGCTCAAGGTGAAATACAAGTCACAAGTACTTCAAGTTCAAGCTACAAAGTACTTCAAGTTCAAGTTTTCAAAGTACTTCAAGTTCAAGCTTTAAAGTACTTCAAGATCAACTATCAACTGAAGTGAATGATGATTTAATGTTCAAATATCACTTATAAGGTATGAATGACCCTAGATTAACCATAGGTTATGTCATATTGAATGTTCAAATCTTCACCGATAAGGTATGAATGACCCTAGATTGACCATAGGTTAGGTCATATTGATTGCATACTTTAATTGGGTCACTATATAAATGTATAGACCGTTTCTCGACTAGTCTTAGCCTATGTTTCACTAGTCCTAGTACTGGCTCGATCAATCCAAGAATTTCTTCGACCAGTCTAAGGTTTGTCACTAATTTTTAGAATTTTTTGTTGGACCCTTGACCAGTCCTGGAGATTGCTCGACTAGTCAAGTGAAAAGTGCTCGACCAGTCAAGCAAGCTCAACTCAAAGTCTAACAACCAAATTAAGTCCCACACGACCAGTCGAGTGTCCCACTCGACCAGTCGAGTAGGCCACTCGACTAGCCATGGAATGGTCTTATCTTATCGCGCTTGAATTTTTGAATTCTTGTTGGTCCTTCGACCAGTCGAACTGACCTCTGGGCTAGTCGAGTGAACAATTTCTTCACTTATAAATAGAGCATGATTTTCAGAGTTTTTCATTCAATTTAAGCAAAATCAAGACACCACTGTGAGAGATAAGTTTGTGATATTCCTAAACTATTTAGTGATCATTTAATATTCTCTTTAATTTAGCTTTCTATATTTGATTTTGAATTCAATATTCTAATCTTACTCCCCTTTCTTGGAATTAAAATCAAATCAAGCTAGCCCAAAGTGATTTAATCTAAAAATCATTTAGAACCCTTTCATAAGTAAGTGTGGACATTGAACATCTACTTCAAATTGGTTCTACCGAGCTTCATCAAAGGAGAATATCCAGATAAGTATATTTATATTTTTGTAAATCTCTTTTTGGTTTTTGAGGTCGTGAAAGAAAAAATCTCCTTTTGGTTTGTCTGAGGTAATCTAGAAAATCTTAGAGTGTGGGGTTTTTGAATTGTGTAAGCCCACTAGAAAGACACAATTGTGAGGGTTTTAGTTGAACCTTGAAAAATCTATTTCATAGTGGACGCCAATATCTACCGTGTGAGGATATTGGGAGTGAAGTAGTTGTGTGGCTATTTTTCTAAACAGTTGGTGTACACACAAGCGAACCACTATATTTTCTGGTGTTGTAGTGGATGATTGATTGTGACTTTGTGTGAATGTTATAAATTCTTTTAAGCCATTGTGGAGAATACTGTAATCTTTTTATGCAAATGTGGGAATGCTGTAATAGCTTAGTTCATTTTCTTTTATTCATTTATTCCTCTGTATCGGTTTGGGATTTTGATACACAGACCGTTCTAGAAATCAGGTTGTCCTACCATAAGCCATTGGTTTTTGGTGTAAGGTTGTCCTTAGAACAACATCTGTATCAACCTCTCAATACTTGTACATTTGAGGTTGTTATTCATTTCTGCTTTGTGGGATTGTTTAAGTGCTATCTTTATTTATATTTGTTTAAATTCTGCATTTAATTTTTAATTTGGCATAGTCCTATTCACCTCCCCTCTAGGACTCTTAGCTCGACCTTTTCAATGCCTCCTAAAACCATGCCCAGGAGACAATGGCAAACAATAGGATTTACCAATCCCCATAATCAATCATAAGAGAATCATAAAGAATAGAAGGGATTCCATCATCCAACCATGCCCAAGGGACGATGGTGAACAACAGGATTTCCTAATTCCACAATCTCAAAACATGAAAAGACGATACTCAAAGCTATCGCAGATCTATTGTAATTTGAGTCACAACAAACTTTTAAAAACTGAAAGTATTTCTTAAACATCAAACTAGAATCAAAGAGAGTTCAACTTAAACATGAATCAAAGCAATATAAAACATCCCATCATGCTATAAGCTTTACCTCTTAGCCCTAGCTAAGAGGTTTAGCCAACCATAGTCATGATTGGAACTAAAACTCGAGAAGAAAGCAGAAAAACTAAGGAAGAAAGAAGAAAAATGCTTGGCGATGGCTCTTCGCCCTTGTGCTTCGCTCCTCCGAACCCTAAAATGATTAGATAAATCCCTAGGGAAGCCCTGGGGACTCCTATTTATAATTGTGCAACACCTCCTTTAGCACCTCTATGAAAAATATGGAAAACTGCCTCAAATTTACGCACTCTGCGTAACTTCGTGCGATCTGTTCGATGACATCGAACAGGCTTCAATGTCATCGAAGGTGTCTTTTATATGTGCTTTTTCTATGCTTTTGTAACTTTATCCGAACTCTGCAATCTTCTATGTCATCGAACCTACCTTCGATGTCATTGAAGAGGCCTTCGATGTCATCAAACATTGTTTGAAGAATCGATAATGTGTCCAAAACAGTCCAGAGAGTTATTCCAATTTCTTCAATAAATTCAATGTCATCAAAGAGACCTTCGATGTCATCGAGCAGATCTTCGATGTCATCGAAGATTGTTCGAGTAATCGAAAATGGTGCCCAATATGTCCAGCGAATTTTGTCGAAATTCCACAAAAAATTCGATGTCATCGAGCAAGTCTTCGATGTCATCGAGCAAAGCTTCGAGTCATCGTCTTCGAGTCATCGAAAAAGTCCTCGAGTCCTTAAAAAATGTCTTCAATTTTTCTAGCGACCAACTCGATT
Organism: Magnolia sinica; assembly: GCF_029962835.1. NCBI lineage: Eukaryota > Viridiplantae > Streptophyta > Magnoliopsida > Magnoliales > Magnoliaceae > Magnolia > Magnolia sinica. Next base: position 25,200,732 of record NC_080591.1, on the reverse strand, counting down.
TTCCTTCATAAATTCGATGTCATCGAATGTGTCCTCGATGTCATCGAACGGTGTTCGATGACACAGTAAATCTATATTCCGCACTTGTTCTTTCGGCTTCATTCCTTTTTCACTTGGTTTTCTTGAATCTTAGGACCTTGAAACCTTCAATCTTTGTCTCCTAAGATCCATTCTTTGCCTTGGTGATCTTTGAGTGTCAAATCCATGCTTTTAACACCTTTTCCAATCCAAGCTCTTAAATTCACCTTACAACACAAACATTAGTAAAATAGGACATTAAGCAATATCATGTTTATAAAACCAAGATATAAATGGGGTTCAATATGCAATATTTAACCCTCAACACAATTCTCGACCAACATTTTGCTAGTCCCGAGCAAAGTATGCGTAAAATAAATCTCAATGTTTAATGCAAGAAATTTTTTTCAAAAAAACAATCTTTTGTGTACTCAAGTATAAATGGGTATAAATAAGATATGAAAGTGAGATTTTGAAAACCTAGAACCAAATCACATAAGCAACCAATTAATAAGTTCTTTATCCATTAAATCAAAGCATAATTTGTATATCAAGTTTTTCAATGTGCTCAGTGAAAGTCAACTTACTTCCCGTACGAATATTATCAATTCATCATGTTAGCCATGCTCATCAGTTTGAAACTCAAGTACTGATTCCGAACTTATTCCCTTTTCCTTCTTTTTCCAGTTTTTGATTTTATATCGATAGTCAATTTTTATTCATTCTTTTTATTTTTGCATTCTTTTCCAAATTTTTCATTCTTTTCATTCTTTTTCATGACCTCTTTGTTGATCTCCTATTTTTTTAAATGGTTCTTTTCTTCTTTTAAGGTGGATAAACTTCTCCAGACTCAATTCTCACCATCTATCAATGATTCACATGGAAACAATCAGAAAATATAGTATTATTCACAAATAGCAAATTGAACATGTTTTGTAATTTAGATTAACATGATATTCAAACTTCCTCTTAATCAATTGAGTGTAAGAACCGTAAGTGATAGGCTACTTAGTTGATCAAACTCCAACAATCTAAAATTCAATCTCTATCTTCTCATACCCAAAGCATTCTTAAGTACACAATTCATCGCTTCCCAAATAGATTTTAACTTGAAACATTGAAAATTTTCAAAAATTTTGCTCAAAACTGAGAAAACACTGATTAATTTACCTAATCCCCCATCCCCAACTGAAAAATCTACATTGTCCTCAATGTAAAATAATTAAGCATATAATGCAAAAGAGGCAATGAAAAGAAAAGGGAAGTGATGGAAAGGTAATACCTGAAGAAGGAATTCTGAGGCGTTCCCAATAATCCTAGTGTGAAGATAGGTTAGTGCTAAACAAAACTCAACAAAGTATAAGCAAACTATCCTAAAACAGTGGAAGAAAACTACCCAGTCCTATAAAATCGATAAACCTACCTGTACCTCCATCAGACTAGGAGATCAATCCTAGTACATAGGATCAGTCGGAGGTATGGACATGTCCTTTGAATCAAATTTATCAACAAATGGCTTTAATTGATGTCCATTTACTTTGAATTCATTGCCATTGTTTGGATTCTTTGTCTCAACAGCCTCGTGAGGATACACATTAGTAATAGTGAAAGGATCGGTCTAACAAGATTGGAGTTTTCCCAGAAATAGATATAACCAAGAATTGTACAAGAGGACTTTCTAACCTAGTGTGAATGACTTTAGAAGAATGTGTTGGTCATAAAATGCCTTCATCCTATCCTTGTAAATTCTTGAGTTCTCGTATGCATCATTCCAGATTTCTTCGAGTTCATTCAACTAAAGTTTGTGTAGTGAGCCAACGTTGTCCAAATTAAAATTTAGATTTTTGATTGCCTAGTAGGCTCTATGTTCCAACTCCACGGGCAAGTGACAAGCTTTCCCATAGACAGGCCTAAAGGGAGACATTCCAATAAGGGTTTTAAATACAGTGCGGTAAGCCCATAAAGCATCGGTCTATCGGATTGACCAATCCTTTCAATCAGGGTTAACTATCTTTTCCAAGTGTTTAATCTCCCTATTGGAAATCTCACCTTGCTCACTTTATGGGAGATGCTATATTTCTTCATTTAGTTCGTAAATGGCTTATTACAAAAATCTAAGCACCCATCACTAATGATGGCTCGAGGCGTTCCGAACCAGGAAAGGGTGTTCTCTTTTAAGAATTTAATGACTGTTTGATGGTCATTGTTCCAGCATGGAATCGCTTCGACCCATTTTTTGATATAGTATACGGTGAGTAAAATATATAAATTTTTAAAGGATTGGGGGAATGGACCCATGAAATCGATGCCCCAGCAATCAAATGCTTCAATGATCAAAATGGGGTTCAGAGGCATCATATTTCGATGGGACAATACCCCCAACTTCTAACAACGCTCATAAGCTTTGCAAAACTCATGAGTGTCCTTGAACCTAATGGGCCAATAAAGCCACACTAACGAAATTTGGTAGTAGTCTTTTTGACAGAAAGGTGACCGCCATAGGCCTAAGAATGAAGAAAGAGATGACACTTTGATGTTTATTGTCTGGCACACATCTCCTTAAGATTTGGTCTAGGAAATATTTAAACAAATATGAATCATCCCAGAAGAATTTGCGTACCTCGGTGAAGAATTTTTTTCTTATCTTATGCAGTCCAATGTGTCATCGTGAAACCTGTAGCAAGATAATTAGCGATATCCGCAAACTACGGTGAATGAGAGACTTTGAATAATTGTTCATCAAGGAACATGTCATTTATATGTGTCGTCTCAAGGGAATCAGAGAGATCATGGCAGGAAAGATGGTTAACTACTACGTTCTCTACTTCTTTTTTATCTTTTATTTCTAAATCAAATTCTTGAAGTAGGAGGATCTATCTTATCAGGCAAGGCTTAGCATCATTCTTAGAAAGAAGATACTTGAGCACCGCATGATCTGTTTAAATGATGATCTTGGATTCGATCAAGTAGGACCTAAATTTTTCTAAAGCGAATATTACGGCTAAGAGTTCCTTTTCCATAGTCGAGTAGTTCACTTGGGCGGGTTTAGAGTTTTACTTACATAATGAATAACATAGGGCTTCTTCTCTTTTCTCTGGCCTAACACCATCTCAAGAGTATAATTAGACGCATCACACATAATTTCAAACAGAAGGTTCCAGTTGGGTAGCTGCATGATAGGTGCAGTGGTTAACATGCCCTTTATGCTTAGAAAAGCCTTTTGGCATTACTCAGTCCACTCATATGGTGCATCCTTTTGAAGTAGATTACATAAAAGACAAGAAAGGAGATTAAAGTCCTTTATGAATCTTCTGTAAACCCCAGTGTGTCCTAAGAACGATAGCATGTCTCGTCTGTTCTTGGGTGAAGGTAGGTTAGAGATAAGATCAATTTTACCCTTATCTACCTCAATTCCTTTGGACGAGATGATATGTCCAACGATAATTTCCTTATGAACCATGAAATGACACTTCTCCCAATTTAGTACCAAATTCTTTTCCTCACATCGCTTCAGCACACATTTTTAAAATTTTCCAAGCATTTGTTGAAGGATGGACCAAAAATTGAGAAATCGTCCATGAAGACCTCTAAATATTGCCCCACCATATCAAGAAAAATACTCAACATACATCACTGAAAGGTGGTGGGGGCATTGCACAGTCCAAATAGCATCCTTCGATAAGTAAAGGTGCTAAAAGGACATATGAACATGGTCTTTTCTTGGTCTTCATGGACTATCTCGATTTGATTGTAGCCCGAATATCCGTCAAGGAAACAGTAATAGAAATGACCAACTAGCCTTTCCAAATTTTGGTCGATGAAGGGTAAAGGAAAGTGGTCCTTCCTCTGATGGTATTCAACTTCCTGTAGTCAATATACATTCTCCAACCAGTAGTGACTATAGTTGGCATGAGTGTCAGCATTGGTTACAATGGTGATTCCGAACTTCTTAGGAACCACCTAAGTTAGACTCACGCACTGACTATTGGATATAGGGTATATAATACCCACATCCAGTAGTTTAAGAACCTCGGCCTTAACCACTTCCTTCATGTTTGGATTTAATCTACGTTGTGGTTGTCAGGAGGTCTTTGTATTATCCTCTAGATAAATGCGGTGAGTACAAATCAAAGGGTCAATTCCCTCGAGATCTGCAATCAACCATCCAAGGGCTCCCTTATGCTCAATGAGAGTAGAGATGCGTATAGTCTCCTGTTCTTGCTCAAGGAAGAAAGAAATCACTAACGGGTATGTCTAATCTTAACGTAAATAGACATATTTCAAATTAGATGGCAAAGGTTTTAGGTTAAGCTTCAGTGCCTTGAGGTTAGACGGTAGAGGCACTACATTTGTTTGGGGTAATTCTTCGAATTGTGGTCTCCACTGGTTAACTTCAAGAACCGTCACGGTATCCAGCATGGTCTCTATCTCCCTAATTATATCATCATTTAAATTATGGGAGTGGGCCAATCACGCCTCTAGAGGGTCAAAGGACAAGATCTTCAGAGTTCTATCCTCCATAAAAGAATCAAGCAAGTTAACATCGTGGGCATTATCATCATCCTCTACCTGTTTGCCCGTATTGAAAAAAATATTTAACTCTAATGTCATTTTTCCAAAAGACAAACTCATGATTCCATTCCTGCAATTAATGATTGCATTTGATGTGACAAGGAATGGGCAACTAAGAATGATAGGAATTTGAGTGCTCATGTCTATGATCGGTTGAGTATTCAGGATGATAAAATCTACCGGGTAGTAGAATCTATCAACCTAGACTAACACATCCTCAATTATCCCTCTCAGTACACGAACTGAGCGATCAACAAGCTGTAATGTGGTTCAGGTGGGTTTCAATTCACCCAAACCTAGCTATTCGCATATTGAGTAAGGAATTAGATTTACACTCGCTCCTAAGTCAAGAAGTGTGTGCTCAATCCGGTAGTTCCCAATTACACAAGGGATGGTTGGGCTACCGGGATCTTTATATTTTTGTGGCATATCTTACTTGGGGGTCAGAAAAATTTTCTTTTTGATACTTTGCCGCCTTTTAGTCGTGTATAGGTCTTTCAGAAATTTGACATATGAAGGAATTTGTTTTACGGCATCCAAGAGAGGGATTTTAACCTTCACTTGTTTAAGCACCTCTAAAATGTCCTGAGAGTTAGAGAGAGGTTTTGGTGCAATCAACTATTGGGGGAATGGTACAATCAGATTGCTTTGGAATTCTGGTTTTAACTCTTATGGAGTGTTGATAGGTCTGTCAGTTTCATCTACTTCCGGGTCCTTAGACTTTTCAACCCTTACTGGAATAGATTTTGTCAATTATCTTCCCACTCCTAAGAATGGTGATAGACTTAGCTTACTCCATTTAATTTGAAGAGCTTGGATCACTTATTTTGTATTGCGGTTTAGGATTGGGGAAAGGTTGGGCTAGAAGAATCCCTTTTTTTCCAATTGAAATTTTTATGTCACGCACTTATATGGCCTTTGAAAGAGGTCTTGAAGGGTTTGCAATATACTCTTATTGATAAGCTCTTGGTTTTGAATATGTTTCCAGACCGGATCCTCTTGAGGTTTCCCTTGATTCAAGAATTGGTTAAGGATTCCTTGAAAGAGTAACAGTTTGTCCATTCCTCCAACTAAAGTTCGGATGATTTCTCTAACTAGGATTGTATGTGTTAGAGATGGATGCACTGAAAGGTCTTTGGTAGTTGTTCATGGCATTTGATTACTCATTCAGTGCCTCTTGAAAAAAGTATCGTTGGGCAATTTTCAGTTGTATGTATGTTGCAAGCAAGATACTGCAAACAACTTCCTTAGCCTTATCCTTCTTAAGTTCCATGGCCTCGACCTTCCTTGCGAGATTGACCACTTTAGCATTGATATCATCATCCTCTTTCAGAATGTATATTCTACCCTTGTCCTTTGATTGAGTAGGCCTAGAGGTAGTGCTCGATTTTGGGGAGATGTCCTATGATTGTGCGGTTTCAACAAATGTGTCAAAGTAATCCCATACCTCATTGACATTTTTGTTCATGAACTCCCCATTGCACATTGTCTAAATAAATTGGCGCATGAAAGATGTTAGTCCATCGTGAAAGAAAGTTGTTATGCGCCACGTTTCAAAACTGTGTTGTGGGTATGAACTAACGAGAGTCTTGAATCGTTCCCAACATTGGAAGAATGTTTCATCTTCCTTTTGGGCGAAGTTCATGATTAGCTTCCTGATGGTGTTCGTCTTATGGTATGGAAGTTTTTTTATGAACTCCTTCATCATGTCATTCTACATGCCAATAGATCATGGACATAGTGAGTGCAACCACGTCTTAGCTTTTTCTTTCAAGGAGAAAGGAAAGAGCTTCAGCCTGACTATGTCCTCAAACACATTAGGAAAGTATAAAGTGGATATAACCTCATCAAATTCTTGCAAGTGCATGTATGGGCTTTTAGATTTAAGTCCAAAGAACTTTGGAAGGAGTTGGATCACTCCAGGCTTGACATCCATGTTTCTTGGAAAAACCATACAAGAAGGGGTGCTCACCTTGTAAGTAATCTTGAAAAGTACGAGGCGGGGGTGCATGGTGCACCTCATTCTCATCCCTGGACTTCCGCAACCCGAGATTGCGGCTGATTCATCAATTGATTTATAAGTTAATTTACAGCCATAACCTTAATTAACTCTGAGGATCTCAAGTAGTATCTAGCCATGTGATGGATAGATAACCCCTCAACTAATCCTCCTTCAATCAAAAGACGTTGAGTGTTGTCACGGACCCGCTTGGGCATAAAACACTCTCACCCTTTAATTTCAGATTCTAACCTAAACCTAGAAGAAAAAGGGAAATCTAGAAATAGAAAGAGAGTGAACTAGAAAGAAGTTACCAAATTAGAAGTTTCTATGTTAGGATCCTGCAAGAGAAAAAGGAAAGTGAATTAGTTTCTAAAAAGAGAAATAGAAAGTTTCTAAAAATAGAAAAATGGGTTAGTTTCTAAAAATTAAGAAAGTTTCTAAATCTAGAAATAGAAAGAAAAGGTTAGTTTCTGAAAACAAATTAGGAAAGTTTTTATCCTAGAATTAGAAAGTAAAATAGTTTCTAAAAAAAAAAGAAGGAAAGTTTCCAAACCTAGAAATAGAAAGCTAAGTTAGTTTCTAAAATAATTCAAAAAATACTAATCCTAAAAATAGAAAATAGAAAAACTCTAATATTAAACTAATTCCAAAACTACCTAATCTTAGAAAAATGCAACCGTTAGTTCCAGGAAACGGCGCCAAAAACTTGTTCACAACCACAAGTGTAAGGTCACGATGTAATAATAATCTCGGTGAGACCGAGGTCGAAGCCACAGGGATTAATGTCATGAGTATTCTGAAAACAACTAGACGTAGAACTAGAAGAAGATGTAAACCTAAATATGGAAGTGTAAGAGAGTAATTGTGAATTATTTAACTAAAACTTAAGAAATTTAAAGGTGGGAACTAGGGTTTCCAAGGATCCACTTGTAGAGATCAGGGAGATCTATCCTTAATTCAAGGACATAATTAGAATCAGATTCCTATCTGATCCAGTTGAAAGATATCCTAGTAAAACCAAATCTGAACTTCCTTTGACCTAATTCTCAATGGATGAGAGTTGTGAGAACTGGAAGTGCTTCCATCCCGAAACCATGCCCAGGAGACAATGTGTCACGCCCCAGACTTGGTAACTAGACTCACAAGGAACCCGATAGCCGGTTCTGGTTGCAATAGCTTCCGTAGTACCCCATTCTCGGCTCCTGAGGCAGGTTCCGATCCTGGGATCTTATAAGGAGGATTTCCATAATCGTATATTCATTCCAATGTAAGCATACCCAAGATCACAACAAGTAAATCTCAAAAATAACAAAGGGACACATTACAAAATCCACTATAAATTTGAACTTTTACAAGTACATATCTGAAAAAAATACATTTGATAACGAAAGAAGTACGAAGAAGATCTGCAACACTGGGGGTCCTCGGCTCAACTCTAATCCAAGCTCTACCGCTACGATGCTGACTTAGGATCTCCTGCACACATCAATTGTGCATAAGCTTATAGAAGCTTAGAGGGTGGTGAAGGTGTGTGATAATGGTGTACAGAAGAATAATAGGAGGTAAAGGAAGGGAAACATGATCAATGACAATATCACTAGTCTTACAAAGGCTTGCTATGAATACAATGCAATAAGTATTGGGCGCCATACCAAGGCGATGCATAAAGGGGCTTATACAACCGATGCAAATGCAATGCGAAGTAATGTCAGTCCTCATGTCTAATCCACATATCAAATATGTTTCCATCATAAGAAAATCACTGGGGTCCAGTACACTGCTGGATGATTGCCGCTCTCCAGACCCGTATAGTCAAACAAGCATAAGAGACCTCACTACCTGCCTGTGGACAACCAATCACCAACAAGGCTCGACGGCAGCGGATCCATTTACGAGTTGGTCAGACTCAGCTTAGTAATGCCTTCTTACACCAGGCGGGTAAGGCCACACCCTTACCCAACCGACTACACGACAGTGGGAGTCGCGGCCTAACAGTATAAGGCCATCGTGCGCTCATAGTTTCTACTCGGTCACAGCGTTGGGGCAGATCCTTGGTACCATGGAAGTTTTGAGAATTTCACCCATGGGTATCCTATGCACCCTTTATGCTCAAGTAACATTTCTGGTGTCTATATATATGGCCATCCATGAATGTCCCTGTGGAGGCAAGGCCCTGATGAAGCGAGGGCAGTATCATTATGAAATGCGATGTCAATGCATGAGTCACACATACAAATCATGCACTAGCTTCAAGCACTCGATTTGCACAAGGGGAGAAACTCCATCCCTTTATCATATCAACCTAATGACCACACACAATGCAATCTATTCATGCAGATGATGCATATGGGTCATAATGGTGTGTATATGGCGATGATGACGTGGAACATACTCCTCCTTCCCAAGGAGGGATAAGGTCTGGATACATAGACAGGTACTCTAAAGAGAAATCCTCTAGTGGGGGCCCAATACTTCGGGGTAGCTACAAGCTAAGATGGCCATAAAAGCCCAAGGAAGAGGCAGTCCTAACAAGGGTCCAAGGTGGGCCTTCAACCACCTATAACAACCCTATGAGCCTACCTTAGGGCCACCAAGGAAGACATCCAACCTCAATGGTACCACTATACGAATATGAAACAAGGCCCAAGGCCTAAGCAATCCATGGCCTAGTGGGTTATTAAGCCCAACACATACACAACATGGTGGGCCCTCAAGCAAGGATTGGGCCCAACCATAAAGATCATGAGCCCACTCATTGTGGTGGGCCTAATGGGCAGCTCATTATTCCAACCATATGGGCAATTCATATGTTTGAAACAAGTGAGTTGGGCCTCACATCTTGGCCCAAGTATGGGGTTAATTAATGGGCAACCAAGGGCCCAAATACTTGAGTATTTTGGACCCATAAAACCCATCATAATAGTATGTTAAATATAGGCCCAAAGGTCAGGGGCCTATCAAGAAAGTTCCAGGACAATGGGCCTAGGAAACCCAACAAATAACTATGAATATTGGTCCAATAAAAAGCCAACTGAAGTGGACCTTAAGTATGCACTAATTAAGCCTAAAACCTGATTAAAATAGGGCAAGACATGTATAAAAATATCCCAAAATCTGGGGGGCTATGCTGCCCCAAAACATGTATTATGGGCTTGCTGAAAATTCAATAATAATTAATTTATACAAATTCTTTTAATCCCTGGTGACTCACACATGTCATAGAGGGTCCCACAGATGAAACGAGTGGATAAGACACATAAATCAGGTGGGCCATGTTACTGAACTGGACATCCAGCAGTAGCCCAATGGGCCTGGGCGTCCCATGGTGGACGGTCCAAGGGGCTAGGATTTCCCCCCCTTAAACACATCAAGGTGGGTCCCACATGTGGACATCCCACATGGGAGATGGGCCACACACATGGGGTTCACAATATGGAGGGTGGCCTGGATAAAACATACATCATAGTGGGCCTTAGGAGGGTGGACGGCCAGCCCTGCTGGAACGTCCAGCTATGGGCTGCCATTCCAGCAGCCATACCTCCTTTTTTTTTAAGATAAAAGTGGTGGCCCACACCCCCAAGATGGGTCCCAACATGATGGGCCACAAGATGGGCTATTAGGGAAGCCACAAACCCAAACAAAACATGAATGAATTTCATGGACCGCAAGGTAGAGAATAAAAAATCTGCTGCACAAAAGGTTGCTGTCCATACAATGTACACCTCAAAAAGTGGGCCCAAACTTTGCCTAAGAGGGGAGGGATGAATGTTTGATATTTTTTCCATAAAATACAACAAGGTGGGGTCCACAAAAGTGGCCCACCCCTCAAGAATTCAAACTAGAATTTGTGTTTTCCCTTCATTTTATAGGGTTGGACGGTCCAGCAAGGTGGACTGCCCACCCCCTATGGGCCTCATTTTTGGGTGCCATTGCATGGACAATCTGAGGTATGATCCATCACACTTCAAGGTGGGGTCCACTCCTTCAAAATACACGCCACAATAAGAAGAAAAACTGTGGAAATCAAGGACCAATCCCATGCCAAACATCAACTACAACAGTCTATGCAAACAGTCCAGATTTTTTACCAGCACATAACTAAATAAATACAGTAAATAAAGAGAGGTGTAGCCTTCCTTAGTGGGCCCCACACATGTCCAGATCAAGTCCTCAAGCCAAAACACTTGCATGCATTAAATTAAGTAGCAAATTGGACCTGCAAAATCATAAAATAGGTGGTAGGGGCATCCCACCATTACTGGATTTTCTAGATGTCCCGGGCCCACCAAGTGGGCCACACATATCATCATCCAATAATAAGAGAAAAGGGAGAGAGAGAAAGACAATCTGGCCATGGGGATAGGGCTCCGCCACTAATGGGCCCTCCTAAGAACAATCGCACCTATACATCTGCATTGATTTATACTTACAACATAAATCTATCACATGCATGGCCTATAACCACAATAGATGGTTGGGATGTCATCCCAATGTGATGTTTAAGGTCTAGATGACCTTAGAATGGTGTATATCATGAGATACATTATGATGGGGTCCATGGAGAATGGCCTCATCATGGAATATTGCATGCATGTAGGATGGGCCAAGGGCCACACCATGGGATCAAGTGGGATCCCCACCATGAATTGGTGGGTCCCATATGATCCATTCATGAAGAAATAAGAAGATTAAGAGATGAAAAGGAAATCAGCAAGATATAGTCACCCACATTCAAGCCAAGCTCTCAACCTTCCACACCATGTAAATCTTGGTCCAAGGAAGAGAGTTTGATGGTTAAGATGAGTTTTTAAGGGTGGGATTGGAGGGATTTTGGAGCTTTGAGGGCTGGAGAAATGGGGGATTATAGGACGTTAGGGAGAGAGATTTGCTAGAATGGAGAGAAAATGAGAAGGAGGGAGAGATAAGGAGAGAGAGGTAATGATTTTTTTATAAGAGAAAGTAATGATTAACCTATGGGAGGAGAAACTAAAGTGATAGGTTAGGGTAGGCTTTGGTGGTGTGTGTGGTTGGGTAGTGTTAGCTATGGAATTTTAAGTGGTGTGTGCAGTATTACATTGGAACTTGTGCCAAGAGTGGGGTCACAGGCACTACCTTAGGTGGGCCACATGATCAAGGGTCATACAATGAAATGTTCATAACTTATGATCTATATATCGGATGGATGCGCAAGATGCGCTGTCGGAACCGCAACGACGATACGGACAAGATAGCATAGGTCTTGGGTCGATCCGAGTCAGGTCAACATGACCAGACTTAAGGATGACCGAAAACACTATCTGAGGGTCGCGTGTCGTCAGGATTCAACTGATAGGACCGCTGGACCAAGAAAAATGAAATGCATACCTATACACACACATGCACACACAAGAACTCTGGTCGGGTCTTACACAATGGCTCACAATAGGATATACCAATCTCATAACCAAACATAAGAAAATCATGAAGATTAGAAGGGATTCCATCATCCAACCATGCCCAAGGGACGATGGTGAACAACGATTTTCTAATTTCACAATCTCAATACATGAAAAGAACATACCTAAAGCTATCGCAAATCTATTGTAATTTGAGTCACAACAAACCATTAAAAATAGAAAGTATTCTTAAATATTAAACTAGAATCAAAGAGAGTTCAACATAAACATGAATCAAAGTAATAGAAAGCATCTCATCACACTGCAAGCTTCACCCCTTAACCCCAGCTAAGAGGTTTAGTCAACCATAGTCATGATTAGAACTAAAACCCTAGAAGAAAGTATGAAAAACTAAGGAAGAAGAAAAACACTTGGCGACTGCTCTCTACCCTTGTACTTCTCACCTCTAAACCCTAGAATGATTTGATAGATCCCCAAGGATGCCTTGGGGACTCCTATTTATAATTGTGCAACACCTCCTTTCGCACCTCTTTAAAAAATTTTAGAAACTGCCTCAAATTTACGCACTCTATGTAACTCTGTGTAACTATGCGTGATTCATTCGATGACATCGAATAAGCTTCGATGTCATTGAAGGTGTCTTTTATACATGCTTTTTTCATGCTTTTGTAGCTTCATCCGTACTCTGCGACCTTCCATGTCATCGAACCTACCTTCAATGTCATCAAAGAGGCCTTCGATGTCATCGAACATTGTTCGAGGAATCGATAATGTGTCCAAAATAGTCCAGAGAGCTAATCCAATTTCTTCAATAAATTCGATGTCATCGATCATATCTTCGATGTCATTGAGGAATGCTTAGAGTAACCGAAAATGCTGCCCAATATGTCCAGCGAGTTTTGTTGAAATTCCACAGAAAATTCGATGTCATTGAAGAGGCCTTCAATGTCATCGAGCAAAGCTTCGAGTCATCGAACAAGTTCTCGAGTCATTGAGAAACGTCTTCAATTTGTCAAGCGACCAACTTGATTTTTCTTCGTAAATTCAATGTCATCGACCTGTGTTCAATTAGTCAATGTGACTTCTACACTTGTTCATTCGGCTTCCTTCCATCTCCACTTGGTTTTTCTTAATCTTGAACCTTGAAATCTTTAATCTTTGTCTCCAAAGATCCATTTTTTGTATTGGTGATCTTCAAGCGTCAAATCCATGCTTTTAGCACCTTTTCTAATCCAAGTTCTTATATTCACATTGCAACACAAACATGAGTAAAATAGTACATTAAGGATCATGTTCATAAAACCAAGATATAAATGGGGTCCAATATGTAATATTTGACCCTTAACAAAAATTCCATCTTCAAGTTGTTTCACTTGAAGTCCAAGAAAATAGTTCAGCTCTCCCATCATGCTTATATCAAATTTTGATTTCATAGACTCTGCAAACTTAAAGGAAAGGTTAGCATTTGTTGATCCATAAATAATATCATCTACATTTATTTTAACAATCAACAACTCTTCATTAATTTTTTTGATGAATAGAGCTTTATCAACACTACCCATTTTTAAATTTTGATTAAGAAGAAATTTTGTTAATTTTTCATACCAAGCTCTAGGAGCTTGTTTTAATCCATACAGGGCCTTTTTAAGATGGTATATATTGTTAGGAAGTTTAGAATCTTCAAAACCTTTATGTTGTTCTACATAAACTTCTTCATTTAGATCACCATTTACGAAAGCACTTTTAATATCCATTTGATGAATTTTAAAGTTTTTATGACGTGCAATGGAGATAAATAGTCCAATGGATTTAAGACGAGCGACTTGAGCAAAAGTTTCATCATAATCAACTCCTTCAATTCGGGTGTACCCTTGTACAACTAATCTCACTTTGTTTCTTAAGATATTCCCAAATTTATCAGATTTATTTTTAAATATCCATTTAGTTCCAATCACATGTTTGTCAGATGGTCTAGGTACTAGATACCGAACATCATTCCTGACAAATTAATTTAATTCATCTTGCATAGCTAAAATCTAATTTTCGTCATCCAAGGCTTCATTTACATTTGATGGTTCCAACTATAAAGTGAAGCATACATGATTACAAATATTTTCAACTTGTCTTCTGGTTTGAACATCAATGTGAGGGTTACCAAGAATTTGATTAGTCAAATAGTCTTTGACTATTCTATCTCAGTTGAATCAGATTTTGATGAAGGTTCTGATTGATTATATATAATAACCTCATCATCGTGTTTATTAGATGGAGTGATAGTTTGATCATCAATTACAACATTTATGGATTCTTGTATCACTCTAGTCCTTTTATTTAGGACACGATATGCTCTACTGTTTAGAGCATACCATAGAAAAATACCTTCATCACTTTTGCTTTAAATTTTCCCAGATGTTCCCTATATCGTAAAATGAAACATTTGCTTCCAACAGTATGAAAATATTTTACTGATGGTTTTTTGTTAGACCATAGTTCATAAGCCGTTTTATTTAAAATTGCTCTTACATATACTCGATTAATAATATAACAAGCAGTGTTGACAGCTTCAGCTCATAAATTTTTTGCTAATTTTTTTACTATTAAGCATAATAGTCCCCATTTCTTGTAGAACTCTATTTTTTCTTTCAATTTTACCATTTTGTTGAGGAGTTTTAGGAGCAGAAATTTCATGTAATATTCCATGGTCATTACAAAACTTTTCAAAATTGCTATTTTGAAATTTTGTTCCATGATACTTCTTATCTTTTTCACAGTTAGTTCTTTTTCCGTCTAAATGCGTTTAAATAACTTTTTGACTTCGTCAAAAGCATTCGATTTTTTTCTTAAGAAGGCTACCCATGAATATCTAATGTAGTCATCAACAACAACTAGAATTTTTTTTTTTACCTCCTCTACTTTCTATTTGAGTTAGTCCAACCAGGTCCATATGGAGTAATTCGATGGGTCTAGATGTGATTAAGGAGTTTACCTTCTTGTAACTACTCCTGATTTGTTTGCCTATTTGATAGGCACCACATACTTTCTTTTCCATTTTTTTTTTTACTTTAGGTAAGCTTTGAAGATGATCTCTCTTGCTAAATTTGTATAGATATCTAAAGTTTACATGTCCAAGACGTTGATGTCATAATTCAGTTTCATCTGTTTGGACCATATAGCAAGAGTGATTCGAGGAATATGATTCATCAATGATATAGCAATTTTCAGAGGTTCTTCAACCATTTAATATTATATGACCTTGATTATTAAGTATTTCACATCTGTGATCAGAAAATTTAACACTATGATTATTATCACAGATTTGAGATATGCTTAACAAATTGTGTTTAAAACCTTCAACATATAAAACATCTTTAAAAACAAGAAGATTGGGAAGTTTTACATTATCTCTTCCGTTGATTTTGCAGTTACTGCCATCTCCAAATGTTACTAAACCTCCATCAATGTGATTGATGTCTGAAAGTATCGCCTTATCACCTGTCATATGTCTAGAGCATCCACTGTCCAGATACCATCTTGAATGGCTAATAGCTTTGAAAGTTGTGGATGACAAGACACTTATTTTTTGCAACCCATTTCAATATGGTTTTGGGTTTAGGAGGTTCTCTAATAATATGATTAGTTTGAGATTAAGATTTTTCTTTATTCTTACTTATTCTGTTAGTTCTAGAGTTGGATTTCAAGAGCTCCTTAAGTAAGTCCACTATCTTATCTACAAGAGAAGGATTATAATTTTTCTTTTGATAATTGGACTTAGTTTTTGGATAAAAAGGTTTTTGACAAGGTTTTTCTTTATTTCCTTTGTAGTTTCTTCTTTAGATTTTAAAGATTCACCTTTAACAAATATAGGAGCGGTATTTTTAAATTTTCTTAAACAAATTTCTTGTTACTTCGACGAGACACAGATAATAGCTTTTCAAGTCTCGGGTCACCATGGGTATATATCCAGGTCTCTTTAGAATTTTTTTAGAGAAGTAATTTCTAATTGTAAGTTTTTATTTTCAGTTTTGAGGTCTTCAATTTCATAATTTTTTTATATTGAGTTCAAATTTGGTTTTCTCAAAACAATCAGAAAAATGGGATTTCTTCAAAACGGATTTTTCAAGTTCTAATTTTAAATATGTAAATTTATACTTTTGAATTTTTAATTTTGTTGCAATCTTACAACTTTCTTTATATAAGGCATCACAGGCTACTTGAAGATCTTCTTCATTTTTAACATCACTTCCTGGCATTTCATATTCAGATGTTTCATCTTCATTTGCAGAAGTAAGTCTAGCTATGGTCATAAACGCCTTTTGATCATTTTCAATTCTATGATCTGATTTGTCAGTTTCTGAATCGGATTCAGATCTAGACGATTCATCCCATGTGGCGATCATGCCTCTTCTTTTAGATTTATCCTTCTAGCCCAGGTCCGGTTTAATCCAATTCATGCTCTGATACCAACTTGTAACGCCCTGAAATTCGGGGTCGAGCATAACTCAGCTCCCGAGTTCCAAAACATCACTTATGCAACATATTTGATGATAGATGTATGTTGTCTATATTAGTGCATAAAACAGGGAATAGATTAAGCCAAAGTGCAGATATAATTCAGGGATAAGTGAAGAAAGTAAGCGGAAGACTTAAAGAAATATGTGTGTATATGTGCAAATCCCTGAAATAATACACATACCAAGTCGTAATGTAAGTGTTGCTATTAAAATTACAAGTACCAAATTACATCATTTAATTCCCAAAGAAATCCCAGCATCCCGCGCATCCGAACGAGGCTCACTAGAACCCGTCTCAAAACTGCATAAGAGAAAGCCGCCTCATCATCATCAATCTCCCGCTCGGCCTCAGAAGTCGCATCAACATTGCAATCAGCAACTAAGACAAAGTCCGGTGGGTGTTTAACACCGCCGAACGTGGGAGTGAGTGATCAACTCGTGGAACAATAAAGCAAAGGTTAACATGTTATTAGTTCAATCAAGCAGTAATGATAAAGCAGAACAATTAAACAGGTCCTAAGTACTCTTGTTAATGCAAGGATGTATGAAGAATGATGCGTGCCCTCACGCGTACACCCTCAGCGTCTTCATCTTACGTTACGCATGGCATCGCCTCAAAGTGAGCCACGTCTACAAAGCACATGCAAATGCGGTGCATGAACATGATTACTAAGTTGTTATTAGTCCTTTTCATATAGCAGGATTGGGAAGCTAAAGTACCTTCCTCATATCACCATCCAAACAGTGATCCATACTAGGGTCGTCAGTCCTAGGCATCTCATACGATCATATGGTTTCAGGTCGTAGCAAAGGGCTCGTCACCAATTAATGCACGCCTATGATACCTTCGTTACCACAATAAGGCTCGTCACCTCAATGCGGTATCCAGGCATGCTCGAGGTCACTACAAAGGGCTCGTCACCAATCAATGTAGCCCGACACACAAATATAGTGTCCCATACCACCATAATCGGCTCACGAGTTTGGTTGCTCACTGGTCACTACGGGGAGGCTCGTCACCCCAGCATAGACCGACAGCTCGACAAAGGTGGTTCCATACCACCATGTCCAACTCATGAGTCTTAGCGGATCGAGGTACCATGGTTAAACAGGATTTCATTGGTGAGTTCGGTACCCTAGATTCAAACAGTAGCGTCCATACATGGTGAACATACATCAGACAATCGGGTTACTTGACGAACTCGACTAGCATGAGCGCACGTTGGGTTGAACGACATAGAGTGCGCAAACACTCCACGTGGCCAAACCACTGCCGACAACTCTAATACGACTCGGGTTCGTCTAATCACGTCCTACGTGGCGAAAGCAACCTCAGCCACGAACTTAAGGCTGATTACCGATTTCCTGGACTATTCATAGTCCCAAACATATTCCACTACAACAGATATTCATATCTACAATTTTAGAATAGTAATGGAACAACAACTCAAATCATATGGTATATAAGCATTTGGATAATATCAACTTAACATGGATTTAAGCATAAGTAAGACTTGAAATTAAACAACAAGGAATGTAACTTGCATGAAGGAAATCACACACACTAGTGGGAGAGTTGAGAATCGCTTCTCAATGCCCATACTAGGTTGATATATCACACTTTAGATCATTCAGATATTTCTACAAACACTTAGAATACATAATACAACATACATGACATATGTTGAAATACACACATTTGAACAATTCCTCTTACCAAGGAGTTGTCATACATACATCTAGCATAAGTACACGTCAAATAATCATGGCAAACACATGTGCATATTTTATACGTATACGGTACTTTATACATACACATAGAATACACAAATCTCAATGTGATACATGCATATCAGGAACGCAAAGTAAACATAACGTTTGGCATGTGAAATCTCATCCATAACAAGAATAAACCATTCACTAGCATTGAAAGCCTTGAAAACCATAACCTATATGATTAAAGTCTGCACCTTAATCTAGAAAAGAACACCGAACTAATTTCAGATGATATGTCTTCATCAACGGCGACAGGATAACCAAAGACAATAATAGAAATGAGCTACAACATCACAAAGACTATTCTAAGCTCTAACACAGATTAGGGTTAGGTTAACTTACCCAAATATGAACTCAGAATCGCCGGAATAACGATTCTAAAGTGGAGGTTCAAGGAAGAAGAAGAACAGGAAAGAATCTAAGATGATTCACCAACTTCTCTCTCACTTTCTCTCTCTTTTCCTTTCTCTTTCTTAGCTAGGGTTAGGAAATTCGTATGGAAAAGAGGGCTAGGGTTTTAAGGTCTATATATAGGCCTAACATTTATGAAAATAACCCCAGGGGCCAAGGTATACTTAGGGTATAACCAAAACAGGCCTCTCTCGATCCAACGGAGCACTTCCGATTGGCCTATTACCACGAAAGGTCGAACTTAAGCTCACTGACCATGGATCTAGGTCAAGCTGAGTTTTCGTACCGATCGGATCCTCAGATCAGCCGTGGCGGACACACTCAATTCAACGGTCACCGAATCTCGATCAGGTCCACAAGCACAAGAACATGCCTAGGCCACCTTTCCTGATCAGAGGGTGAAATTGGGTCAGAATCCAACGGTCAGATTGCTTAAAATTGTCGTGCAAGCGACACGACTCAGATTTCATAAAATCTGATTTAATTTCCAACCGTTCTCACACTCTTCACTCCGGACTCAATCAAATCGACCCAGAACATCATCTGGACTTGATTTTTGAGGTGATGGCCAAGTCCAACATGGTGACCACAACAGCCTAAGATCATCGCTATCGGACTTTCGACGCGCGGTCCAGGTCCGATCCAGAACTTCCAAAAATTCCCAAGAGCAACTGGATATAGCGATGAATCCCAGATTTCAGAGTAACATAGCGCTAACTATATTACAGATTTTGAGTCATGCAGATCCAATTTAAAGTGATTGATGCAAATTTCACAAGCAATCGAGTTAAGTGTTAATTACCCCAAAAACAAGTATTAAGGAAAATAGAGGTAGTACTCGGGTCTTGGCATAAAATTTGTCGGGTCATTAAATCTACCCCCCTTAAAGAAAATTTTGTCCTCGAAATTCATACCTTCTCATATTCCTCAAGGATCTGAGGGTAGCTCTTTCTGACCTTAGCTTTCAATTCCCAAGTAGCCTCTTCCTCACTATGATGCGTCCATAACACCTTCACAAGAGGGATAACCTTGCTACGCAGTACCTGCTCCTTCCTGTCGAGAATACGTGTCGGTCGCAGTACGTAAGTGCATCCTCACTCAACTGCACTTGCTCCCAACTGATAATATGCTAAGGATCAGGAACGTACTTTTTCAGCATAGAAACATGAAATACGTTATGCACGCCCGCAAGAGGTGTGGGCAAAGCAAGGCGGTATGCTACCGCTCCCACTCGATCCAGAATTTGAAATGGACCAATAAATCTCGGCGTTAGCTTCCCCTTCTTACCGAACCGCAGAACTCCCTTCATAGGAGAGACCTTAAGAAAAACATGGTCTCCAACCTCAAACTCAAGCGGTCGACGCCTCGTATCAGCATAACTCTTCTGCCTACTCTGGGTTGTCAGAAGTCGACGTCGAATGATGTCAACTTTCTCTAAAGTCACCTGCACCAATTCCGGGCCAAGCAAACAACGCTCGCCAACTTCTGCCCAGCAATGCGGTGCTTTGCACGGGCGACCATACAACGCCTCATAGGGAGCCATGCCGATACTCGCCTGGAAACTGTTATTATACGCGAACTCTGCATATTGAAGACAATCATCCCAACTGTCCTTGAAATCCAAAACACAAGCTCGCAACATTCTTCCAGGACTGATTCATGCGTTCCGTCTATCCATCTGTTTGCGGATGAAACGCTGTCTGAACTTCGATTTCACACCCATCGCTTCCGAATACGAGTCCGGAAGATAGATGTAAAACGCGTGTCTCTATTAGACACAATCTCCAAGAGAACTCCATGCGGCGTACTATCTCCTTGATATACAACCTAGCCAACTCATCTGCGGAGTAAGTGACTCGATCGGTAAGAAATGCGCCGACTTCGTCAATCGTCGACGATCACCCAAATAGAGTCATATCCTCTTCCTTGTTCTTGGCAACCCGAAATAAAATTCATAGAGATGAAGTCCCACTTCCATTCTGCTATGGGCATGGGTTGCAACCCAGAGGTCGGCGATGCTCTGCCTTGACCTGCGGCACATGAGACAACGAGAAACAAACTCATCAATCTATACATTCATATTGTCCCACCAATAAGATCTTCTCATATCTTGATACATCTTCGTGCTACCTGGATGCAACGCAAGATAATAACTATGGGCTAACTCGAGAACCTCTCGTCTCAAGACAGGGATGTCAGGAACACATAACCGGCCACAAAATCGTAGGCCCCCATCAGAACTAACACTCCAGTCGGAGTTCTCATCTGTACCAACCCGCTTCCTCATCTTCACCAAAAGCTCATCATCTGCCTGAGCTGCAACGATCTTCTCGTCGATAAGAGGCTGTACACGAATGTGTGCGATAACCTCATACGGCTCAACCACCATAAGCTTCTGCTCAAAATCTCGCACAAACTCCAACATATCTCACTCTACTATCATCAGCGGAGCCGCAAACTCAATAGCCTTCTTGCGACTCAACGCATCTGCTACAAGGTTCGCCTTGCCCGGATGGTAAGAAACATCGAACTTAAAGTCCTTCAATGTTTTCATCCATTGGCGCTGCCTCATATTTAAATCACGCTGCGTGAAAATATACTTAAGGCTCTTGTGGTCACAAAAGAGCTCGAACTCCTCACCATAGAGGTAATGTCTCCAAAGCTTTAATGCGAAAATGATAGCTGCTAACTCCAGGTCGTGCATAGGGTAATTCTCTTCGTGTTTCCTCAACTGACGCGAAGCATAG
This sequence comes from Magnolia sinica, assembly GCF_029962835.1. NCBI lineage: Eukaryota > Viridiplantae > Streptophyta > Magnoliopsida > Magnoliales > Magnoliaceae > Magnolia > Magnolia sinica. The sequence continues at coordinate 25,179,299 of NC_080591.1, read as the reverse complement.
GTAATCACCCTGTCCTTCTACATAAGGACACAACCCAGACCAACGCGAGAGGCATCAGTATATATAATATACTTAACCCCTTGGTCTGGTAATACTAGCACAGGGGCGGACGTCATCTTGTCCTTCAACTCTTGAAAAGCTTCCTTCGCCCTCTCATTCCAAGCAAACTTCAAATCTTTCCGTGTCAACTGCGACAACGGTCTGGCAATCTTCGAGAAGTCTTGAATGAAGCGTCGATAGTAGCCTGCAAGACCCAGGAAACTCCTTACCTCAGTAACTGAACCAGGCTGCTTCCAGTCCTGCACTGCAGTTACCTTGGCAAGATCGACAGCTATCCCTTCCTTGGACACCACATGTCCTAGGAACTTGACTTCCTCTTTCCAGAAATCACACTTCTTAAACTGCGCAAAAGTGATTCTTCCTAAGAGTATCCAAAACCGCTCTTAAGTGCTCCTCGTGTTCTTCCCGACTCGCCGAGTAAATCAAGATGTCATTGATAAAAACAATGACGAATCGGAATAAGAATGGTTGAAACACCCTGTTCATCAGATCCATGAACACGGCCGGAGCGTTCGTAAGACCGAACGACATCACAAGGAACTCATAATGACCGAAGCTAGTCCTGAAAGCAGTTTTCTGTACGTCCCCATCCTTGACGCGCAACTGATGATACCCAGACTGCAGATCAACCTTCGAAAAGTACCGTGCCCCCTTCAATTGATCAAACAGATCATCAATCCTGGACAAAGGATACTTATTTTTCACAATTACTAAATTCAACCTGCGATAATCAATACATAATCGCAAGGAACCATCCTTCTTCTTCACAAACAAAACAGGTGCTCCCCAAGGAGACACACTAGGCCGAATAAAACCCAAATTCAGCAAACCATCTATCTGCTTCCTCAACTCCTCCATTTCACTCGGAGGCATACGATAGGTGGGTAAAGAAATGGGCGCCGCACCAGGCATGAGATCGATAGTAAAATCAATCTCACGCTGAGGAGGTAATCCAGGAATCGACTCAAACACATCTTCAAACTCCCGAACTACCGGCGTGCTAACTAACGCCGATTCAGCCATACTCTCCAACAGAGAAGTATAATAATCAAGACGAAAAGGGTAACTGACCTGAACTGGGAAAGTAACTGTCTCGCCCTCAGGTCCATGGATGGTCACCGACCTTGCTTCACAATCAATCTCAGCTCGCATCCTCGTGAGCCAATCCATACCCATAATAACATCGTAATGATAAAGAGGTGCGACAAAGAAATCAACACGGATCGATCCACTTCCTAGATCGACCAAACAATCCATACAACGCTTGTTCATAGCAGAGGAAATCCCCGTAGCGGTAGTAAGCATCACTCCTTGCATAGAAACAGTGCTCAAACCCAAACGCCTAACTGCCGCATATGATATAAGAGAAGTAGTGGACCCTGTATCCACCAACATAGAAACGGGAATACCTTCAATGTGCGCTGTAACCTCGAAGGATCTCGGCACCAAGTCAGACATAGGCGCTTCAGCTGAGAGCGCATGAACTCGAGCCTGCTGCTGACGATTCGGCGGAGGAACCATGGGCCGCTGAGGTGGCCTGAAGCTAGGTACTGCAGGTCTGAAGGATGGATGAGCTGGCGCTGAACGAAGAGGTGGAGGAGAAATAACCTGAGGCATCGGACGGCTAATCCTCTGCGGTGGAGTAAAACCACTGGCCCGCATACGCGAAAAGCAAAAACGGTCCAAATGCCCCATCTTCCCACAATACGAACAGCGAAGATCAGCTCTCATCTGCTGAGCGGGCGGCACTGAACGCCTAGGAGGAGAATCTGCTCGCGGCCTCTTGCCGAGAAAAGGTGCACCCTAAAAATCCAGTTGCGGCCTAGGAACCATCGGTGCTCGCATACGGGACGACCTGTCCCCGTCCTGCTCTGCTCGCAAGGACATGCTCACCAACTCCGCATAAGAAGAAATGCTAGCACAGCAAATCTTCGATCGGATCTCAGGCCTCAATCCCTCAGAAAAGCGCCGCATCCTCATCGGCTGATCGCCCAGAATCAAAGGCACATACCGACCTAGCTCAGTGAACCGGTTCTCATACTCCGTCACCGACAGCCCTCCCTGGCGGAGGCGAAGGAACTCACTCTCCTTCTCATGTCGGTACGTAACCGGGAAATACTTCTCGTGGAAGCGTGCCTCAAACGCCTGCCACGACCACTCAAATCCTTCCTCGACAGTGCGAAGAACACTGTCCCACCATAGACTGGCCTCCTTCTCAAACATGAAGGAGGCAAGCTCAACCTGCTCAACCTCAGAGCAGTGCAGCGGTCTCAGCATCTTAGAGATGCGATCGATCCAATACTCGGCCTCCTCGGGTCTATGAGAACCCGCAAATGTAGGAGGTCGTAAGCGCTGGAATCGCTCAAAAGTGTCGCTCGCACTGACACTCCCAGATGGAGGCATAGGTGAAGCAGGAGGAGTCACCCCCACTGACTGAGCAAATATGCCAGCTATGGAAGATAGGAACTCCTGCTGCTGCTGCTGGTGGTTCTGCTATGCTGTTGCTGCATCAATAGCATCATCTGCTCAAACCTATCGGGAGGCGGAGCAGACGAAGATACACGGCTCGGCTCAGGAACCGAGGGCATGACTGGAGGAGTCATAGGTGTCGGCCCAACACCGGCATGAGACGGGCCCCCCTGTGGTCTGACCGGCTATCGCTCAAGGGAGGAACCCGCAAGCGACTCAACCAAGGAGAGACGGGCGAAGACTTCGAACCCTTAGGAGGCATTCCCTACATTCAACAGAGGATGCAACCTATCGATTCTACGTCCACATAATCCATTCCACACATGTGCACAGAACAACTCCAAAGATAAACAACATGCATTTCCATTAATAAAATTGTCGCAATACAAGTAGTGCGGCATTACATGAATCACGATAGGAAAGCATGTGAACTACAACATCTAACACTTCAAAAACCACAAACAACTACAAACAACTCCAACTACAAAAGCCAAAAATGACTACACACGAGAAAGAAACAACAAACAAAGCAAAGGACGACTACAACGACAACTATTCATCGGAATCGGGAGATGGAGGCGGGGCACCCTTATCCTGCAAGCAACACAGGGAGTCTGAGTTCGAGTCACCTTCTTGAAATTTATACTTCACAAGGCCTCGAAGATCCATAATATCCTAGCGTAGAACAGCCTGGCCTTCTTCAAGCCGAGCAATACGGGCATCCCTGACAGCCTGATCTGCGCTCTGCTCTAGTGCCACAGGAGGAGAGCTCTCACTCGTATCCTGTGCCTCTACCTCTTCCTCGTCCTGCTCTGTTTCTTCCTCAATCTCAGCACCACCTTCAGCATAACTCTCTTCATCATCGCTCTCTGACTCATCCTCACTCTCTGAGGCTTGTCGACCAGAACCAATCTCCATCTGCTTAAGGGTCTTCAGGTTAATATGACGAACATAATCCGGCTTCTTTGCTCCAAGCTTATAGCCAAACTCATGTGCAAGCTTACAAATGAGGCGGCCAAAAGGAAGCGATTCGGTCCTCTTAGTCGAACGAGCGATGAGAATAATCTGGTGCAGGATGTACATCGGCACACACAACTTCGTTTCTTGCCCCACCTGATACAGAAAATCTACCATCAGGCGCGTACACTCGTTGCGGTTGCTCCACCTTGGATATACATTGAACGTACACATGTGGTGAAGCAAGTGGAAGTCGTCCGTCATGTTGGTAGCCAGAAGACTCCTATTAGGCTGCCATTCAACCAGACGACCACACAAGGATCGGGTGCGACGATCCCTCTCACGCATACTGTTCAAATTCTTCTCACTAGCATGCACCTCACCAAGTGGCACATTCAGGAGTCGGGATATCAAAGCGACGTTGACCGTGACCGCTACCATAAGGAATCTTGAACTGCAGAGGCTCCAGTGAAGGATCACGAATATTGGCATAAAAAGCTCGAACAGTACTTGCATTCGCGCGATACTCACCCTCAAACAAGGGACACCAACCAGCCCCTTCCAGGCGCTCCAATAACAGGAACTCGCCAAACAGCCGCGGATCAACACGAGCCTCAAAAAGGACTCTATGGCCTTCATAGGCTTTATGCGATAGCTCCGCCAACAAGGTTCTACCAATGGGAGCTCGAGGATCGAGGTCCCGTGTGGTTTAAAATTCACGAGCGGCGGTCGTGCTCGCGGCGGCACCTCTCGGCCTCCGTGCACGGGTTGGGCGGCTAAGCTCAGCTTCATCCACGGGTGCTCTCTTCTTCCCCATCAAAGAAAAAAGGGAGGAAATGGAAAAGATGGTCGTGATAAACTCAAAGAGGGCCATGAGAAATGAGAGAAAGAGAGAAATAGAAAGAATGGGAAGCTTCCACACACTTGAGATCCCAAAAGAGGATTTGAGAGCCCAAATGAGAATGAAAGAAGATGTAGACAGCAATGAAGGTGAGGGTTTTGAGATGGGTAGGTTGGGTTTGCACAAAAATGGAAGAAGAAGAAGATTTGGAGAAGATTTGAAAGAGTTTGGAGAAGAACTTGAAGGAAAAGAGAGCTAGGGAGGGAGGACTATGAAGGAAGTAGGGTTTAGAAGAAGTTTAAACCCACAAACCATGGAGGGGTGGGCCACACTAGGTTATACATCCGTCGACCCGCCCGGCCTGGCCCGCTGATTGGCGAGGCCTCCCCGAACCGGCGATGGCATTGCTGGTCTCTGGACCATCCGGCGATGCCTCGCCATTTAGGCGAGGTCCTCCTGGTCCCTTATGCTCAAAAAGATGTGGGTCCCCCCCTAAGCCCCACTGGAAATGCCCCGATCGGCCCCTTTGCATGATTCGACGCCTATCGGGCCATTCGAGCAGAAATCTGGTATAAACAGATTTATCAAAGATTGAAGGGTTGATAAACCATCTAGACTCATTAATAGATGGTCTAGGAAAGGTTTCGGGTCGCTGTGTGTGATCAGGGGAGAGCACAGACTCGATCTCGGCGATCGTTTTTAGTAAACTTTTGCCGATAGAAGCAACGGAACACAAACACACAATCTACGATAGACTCACAGCCAAATACACTAGAGTGGCGACATCGTGCGGTGTGTGACCATAACCCAGGTCCGGTTTAATACAAAACATGCTCTGATACCAACTTGTAACGCCATGAAATTCGTGGGTCGAGCATAACTCAGCTCCCGAGTTCCAAAACATCACTTATGCAACATATTTAGTGATGGATGTATGTTGTCTGCATTAGTGCATAAAACATTGAATAGATTAAGCCAAAGTACAGATATAATTTAGGGATAACTGAGGAAAGCAAGCGGAAGACTTAAAGAAATATATGTGCGTACATGTGCGAATCCCTGAAATACATACACATACCAGGTCGTACTGTAAGTGTTGCTATCAAAATTACAAGTATCAAATTATATCTTTTTAATTTCCAAAAGAAATCCCAGCATCCCGCGCATCAGAACAAGGCTCACTAGAACCCGTCTGAAAACTGCATAAAAGAGAAAGCAGCCTCATCATCATCAATCTCCCGCTCTGCCTCAGAAGTCGCCTCAACATCTGCAACATCAGCAACTAAGACACAGTCTGGTGGGTGTTTAACACCGCCCTAGAACGTGGGAGTGAGTGATCAACTCAGTGGAACAATAAAGCAAAGGTTAACATGTTATCAGTTCAATCAAGCAGTAATGATAAAGTAGAACAATTAAACATGTCCTAAGTACTCTTGTTAATGTAAGGATGTATGCAGAATGATGCGTGCCCTCACGCGTACACCCTCAGCGTCTTCATCTTACGTTACGCATGACATCGCCTCAAAGTGCGCCACGTCTACAAAGCACATGCAAATGCGGTGCATGAACATGATTACCAAGTGGTTATTAGTCCTTTTCATACAGTAGGATTGAGAAGCTAAGATACCTTCCTCATATCACCATCCAAACAGTGATCCATTTTAGGGTCGTCAGTCCTAAATCTCTCATACGATCATATGTTTTTAGGTCATTGCAAAAGGCTCGTCACCAATCAATGCACGCCTATCATACCTTCGTTACTACACCAAGGCTCGTCACCTCAATGCGGTATCCAGGCATGCTCGAGGTCACTACAAAGGGCTCGTCACCAATCAATGTAGGCCGACAGCACGAATATAGTGTCCCATACCACCATAATCGGCTCACGAGTTTGGTTGCTCACTGGTCACTACGGGGAGGCTCGTCACCCCAGCGTAGGCCGACAGCTCGACCACGGTGTCCCATACCACCATGTCCGGCTCATGAGTCTTAGCGGATCAAGGTACCATGGTTAATAGGATTTCATTGGTAAGTTTGGTACCCTAGATTCAAATAGTAGCGTCCATACATGGTGAACATACATCGGACAATCGGGTTACTTGACGAACTCGACTAGCACGAGCGCACGTTGGGTTGAATGACATAGAGTGCGCAAACACTCCGCGTGGCCAAACCACTGCCGACAACTCTAATACGACTCGGGTTCGTCTAATCACGTCCTTCGTGGCGAAAGCAACCTCAACCACGATGTTAAGGTCGATTACCGATTTCCTGGACTAATTCATAGTCCCAAACACATTCCACTACAACAGATATTCATATCTACAATTTAGAATAGTAATGGAACAACAACTCAAATCATGTAGTACATAAGCATTTGAAGAATATCAACTTAACATGGATTTTAGCATAAGTAGGACTTGAAATTAAACAACAAGGAATGTAACTTGCATGAAGGAAATCATACACACTAGTGGGAGAGTTGAGAATCGCTTCTCAACGCCCATACTAGGTTGATATATCACACTTTAGATCATTCAGACATTTCTACAAACACTTAGAATACATAGTTCAACATACATGTCGTATGTTGAAATACACACATTTGGACAATTCCTTTTACCAAGGAGTTGTCGCACATACATCTAGCATAAATACACGACAAATAATTATGCCAATCACATGTTCATATTTTATACGCATACGGTACTTTATACATGCACATAGAATACACAAATCTCAATATATCACATGCATATCAGGAACGCAAAATAAACATAACATTTGGCATGTGAAATCTCATCCATAGCAAGAATAAACCATTCACTGGCATTGAAAGCCTTGAAAACCATAACCTATACGATTAAAGTCCGCACCTTAATCCAGAAAAGAACACCGAACTGATTTCAGACGATATGTCTTCGTCAACGGCGACAGAATAACCTAAGGCAAGAATAGGAATGAGATACAACATCACAAAGACTATTCTAAGCTCTAACACAGATTAGGGTTAGGTTAACTTACCCAAAGATGAACTCAGAATCGCCGGAATAACGATTCTAAAGTGAAGGTTTAAGGATGAAGAAGAACAGGAAAGAATCTAAGATGATTCACCAACTTCTCTCTCACTTTCTCTCTCTTTTCCTCTCTCTTTCTTAGCTAGGGTTAGGAAATTCGTATGGAAAAGAGAGCTAGGGTTTTAAGGTCTATAAATAGGCCTAACATTGATGAAAATAACCCCAGGGCTAGGGTATACTTAGGGTATAACCAAAACAAGCCTCTCTCGATCCAACGAAGTACTTCCTATGGGCTTATTACCACGAAAGGTCGGACTTAAGCTCACTGACCATGGATCTAGGTCAAGTTGAGTTTTCGTACCGATCGGATCTTCAGATCAGCCGTGGCGGACCACACTCAAAACAACGGTCACCGAATCTCGATCAGGTCCACAAGCATAAGGACATGCCTAGGCCACCTTCCATGATCAGAGGGTGAAATTGGGTCAAAATCCAACGGTCAGATAGCTTAAAATCGTCGCGCAAGCGACACGACTCAGATTTCATAAAATCTTAATATATTTCCAACCGTTCTCACACTCTTCACTCCAGACTCAAACAAATCGACCCAGAACATCATCTGGACTTGATTTTTGAGGTGATGGCCAAGCCCAACATGGTGACCGCAACAGCCTAAGATCATCGCTATCGGACTTTCAACGCGCGGTCCAGGTCTGATCCAGAACTTCCAAAAATTCCCAAGAGCAACGCTGGCTTTAGCGATGAATCCCGATTTCGAGTAACCTAGCGCTCACTATTCTACAGATTTAAGTCATGGAGATCAAATTTAAAATGATTCATCCCATGTGGCGATCATGCCTCTTCTTTTAGATTTATCCTTCTTAGGACATTTTGCAGCTAGATGCCCATATTCAGAACAATTGAAACATTGAGAGTCTTTAGATTTAGATTTCCAATTTCCTTTTCTTTTGTCAATAGGTTTTTGAAAATCAGATCTATTTTTATTTTTAAAAATCCTATAAAACTTTTTAGCAATCATAGCCATGTCATCCTCATTTTCTTCATTATCTGAGTCTTTTGATTTGGATTTTGAGGACTTTAGGGCTATGGATTTACTTTTGGAAGCTTTGAAATTTAGCTCATAGGTTTATAGAGATTCCACTAATTCTTTTACATTCATTATATCAGTGTTCCTCAATTCTTGTATAGCGGTAACTTTAGAATTGAACCTGTCAAGAAGCGATCGTAAGATTTTTGCATACACCTTGTTTTCACAGACTTTTTCTCTAAGACCCCACATGGAATTAACAATGTCATTTAGTTTAGTGAAGAAGTTCATGAATGATTCGTTTTCTTCTATAAGGATTTCTTCAAACCTTGTTGTAAGGATTTGAATATTAGATTTCTTGACAATGTTAGTTCCTTCGTGTGTCATTTCAAGTATATCTCAAGCTTATTTTGTTGTATCGCACGAGATGATTCTTTTGAACTCGTCTGGTGATAAAGCACAAGTAATATCAGTGCTTTTGCATTAGCACTACTTTCTCTTTTCTGACCTGGAGTCCACATATTATAAACTTGTACTTTCATGGACTTAGTTCCATTTTCATCCACTACTTCCAACATTGGAGGGACCCATTGGATCATTGTGGCTTGCCACACACTTTTATCAATAGATTTGAGGAAAATCCTCATTCTAGCTTTCCAATAAGAATAGTTCTAGCCATCAAAGGGAGGTGGCCTGGAAATGGATAGATTATCGAAATTTGACATTCTAATAGCTCTGGATTTAGCTCTAGGAAGTTAATCCCAAAAAGAGAAACCCCACTTTGATACCACTTGAAAGGACGAGCTATAGATGTCCTAAAAGGGAGGGGAATAGGACAATGCCAAATATTTCAATAAAATGTGAAATAATAAATCAATGAAAACAATTTTGTAAAGTATTGAATTCTTGATATCAAATAGTTCGTAAGACAACCTTACACCTAAAAGATTTAGGTAGGACAACCATATGTTACGACGTCTTTGAAATCAAAATATCAAACTAATGCAAAGAATAAGTAAATCACAATAATAACACAAATAATAACATCCAATCACCATAATGCATAAAAGAGTTATAATGGTTCGGTGCCTCCATGCAATCTACTCCACTCCCAAAATTACTACCTTCACAATTTTGTCTTTCACTATTTTAAGATTTTTCAGGTTCACCTTAACAACCTTATACAGTTATTGCGATTTTTGCGGGCTATCACAATCAAACCCACTTTGTGATTTTACGGAATCACCACAAACAAACCTGCTGAGATTTCCAGACTATCTCAGAAAAACCCAAACTGAAATAATTTAAAAGACAGTACTTATCTTTGATTTAGCGAGTCGAAGTTGTAGCTGTAGCTTGAATGCAACGATCTTCTTCTTGGGATATTGATGAAGTCTTTGTATGAGTTCAACCTAAAAAGATATAAAGGGATCTAATAGATTTTTAATAAAATGAATGAAACCATATTATTGCAAATTCAATTCTCCCTTTTCTCCAATCACATTCTTCGTCTCAAGCCCTTGTATGGCCTTTGTAAGGTCTTAAAAGGCGTTACACATACCCTGATTGAAAAGCTCTTGATTTTGAAGATGCTTTAGAATCGAATCCTCTTGAGGTTTTCCTTAATTTGAAATTTGATTAAAGAATCCTTGAGGAGTAGCTGTTTGTCGATTCCTCCAACTGAAGTTTGGATGATTTCTCCAACTAGGATTGTATGTATTGGAGGTGGGTCCATTAAAAGGTCTGTGGTAATTATTCACGGCATTAGATGGCTCATTTAGTGCCTCTTGAAAAGTAGGTATTGTTGGACAATTTTCAGTTGTGTAAATGTTACAACCACAAATACCGCAAATAGTTTCCTTAGCCTTATCCTTCTTTAGTTCCATGCCCTCAAATTTTCTTATGAGATTAGCCACTTTAACATTGATATCATCATCTTTCAAAAGGTATATTTCGCCCCTCTCCTTTGATTGAGTAGGCCTAGAGGTGGTGTTCGATTTTGGGGAGATGTCCCATGATTGTGCAGTTTCAGCGAGTTTGTCAAAGTAATCCCACACTTCATCGACATTTTTGTTTATGAACTCCCCATTGCACATTGTCTCGACGAACTGGCACATGGGAGATGTCAGTCCATCATAGAAAAGTTTGTAATATGCCACATTTCAAAACCGTGTTGTGGACATGAACTGACAAGATCCTTGAACCACTCCCAACATTGGAAGAATTTTTCATCTTCCTTTTGGGCGAAATTCATGATTGACTTTCTAATGGTGTTTGTTTAATGATGTGAAAAAAATTTCTCTATGAACTCCTTGCCATGTCATTCCATATGCCAATAGATCGAGGACGTAGTGATTGTAACCACGTCTTAGCTTTCTCTTTCAAAGAAAAGGGAAAGAGTTTCAGCCTGACCATGTCCTCAGACACATTAGGAAAGTATAAAGTGGCTATGATTTCATCAAACACTTTCAAATGTAGATACAGATTTTCAGATTCAATCCCTTGGAATTTTAGAAGGAGTTGGATCACCCCTGGCTTGAAATCCATATATCCCGTATTTTCTGAAAAAACCATGCATGAGGGCATGCTCACCTCCGCCAGTTGTAAATAATCTCATAAAGTACGAAGCAGAGGTGCTTGATGCACCTCAATCTCATCCTTGACTTCCTCAACCCTAGGTCGAGGTGGATTTGGAAGTTGATTGGCCAGTTGATTGGCAGCCATAATTTTTATTAACTCTGTGGATCTCGAGTGGTGTCTAATCCTATGATGGATAGATAACCCCTCAACCAATCCTCCTTTACTCAAAAGATGTCGAATGTTATCATGGACCCACTTGGGCATAAAAGACTCTCAGCCCTCAATTTCAAAATCTAACCTAAACCTAAAAGAAAGAAGGGAAGTAGAAATCTAGAAATAGAAAGAGATAATTAGAAAGAAGTTACCAAATTAGAAGTTTCTATATTGGGATCTTGCGAAAAGAAAATGAAACAAGTTAGTTTCTAAAAAAATAAGAAAAGTTTCTAAAAATAGAAAGTAGAAAAACCCTAATCTTAAACTAATTTCAAAACTAGTTAATCTCAAAAAAATGCAACCGGTAGTCTCCGGTAACGACATCAAAAACTTGTTCACAACCCCAAGTGTAAAGTCGCAATGCAGTAATAATTTCGATGAGACAAAGGTGAAATCCACAAGGACTAATCTTGTGAGTATTTTGAAAGCAACTAGAAGTATAACTAGAAAAAAATGTGAATCTAAATCTAAAATAAAGGAAGTAATTGTGAGAGATTTAATTAGAAACTTGAGAAATTCAAAGGTGGGAACTAGGGATTCCAAGGATCCACTTGTAAAAATTAGGGTGATACTATGCTTGATTTAAGGACACAACTGGAATCAGAGTCCTATCTTATCTAGTTGGAAAATATAGCATTAAAACCAAATCTAAACTTCCTTTAACCTAATTCTCAATGGATGAGAGTTGTGAGGATTGGAAGTAATTCCATCACTTAGCCATGCCCTGGAGAAATGGCAAACAACAGGATATACCAATTTCACAAACATAGGAGAATTATGAATATTAGAAGGGATTCCATCATCTAATCATGCCTAAGAGACGATGGTGAACAACAGGATTTCCAAATTTTGTGATCTCAAAGCATGAAAGGAAGATACTCAAAGCTATTATAAATCTACTGTAATTTGAGTCACAATAAACCATTAAAAACTAAAATTATTCCTTAAATATTAAAGTAGAATCAAAGTAAGTTCAACATAAACATGAATCAAAGCAATAGAAACATCCCATCATGCTACAAGCTTCACCTCATAACCCTAGCTAAGAGGTTTGGCCAACCATAGACATGATTGGATCTAAAACCCTAGAAGAAAGCATGAAAAACTAAGGAGAAAGAGAAGAAAAATGCTTGGCGTTGGCTCTCCACCCTTGTACTTCACTCCACCAAACCCTAGATGATCCCTGGGGACTCGTATTTATAGTTGTACAACACCTGCTTTCGCACCGACTTGAAAAAATCTAGAAACCGCCTCAAATTTATGCAGTTTTGATTCTATCTATCGAAGGACATATCAAAGACACTTCGATAGAATTGAAACTACATAAATTTGAAATTCTTGAGTTTGGCCTGAAACCTTCGATGCATCTAAGTTCCTTCAATTAAACATTCGATGCATCTAAGTGTCTTCAATAGAATCGAAGTCTATTTTTGTAATTTTTCAGAACTTTGTTTTTCTGGTCCCGGAATCTGTTTTCAGGTCAATTTTCAGGATTCTTTTTCTTCACTTCAAATATTCAATTCTCTTCATTCATCACTTGGTTTCCTTAGATCTTTGGCATGTGAATTCTTCAAGATCCACCCCTTGCCTTGGTGATTCTTGAGCATTAAATCCATGCTTTTAGTACCCTTTTCAATCCAAGCTCTTAAATTCACCTTGCATCACAAACATGAGTAAATAGGACATAAAGCATTATCATGTTCATAAAACCAAGATATAAATGGGGGATAATATGCAATATTTGACCCTCAACAATTACTCTATCAAAAATAGTTTAAAATAACTTTGAGAATGAGAATGCAAAAAGCTAAAAAAAATAAAAATTACAACACAACTACCTTAAGGAAGCATAAAGTATCTCTCTATACCACACAATATAAGACTATGAACTTTCATTGTTTAAAGATTAAGAGAAAGCCTCTATTTATAGACAAGGATCTGTGTAGTTCAGCTGGCCTGACATTCAGTTCAGCTGTCCGAACTTCAAAGATTACGTTCCAATCAGAAATCAAAAATCACTGGATAAAATCTTTCAAAAGTTCGGTTGGCTTAAGCACATGTTCGACTGGTCGAACCCCAAGTTGGGCTGGCCGAACAGGAGGTTCAGCTGGCCTAACTGGTCCAAAATCTAATTTTTGTTCCATTGCTAGAAATGTGACTGAACCCGGCTTGGGCTGGCCGAACTTTCCACAAAATGATCCGAACCTACCACAAAAGGATCTTTTGAGTTCTGTCTTTTTTACTGAATCTTTTAGGGTTGGTCCAAATAGTTAGGTTAACCGAACCAGACATCGGACTGGCCTAACTTGAGTGTATTTAACAAGAAATATAATTCTAAATATGCATGAGTGAAATACACATAACCTATGGTTAAACTAGGTTTACACCACCTATAGGTTGATTCATACGAAATATTCTGAACTTCGAACCATGAATGATCTTGCATTGAGATGTTGAGTCTTCTTTCTAAATGCTTAATCGAGTCGATAGCTTATCTTCAGTCGAGCTTGTATCGTAACTGGACTACGAAATTTGACAAACTAAAATGTGTTTTAAGTATAAGCACTTACATAAAACATTCACCATAAGGCACAAGGAGTTATAGTGGTTCGGTGCTTTAAAAACCACATCTACTCCACTCTCAAAATTACTACCCTCGTAATTTTGGCTTCCACTATAACAAGGTTTTCACATGTTCACCTTAACAACCTTATACAGTTTCTTGTGATTTTCACAAGCTCACCACAATAAAACCCTTTTTCTAATTTTCACGGGCTATCACAAACAAAAACCCACTTTGTGATTTTCACGGGCTATCACAAATCAACTCACTGAGATTTTCATAAGCTATCTCAAAATAACCTAAAATGAAATAACGTAAAATAATTATCTTCAACCATTTATTTGAAGATGTAGTAGAAGCTTGTAGCAGAGATCTTCTTTCTTGAATGTAGAGGAGGTAGAGTATATAGGGTTCTAAAGAATTTTAGAATTGAAAAACTCAAATGTAAATAATTCAATTCTTTTAAATCTCAAGAGGAGTATAGACTACTCTTTAAAATAAGATTAAAATAATCTTGAGAAAGGAAATTGAATAAGCTTAAAAAGAATTTATAAATACCACAACATTAGCTTGCCAAAGACCTGAGCTTCTCTCTCACTTGCAGAATGTTTAGAGTGATTTTTCGTTGTAGTATAGAATGAGAGAAGGCATCTATTTATAGCCAAAGGGATTGGAAATTCAACTACCCTAAGAATAGGTTCGATTGGCCGAATTCCACCGAATTTGTTCCAACGGCTATCGCATTGCGCGGAATAAAATTTATCTAAAATTCCGCTGGCCCAAGGTGAAATTAGGCTGGCCGAATTCTCATAAAATTTAAAAGTTTGCATTGCTAGATTTGTACCCGAACTTCACTCAGGCTGGCCGAATTTCAAGTTAGGTTGACCGAATTTTCAATAAATTTTGATTTTTAGCCTGAACTTGAAATTAGGTTAGCCGAGGAAGATAGGCTGGCCGAACTCCATAGAAAATACACTATAAATAACCCAAGATGAATGGATTTTTTAAAGTTGTTAGTGTCAAATATTGCATATTTTCTCCCATTTATATCTTAGTTTTATGAACATGATACTACTTAATGTTATATTTTATGCATGTTTGTGTTGCAAGGTGAATCTGAGAGCTTGGATTGAAAATAATGTTAAAAGCATGGATTTAGTGTTCAAGAATCACCAAGGCATAGGAGGGATCTTAGGAGGCCAAGAACGGATAATTCTCATACCAAAGATCCAAGGAAACCAAGTACAAAGGATAGAGAAAAGATTGGCAAAAGTACAAGTTAAATAGTAGAAAAATAGGACACTTAAGTGCCACCTAAGCCAACTTCGGTGCCATCGAAAGTGCACGAAACAGTCCAGCAAGAAAACAACTTAATTCGGTGCCACCTAAGCTTAATTTGGTGCCACCAAAGCCAATTTTGTGATAAATTTCAAATACTCGATTTTGGTGCCACCAAACCAACTTTGGTGCCACCGAAATCGCATAGAATTGACGACGCGGATTGCGTAACTTGAGGCGGTTTGTGGAAATTCTAAGTCAGTACGAAAAGCAGAGTTTCACAACTATAAATAGGAGTCCCTAGGATGTTCCTAGGTATCTTTTAGGGTTTAAGGAGTCGAGTAAAAGGGTTAAGCCGCCGTCCAATAGTTTTCTTTTTCTTTCTTAGTTGGTCTTTATGTTTTGTTTAAGAGTTCTTAGTTTAATCATGTCTATGGCTGGGTAAGTCTCTTAGCTAGGGCTAAGAGGTGAAGCTTGTAGTGTGATTGAGATGTTTACTTTGCTTTAATTCATGTTTTGTTGAACTCTTATGGATTCTAGTTCTTTATTAAGGAATATTTTTTAGTTTTTAATGGTTTGTTGTGACAAATTACAATAGATCTGCAATAGTTTTGAATATCTTCTTTTTCTGATTTGAGATTGTGAAATTAATAATTCCCGTTGTTCACCATCGTCCCTTGTGCATGGTATGATGATGGAATCCTTCCTAATCTTCACAATTCTCCTATGATTGGTTATGGGGTTGGTATATCCTGTTATTTGCCATCGTCCCATGGGCATGGTTAGATGATGGAATCACTTCCAATGCCCACAACTCTCATCCATCGAGACTAGGTTCATGAGAAGTTCAGAGATTCAATTATCTCTATTTTCTAATTGGATAGGATAGGACTCTAATTCCAGTTGGATTTCCTTAAACAAGCAAGGTAGCATCCTCAGAAGCTACAAGTGGATCCTTGGCACCCTAGTTCCTTTTAATTGATAATTTAAACGTTATTCATAATTACTCATTTAAATTTAGATTTCTTCTTTAGTTCTTCATCTAACTTTAGCTCTAGTTAAATTCAGAAGACACACAAGTTCAGTCCTTATGGATTCGACCTCACCGGTTGTTTAGCCAATACAAAGTTCAACTTTTCTTGAAACTAAGCGACATCTTCTTGAGATGATAAGCCAATCTTGTGCTGATCTTCAGACATGCAGATTAGTTGCGATCTAATCGTACTTGCGATCTAACTGGTATTACTTTTGTCTCACAAAATTTAACAACCATATGTGTATTAAACATATAAGCACTTATAGAGCTATATAATGAGATTCGAGTGGGCTAAAAGCCGCTATAAAATAGTCATGACTACAGTTGAATTTGTACAACTCGCATAAGACAGTGTAGAATACAAGCTCCATAAAAAGTTTATTAGAATGGAGTTTATAGATTTATATGATCTGACTAAGAAAGTTTCTCACTGTGAGGAACTGCTCCAAGAAGAATTTAGACGAGAAAATTCATCATTAGGGACGTATTATAACAACCCTAATTATGAAATTACGATTGCTGAAGTAGTGGCCAAGAAACCATTGATATGCTCAGCATTAGTCAAAGAGAAATTGACCACTCTGACCACGTAGAAGGCTCATAAGGTGTACCTTCAATATAACACAAGCTGAAGAAATATTTGATATATTGTTGGTCGAGAAGTTCGGTTCCCATAAATCATAAAGTACCTCTGGCCGATGAATTACAGAAGATTGAATATTGTAAATGGTATGGGTCTCGATCCTATTCCACTAACAAATGTGTTGTTTTCAGGAACGTCATTCAAGACCACATCAATTGTGGGCTGTTGAAGTTTTCTAAGAAGGAAAAGGAGGCGATGTTAATCGATACCAACCCATTCCCAGCTAATGTGGAGGCAAACATGGTCACTGCCAATCTGAGGGATCATCTGAAGATAAAGTTCAATCTCAACCCGAGTGGTCCACCAGGAATGACCAACTAACCTGTGCAAGGACATAGCTGGATTCCTCACACTGATCAATCGACCACTATCAGAGGGAGGCACCAATGGCACCAAGGTTCTCGAATTTGTGATCGATGTGTGTTTGAAATGGTGTTTCGATCAGAAAAGTCTCCTGAAAGGGAAAGAGAATACCGCAACAACAGTCGACATCCTCAGCCTCTAATCACCCCTTATGCTAGGGAACGCCCCTGACAAGGATGGTTAAGCCTCCCACCACACATGAAGGGGTGTGTAAGAGAGTTATTCACCCAAAATTTTCAGCAATACTAGAGGTTCTTACAAAGACTCAGAAGTGTCGATTGCAAAGGCAGAGAGCTGCAGCAAAGAGAGAAATGGAAGGAAAAATCTTCCAATTGGAAGCTAAGCTTCCGCAACATTTTGGAAAGTCCCCATGCTTGATGAGTCAGTGGTTGTAAATGCAGTCGAAGTTGTGATTCCAATTGTTGCACAACAAAGCCAAAATGTACACGGTAACATAGCCCCTTTAAAAGATCCCAAAGAGGATGATAGTTGCGGTAACCAGTCGGACTACCTCAGCAAAGACTACTTTTCGACAGAAGAGTGGTTAGCCCAGGGACTCTCGTCAACCATGGATGGTCGAGAGAATTCCCCAACTATTGATCTCTTAGCCGAACTTGTGATAGGGGAACACCCTAATCAGATCGAAGAAATCAAATCTGAAACACTAGAGGGGCAAGGTTTGTGTTCACCACCCCAAGTATAGGGTCGCGATGTAGTAAAAATCTCGATAAGACTGAGGTTGAATCCACAGGTACTGAACCTTGTACGTATTCTGAAAGTAACCAGAACTAGAACTATAAGAAGATGTATCTAAATCAGGAGAATTTAAGAGAATAATGATGAATTATTTAAACTAAAACTTATAAAATTCAAAGGTGGGAAACTAGGGTTTCCAAGGATCCACTTGTAGCAATTAGGAAGCTACCTTGCATGATTCAAGGACACAACTGGAATCAGAGTCCTATCTTATCCAGTTGGTAAGAAGAGATTTGTCAGATCTCTAAACTTCTCATGGATCTAATCATCAATGGATGAGAGTGGTGAAGATTTGGAAGTGATTCTGTCACCAAACCATGCCCAGGAGACGAAGCAAACAACAGCAATTTACCAAACCCACAACCAATCATAAGAGAATTGAGAAGATTAAGAAGATTCCATCACCCTGCCATGCCTAAGGGACGATGGTGAACAATAGGATTGCTTAATTTCACAATCTCAATTCAGGAAAAAGAAGATATTCAAAGCAATCGCAGATCCATTGTAACTTAAGTCACAACAAACTATTAAATACTAAAAATATTCCTTAATAATCAAACTATAATCCAAGAGAGTTCAATAAAACATGAATCAAAACATAGCAAACATCCCAATCACGCTACAAGCTTCACCTCTTAGCTTTATCTAAGAGGTTTAGCCTATCATAATCATGATTAAACTAATCTCTTAAAGGAAGGACATAAACAAAGCCAGGGAAAGGGAAGAAAAATAAAGTGGAAAGAAGAAGGAGAAACTCTCGGTGTCAGCTCCACGCTATCTCTCTCTCGCCTTTACTCCCACGCCCCAGAATAGATCTCCACGTCTTCTCTCCCTCTCTTTTATAGCCAAGGAAGGTCGGTTGGGAGACTGGAGTTGGTGGATGCTAGCACAAGTGTTGTTTACGCAGCAACAGCGAAAGAACCGTGGAGGCAACTACGTTTGGTGGAGTTTTGGAATAGTGAACGGCCTGACCTCGATTCTGACTTCATGGCTGTAGTCATGGCCACTTTTTGCAGCGTGTAAACGGTCTGGATCTTGCATCTGACCCTTCCTTTGATCGCATAATGGCCCACGAAGGGTCGGACGTGCGAATGTGTGTAATTACGTATTAACCTGCGCTGAGGTGTTCGGTGGGCCCCACATTGATGTTTTCGGATAAATCCACTCCGTCCATTGGATTTTAGTCGAAATTTCAGTCTGGAATGGTGTGATACATCTCGAATTCGGTATGGCCCACGGAGTCTTGTTTCCCGTTGTCCATCCTACGTTTGATTGTGATTTTCGTGTGTGCACGTGCATGGTGGTATATGGAGGCCATGGGTTTAGTCAGCCCCACCATTCAGACACAGTGGACGGTTTGGATTGTCCATCTGGTCAAAGGTGGTGGGCCACGACACATCACAGCGGACGCCCATCCGCTGCTGTGTAAGAGAGGAGAGGATCGGGCTGATGTCCTTTGACCGGATCCATGGTCCGGTGCACCTCCAGTGCACGTGTGGGTCCCACCTTGATGTTTCGATAAATTCGCTCCGTCCATCCGTTTTACCATCTAATTTGAGGGGTTGAGACCAAAATTGAAGCATATCCAGATATCAGGTGGGCCCCAAATCAGTGATTGTGTGGCTGATCTATCCGTTGGGCCACTTCCACAAAGATCTAATGGCTGAAATTTTACGTGTACGGTTACTTTTTGGTCCTCGGGCCAGATATAAAGTTTTGAGCCAAACGGATGGTGGGAATCCTGTGATCTTACATTCAGGACGATTTTCAGGCTCTTTCGTCTTCAATTATTTGATTTTCTCGAATCTTTGGCGTGTGAATTCTTTGATCTCGGTCCCTTAAGATCCGTCCCTTGCCTTGGTGATTCTTGCGCATCAAATCCATGCTTTTAGTACCTTTTTTCAATCTAAGTTCTTAAATTCACCTTACAATAAAAACATGATTAAAATATATTGTTAAGCATTATCATGTACGTAAAACCAAGTAATAATTGGGGTCTAATATGCAATATTTAACCCTCAACAGTTTGAGTGGCAGGATTGTGTTTGGGTTGTTGCCACTAGTGACGTTCGATTGTAATATGGTTTTTACACTACCATCCGACTTTTAGGCACGACCAACTCAACCAAACACAATGCCATGAGATGTGGAAGAATACACTCTCCCAATAATCGTACAACATGCTTCATTCCCATTTGAAGAAGGAAAAGAGGATGAAGTCAAGGTTGAAAAAATGTCAGAAGTCAACACAGTCACCGTTGCAACCAACGGTGCATCCGAAAGGATAATTATTAACAAACCTACTAAAGATATGACACAACATCTTACGCCATTGTACATATCGACCCACTTAGAAGGATGTCCCGTTACCAAGATTTTAGTAGATAATGGGGCCACGGTCAATCTGCTGCCATGGAGAATGATGGCTAAGTTAGGAAAGACCACGGCCGATCTGATCCCATCGGAAGTAATTGTTAGCAAATTTGTTGGCCATGTCAGGAACACACATGGTGATTTACCGGTCGATTTAACTGTAGGCACCAAGACTGTTCTGGCACCATTTTTCATGGTAGACACTTTATCTAGTTATAATGTGCTATGGGGAATGGACTGGATTAATTCCTTTGCGTGCAATCCATCTTCCCTTCATCTGTTTGTGATCTTCTGGAATCAGGACAAAGCCGAACTCGTTTTCGCCGATAATAAGCACTTCTTAGCCACATAAAATGCCAGTGAAGCTTATTATTACAACGAAGAAGTGGGACCCATCAGATTTATCGGGAGAAACAAGATTGGTCGTCCCACAAGGATCACAGTGAAGAAGAATTCAGATAGTATAGCGCAAGCTATGCCGAAAGTGGCTCGAGCTAATGATGCCCAGCCGAAGGACATCGTCCCTTATCGGCTGGCCACTCGTTGTGTCATCGAAGAGATCCCATGATCAAGACACTAAAAAATGAAGTCCATGGGGCCGACTTCACGACCAGAATAAAGAGGCTTAAAGAAAGCCTAAGAAAAGCCTATGAAGGTAGTTTTATGAATCTGCTAAGAGAAATGAATCAATCAAAGAAGACAATTTCAAGTTTGCAGACCTTTCACAAGAGAAAGAGGATAGCAGGTCGCAGGTCCAAGACCCGTTGGTCGAAATCAATTTGGGGACGGATCAATACCTGAAACCAACGTTCATAAGCAACTTATTGCAACTAGCTGAAAGGGAAATGTTAATCAATTTGCTCTCGGAATTCGCTGATTTTTTTCTTTTAAGTGCCGAATATTGCATATGTCCCCTTGTTTATATCTTAGTTTTATGAACATGATAATGCTTAATCGATATATTTATGCATGTTTCTCTTACGAGGTGATTTCAAGAGCTTAAGGTGAAAAGGATGCTAAAAGTATGAATTTGATGCTCAAGAATTGCCAAAGCAAGGATTGGATATTTAGAAGCCAAGATTGAAGATTTTAAGAGTCCAAGATCCAAGAAAACCAAGTGAAGAAGAAAGAAAATAGGCTTGCAAAGTACAGAAATTTAGGAATACTAAAACTTGTCTGTCGATGACATCAACTACACTTCAATGACATCAAAGTAAGTGTTTGATGTCATTGAAGGCAGATCGATCACATCGAGAATTTAGTGAAATATCAAGTTTCTTGTTGGACAAAAGAGTGCGAATTTCAATTCCATCTAAGGGAGAGGTTCGATGTCATCGAAGTCAATTCGATGACATCGATAATTCAAGAATTTTGGGCACAACTCACTGGATAGTTCTGGATGATTTTTTATGACATCAAGATGCGCGGAGTGCTTAAATTTAAGGTGGTTTGCGAACTTTTCTGAGGTGATGCAAAAGTTTGAGTTCCATAAATATTTAAAGGAGTCCATAGGATATTCCAAAGCATCTTCTAGGGTTCGGAAGGGGAGAGAAAGCCTAGGTGGAGCACCGATAATATTCTTCCACTTCTATTTCTTCATGGGTTCTAGTAGATCTTTCTAGTTTTTCTTTTATTTTTCTTGTAAGATATTACCTATGACTAGTTAGTCTCTTAGTTAAGGGTAATGGTTGAAGCTTGTAGTTATTATTAATGTTTAGTTTACTTTTTTCAAGTTTATGTTGAACTTCCTTTAATTATTAGTTTGAATGAAGGAATATTTTCAGTTTTCTATGATTTATTGTGACTACAATTACAGTAGATGTTGGGAAATCTTTAAATATCTTCTTACCTATTTTACAATTGTGTGATATGTAAAATTCATGATCCACCATCGTATATGGGCATGAAAGATACTTGAATTCCTTGTGATCATTGCATTGTTACTTTATGAGGGAACTAAACTAATGAAAGTTGATATTATGTTTTAACTGCTCCATCATCCGATTGGATAGGATAGGGCTTCAATTCCAATAGAGTTATCATTGAATCAGTATATTAATATTGAGATTGTTATAAGTGGATTCTTGGATCCTTAGTATTTTTATCTTTATTAATTAAAACATTTTTCTTGATCACTTTATTAAAAACTCAAACAACCAAGTTAGATGTAGATTAGTTCTAAATTATGTTCCCCATTCCCTATTAATTCGACATCGATCTCACCAAGTTATTACTTCATCGCAGCCATGCACTTGGGGTTGTGAACAGTTTCACATGAGATTATCATGATATGCCAAGGCTCGATAGAGCCCTATTCGAACATATATTGCCTATGAAAGAATGATATCGGTCGTACAAATAACCGCCCAAGCAGATAATAGCCGAGGTCACCCTCAAGATCAAGGAGGAGATCGAACAACTCTTGAAGACCGGATTCGTCCGACCAATTAAATATGCGAAGTGGATGTTGAAAAAATAATTTTAAGATTATCTTTTCTTAACTCCTTGTATGAGTGTAAGAGACGGTTGAAGCCCTTAATGTCACAACCCTAATTCTGGGTACTTGGCATTTACTTCGGACCCGAGATCTATGTCATGACTTGTAAACTAAGTGTACTTGAACTATTATATATAAATTCACCTAGCTAGTAGTTCTACCATATATCTAAGTTCCTGAAAGGATAAGCTATAAATGTCTAGAGGGGGGGTGAGTAGGACTATGCCAAATATTTTGATACAATGCAGAATAATGAAGTAAATAAACTCACTTGCTTAGATTATTGAATTCTTGATATCAAATAGTTCGTAGGACAACTTTCACCTAAAAGATTGAGGCAGGACAACCTTATTTTACAACGTCTTTGAAATCAAAATATCAAAATTTAGCAAGAGAAAATGAAACACAAGATAGGAATACAAGTAATAAAAGCAATCACCACAATGTTTAAAGAAATTATAATAGTTCGGTGCATAAACCCAAACCTACTCCACTCCCAAAATTACTACACTCGCAATTTTGGTTTTCATTATCTCCAGGTTTTCTCAAGGTCACCTTAACAACCTCATACAGTTATTGCGATTTTCACGGGCTATCACAACAAACCCACTTTGTGATTTTCACAAGATCACCACAAATAAACCCGCTGAGATTTTTGGGCTATCTCAAAAAAACCCAAAGTGAAATAAAAGTAATCAGTACTTATCTTCAATTAGCAAGTCGAAGTTGTAGTTGTAGCTTGAATGCAATGATCTTCTTCTTGGGATATTGATGAAGTTGTGTATGAGTTCAACCCAAAAGAATATAGGGATCTATAAAGTATTCAATATAAAACAAATACCCTAGGTGCTGCAAATTCAATTCTCTAGATCTAGAGTAAAGTTTAGATTACTCTATTAAAAACAGTTAAAGCGTCTTGAGAAAGAGAATTAAGAATAAGCTAAAACAGAAGATTGAAATTACGCTCACAAAGCTTAAGAGGAGCCTAGCTTTCTCACTTAAAAAGATATATTTTCTCACTAACTTTTGTTGTCTAAATGAATGAGAGGAGCCCTCTATTTATAGCTAAAGGATTTGAAAATTCGGCTGGCCTGAGTATCGATTCGGCTAGCCGGATTCCAACGATTTTGTTCTAAACTTTGAAATATGTCATTACTGGAAACTTGACCGAACAAGTCCAGGCTGGCCGAATGGTCATGTTCGACTGGCCGAACCTAAGGTCGGGCTAGCCAAACATGCCGTGAAAAATCTTGTTCAATCTATAAACTTGCCCGAAACATGTAGGGTTAGCTGAAGACAGTTAGGCTAGCCGAACCAGATGTAATGATCATCTTGATCCGATCATCCATAACTTAATTAATTACAATTCTTAATACTCACATTGATTGATCAATGCAGCCCACTAGATGGTTAGGTCGATCATCAAATCTGGATGTCAACATCATCTGATATTCGAATTTTAATAGTCGGTCCAGATCGAGTTAGATCTCAACGTACCATATAATGGTTCCACATAATGAATCAACATATGATTCATTATCTACCCTTTCTTCAGATCGATGCGGCTCATCCAATGGTCTGATCGGTCTGGAATTTAGGATTTTAATTTATTTTATTTTTAAGAATCTGATGAATGTTGAGGATTTAATCATGCATTTCAGATTGTATCATATAATTTTCTATGCCAAGTTGTAGCTTGTGCAGAGAATTACTCTTCCAGTATTAATTCAAATTCATTATATTAAGGAAGAATCTTGGTAGATCTATGATCGGTACAGTCCATTGAGATGTCAAATTGGTCTAATTCTTAAAATTATTACATAATTGAGTCTTATAAAACCCATGATCTGTATAGATCATATCGATCATTGTCCATCATGAAAAAATTCCACCTTCTGCGCATTAGCGTACATTTCCACAATGATGAAATAGACCTACAAAATGGATGTTTGATTTATCCAATCCATCCAATGTGTAGATCAGTGTCTAATTAACCATTGTAGAAAGAAAACAAAAAAAAAAAAAAAAATTTACGCTAACCTGAATAGGAAAATTTCAAAAAACATCATTCCCACTTTTTCTTTAATTTTTTTCTACGAGTTTCTTTTTTTGTTTCTTTGAGTTTTAATAGGATTCTTGCTCTCACACGCTCCCTTCTTAATAGAGAGGGTTCTTTGGGAGATTATAGTATACGAGGGAGAGTTTTGAATAAAGAGATATAAGAGAAAGGTTGATGAGATCGGTGGATCTCTTTCTCACTCAAAATTAAATTTAAAATTTTCAAATTTAAACTTTATTTTTAAAAAAATACGAGTGTTACACTTGATCTTCCCATGAGTCCTTCCACCATCTTTAAAACCCTAATAAATCTACGCTCAGTATCCTTTAGTAGCCATCATTCTCTACTTGGTGTCCTTTACTAGCCATCATCATTTGGTGCATGTACGTTAGTTTTGTCATTCGGATTGGTATCACTATTCATATTCAACGCTGAAAATTCATGGGTCAGGCCACTATCACTTTCACCGTGATTATAAGACCATTGTTTGTTTAAAGCATAATTAGAAAAGCCGTAAACTTGACTCGGTGGATGTTCAGTTGAGTCAACTCAAAAACTCGATAGGACTCAACCCGATATTTGATAATTTAAATTAAAAATAGAAATAAGAACATTCAAGTAAGTTCTAGTATAAAGTACAGTTCATTTATTAGTTTGTGGGTTAGGTTTATTTCTTCTTTGTTAGCCGTTGTGGGCTGACTTCCTTTCCGATATATGTTTTATTCACATCTTGGCAGACGCGTAGACCACTACGAGTCTTGTCGAATCGACCGAGTGGTCATGTCATGTCGACCCGATGAGCCCTCACTAGTTAGGAATGAGTCAGGTCCTTGACCAAGTTTTCCAGCGACTTAAGTCAAAATCTCGCTGAGTTGAGTTGACTCTGCTGAATTTTGAGACAACTCATTGAGTTTTAGAACTATGATTGAAAGTAGTGACCAGAAAGAATAGACAGCTTTGATCACCCAGCAAATGCTGCATGCAGGCCTACATGTTGGTGATAGCAGCCATCAACTAAAGCCATAGCGACTTGGAGTAACGCATTCGGGCCTAAGTCGAGTCAGGACTCAACTGAGTTGGGGTGACTCATCTGAAGCCGAGATGGGCACATGTTCTGTGACGACAACTAAGGCCGAACCAGATTGACTCAACCAACTCCAAGTCGACCCAGATGAGTAGTATCCGGCTCGGACGAGTCGGCCAATCCATGATTGTCAACACAAGCCAAAGAAAAGTCTTCTAAAAAAGGCTCTAATGACACTAGAATTTGAATTATGTGGTACAGGATGTCTCTTTTTTTATTATGGTGTCGACGTGGAATTCCACTTCCAGGCCCATCTTGAGAGAATGTATACGGAGGATTTAATTTCAAACATGACAGTGATAAATGATAATGTCATTGTTCAAAGACTCTCAGCCCGTTATTCTCTTACTTTGAATTTACCTCCTTGATTTTATTTTACCTGGGTTGTTATTCTATATATATTTACAGTCGTCTACGGAATGTTTCTTTCCACACCAACCGTGTAGAACAAGAACACAGCTTTCCTTAGTGGAGTAATGTTCACATACAACGTTTGTACTGAACTTCCCATACAAATCTTGCTTTAGTGCCAACGTGTCACTCATATAGGACATCTGAGCCATGTAAAAGGCTGGATGAACCATAAATGATCATCTGGGGTGAAATTTGGGTTGATCAACTCATCAAGCAGGCTTCACCGTTAGAGTCCAATTGAATGCCGGGTGGAGCCCACTTAATGGTTAGATTGATCCGATTTTCATGCAATGTGATCTTTATGGTGCAGCCTACCTTTTGCACGGGTCAGATTTTCTATTATAGTAAGGAAAATGTTGTGTGAAAATTTCTCCTCTATGTGGACTGCATAGCAAGGAAAAAAATAACGTCCTCTAGAAGAGTACGACATCCATCCATCTGGACGCGGATGGGCTGGTGACCCTATACACCAGCCACGTAGTTGGTGGAAAACCTCTGTGAGCTGTACCATGATGTATGTGTTCTATCCACGTTGTCCATCTATTTTTCAGCTCATTTTAAGGCACCTACAGCCTGAAAATGAGGCAAATCTAAATTTCAAGTGGATCACACCATAGGAAGCAATGGGGAGAACGCTTACCGTTGAAAACTTCTTGGGAGCCCGCTAAAATGTATATTTGCCATCTAGTAAAATACAAATATCAGCTTGATCCAAAACTTCTTTTAACTCAGAGATGTTTTCATTGGTAGGCATTCAATCTCCATTGTTTTCTGTCCTCTGATCCACTTGAGCTTTAGGTCTGCCTTATTTTTGAGCTCATGCCCTAAAATGACAGACGGCCTGGATAAAACACCTACATTTTGTTGTAGGGGTCACCAGCCAATCCGCATCCCATCCATAAGTGTGAACTCGGCCTATTTACATGTGGCATATTTGTGCACCAATCCAAAATGGCGAAATCGTGGGGTTGCTCTAGATGGGATATAGCCCCAAAATCATAATTGAACCGAGATAACCTTCAACTAGTGGACATTTGTTTCTTGAATTTGAGCTGTCCATTTCATCAACAACTGATAGAAGAGTTCGCTAAAATCCATTCATTGTAGATTTTTGGGTTACAGCAATCCATCATGGGCCCTAAGAATTGGACAGTTTTGATTAACTTACATGTGTACTGCAGACTATGATTGAATATGCATGTGTATGGATCATCATACTCTTCCGGTGGTGACATTGACCAAGGTGATTAGTTGGTATCCGAGGCTGAGTTAGGTCACATATCGACCATAGAACATTCTTGGCAATGAAATAACGTATTGGTGCCATTGACCTCTCTCTCTCTCTCTCTCTCTCTCTCTCTCTCTCTCTCTCAGGCATGCATTGACTATCGTTGCATGGAAATTGGTTCGGAGAACTGATCACCTACAGCTGGTTACGTGCCTAGTTAGCACGCAGGCCCATCTTTCCCGCCAATTTTTATTAGTGTAAGACATCTGAGCCATGTTAGTGCAGTGTCCCACGAAGAAGATCGCCTAGTATAAAGATCAATCTGATTCACTCATCAGACAGGCTGCATCGTGGAAATCAAAGGATGGCGATGGTTTCGGGGGCGCAGGTTTGGCCCACCTAGTGAATCAATCAGTCTGGTTTTTGGGACAGGAGATCTTCATAGTGGGGCCCACCGGTTACATGCCTTGGATGTCCCAAACAAGCAGCTCTTTCAAGGAAGATGGCTTATAGCGAAACTTCTCAAAACGCATTTCTATTCACATCAGAACTTGTTTCTTGTTTGAAAGAAACTGGTTTTGTTATCATTTCTATGGAATGTAGAAATAATCAGAAGGCATTAGAGGGAGGCTAATCCGGTGGTTATGGAAGTAAGAAAGTCGTGTGCCTCCACGTCGTTTCCTGCTCACGTATTCTGTGCGTAGGCGATAGGGACCATTTACAGTAAGGGCCATGGTGAGTGAACCACAAACAAAAGCTTACACCTGATCCAGAAATCCTGACTATTCCAGAGTTTTACAAATGGACACTGGGCCCGTTTGGATACCACCAAATAAGTTATTTTTTCTACCTACGGCAGTAGATAAGTATCTTATTTGAGATAAGTAAGTTTGGTTCATATCAATTAATTGAAAGTAATTTTTTTATTTAAATTTATTTAATTATTTCAGTTTAATAAGTAGAAATTAAGATATAAGCTACTTAATGCATAAGTAACTTTTTTTTGTTTAGCTTGTTAGTACACCCCCCGTGTCATTACACACTCCACACTGTTAGGTAAGCACTCCATGTTAGTACACACTCCACACTTCATACGAGGCATAAGTAACTTATATGAAGTAAGTACGATCCAAACACCTCCCAAGAGACAAAAGTTAACAAACAGTCCCACTCAATGAGAATAATTCTATGGCCTATTTGGATACCACCAAAAAAGTTACTTTTAATTTAAATTAAGTAATTAAGTTACTTTTTTCTCGCACAAGCTAATTTGAAAGCATTATTGTAAAAGTACTTTATGTGCTAAAAGTGACTTATTTTACTGAGTTTTTCTTTTTACCTTTTCAACCGGCTACTTTTCTACTTTTTATCCGAAGGTCATGTCAAATGAGACTAACACATCCATGTCAAAGGAGGCTTTCTCTATCCCTCCTTGCACGTCAAAGGAGGCTCATATGATGAATTGTCCACATTGAAAGTATGGCTCACATGATTAACAGTCCACATCAAAGGTGAGCCCCTCATGATAGATGACCCTATATTAATGGGGGCATACATAATGGATGGTCAACATCAAATGTCAACCCATAATCATAAATAGCCCGCATCCAAAGCGAGCTGGTATGATGGGCAACACACTTCAAAGGTGAAGCCTACATGATGTACAGTTCCCATCAAAAGTGGGCTCCACATGATGGGCAGTGGATGATGATGTCGAGCTCACATGATGGATGGCCGATATTGAGGCAGCCTCACATGATGGATGGCCCATATTGAGGTGGCCCCACATGATAGATTGTCCACATCAAAGGTTGGTCCCTAATGATATTAAATGGTCTACATCCAAAGCAAGCCCTGCATTACTGAAAACTCACATTGAAGGTGGGGCGTATATGATGGACTGCCATCAACGATGGGCTCCACATGATGGCCAATTAATAATGGTGGGCCCCACATGATGGATGCTCCACATCAAGGTGGGGTCCACATGATAGAGGGTCCACATCAAAGGTAGGCCCTAATAATGAGTGACCTATATCCAAGGTAGGCCCCGCATGATGGACAGCCTACATTAAAGGTGAGGCCCACATGATGGATGGTCCACTGGGCTTACATGATGTGCGGTTGATATTGAAGGTGGCCCCCGTATGATGGACAATAACAATAATAGTGGGCCCCACATGATGGATGACTAACATCAAATGTGGGTCCTACATAATGAACAATGCACATTAAAAGTCGTCTCTTAATGATGAATGCCCCACATCCAAGCTGAGCCCCGCATTATGGACAGCCCACATCAAAGGTAGGGCTTACACAATGAACGGTCACATCAAAGGTTGGCCCACATGATGGATGGTGGATGTAAAGGGGACCAAACAGACCCGAGGGATAATTACTCATGATGTTGACCAAACATACTTTTTTACTTTTTGGTTAATTAATAAGTTTGTTGTTAACCAAATATCCTTATCTATTGAATAAGTAGAAATCAAGATGAGCTATTTATGACAAAGTAGCTTATTTAAAGTAACTTATAATCCAAACACCCCATGTAATTATAAGGCCCAGATTGTTTGATGAAAGCAATTTTTAGTTAGCGGCTCATTGGGTGTGGAGCCCATGGGTGAATAACACCATACTCATTTATGCCATTTATATGGGAAATATTACAAGAGGCCTATTAACTCCTTTTGTGCATCCAAATTACTAGACCAACATTCTCAAGGCCATTTGGATGGCAAAAGGTTATATCCAACAAATGTTGTCTGAGGCAGACATTTTATTTATGGTTTGTATAACCTATTTATGCATAAAAATGAAGAAAAATACAAACAATTTGCGTCAAAATTTTATTTTCATTAATAGTAATACATCTCTTGAAAAAAAAAAAAAAGAGAGAGAGAGAGAGAGAAATAAAGATGAGTAAAGCTTATCATTAGTCCGTTACATGTAGAAATACAGTTTTTGTGCTTATGTGTCGCTTGTGCTACCGGCATTGCAAAAGCACCTCAAAAAATGCCACAGGCGACACCATTAATCTTTAATCAACTTTTATGTGCCACATTTTTCAATGCACACACTCACTACAAGTTTTACATGAACTACCGTTGAAAACAACGTGCAAAAGAAAGCAAATTAAAACAAAATTATTTAATTAAATAGCTTCTTAGTAAGACAACATGACCTAAATTGTCTATTTGGAACATTATGCTTACAATGAAGCAAGCCCTTCATTAATGAAAAATTAATCTATAACTTAAATAACATAAGTGATACATGCAAGGCATGCGGAGAGAGTAGGCACTCTGGAAATAATGAGAGAGGAGGGAGAATATTACTTTTTTTCCTTTTATTTTTCAAATCCCCCAAACATACTATAACTACATTAAAAGTTGTTGCATTATCTCTATTATCAAGTAGTGACCATATCACATGGTTATAATAGATGAGGAATTATATGATACTTTAGAAAAAGGACTAATAAACTAGGGTTGTAAATTGGATACGAGGTAACCCGAGCCCGACTGACCCAACTTGAATTGGGGTCAAGTTGGGTTCGGTTATCAAGGTCCTTGGGTCATGTTACAGTTGGAAAATTCCAACCCATATTAAATTAGGTTGGGTTAAGGTTGAGCAAATTTAGGCCGGGTTGGGGAATGGTTACATGTATGTGACTTGGATCAAGTTGGGTTTGGTCAAATTAGGATGGATTATAGAAGAACTTGGGTTGGCTTTCAATTGGCCTCAGGTTGACCCTCAACCTGACCCAACTCACCTAAGTTTCACCCCTGAAACAGTGACTCTTGTCTATTCTAAGTCTTTAGAGTTGCATATTTGATGTAGGTGACATTTTTTATGTTTGATTTGGAGTCCTAAGTGATTGAGTGGTTTCCAGGTAGATAAAGTCCTTTTTATATTTTCTTTACAAAGTGTGCAAGAAGCAAATGATTTGTGTGTTATGTACTAGAGACTACATTGTGAAAAACTATATTATATATTTATTTCATTAATAGTTAAAAGAATAACTAGAAAAGGTGCGAAATCTATAAAAATCTATAGAAAATCTTTATAGATATAAATGAATTCATCTGTGTGTGTGTGTGTGTGTGTGTGTGTGAGTTGTATAAAAATATGATATACACTACCACTCTCTTTCAAGTTGGAGCATGGATGTTAACCATGCCCAACTTAGAACATAGATAAAGAAGGAGATGATGATTAGCATGTCCCACCATTCCCCCTCAAACACGTACAAAATGTTTTGATGCAAGATCTTCAATTATTACTTGTTGATAGATTGAGATTCTTTAATTGTTGAATATTCTCCTCAAATGATAAACTCTTCAAATTTGATAATTATCTAGTGGTCACATAACCATTCATATGCAAAATACTTTTTCAAAAAATGTGTAATAATGAACAACAGGTGAATGGACTACACTCATAACAGTTGAAGTGCTACACCTACAATGGCATGTGAAGGTGCATGTACTACACTACATAGCATGTGAGTAAACTAGACTCACAATTGATTATAACGACCTAATAAGAAAGTGATGATGAACGGAAAAGTAAATTTTAAGTTTTTTCTCAGGAATACTATAAGAAAGAGGTGCAATGCTAGAGATGGTGCTTAATGGTGGATAAAAGATAGTTTGCAATTAAATACCGTATTGAATCGGATTGTTAGTCACTAGTCATTTCGGGCAACATATGTGTGATACCCCAAAAACTTTGTGCTCATGTATGTACACGAGTGCTTAAATACATATACATCCCCTCTTTGAACGCATATTTGTCGGAGGATGACACTTGTATAATTGCGCCCCCATACAGGCATTTAGACTTGCATATACCTTGTAACAGCCATCAATACCCAATATAACCTCGCATACTCGACCAACCATCTAATCGACCATTAAAAATCCCATTTATCATTAGACTTAAGCATCTGATTGTCTACTTCACATCGAAATGCCTGATCATGTTAAAACAACTTCGAAATCATCCAATCCACTTGTAGACATGGCCATCTTTAAATCTGTTTTGTTTATCTCATCTCCTATCCATGTATAAACCTAGTTAACCATTGGATTCGCGACCCAACAACCCCTACTTCCAAGTACACGAACATACTCACCTTTCCATGCATTGCGAGCCCTATCTAACCATACATATCTGATCTACCATTTATCTGAACCGCCCAATAAATTTCGCATGTGCCTATCAAGCTATCTAACCACCTAATTCTTATCTAGACCATTCCTCCAATTACTTAGACAATTTCAATGGCCAGTGACCCTTTTAAATTGTTCTCTAGCATGCAGCCCACCTAAGCCTTGGATCTAACCCATCTGGTAGCCCTTTCCCTATCACGACCTATAGAAGCGATTGGATGCCATAGATCAAATCTAGTTAGGCCCACGAACCCTGCATTTATAGACAAAAACAAATAAATAAAAGTAGCCAGCGCTGCTTTGACCACCACTAACCATGCCCCGATAATAGGGAGTCCCGGCTAATCCGGTGGTTATGGAAGTAAGAAAGTCATGTGCCTCCACGTCGTTTCCTGCTCACGTATTCTGTGCGTAGGCGATAGGGACCATTTACAGTAAGGGCCACAGTGAGTGAACCACAAACAAAAGCTTACACCTGATCCAGAAATCCTGACTATTCCAGAGTTTTACAAATGGACACTGGGCCCGTTTGGATACCACTAAATAAGCTATTTTTTCTACTTACGGCAGTAGATAAGTATCTTATTTGAGATAAGTAAGTTTGGTTCATATCAATTATAAATAATTTTTTTATTTAAATTTATTTAATTATTTCAGTTTAATAAGTAGAAATTAAGATATAAGCTACTTAATGCATAAGTAACTTTTTTTTGTTTAGCTTGTTAGTACACCCCCCGTGTCATTACACACTCCACACTGTTAGGTAAGCACTCCATGTTAGTACACACTCCACACTTCATACGAGGCATAAGTAACTTATATGAAGTAAGTACGATCCAAACACCTCCCAAGAGACAAAAGTTAACAAACAGTCCCACTCAATGAGAATAATTCTATGGCCTATTTGGATACCACCAAAAAAGTTACTTTTTAATTTAAATTAAGTAATTAAGTTACTTTTTTCGCACAAGCTAATTTGAAAGCATTATTGTAAAAGTTCTTTATGGCTAAAAGTGACTTATTTTAATGAGTTTTTCTTTTTACCTTTTCAACCAACTACTTTTCTACTTTTTATCCTAAGGTCATGTCAAATGAGACTCACGCATCCATGTCAAAGGAGGCTCTCTCTATCCCTCCTTGCACCGCAAAGGAGGCTCATATGATGAATCGTCCACATTGAAAGTATGGCTCACATGATTAACAGTCCACATCAAAGGTGAGCCCCTCATGATAGATGACCCTATATTAATGGGGGCTAACATAATGGATGGTCAACATCAAATGTCAACCCATAATCATAAATAGCATGCATCCAAAGCGAGCTGGTATGATGGGCAACACTTCAAAGGTGAGGCCTACATGATGTACAGTTCCCATCAATAGTGGCCTCCACATGATGGGTAGTGGATGACGAGGTCGAGCTCACATGATGGATGGCTGATATTGAGGTGGCCCTACATGATGGATGGCCCATATTGAGGTGGCCCCACATGATAGATTGTCCACATCAAAGGTTGGTCCCTAATGATATTGAATGGTCTACTTCCAAGGCAAGCCCTGCATAACTGAAAACTCACATTGAAGGTGGGGCGTATATGATGGACTGCCATCAACGATGGGCTCCACGTGATGGCCAATTAATAATGGTGGGCCCCACATGATGGATGCTCCACATCAAGGTGGGGTCCACATGATAGAGGGTCCACATCAAAGGTAGGCCCTAATAATGAGTGGCCTATATCTAAGGTAGGCCCCACATGACGGACAGCCTACATTAAAGGTGAGGCCCACATGATGGATGGTCCACTGGGCTAACATGATGTGTGGTTGATATTGAAGGTGGGCCCCGTATGATGGACAATAACATTAATAGTGGGCCCCACATGATGGATGACTAACATCAAAGGTGGGTCTTACATAATGAACAATGCACATTAAAAGTCGTCTCTTAATGATGAATGCCCCACATCCAAGCTGAGCCCCGCATTATGGACAGCCCACATCAAAGGTAGGGCTTACACAATGAACGGTCACATCAAAGGTTGGCCCCACATGATGGATGGTGGATGTAAAGGGGACCAAACAGACCTGAGGGATAATTACTCATGATGTTGGAAACTAAACATACTTTTCTACTTTTTGGTTAATTAATAAGTATGTTGTTAACCAAATATCCTAATCTATTGAATAAGTAGAAATCAAGATGAGTTATTTATGACAAAGTAGCTTATTTAAAGTAACTTATAATCCAAACACCCCATGTAATTAGAAGGCCCAGATTGTTTGATGAAAGCAATTTTTAGTTAGCGGCTCATTGGGTGTGGAGCCCATGGGTGAATAACACCATACTCATTTATGCCATTTCTATGGGAAATATTACAAGAGGCCTATTAACTCCTTTTGTGCATCCAAATTACTAGATCAACATTCTCAAGGCCATTTGGATGGTAAAAGGTTATATCCAACACATGTTGTCTGAGGCAAACATTTTATTTATGGTTTGTCTAACCTATTTATGCATAAAAATGAAAAAAAATACAAACAATTTGCCTCAAAATTTTATTTTCAGTAATAGTAATACATCTCTTGAAAAAAAAAAGAGAGAGAGAGAGAGAGAGAGAGAGAGAGAGATAAAGATGAGTAAAGCTTATCATTAGTCCGTTACATGTAGAAATACAGTTTTGGTGCTTATGTGTCGCTTGTGCTACCGGCATTGCAAAAGCACCTCAAAAAATGCCACAGGCGACACCATTAATCTTTAATCAACTTTTATGTGCCACATTTTTCAATGCACACACTCACTACAAGTTTTACATGAACTACCGTTGAAAACAACGTGCAAAAGAAAGCAAATTAAAACAAAATTATTTAAATAGCTTAGTAAGACAACATGACCTAAATTGTCTATTTGGAACATTATGCTTACAATGAAGCAAGCCCTTCATTAATGAAAAATTAATCTATAACTTAAATAACATAAGTGATACATGCAAGGCATGCGGAGAGAGTAGGCACTTTGGAAATAATGAGAGAGGAGGGAGAATATTACTTTTTTTCCTTTTATTTTTCAAATCCCCCAAACATACTATAACTACATTAAAAGTTGTGAATTTTCAAACTTGCATTATCTCTATTATCAAGTAGTGACCATATCACATGGTTATAATAGATGAGGAATTATATGATACTTTAGAAAAAGGACCAATAAACTAGGGTTGTAAATTGGATACGAGGTAACCCGAGCCTGACTGACCCAACTTGAATTGGGGTCAAGTTGGGTTCGGTTATCAAGGTCCTTGGGTCATGTTACAGTTGGAAAATTCCAACCCATATTAAATTAGGTTGGGTTAAGGTTGAGCAAATTTAGGCCGGGTTGGGGAATGGTTACATGTATGTGACTTGGATCAAGTTGGGTTTGGTCAAATTAGGATGGATTATAGAAGAATTTGGGTTGGCTTTCAATTGGCCTCAGGTTGACCCTCAACCTGACCTAACTCACCTAAGTTTCACCCCTGAAACAGTGACTCATGTCTATTCTAAATCTTTAGAGTTGCATATTTGATGTAGGTGACATTTTTTATGTTTGATTTGGAGTCCTAAGTGATTGAGTGGTTTCCAGGTAGATAAAGTCCTTTTTATATTTTGTTTACAAAGTATGCAAGAAGCAAATGATTTGTGTGTTATGTAGTAGAGACTACATTGTGAAAAACTATATTATATATTTATTTCATTAATAGTCAAAAGAATAACTAGAAAAGGTGCGAAATCTATAAAAATCTATAGAAAATCTTTATAGATATAAATGAATTCATCTCTGTGTGTGTGTGTGTGTGTGTGTGTGAGTTGTATAAAAATATGATATACACTACCACTCTCTTTCAAGTTGGAGCATGGATGTTAACCATGCCCAACTTAGAACATAGATAAAGAAGGAGATGATGATTAGCATGTCCCACCATTCCCCCTCAAACACGTACAAAATGTTTTGATGCAAGATCTTCAATTATTACTTGTTGATAGATTGAGATTCTTTAATTGTTGAATATTCTCCTCAAATGATAAACTCTTCAAATTTGATAATTATCTAGTGGTCACATAACCATTCATATGCAAAATACTTTTTCAAAAAATGTGTAATAATGAACAACAGGTGAATGGACTACACTCATAACAGTTGAAGTGCTACACCTACAATGGCATGTGAAGGTGCATGTACTACACTACATAGCATGTGAGTAAACTAGACTCACAATTGATTATAACGACCTAATAAGAAAGTGATGATGAACGGAAAAGTAAATTTTAAGTTTTTTCTCAGGAATACTATAAGAAAGAGGTGCAATGCTAGAGATGGTGCTTAATGGTGGATAAAAGATAGTTTGCAATTAAATACCGTATTGAATCGGATTGTTAGTCACTAGTCATTTCGGGCAACATATGTGTGATACCCCAAAAACTTTGTGCTCATGTATGTACACGAGTGCTTAAATACATATACATCCCCTCTTTGAACGCATATTTGTCGGAGGATGACACTTGTATAATTGCGCCCCCATACAGGCATTTAGACTTGCATATACCTTGTAACAGCCATCAATACCCAATATAACCTCGCATACTCGACCAACCATCTAATCGACCATTAAAAATCCCATTTATCATTAGACTTAAGCATCTGATTGTCTACTTCACATCGAAATGCCTGATCATGTTAAAACAACTTCGAAATCATCCAATCCACTTGTAGACATGGCCATCTTTAAATCTGTTTTGTTTATCTCATCTCCTATCCATGTATAAACCTAGTTAACCATTGGATTCGCGACCCAACAACCCCTACTTCCAAGTACACGAACATACTCACCTTTCCATGCATTGCGAGCCCTATCTAACCATACATATCTGATCTACCATTTATCTGAACCGCCCAATAAATTTCGCATGTGCCTATCAAGCTATCTAACCACCTAATTCTTATCTAGACCATTCCTCCAATTACTTAGACAATTTCAATGGCCAGTGACCCTTTTAAATTGTTCTCTAGCATGCAGCCCACCTAAGCCTTGGATCTAACCCATCTGGTAGCCCTTTCCCTATCACGACCTATAGAAGCGATTGGATGCCATAGATCAAATCTAGTTAGGCCCACGAACCCTGCATTTATAGACAAAAACAAATAAATAAAAGTAGCCAGCGCTGCTTTGACCACCACTAACCATGCCCCGATAATAGGGAGTCCCGAATACTCTTTCCTCTTCTTTGTTTAGAAACTAGGAGAGACCCCACCCAATTACCCGATCTAAACCATTCATCAAGATCGAATCCTTGTGTAACCTCCAATGGAAATCATCCCCAGCCCGAGACCTTTTGATACATGAACGGTAGATCTGATTTATTTTTAAAACATCGATCAACCCAGACCTGTCAAATGTTTTGAATGGTATGGATTTCTTCTAGCAGAAGGAACGGTAGACCCCATCTCATCCCAACATCTCAGATCAACGTAGCAATACCATAGGACTTTTCATTTTCTTGAAGCAACAAAACCACACACGATATTTCATGTCGACATCCATGTGAAGCGTCTTCGCACAATCTCAACCGTTCAAAATTATTCGTAGTGTTACACATCCAGTGGCTCTCAAACCCTCCAATAAAACCATGCATCGAACAACCAATTACAATGCACTTGTACATCTTGATTATTGTATTTATAATGTAGTTTTATCTTACATCGGTTTAAAGATATATCACCTGGGCTTATAAAACTTATTCGAGTTGTTGTTTAACTTTTTAAGGAGCTCTGGCCAGTCAAAATAGCTGACCAAGAAGAGAAATTTCATTCCATTTAACCTAGTCTTTCTTTTTAAAATATAACAATATAATAAAAATATGTATATTTTAGAGAGATATGATATCACATTTTTGAGTTGTTATTATATCTTGATTTTGATATTCAGTATCATGGTTTTGGTGGTGTGAAGAATCCCCCGAGTTGTAACTCGAGAAAAGTTAAGGGTCAGACTTCGTTTTTGGAGTGTGACATGAGCGGCCAATTTAGGTGTCATGTTGGTGAAGATACAGAGATCTACTTGAAACAGAAAGGATTTGGAGACGAACTTATAAATAATTGTCTCACCAACAAATGGGATAAGAGAGAGAAGGGGGGAGAGAGATGACAATGCAAACATGACAAAAACAGCTAGTAAAGAGAAGTTACAACAATGTCGATGTAGCAGTGGTAGCAGGATTTTCTTTGTCAGATTAGTGATAATGCAAAAACAGATAACAAGCTTCTTAGGAGATGAAAAATATCTAAGGTTAGGCTTGGTCACCGGAATTGAAAGTAGAGAAGATTAATAGTTGCGCTAGGTTTCGGCAAGGTTCAGTGACCGTTGTGAATTATAAGGGATATTCGGAGATGTACTTCAATAATGGTGGTTGTTCATAAATAATCAATGGTTGGTTTTGGGACTTATGTGGGTGACAAGTGTTAGTGTTGCTACAGACAAAGCCAATAAGCTGTGGGCTGAGAGCAACAAGTCATAGTAGCGATATGCAAGTTACAACAAATGGTAGTAAGTGCTGCTGGTTTTGGAGAATGGACAACCTAAAGGCAAGCTGGCAAGCGGATAGATGGTGAAGATCAGGATGCAATAATGGTCGCAATAATCAAAGGCCTGATTCGCCTATCATGCTATGTTATACACCAAAGACAATGTTGTGGAAAACTATATACATTTTTTTCATTGAGAAGAATGGCTAAAAGAAGTAGGAGATCTTAACAAAAAT
This sequence comes from Magnolia sinica, assembly GCF_029962835.1. Lineage (NCBI taxonomy): Eukaryota > Viridiplantae > Streptophyta > Magnoliopsida > Magnoliales > Magnoliaceae > Magnolia > Magnolia sinica. The sequence continues at coordinate 25,139,848 of NC_080591.1, read as the reverse complement.
AAGTAAATTTATCTACAGGTACTATATATATATATATATATATATAACATATACTCTGGTAATATTCATGGGCTTGGACATGCATGTGTATACGGAACTATAGCAATGACATGTTCTTTTTTCTGTATTGATCTATCACTTAAAGGTCTATCAAGTGGGCCAAGCATCTGGTAGCCTACAAAACTGACAATGACACAAGTACATGCAATAGCTTACTGGGCACATGTATGGTGATTGCATGCACATATGATAGAGATGTGCATGTTATTATTGTATGGCAGACAATCAGGGTGATTTCTCTATTGCGGATATTGTATGGCAAACAATCAAGGTGATTTCTCTATTGCGGATTAAGCCATTCATCCATTGTCCAATCATGCATACATGCACACCAGTCCGGGATGTCCATATCAAGGGGGAATGTGGATGGAACATATATCATGGAACCAACCTAGCCATTTGACTAGTGGCTTGTGATTGAGGTTTAAAAAGATGGTAAAATAAAGAATATTAAATAAGATGCCCACCTAAATTATTGAGATTATTCTGTAGGAGATATTTAAGATTGTGGACCATATTTATTATTGGGATTTTTCACTTTAACAATTTTAATTGCCATGAACAAAAGAAAAAAAAAAAAAAAAAAAAAGGACAAAAATCTTAAGTATATATGTAACACTCAGGTTCTCAAAACCCGAGTACACTACTCATTTTCCAAAAACCCGAGTGTTAACCTTTAACAATGGCTCAAATTTCACATACATTTTTTTTTCTTTATTTATCAAAGTTAGAAATTTAGCAGAATAGGAACAAATCAAGTATAAGAGGGAGTCCAAATATACAAAACCAAATATTTCAAGTGGTTATAAAAAAACTTATAGAAACCAATGTCTCGACTTTTTACAAAACATGACAGTACAAATTAAATACAAATGAAGTTACGAATAGAGAGTCACAAGATCATCTGGCTCCTCCTATTCCACATGAACACCAACATGCGCATCATCTGCATCTCTTGCACACTGAATACGATTTGATAACGTCAATTGCTATCCCAATGAAGTATACCCCTAAGATTTATCATATCATCAAGATAATTAAGCATAGTTGTCAAGAAGTGTATAACAAATATTTCACAATGATTATCATCGTAATCAAATAAGGTTCATCAGATACGCATTCATTAAATAAATTTCACAAAGATAATCTTATTTAAATGTATGGATGCATGCATATGCTCACATACTTGGGGATGCACATCCAGCTGGTAAAAAGTCATCCAAGGAGAACTAGTCACCCAGAAAAGTACACAAAGGTATGCATTAAGGAGGACTAGCCACCCGGAAAAGACCATGCAAAGAGGGCACCCAAGGTGGCCTAGCTTCCTGGAAGAGTAATTTATGTACATTCAAGGAAGACTAGACACTTGGAAAAGTCCATGCAAAAAGGACAACCCATGGTAGTTGAATGCACACAATGAAAACTTAGGATCACCAAGTAAAATACTCAACGATACAGCCTGTAATGACCCAAGAAAACTCCGTGTCTTGTATCGACCACCCAGTAAAGTTCGAATGTTATGATGATGTATGATTAGGCTAATCATTATTATTCTAATTTCAAATAGCCATTTTATGAAAGCTTAAAGGTCACCATGGGGGGTTTGTCACCCAGCATATGCCGACAGCTCAAGCATAATGTCCCATTCCACCATCCCTGCCTCATGAGACTAATAAATATAATATTTTAAGGGTAACCTCTCCAATTAGTGGCCCATTATTGTTCAATAAGTGAAACTTATCACCACAAAGTTATATAAAATAATCCATTAAAGCCACATGGGACAAGTATTCCATAAAAGTCGTAAGAGCCAAATATTCCGCCTAATGGTGTGATTAAAAAAAGGGGTTACTCCCCAAAAGCCACATGGGCACAAATGATCCACAAGGTAGTAAGTCCATGACATAAATTTATTTAATTCATTACACAGGTGGTCACTAGTTCGATATTTTTCTAAAACATCATCAAGTAACCTTACGTGGCAAAATAAGTCACGAACAAACATCAATGGCAATTACACGTTTAAGGTACTATAATATAAATGTTTGAAATCTATAGCATTTCAGATATATGAGTTAAATCTAATTCATCAATCGATTATAAGGGATCAAAATCAATAAAAGCAACGAACCACATTAACCAATTAATAAGATACATGAACAAAGATGAATAAACAAGCTAACTATCGTGATGTAGAAAAAGCTTAAAGGTAATCATCACCTTTCAAGTCGAATTTACTAACTTATATTGCATCCTAAGCATGATGGTTCACTTGAGTTGGTTTCCAACACAACTCGGACCTATTTCCAAATCTAAAGAGGCGTTTAAGAGTCAACATTTCATACATTTCAAATAAAGGTCCAGATTAGCTTTTCTCAAATTAAAAACAAGATTTAATTTAAATTCATGAAATCAAAACTCGCCAAACTTGATTGCTGACTCGGTGACTAGACTCAGGCGAGTCGCACGGTCTTCATTCGCTCTCTTTTCTCTCCCTTCTTCATTCCCTTATTATTTTCTTCTTTTCTTCCTTTGTTGAGAACTTCTAACAGGGTTTAGACCCAACCAGATAGTGAGTCAAAGACCCGATTCGGTTTTGAACCGAGTCGACTCAGCGATTCGCCCTATTTCTTCTTTCTGTCTCTCTTTCTTTTCTCTTCTTGCTTACCTCTTTCAACCCCATGTCCAGTAGGATGGTTGGGTCAAACCAGACTCACCTAACTCAACTCAGCTTGACTCAGTGAAATGGGTCGAGCCAGCAAACCGCAACTTGAACTGAGTCAAGCTCGTCCTCCCTCGCCGGTCTTCCTCTTTTTCTTCTTTCTTCATGCTTCCTTCCCTTTCTCTCCATCTCAACTAGAAAGATCTGGACTCAATCTAGATCTGGACTATGACTCGAACTGACTCGACTCGATCATAGCGAGTCGGATTTACTCGACTCGGCAGCAACCTGGACCACACTCCTCCTCCTCCTCCTCTCTCTCTCTCTCTCTCTCTCTCTCTCTCTCTCTCTCACATTTTCTCCTCTTCTTCTTTGTTTCTCCTCTTCCTAGACAGCCATGGAGTCTGGACCAACCCACGCTCTCCCGTAACCAACTCTGAAATTTGGTCCTAGCTCGTGACTCGGTCCAAACACGAGACTCATTCCAAGTCACCCAAAGTAGTAAGAAAACGTTACCCGCCCCCACATTCTTTTGTATTTTTCAATTTTGGGGATGGGTTGCCCTAAAAGAAGGGTTATTTATAGTACCTCTAAACCTACTTCTAGAATCGTCAAACAGAACTAATCTGGAGATTAGTTACAGGTTTCTAATCCACACTAATCGGTAACTCTTTTTTAACTACAACCATTGATTTCACCTTGATTAACTTGCATACCCTTAATCCACTTCCATTTATGACTTCCTGAGATTTTGGCCCACATAAGGTTCGGTTTTGATGGCCCAAGGCTAATGTGCGGTTTTCCCAGTTTATTGAGGAAGATGACCCATCATCCATGACAGATTTTGGACGATGGGTTTACCTGTGATCCGAGGCATATGGGCGGTATAGATGAGTCCACTGGGCACTGTGGGGTCCATATTTCGAACGAACAATCACGATTTCTTGATGGTGCAAGAATTCTTCTAGTTCCGCCCCGATATCTTGCGCCGACGAGATTCTCGCACAAGAATTCATAGCCAAAGTGATGGAGGCTCCTGAAGCCCTATATTCAACGCTTATGATGGATTGGGAAAGCTTCTGGAAGCTCTTGAATGGCTGAGATGGAGCCATGCTTAAAGAGGAAAGATTCCTTCCACCTTTTTGCTAGTTGTAAGGAAATTCTAAAATAGGGTGGAAATGGAGGGGTGAGATGACTTGGAACGGTAGGTTTAAATGAGCAGAACCAAGCTGACTTAGATCGCCAAGTTGGCAAATCAACGGATATGATTTTCGTTTTCGGTAAAACTCTCAGCATAGCTCTATTTGCACCCCACGTTGTGCACATCTTCATGTGAAACGGCCCAGGTTTTGGTCAAATTCCCATCCGGATTAGATGGGTGGTTTAGATCGGGTGAGCCGATCATGAAGATGGGCCACAGATCACGTCAGTAATAGAGAGTTTCCATTTTCAAAAACCATCGCATGCACCATCTGATTTGTGTCAGCTATTGTGAGTATGCACACGTGCATAAACGTGTGAGCGGCCGAGGTTTTGGTCGGACGTCAGTCCCACACTTGATAAATGGTTCGGATCATCTAGTTGGGGTTCATGGTGGGCCACAAATGATGCTAGAGAGAGGTCATTCGTTCGAATGCCCCTTTCGGCGAGAAAAACGGGAAAAAGAGAGATTTGACTGGGCTCCCTTGTTTGGGGAGTGATCAGGTCAGCCCTTGTTGACCGGGCTCCCTGGTCAGGTGCATAGCGAGTGCACGCACTCGATGTGCACGTGCATCAATGGTGGGGCCCATAAAGATGGTCTTGACAAATCTGGTCTGTTCATTCGCTTGTCAGCTTGGTTTAAGACCCATCCTAAAGGAGGAGGCAGATCCAAGTCTTAGGTGGGTCAAAACTCTCTGATTTTTCGTCTACTGATGTTTCTTTATAACTCAATGGTCAAATATTTTCCAAATCAGAACAACACTAAAATATAAAGTTTATGGACTTGTTTAAGGCTATTTAGCAGTGGGTTTAATGATTAGATGATTTAATTAAGATGGTCGATGTTAGATCCCTACATTGAGTGTTGTTAACCTAACAATAAGTGAACTTAATGATCTATGCCACCAAAATTCATGAAGAATCTTTAATTACATTCGTTCAAGGGTCCTTATGGTACGAAAATTTGGTTTTAAGTAATGATGTTATGCGATCAAATCGTTGGACTACTTCACGATTTGATTATTAATAGTGGAGTTTTCTAGTTTAATCTAGGTTGGGTTTTGGTTTTGCAGTTGATTTAGAATCGGATGGTTTACCTTACATAAATGACAATCAAGTGTGATTTCTAACTTTCGAGTATTGTGGCCTGATGATGGGCAGGTTAGATGATCTAAGGTTCAACATTAATGGTGGTGGACAGTATAGTTTATGTGTGAACCTTCACACAACTATGCTTATTTAGATTATAATAGTAACACCCGAGTACTGGAAAGTACGGGGTGTTACAATATATCATGGTTTGATTGGGATGCAGTTTGGCTGGTGACCCCAACACCAACCAGCTAGCTGGTGTGAAAGCTTTGTCGGCTCCACCATGATGTGTGTGTTTTATCCATGTTGTCTATTCATTTTTTCAACTCATTTTAGGGCATGAGCCTAAAGTAAGGCAGATTCAAACCTCAAGTGGCCAGTGGCCATAATGCATGAAATAACAGAGATTGAATGCTTATCATTGAAAGTTTCTTACGACCATATATAGAAGTTTTGAATCAAGCTAATATTTGTGTTTTTCCTTCATGTAAGTATGTATATCTTTATAGGTTGAATGGAAAATAAATATTACAATTAGCCTTGTTTATCCCTATTTCTATCAATTCCTACAATAGCTAATAAGGAAAAGTTGCATAAAATCAGGAGGGAGTTGCATGGTGTATTTGAAGATCTTCAGAGGTATACGGATAGGATTTTGTCGTAATACAACTGGTGTTTCTCGAGCGGCACCATATCATCCATTAAGAGAAAGTGGTTGAGCGAAAAGCAGTCGTGCTGAAGTGGTTGTCAAGACATATGACAGATTTAGAAGCAAGAAAAGCAAGTAGTGTTAAAACAGTTATAGCAATCGTCAATACGTGGGAAGCATCTAGATGATGGATTTAATGCTACAAATAATGAAGGAATGCAGTAGAAGAAATCGTCTTATACCAACCAAACCAAAATAAATTTATCTTTTAATTATCAGTCATTTACATTCTTTAGTGTAATCCTTATATTTATCAGTTATTTACATTACTTAGTATAATCTTTACCTTTTACATGTTATTTACATTCATTAGTATAATCCCTAGTAGTAATCAAGTAGTTGTTAACTTTAGCTATAATTCAAGTCTACACTCATACGCTGATTCAGTTTGAGTATCAACAAAAATTCTCCATCCAAAGAGGTGTTGATGTAGAGCAGGTCGGGAACAGTTTCATGGCCAAGATGGATCAGAAAAGGCCCGGTCGACGATAGAAGTGATCCGGACCGTCGGACCTTAGATCGGGCGTATCTCACAATCCGGAATGAGTTATCTGACGTAAAATATATGATTTTGGGGTAGAACGAGCTACTTTAGCCAGTCAACCCTGCTATGCCGGGTTACGCAACCCGGAATTGCGAAAAACCCCTGGATCGACGATCGTTTCCCTATTTTAATTCCGCTTTTACTATAAATTGTAAGTTTTAATTTGATTATAACTCTTCATCCATTGGGCTTTAGGAGTTGCGCCCAATGTAAAAGGAGCTTAGAATAATTAGGAGAACAACTTGGTGAAGCCAAATAGGACACTTACTATTTTTGGCTGAAAACCTTGTGCACTAGTAGACATCACGATCGTCTTTAAATAGTAAGTTTTCTGTTTATAGTAAGTTACGAATTCTAGGAGTTTTAGTTATAGTTTGATTCTAATCTCTCTCTCATTATGTGGTATCTCTATTTAAAGGGCTGTGAACTTGTTTATTTCATTCATCAATTAATTTCAAATTTTATAAAAATTATTTTCTATTTTTTGGTTCTTTTCCTCGTGGATTCGAGGAGTCTCTGTGAGGGGTCCAGAGAAGTTCCATGGATTCAGAATAGTTATCCTCTTGAGGGAAACGGTGCTCAACCTCACGTCCTCCTCTGCGTCAGTTTGGTATCAAAACGAGGTTTCTCCTCGGATTGATGGCTTCTAACGAGAGGTCGGGCAACAATCCCATGGGCGGTGCTCTAGGGAATTTACCTTTAATGGCGGCAGCTTTCGAAGTAGCGCAACGAGAGAATCAGCAAGCCATGCAAGGGTTGTAGGCTTCCATCGACCGCATAGCAGATCTTTTGGCAGAAAACCTAACGCAACTCCGTATTCCTGATGGTAATCCTCCACCGCCAATTGCTGAAACTCGTAATCGCCCTGATCGGAGGATAGTACCAGCAGTGCATCCAAGGGTCATTCCTGAGGAAGGGGGCTCCAGTGATGAGGAAATTGACGACATCATCTTCCAGCACCCTAGACATGGCGGCAATCGAGTAGATCGAACGGATCGAGAATTCAAGATGCGGGTTGATATTCCTAGCTTCAATAGCCAACTACACATTGAGGATTTCCTCGATTGCCTTTCTGAAGTTGAACGATTTTTTGATTATATGGATATCCCTGAAGCAAAGAAGGTCAAGCTTGTGGCCTACAAGTTGAAAGGAGGAGCTTCAGCTTGGTGGGAACAACTGCAACTCGCGCGAACCAGGCAGATGAAAGCACCAATCCGCACCTGGCAGCAGATGAAGTAGCTACTACGTGCCCGATTCCTCCCTAGCGATTACGATCAGGTATTATTCCAACAATATCAAAATTATCGATAGGGTAGTCGGTCGGTGAGAGAATACGCAGAAGAATTTTACCGCCTGGCGGCGCGTAATGATTTCGAGACTAAATTGTAGCGAGTCGCCCGATTCAACGGTGGATTGCGTATAGCTATCCAGGATCGGGTCCAGATGCAGTCCGTCTAGACGATGAATGACACGATCAAGTTGGCTAGTCGGGCAGAAGTGCAACTTGAATGTCCTAACACATGGACCTATCCTACTGCAAGGATCCCTGTGGTAGGTCCAACCCAGGGAACTGCACAGCCTAAGGGGAAGGAGCCCGTAGGAGCACGCGCTCAACCTTCTATGTCTGAGAACCGAGATCAGAGAAGAGAGCAAGCTAGACCCCAAAGGGGCGAATCGACTATTGCTGGTTCAAGTAGAATCCCGAACCCCTATGCTCGACCAAGACCCGATAACTGCTATCGTTATGTCCAACCGGGCCACCTATCAAATACTTGTCCCCAGCGAAAAGTGACAAACCTCGCCATCAATGATGGTAGTGCTAATAACGCTTATGAAGATCCAGATATTGAAGAACAGAAGCATACCACCGAGGACGATGCAGAAGATTCAGGTTGGGTTCAGCAAGATCACGGTGAGTTGCTCGTCGTGAGGCAACTATTATATGCACCAAGAAAAAAAGTGCATTTACAGTGGCATACCATCTTCCGCACAAGGTGTACGGTGAATCGAAAGGTTTGTGACGTGATCATTGACAGCAGGAGTAGTGAGAACATCGTCTTCAAGGTCATGGTGGAAAAATTACAATTGAAAACAGAGCGTCATCCCTCTCCATATACAATCAGTTGGATCAAGAAGGTCAGTGAAACAAAAGTAACTGAACGGTGCACCATATCCTTTTCAATTAGCAAACATTATAAGGATGAAGTAGTATGCGATGTGGTTGACATGGAAGCATGTCACATACTACTCGGTCGGCCCTAGCAATCTGACCGTGACGCCACTCATAAAGGGCGAGATAACATATATATCTTCGTCAAGGACGGCCGGAAGACCATATTGGCCCCTATGGATCCAGAGGGACCACCTGAAACTTCTAAAGTGGAGGGCCATTTTCTCTTAACCATACGGGACTTCGTGGAAGAATCCAAAGAAACAGGACAGACCTATGCATTAATTGTAAAAGGGGAAGAACTCGAGCCTACCATCATCCCTGAAAGACTAAGGCCCCTGCTACATGAATTCAAAGAAATCTGGCCCGATGATCTTCCTGATGAGTTACCCCCCATGCGGGATATCCAACATCATATCGACTTTATCCCTGGGTCCAGTTTACCTAATCGGCCTCATTATCGAATGAGTCTGCATAAGTGCGAGATTCTGCAGGGACAAGTAGAGAAGTTGATCTGTAAGGGTCTTATTCGAGAAAGCATGAGTCCATGTGTTGTACCAGTTCTATTAACGCCAAAGAAATATGAGAATTGATACATGTGTGTCGACAGCCAGAGTTATCAACAAAATCACCATAAAATACAGGTTTTCTATACCACAGTTAGACGATATGTTGGACATGCTAGAGGGTGCAAAAATATTCTTTAAAATAGATCTAAGGAGCGGCTACCATCAGATTCGAATACGGCCGGGTGATGAGTGAAAAACGGCCTTTAAGACCAAGGAAGGATTATACGAATGGATGGTCATACCCTTCGGTCTTTCGAATGCGCCTAGCACATTTATGAAATTGATGAACTAAGTTCTGAAACCTTCATTGGGCGGTTCGTTGTGGTTTATTTCGATGATATTTTGATATACAGTCAAGACGAAACCACCCATATGGAACACCTCAAGAAGGTCCTTCAAGTGCTCACTAAAAATAAACTGTATTGAAAAAGTACAGCTTCATGACTGATAGCCTATTGTTCCTGGGTTTTGTCGTAACATCCATGGGCATTCGAGTGGATGAGGAAAAGGTAAAGGGAATCAGAAAATGGTCGGTTCTCACAAATATTCACGAAGTGCGAAGTTTTCATAAACTAACGACATTCTATCGTCAGTTCGTGAAAAATTTCAGTACCATTGTGTCACCAATCACAGATTGCATGAAGAAAGGGCAGTTTCAGTGGACTGACGAAGCCGACAGGAGCTTTACCGAAATCAAGCACAGATTATCCATGACCCCGGTTCTTATACTTCTCAATTTCGACAAACTGTTTGAAGTCAAATGTGATACCTTATATGTCGAAATTGGGGGAGTTTTGTCTCAAGAAGGTAGGTCGGTAGCCTTCTATAGTGAGAAACTTAGCGATGCACGTAAGAAGAGGTCTACATACGAGATCGAGTTATACGCGGTGGTCCAAGCACTGCAACACTGGCGACATTATTTGATTCAAAGGGAATTCATACTTTACACGGACCATCAAGCTCTCAAATTCATTAATAGTCAAGCTAATATTAACCGTGTGCATACTAGATGGATCTCATTTTTGTAGGAATTTATGTTCGTACTAAAACACAAGTCAGGGCACAGAACAAAGTAGCTGATGCACTGAGTCACCATGCGACTTTGTTAGTTACTATGAGTAATGAGGTTGTCGGGTTCGAGCGCCTCAAAGACATATATGCCGATGACGATAACTTTAAGGACGCATGGGTTAGGTACCAAGAAGGTCACCCCGGCGACTTATATATGCAAGACGGGTTCCTTTTCAAGAAAAATTGACTGTGCATCCCGAACAGTTAGCTAAGGGAACAGATAATCCAAGAGCTACATGGAGGTGGCTTCAATGAACACCTTGAGCGAGACAAGACGCAAGCTCTTGTGGAAGAACAGTATTACTAGCCGCAATTGGTACATGATGTGGGAAAGGCAATCCAACGTTGTTATATTTGTCAAACCTCCAAGGAACAATCTCATAATACAGGCCTCTACACCCCGTTACCCGTACCTGACGGCCCTTGGAAAGATTTATGTATGGACTTCATGCTTGGTCTCCCACGAACACAACGCGGCATGGATTCGGTGTACGTGGTAGTAGATCGTTTCTCCAAGATAGTGCATTTTATTCCATGCAAGAAGACTCTCGATGCAACACACGTGGCGAATCTATTCTTCAGAGAAATTATGCAGCTACACGGGGTTCCCAAGACTATTACTTCTGACCGTGACATGAAGTTCATAAGCCACTTTTGGCGGACTTTGTGGACTCGATTCGATACACGACTTCAGTTTAGCAGCGCCTACCACCCACAGACTGATGGTCAAACTGAGGTTGTGAGTCGCACGTTGGGAAACCTCATTCGATATATTTCAGGAGAAAAACCGAAGCAATGGGATTTGGCCTTGTCTCAAGCGGAGTTTGCATTCAACAATATAGTGAACCGCTCGACAGAGAAATTCCCGTTTCAGGTTATTTATGGACGAGTACCTCGCCACACACTAGACTTGGTCCCTCTGCCCAAGCTCCCAAGCATGAGCATTGCAGCAGAACATATGGCTGACAAGATCATGGGCATTCGTGTAGAGGTACAAACCAAGTTACATGCCTCGAACAAAAAGTCCAAGGAGCAAGCGGACAAGCATCAGCGACAAAAAGTGTTCGAGGTAGGTGACCAAGTAATGGTCCATCTGCGCAAAGAACGATTTCCGACCAAAACGTACAAGTTGAAGAATAAAAAGATTGAACCGATACCAATCATCCGAAAGATCAATGATAACGCTTATGTTGTTGATCTTCCAGATGAAATGGCGATCTCATGACTTTTAACGTCGCGGACCTGACCGAGTATCATGAACCAGCACATGATGAGAACTCGAGGACGAGTTCTTTTGAAGTGGAGGGGACTGATGTAGAGCGGGTCGCGGACAGTTTCATGGCCAAGATGGATCAGAAAAGGCTCGGTCGACAATAGAAGTGATCCGGACCGTCGGACCTTAGATCGGGCGTATCTCGCAATGAAACTAATTACCAACCAATCAACATGCTATGAAGGTTAGGAAGGGTACCGTCATCCAACCATGCCCAGGAGACGATGGCGAACAACAGGACTTCCTGACGTCATAATCACAATAAGGAAAAAGAAATACTCAAAGCCATCACAGACCCATTGTAATTTCAATCACAACAGACCATTAAAAACTAAAAACATTTCCTTAATTAAACTAAAATCAATATCAGTTCAATAAATTTAAATTAAATTACCAGCATAAAATGGAGTCTCCCATCTCGCTACAAGCTTCACCTCTTAGCCCTAGCTAAGAGGTTTAGCTAACCATGGGCATGATTAACTAAATGTTAAAGAAAACAGGAAATAAAGAAATCAAAGAAAGAAAAAAATCTAAACTACTTCTCTCACTCTTTGGTATCCACGTTGAAGCCCAAAAACCGATCCCTTCCCTTCTCTTTCTCTCTTCCCTTTATAGCTGCCAGGGTCGGTCAGTGCACAAAGAGGTTGGCTGGAGTCGAGTTATACACTGCTTCGGACTCTGTTTACGCGGCCGAGCAGCGTGAAAGTCACACCATGCGTAAGAAGAGGACCCTTCCTGCGTTGATACCTGGTGGGGCCCATATTCTATGATTGTTGAAGAATCAGATCTGTCCACTGGATTTCTGGTGTCGATTTAGGCTACCTATCCAAGATTGAAATGGATTCGAGCTCTGGGTGGACCACACCACTAATCGACGTGGTGGCTTTTCCTCACTGCTGCGTTCTCGAATGTCTGTACAGGTCCACATGCTTGACATGGGTTTGATCAGTTTTATCACACGAACCCAATGAACGGACCAGATCATCTGTTCGAAGCGATCTTGATGGCCCACTGCAACCCATCCGCAGCCCCTGTTCTTGTGCTTGTGGCGGAAATTCATGAGTGCGTAACCTATGGGGCCCACACTCCCTGTTTCTTGAGAAATCCAAGCCGTCCATTGAAATCTACTCGAAAAACCATTCGGGAATGGTGGTTTTTGGATTGAATTTCGTGTGGCCCACAATATCTTCTACTCCGCCGTTCATCCTGCATTTAACGGTTAAGATTCTGCAACATCTTACATGGTCTCAAGAGGCCACCTTGGTGAGGTAAATACCCCACCTATGCACATAATGGACGGTCCCGATTGATAATTTGGATGAGGAGTGGGCCCCACTGAGAGGAACCGGTGGACGCTGGAGCGTCCACTGGAAGCTTATTCTTGATTTGAGAAGATGAGTCGGTCAGCACACGCTGACCGACTTAAGGTGAATTAGTGTACGTCCGGTGCACTTATGTACATGCACACGTATTGTACATGTAGGTCCCATGGAGATGTTTGTGATAAATCTGCTTCGTCCATCCTCTTTAGAACCTCATTTAAGGGGTTGAGACTAAAATTGAGACATATCCAAAGATCTGGTGGGCCCCAAATCATGATTTTAGTGGCTGATCTGTCCGTTGGGATACTCTTACAAGGATCCAACGGCCAAAATTCGACATGTACGGTTACTTTATGTTCTTCAGGCCATGAATGAAGTTTCGAGCCGAGAAGATGGTTAGAACCCTGTGATCTTGCATTCTGGCTGATTTTTGGGCTACTTGAGCTTCAGTTTCTCAGTTTTCTCGGATCTCTGGCATGTAAATCCATTGATCTTGGTCCCCTGGGGTCCATCCCTTGCCTTGGTGCATTCTGAGCGTCAATTCCATGCTTTTAGCATCCTTTTTCAGCCCAAGCTCCTAAAGTCACCTTGCAACACAAATACGATTAAAATAGTTTGTTAAATAGTATCATGTTCATAAATGCAGGCAATAACTGGGTCTAATATGCAATATTTGACCCTCGATTATGCATCCCCAACAGTTCACTAAAGGAACAGATAATCCAAGAGCTACATGGAGGTGGCCTTAGTGGACACCTTGGGCGAGATAAGATGCGAGCTCTTGTGGAAGAGTAATATTATTAGCCGTAATTGGTACGTCATGTGGGAAAGGCAGTCTAACGTTGTTACATTTGTTAGACCTCGAAGGGGCAATCTTATAATACGAGCCTCTATACCCCATTACCCGTGCCTGACGGCCCTTGGGAGGATTTATCTATGGACTTCATGCTTGGTCTCCTACAAACACAACGCGGCATGGATTCGGTGTTCGTGGTAGTAGATCGTTTCTCCAAGATGACACACTTTATTCTATGCAAGAAGACTCTCGATACAACACACGTGGCGAATCTATTCTTTAGAGAAATTGTGCGGCTGCACAAGGTTCCCAAGACTATTACTTCTAACCGTGACACGAAGTTCATAAGCCACTTTTGGCGGACTTTGTAGAATCGATTCGATACACGACTTCAGTTCAGCAGCGCCTACCACCCATAGACTGATGGTGAAACTGAAGTTGTGAATCGCAAGTTGGGAAACCTCCTTTAATGTATTTCAGGAGAAAAACCGAAGCAATGGGATTTGGTCTTGTCTCAAACGGAGTTTGCATTCAACAATATAGTGAACAGATCGACAGGAAATTCACCATTCCAGGTTATTTACGGATGAGTACCTCGCCACACACTTGACTTGGTCCCTCTGCCTAAGCTCTCAAGCATGAGCATTGCAACAGAACATATGGCTGACAAGATCATAGGCATTCATGCGAAGGTACAAACCAAGTTATATGTCTCGAACGAAAAGTATAAGGAACAAGCGAACAAGCATCGGTGACAAAAAGTGTTCGAGGTGGGCGACTAAATAATGGTCCATCTGCGCAAAGAACGATTTCCGACCGGAACGTACAACAAGTTGAAGAATAAAAAGATTGACAGTACCAATCATCCAAAAGATCAATGACAACGCTTATGTTGTTGATCTTCCGATGACATGACGATCTCATGGACTTTCAATGTCGCGAACGAGTATCATGAACCAAAGTAAGATGAGAACTTGAGGACGAGTTCTTTTGAAGTGAAGGAGACTGATGTAGAGCGGGTCCGAGACAATTTCATGGCCAAGATGGATCGAGGAAAGTCCCGTCGATGATAGAAGTGATCTGGACCGTCGAACCTTAGATAGGGCGTATCTCACAATCCAATGAGTTATCGACGTAAAATATATGATTTTGGGGTAAAACAAGCTACTTTAGCCAACCAACCCATGTCGGGTTGCTGCCAATTGTAAGAATTTCCTTTTTATTTTATTTATATTGAAGAGAAAAGTCTTTTTGTACGAAAAGCAGAGGTATGACCCATTTTCAAAGGACGAACCCTATCCTCTGACTATCATCTGATCATATTAAGCAACGTTGTGTAAATGGCTGAATAAGCGACAAATCTTATTAGAACTCGGTCACATGCCGCCGATTTCAGAGGAATTTGCCTATCTTGATGCCTGGGTTCATAGTTTTTTTGTTTGAATTGAGCCACACATTTAATTATGGCATGCCGGCACTAATCATGTGATCAAATTTAAAATTGCACCACAACATGTCCTGAAAAGTTTTACTGGTGGACGTTAAATCAACACTGTTTACCTGTGGTGTGGTCATTCGGATATGCTTCATTTTAGGGCTCCTGCATTAAACTGAGCTGGAAAAATGGATGAAACACATACATCACGGTGGGGCCCACAGCACTTTGACTGGTTTGGGATCATCAGCCAAACCACGTTCATTAGACCATGTGCCTACAGGTGCCAGTATCTCCCATGCACGAACAATATATCAGCCCGAAACAGCCGGCGGCGGGGTGGTATGGTGCAATACAACCCGGCATTAATGATGGTGAACAATACGGTTAACCCAAACCTGTTTGCAAACGGTAGCACATGTAGGCTATATTTGACCCTACGGAACTTAAGCTAATCATAAATTGGGTCCATCGTTCAAGAATAGGGCTGTAAACGGGTCAGGTTCAGGTGTACCACTACCCAGCCCTTCGGGGAAGCCAATTAAGTGGCACACCACCTCCATGGTGGGTTGACGTCACCAAGTTCTGTGGGCCCTACCATGATATATGTGTCATATCTACACCGTCCACCCATTTTGAGAGATCATTTTGTGGCATGTGCTGAGAATGAAGCACTTCAAAAGCTCAAGGGGCGCAAACCATAGAAAGCAGTGGAAGCAATTATGGCCACCGTTGAAACCTTTCCAAGGGCCACTGAAATGTTTATTTGGCACCCACCATGTTCATAAGGTCACGCGGACCTGGAAGAAGAGAAACACTAATATCAGCTTGACCAAAACCTCTATAGCCCTGGAAGTTTTCCATGGTAGGTGTTAAATCCCCACTGCTTCATGTGATATGGTTCACATGAGCTTTGGACCTGCTTTATTTTTGAGCCCGTGCCAAAATAATCTCACAAAATGGAGGGCCCGTATAACCATAACACATACGGCATGGTGGAGCTCACAGAACTTGATGATGTCAACACAGGTGTGTGGGGCACCACGCACCCTTTGGGCACTGGATCCTACCGGTTGGGTCCACATTGTGTGGTGTGCCACCACCTGACAATGATGGTATGTTGACATCACTAAGTTCTGTAGTTCCCACCAAGATGTATATTTTATATTCACACCGTTCATCTATTTTCTAAGATCATTTTAGAGATTGATCTGAAAAATGAAGTAGGTCCCAAGCTCAACGTGGACTACACCACGTAAAGCAGTGGGGTTGAGTATACCTACTATTGAAATTTTTCAAGGCTTGTTTAAATTAACGTATGGTATTGTTTTGCATTGTATTTTTATACAGCTGAGGTATTTGACATAGAAGAGTTTGTATTCTTTCATTTTCCAAAAGAAAATCAAACTGCTTGGATTAGAGTAGATTCATATGACCATGCAAAGGTGATAGATTACTCGATGCTTGGAACAAAATGATACTGGTGAAGATTGGATGGCTAATAAACATCATGGTGGGCTTTGGAAAGGTTTCAATGGTGGGAGTCATTGTCCCTATTGCTTTTGCTGTGGTCCAATTTAGCTTTGGATGTGCCTCAATTTTGAGCCCATGATCTAAAATGATCTCAAATATTGTCCATACATCATCGCCAGGCCTAGGGAACCCTTTTTTGTTTTTTGGGTTTTTGGGTTATAAGCTTGTTAATACACACTTCAGTGTTAGCCACCCCCCACTAGGGAGTCGATACCAATACTTCCATGTTCAAACGAGGTATCTTCACTCAGTCTGCCACTTGAGCTATGGACCGCGATGCGGGGGTTTATAGAACTTGGTGGTGTGAACACACCACCGATATCAGTAGTGTGTGACAGACCACGCAATCCGCTTCCGTGTTTTAGATTCCAGACCCACCTGGGGTTTGGGTAGACATCAGGTGTTTGGACCTTGGCTTGGGTCCAGGCCGGATTTGGCGTCGGGTCCGGGTACACCTGATCTGGCACCAATCTGATCCGGTGAAGACCTACCTTAGGACTCTAGCCCTGTACTGGCTGATAAAATAGGGTCCGAATGCAAAGCTATTCCGGACAGGACTTGCTGGAAGCTAGAATTGGACGTGGCACAGGCTAGCCTCTCAGGTACAAATCAACGGCTGTCATTTGATGGTACCACGTAACGAAATTTGAATATATTATACTGATAGAATTATTTTTTTAAGACTAATATAATCGGGATTTAGTTATGAGCTTCGCTATGCTGCACACGTGTACATGGGAAGCGCCTTCGGCCGATCCCTGACTGTGGGGCCCACCGTGATGTATGTGCCTTACATCCACGCCGTCCATCCGTTTTGACAGCTCATTTTAGGGCTTTATCCAAAAATGAAGCAGATTCAAAATCTTAGGTGAAACAGTGGAGATTGACCATTAAAAACTTCTTGTGGTCCGTAAAAGTTTTGGATCAAGCTGATATTTGTGTGGGCCCTTCAACGGGCATAAACGAGATTGGAGTGATCTGGTCCATTGCATGGAAGAGCGTTGGCCTCGACCCAATCCCGGTCTATTTAATACCCGATCCAGACCACCTACAGCCCGATGTATGCTAACTTAGCATGCAGCCCTGTTGCTCCTTCCAACATGTTTGATGTGCATAAGACACAGACCCTCCGAAAGACTGGCCCCACCATGAAGATCACAAAATTCAGGCCGCTCCGTTCATCAGTTGGGCCTCACTTCTAGCTCTGAGTTTGATCGTCCACCTATGTCCATTTATTTTGATGGTGTGACCCACTTGGTGAGTGGACCAACTTGATATTTGACGGCAAGTGATCTTCGTGTGTGGCCCACCGTTTCAATGGCTTTGATGTCCTGCATAAGTGACACGTGTTGCAGCCCTTTGAGAGAACCGATCACACATGTAGCCACTCTACACTTGCTTCTCATCCTGTCCCATCTTTCGCCGCCGGCATTTACCATGAAAATGGTAAGCCACGAACAAAGATCAGGCGAGTCTTCTCATCAGGCGGGACATGACATTGATTTGAATCAATGGCCAACGATGGTCTAACAGTTGTGACCCACCTTATAACTGATCAGCTTGATTTTCGAGACGGTGATATTTATGACGTGGCCTACCTTGAGGGTCTTCGCACATGGAGCGGATAACACCTTAGTAGGTGCTACCATTACTGTGTGGGCCCACCTTGATTAATTTTTTTTTTATATCCATGCTGCCCATCTGTTTTTTAAGCTCATTTTAGGACTTTATCCAAAAAAAAATTTAAGCAATTCCAAATCTCAAGGGATCACACAGCTGGAAAAAAAAAAAAGAAGTGATAAATGACCATTAAAAGCTTTTGCAGGCTACAAAAGTTTTGTATCAAGATAATTGTTGTAATTTCCCTTTGTCCATGTCTGGTTAACCTTATTAAGGGGTTGGATGGTAAATAAACATTACAGATCTTGTTACTGTAGGCCTAGGAAGTTTTTAATGGTAGGCATCCAATAACCACTTCTCATGTCTGCTTAATATTTTTGGACCATGTTATAAAATTGGCTGTAGAAATGGATTGATTGTATGGATGTACAACACATCATCCAGGCGAGCCCCACAACAAGGCTATCACCCACTAAGGTATTATCCGGGTAGAGTTGCACGCGAGTGGGGTTAGCTCGATGAGTTTGCTCAACTCACTTAGAAAATCTCGGTCCACCTTGGCTCAAAACTGGATTTGAATTGAGTTGAGCTAGTTTTTGGAGCTCAAAAAAATTTTAAGTCAAGTTTGAACTTGCTCAAGCTCGACTCGACTTGGATCAAATCAGTTCAGTGACCAAGTTCATAAGGTCACACGGGACCTGGACGAAGAGAAACACTAATATCAGCTTGGCCAAAACCTCTATAGCCCTGGAAGTTTTCTATGGTAGGTGTTAAATCGCCACTGCTTTATGTGATATGGTTCACATGAGCTTTGGATCTGCTTTATGTTTGAGCCCGTGCCAAAATAATCTCACAAAAAGGAGGGCCCGTATAACCATAACACATACGACATGGTGGAGCTCACGGAACTTGATGATGTCAACACAGGTGTGTGGGGGCACCACGCACCCTTTGGGCACTGGGTCCTACCGGCTGGGTCCACATTGTGTGGTGTGCCACCACCTGACAATGATGGTATGTTGACATCACTAAGTTCTGTAGTTCCCACCAAGATGTATATTTTATATTCATATTGTCCATCTATTTTCTAAGATCATTTTAGAGATTGATCTAAAAAATGAAGTAGGTCCCAAGCTCAACGTGGACTACACCACATAAAGCAGTGGGGTTGAGTATACCTACTATTGAAATTTTTCAGGGCTTGTTCAAATTTACGTATGGTATTGTTTTGCATTGTATTTTTATACAAATGAGGTATTTGACATAGAAGAGTTTGTATTCTTTCATTTTCCAAAAGAAAATCAAACTGCTTGGATTAGAGTAGATTCATATGACCATGCAAAGGTGATAGATTACTCGATGCTTGGAACAAAATGATACTGGTGAAGATTGGATGGCTAATAAACATCATGGTGGGCTTTGGAAAGGTTTCAATGGTGGGAGTCATTGTCCCTATTGCTTTTGCTGTGGTCCAATTTAGCTTTGGATGTGCCTCAATTTTGAGCCCATGATCTAAAATGATCTCAAATATTGTCCATACATCATCGCCAGGACTAGGGAACCCTTTTTTGTTTTTTGGGTTTTTGGGTTATAAGCTTGTTAATACACACTTCAGTGTTAGCCACCCCCCACTAGGGAGTCGATACCAATACCTCCGTGTTCAAACGAGGTATCTTCACTCAGTCTGCCACTTGAGCTATGGACCGCGATGGGGGGGTTTACAGAACTTGGTGGTGTGAACACACCACCGATATCAGTGGTGTGTGACAGACCACGCAATCCGCTTCCGTGTTTTAGATTCCAGACCCACCTGGGGTTTGGGTAGACATCAGGTGTTTGGACCTTGGCTTGGGTCCAGGCCGGATTTGGCGTCGGGTCCGGGTACACCTGATCTGGCACCAATCTGATCCGGTGAAGACCTACCTTAGGACTCTAGCCCTGTACTGGCTGATAAAATAGGGTCCGAATGCAAAGCTATTCCGGACAGGACTTGCTGGAAGCTAGAATTGGACGTGGCACAGGCTAGCCTCTCAGGTACAAATCAACGGCTGTCATTTGATGGTACCACGTAACGAAATTTGAATATATTATACTGATAGAATTCTTTTTTTAAGACTAATATAATCGGGATTTAGTTATGAGCTTCGCTATGCTTTACACGTGTACATGGGAGGCGCCTTCGGCCGATCCCTGACTGTGGGGCCCACCGTGATGTATGTGCCTTACATCCACGCCGTCCATCCGTTTTGACAGCTCATTTTAGGGCTTTATCCAAAAATGAAGCAGATTCAAAATCTTAGGTGAAACAGTGGAGATTGACCATTAAAAACTTCTTGTGGTCCGTAAAAGTTTTGGATCAAGCTGATATTTGTGTGGGCCCTTCATCTGGGTCTTTTTGACCTTATCAACAGGTGGGATTGGGAATAAACATTCTGGTGGCCCCAAGAAGTTTTTAATGGATCAATGGTCTGGACCCGTGATGATTTTTGGCCCATCACAGTAACAAGTAGGCCTTCGCATCCATGGCCCATCCCAACCCAGACCCATTGCCTTTCAGCTGAAACTGGCTCAGTATAATGGATCAATGGTCTGGACCCGTGATGATTTTTGGCCTCATTTACAGGTCAATCGTGGCTGTGGCTTCAACGTGCATAAACGAGATTGGAGTGATCTGGTCCATTGCATGGAAGAGCGTTGGCCTCGACCCAATCCCGGTCTATTTAATACCCGATCCAGACCACCTACAGCCCGATGTATGCTAACTTAGCATGCAGCCCTGTTGCTCCTTCCAACATGTTTGATGTGCATAAGACACAGACCCTCCGAAAGACTGGCCCCACCATGAAGATCACAAAATTCAGGCCGCTCCGTTCATCAGTTGGGCCTCACTTCTAGCTCTGAGTTTGATCGTCCACCTATGTCCATTTATTTTGATGGTGTGACCCACTTGGTGAGTGGACCAACTTGATATTTGACGGCAAGTGATCTTCGTGTGTGGCCCACCGTTTCAATGGCTTTGATGTCCTGCATAAGTGACACGTGTTGCAGCCCTTTGAGAGAACCGATCACACATGTAGCCACTCTACACTTGCTTCTCATCCTGTCCCATCTTTCGCCGCCGGCATTTACCATGAAAATGGTAAGCCACGAACAAAGATCAGGCGAGTCTTCTCATCAGGCGGGACATGACATTGATTTGAATCAATGGCCAACGATGGTCTAACAGTTGTGACCCACCTTATAACTGATCAGCTTGATTTTCGAGACGGTGATATTTATGACGTGGCCTACCTTGAGGGTCTTCACACATGGAGCGGATAACACCTTAGTAGGTGCTACCATTACTGTGTGGGCCCACCTTGATTAATTTTTTTTATATATCCATGCTGCCCATCTGTTTTTTAAGCTCATTTTAGGACTTTATCCAAAAAAAAAATTTAAGCAATTCCAAATCTCAAGGGATCACACAGCTGGAAAAAAAAAAAGAAGTGATAAATGACCATTAAAAGCTTTTGCAGGCTACAAAAGTTTTGTATCAAGATAATTGTTGTAATTTCCCTTTGTCCATGTCTGGTTAACCTTATTAAGGGGTTGGATGGTAAATAAACATTACAGATCTTGTTACTGTAGGCCTAGGAAGTTTTTAATGGTAGGCATCCAATAACCACTTCTCATGTCTGCTTAATATTTTTGGACCATGTTATAAAATTGGCTGTAGAAATGGATTGATTGTATGGATGTACAACACATCATCCAGGCGAGCCCCACAACAAGGCTATCACCTACTAAGGTATTATCCGGGTAGAGTTGCACGCGAGTGGGGTTAGCTCGATGAGTTTGCTCAACTCACTTAGAAAATCTCAGCCCACCTTGGCTCAAAACTGGATTTGAATTGAGTTGAGCTAGTTTTTGGAGCTCAAAAAAATTTTAAGTCAAGTTTGAACTTGCTCAAGCTCGACTCGACTTGGATCAAATCAGTTCAGTGACTTGGTTATTTTAATCTTAATGTTACTTGCCAAGTGTTTAATGAAATGCCTCAATGAAGTATTGTTTCTTAGACTGCCCTCATATCGAGATATTCTCAAAATAGATATTTAAGAGAAGATTGAATATACAAATTCTCACAAAAAAAAATAAAAATAAAAACTTTACATTATAAGACTATCAACATCTCTTGATCTTGATGTTGTTCGTTGAGTGTTTGATGAAATGCCCACAAAACAATTTTATTGATTTACATTTGAAGGGTGAGATATTAAAGATGCAGTTTATATGTTTGAGAAAATGTCGCACATACTCGAGCTGGCCCGAGCCGTTGATCGAACCAAGCCAAGTTAGGCAGTTAGGCTTGATGACCGAGTCAAGTTGAGTTCTAGTTGGGTTTGGCTGTTAGCCAAGCTCGGCTGAGTTATGCCAAGCTTGACTCAGTTCAACTCATGTACAGCTCGATACCGGAGTAATACCTAATCTAATCCCCTTCACTTAAGTGACATGTTGGCAGGAATGAGGCTGCACGATAAGTTAGCGTGCAGCCGATTGTAAGAGAAAAATTTTCAGCTTCAGGCTAGTCGGGCATTAAAATATCTATTATATCAGTTAAAATCATACGTAGGTTTTAGCACCATTTAATAAATGATAGTGACTCTTCAAACATGCACATGGGAAAGTTATAAGAAAATCCAAGCTCTCCAAAATACCGGCCCCATTACACCGAATATATATATATATATATATATATATATATATATATATATATATATATATATATATATATATATATATATATATATATATATAATGCTCAACCGTGCATTAGTTTGCACCGAACTCGTGCAAGCTTTTTAAGAACTCTATCATTCGTGATGTGACTCCAAAATCCGAACAGTCCACGTGAAGCAGCACCTCATGAAATCCCATAGGCCCAATTTTTAGATTGATCCAAAACTTTAGTGGGCCATGAAAAATGAAAACAGTTTCATCCCTCGATTTGCATTTCTCTTTGCTATGGCCCACAGAATTTTAGATTAGTGTGAAATTTTGTCCCTTGAGGTTTCATGGGATTCCACATCACATGGACTGTTCGGATTAGACATCCATGACATGTGTGCAAGGGTGCGCACATGTATAAGTGAGCATGACTATATGTGTGTGTGTGTGTGTGTTTGGGGGGGGGGGGGGTTCTATGCGGTCAAGCTCATGGGAACTTCCCATGAGGTCAAGTTTTGTGGGCGCACCGTGATGCGTGTCGAACATATGCCCCATTAGTCAAATGCACCATTCCATGGTGGGCCTAGGGCTTAAAAATCAAGTCAATCCATGACTTGTTG
Source organism: Magnolia sinica (assembly GCF_029962835.1). Classification (NCBI taxonomy): domain Eukaryota; kingdom Viridiplantae; phylum Streptophyta; class Magnoliopsida; order Magnoliales; family Magnoliaceae; genus Magnolia; species Magnolia sinica. The sequence goes on along the minus strand of NC_080591.1, from coordinate 25,116,465 downwards.
GGCCACACCACGTACAAAAGTTGAGAGGGGTTACCCTCCATTAAAACATTCATGATTATTTTTTGGGCCCACCGAGATGTGCTTCACAAATCCAGCCATCCATTATGTGTGTCCCACTTGGATGAGGGGTCAGACCAAGTTTCAGATGCATTCAACTTTCAAGTGGGCCCCACCAAGTGCTTTTATATGTTTTAGGCTTGTCTTCACATGATTTTAGATGGTATGGCCTACCTGAGTTATGTATATGGCTGATTTTTGGGATATCTCGTAATTTCAAGGGGACCCATCAAATGCACTATGTTGATATTCGACCGAATAGAACCTTTTCTATATATATATATATATATATATATATATATATATATATATATATATATATATATATATATATATAATCATCATTTATTTTCCTTTTGAAATTTGGACCATTCATCATTTTACTTTTGACCATACATTTGATGTCCATCAATTGAATAATTAGGATTGCTAAATCAGTTCAATTTTAGATATTCCATCCATTGACTATGTTTTCAACAATTTGGATGGTCTGGAAATCTTTAAATGAATGTCCGACGAGGATGATGAGTCGCAATCATTTTCAAAATGGTGCTACCCCTTTTGAAAGTGATAAAAATAACCTAAATAAGTAATATTCATGGACATTAATTTGGACCGTTCAAAAGTATGTGAATAGTGAATTTGATCATTCCAAGATGGTTAATGTCGTTCTAGGCCATTTAATCGTGCACGCTTATTGATTTAAATTCTTCAAAAGTGGGTGAATATATTACCAATTCAAAATGAGTATGGATAGTCGTATGGACCATTTTAAGATGGGAGCAACTATCTAAACGGTTTAAAAGTAGGCAGATAGGGATTTAAATTATTTCAAGATAATGGATGATGATATGGACTAAGAATTCTGTTAACATATGTAAAGGTATCATCTTCCTTAAGGATAATTTCATCATTTCCATCAATAAAAAAAAAGCTAACGTCTATTTTTTAAATTTGATAGAAAGTCATTAATGGCCTATTTGGATTCCACTAAATAAGTTACTTTTTAAATTATGTTAAGAGATGAGTTAGGTTTTTCATTTAAGTTAGTTGGGTAAGAATCATGAAATAAGTAACTTATATGTTAAAAGCTACTCATCTTAATGAGTTTTTTTTAAAGCTCATTTGGATACCACCAAGTAAATCACTTTTCTCCTACAATGGTAAATAAGTAATTTATTTGAAATAAGTTTGGTTATCATCAATTATAAATAACTTTTTTTTACTTAAAGTTATTTAATCACTTCTGATTAAATAAGTAAAAATCATGATAACTTCCTGTATAAATAGCTTATCTTAAGTAACTTATGATCCAAACTCTCCTAACATCTTAACTTACTACTTTTCTACGTATATCTCTCTCTCAAGTGTATGTCAAGGGACCTTCTCTCTCATGGTCCATGTCAAAGGACATGCGGTCTCTCACTATCCATATCAAAGGAGAGCCCATGTGATGGACTGTCCATTTTGAAGGATTGTCCACATTAAAGGTGGGGTTCACAAGATGGATGATCTACATCAAAGATGAGCCCCACATGATCAATGACCCCATGTTAGTGTGGGCCCACATAATGAATGATCTGCATTAATGGTCAACCCATAATAATAAATAGCCCATATTCAAAGAGGATTAGTATGATGAATGAGCTACTTCAAAGGTAGGGCTTACAGATGATGGTCCACATCAAAGGTGGGCTCTACATGATGGGCAGTAGACATTGAAGCTAGCCCCACATGATGGATGATCCATATTGAGGTGTCCCTACATGATGGATGATCCACATCAAAGGTCAGTCCTATGATGAATGGTCCATAGCCAAGGTGAGCCCCACATGCTAGCCAGCCCACACGATGGACAATCCATATCAAAGGTGGGCTCCACATGATGTGATACTAAAAATGGTAGGCCCCACATGATGGATACTTGCATTGAGGTGGACTCCACATGATGGACGGTCCACATCAAAGTCGACCTAGTGATGAGTGGCCCACATCAAAGGCGGTTACATAAGCCACTTATACCTTAATAACTTATATTAGTTTATACTTATCAAGGTGAAGTGATTAACTTTGAGTAAAAAAGTTACTTGTTATTGATCTTAAACCAAACTTATTTTAAATTAATTACTTATATACTCACAATGTAGATAAGTAATTAATTTGGTGGTATCCAAACAAGCACTCAATGTGATGGATGCCCATGGTAAAGGAGGGCCCACATGATGGTTAGTCCACATCAATGGTGGGCCCACACGATGGACAATCCAAATCAAAGGTGGGGCCCACATGATCAACTATGTACATCAAAGGTGGGCCCCACATTGTGGATGACCCACATTAAGGTGAGCTCATACAACGGATTGTCCACATCAAAGTTAGCCCCTCATGATGAATGGCCAACATCTAAAGTGGGCCCCACATGGTGGACGACCCACATTGAAGGTGGGATCAACACGATGGATGAACCACATCAAAGGTGGGCCCTACATTGTAAATGACCCACATAATGAATTGTTCACATCAAAGGTAAGATCTAATGATGAATGGTTCACATCCAAAGTGGGCTCCACATGATGGACAACCCACATTGAGGGGGGCCCACACAATGGATGGTCCATATTAAGAGTGGGCTCTACATGAGAAGGGGGGGGGGGGGGGGGGGGTGCAATCACATAATGGACAATAACATTGAAGGTGGGCCCCACATGATGGATGTTCCACATCAAGGTGGGCCTCACATAATGGATGGTCCACATCAAGGGTTGGGCCCTAATGATGGATTGCCAACATTAAAAGTGGGCCTACAAGATAAACGGTCCACATCAAAAGTGGGTTCCACATGATGAGTGGTGGATATTGAAGGTGGCCCTACATAATGAATAATTTATTTTGATGGTAGACCCCACATGATGGGTGACCCACATCAAGGTGGGCCTACACATAATGGGCGTCCACATCAAAAGTGGCAATGCCCATATCCAAGGTGGGCTCTGGACGATGGAGGGCCTACATGGAAGGTGTATTAGGTATTACCGGATAAGACCTTAGTGGGTAACTAAGGTCTGTTACCCTTACCGTGTGGGGCCACTTTAATGAATATGATGTATATCCACGTTGTCCATCCATTTTTTCAGATCATTTTAAAACTTGATCCCAAAACTTGAGAAGATCCAAATCTCAGGTGGACCACAACACTAGAAACAGTGATGAATGACCATTAAAGGCTTTTTGCGGGCCACAAAAGTTATGAATCAAGCCGATCTTTGTATTTTCCTTCCATCCAAGTCTGGTTGATCTTATCAACGGGTTGGATGGCAAATGAAAATTATGGTGGGGCCTATGAAGTTTTTAATGGCGAGGGTTCAATCACCACTGTTTCCTATTGTGTGGTCCACATGAGATTTGAATCTTCTTAATTTTTAGCAATTAGTTCTAAAATAAGATTTAAAAACGTACGGACGGAGTGGATATACGAAATATCATCAAGGTGGGCACTACAGTAACGGTACACCCACTAAGGTGTTACCCGGTAACACCTAATTCACTCCGTCCGCTACGTCGCGTTAAGCCTAAAAATCCATGTTTTGGTCAGCACAACGCTCTCTCTATCTCTCTATCTCTCTCTGTTATTCTGCGTCTCTCTCTTTTCTTTCCACAGCTTGAAATGATGGCGGGAATCCTCCAAACCCCAATCCTCAGACCTTCGTCGCTCGGAAATGGAGTTTTCCGGCGACCGGATCTCTATTTTCCGGCAAGCCCCATCCGTTTCTCCGGCCATTCGCTCCTGAAAACATCTATATCGATTTCACCAATTCCAAGAGCCAGCGGAAGCAGATCCGATCAGGTTTTCCCTCATGTTCTTCCAATTTTTGAAAAATTCAAAATTTTTTTTTCTTTCGAAATTTGCAGATTTTGTGAGCTTGAAGTCGTCGGATCGCTGTTTTTGCTCTCGATTTCTTTTTTTTCTCTGTAGTTGATACTCACACCCACCCTGGCTGACAATAGACCCTTTATTTCTACTTTTGGTAGTCGTATAATACACATTTGTACTATTCTATTGCTAGAAGTTGATAGAAAAGGTGTATCTGTCAAGAAGGTTGGGCAAAAATAGTACCTTGTTTTTGTAATCTGGACCCGATATTAGAGAAGCAGCAGCTGAAAGCCTTTTGCTTGACAATTTACTTAAACTCTCATTGATTGTTCAAGCATTTCATATCTTATATTAGGATTTATTTCATCTGGACTGTTTATATTCTGGGCCCCACTGATGATTGGTGGTAGCTCGAAATTTGCTTGTATAAAACCATCGTAACCAATGGATGGAAGTACATTTGCTTGCAAAATGTGGACTGTGGATCAAGCGTTTCTATCCGTCCATTCGTGGACCAATGACAGAACAGAGGGATCATTTGATGGTTTGTGGTTTTGGATGTGGCTAATCATTGGTGGGGCCCATTGCAGAAATGCTCCCATCACCAATCGATACCAGTCATTATTTATTTATTTATTTATTTTTTGTGTGAGTAGGATAGAGAATTTACTCTAATTTTCTTTTTTAATGAAGTTATTTTATTATTTAGATGTGCATTTACTTAATTGTTGTATGGAAGGCAGTGGTGTCATTGTTACATAACAAAATGATGAATCATTGGATCCTTGAGCCGAGGCTCTAAACACTATGCTCAAGTTTCACTTTTGAGCACTTGTGTCCATGGTTTGTAATCCAGACCATTAGTATGTCATGTACCACCATGGATGGACCATGTGCCAAGCTTCTCCTTGGCTGGGCAATCCCAATCTTTCAATCGGCTTTCAAAACCCTTTGGGGAAGGGTATTCCCTGAGGGCGCGTTTGGATATGAGGAATCCAAGGGAAAAAAGAAAAGAAAAGAAATTGTATTACCAAACAATAGTTGCTGTTTGGCTAGACAGAAAACTTTTGATTCTGCAAAACAATTATTAGCCTTATACACAATGGCTTATCCCTGGCACAAGACACATGGTGATTGTTGTCTTGTAAAACTAGGGTTTCTTCTTCTATCCAAAGAGGACCCCAAATTAGGAATCCAACTTTCTATAATAAAGTTGGAAATAATCATATAATCATTACAATTTCCATACCCATGCCCTGGATTCCTCGTATCCAAACACATCCTCTCTTATTCTATCCAAATTCCTGCTGCATCTAACAAATCATGGCTCTAAGATGGAGACTTGGGTGACCAATCCGCTAAAATTCTTATAATTCTTCCTGCTACTCTTTTAATTTCATTCTTATACTTCAAGTGTTATAGGTATATTGAAATTCTTTTTAAGGAATTTTGTTTCCTACAATTCCTTTAGGGCCTGTTTGGATTCGCGTATAGTATTCTATTGTATTGTATTTGAGCCCTGTTCATGTATACATTGGACGGTTTTCAGAATACATCCAAATCAATTAGATACTAATCAATGTTTGGATAGGAGGTAATGTTTAGCATAGCATACAATACGTTATACAGATCAATGTTTGGATATGATGTATTATGTCTGCGTATTGTACAATCTTAATTGGGTCGGGTGGCCTGTTTGACGTATGGAACTTTTTGATTTCTAGGCCAAATGATTTTCACGTTGAAATGTACCAAATGAACGGTCCCGATCGTACACTGCATAGGTACCAGATATCTTGTAATCGTACAAATTTCAAACTTTCATCCGTTGCTGAATACAGCGCAATGAATACGAAGTATTGACGGTAACAGAACCCACTGACAATACTCTACCGTCGGTTCGAAAATTTGGTTGGAGTTTGTATTCGCACGCATAGGATTCAACTCCTATTCACTCCAATCCAAACACGGTAAACGTCAAATCATAACTTCTAATACGATACAATACATCCCAAAACACGTATCCAAACAGGCTATTAGTCTTTTGGCTTGAGAATCATTGTGTCTGTGCATTGGTGGGGAAGGGTGCCTAACATCTCCTTTGCCACCACAACGTTCTTCTATGGAATCTTTGGTTTGAGACCATCTAGGTCATTCTTTTACAAAATTGGAATATCCTTTTTCAAAATCTAGATCTAAGTTTCTAGACATCCCTTGCATTTGAAAATTTGTTAGTGATAACACATGTTTTCATTTACCTTTACTGCTTGAGTGTCTCTGCACATTGTTATAGTTATTATTATAATTATTTGGTTTTCTATTATGTAATTTATGCTAGATCTGATTTCTTGTGGTATATTTTGGGAATGGGGAGAGGATACAGGGTATTGCTAAGCATAAAAGAAAGTACCGTTAGTTTGCTCACAATCCATGCTACTATTTCCAGTTTCATTCTGTAGTAAATTTAAATCGTTATAAGCATCTCAAGGCTTTTCAAGTAGGACTTTTTAAATGGTTTGAAGTTATTTTCATTCTGTTGCAATTTGGGTATTGTTTTGTCTGAATAAAGATATTTCAGGTGGATGGTTATGGGAATCAAGACTCTAGGGATTGGAATCGGGCAAAAGTGGTAAATTGGACACAACCATTGTTGGATTTCACCATAACTAACTTCCTTCCATTAGGTAATTGATTCTATCTTGGTAGGGTGGTTGATCTTTGTTTCAAGCTACATGTGATCTCATTCTATCTTGATTAAAGAAAATTTCCCTCTCAGGTTAACTTCCTATATGTGGGTCACCAATGTAACAAGAACGCAATGCATTTTAGAAATTGTGCCTAGTTGGCATACTCCAGCACATACACGCCGATAAACTCTTAGTTTTATGTTTAGTTATTATAATATTTTATTTTTGGAATACTTTTTACATACAAATCATTGATTTTTAGGTTTATTATCATTTTTTTTTTAATAAAAAACTTTGGGATTCTTCTAATAATTAAACAATTACAATCTACTATTAAATAGATTAGATAATATTTTGAAATACTTGTACGCATGCATTGACGAATCTGATTTTTAAATGCAACCATGCTTGACACCCCACTCCATGTTCAAGAATGAAAATGACACATGCCAGTGTCCAAGTTACATAGCTAGTCACCCTTCACTTGCAGAATGTAGACTACATTTTGTAGTTCTCTTTCAGTAGGTCATATTTTTCATTTTTCTAAAGACTTTATGTAGAATTTGTTTATAAGACATTTTCTTTTCCATGACACAATGCATGCATGCATATTGTTTTGTTCTCTTTTCATGCATGTGTATGGACTTACTGATGGGTTAGAAGGTTTGATTGGAGGATTATGAGTAAGGGTGTTAATAGGCCAGGCGACCCTCCTGGCTTGACGAGCCCGACCCGACTTTGGAGCGGGCTTAGACCTATTAGCTTGGCCCGTGGGCTGGGCTTGGGCTTGTCATGTGACAGAGGAAAGAAAGAACTTGGGAAGAAAAGAAACTCAGAAAGGCTTGGATGTCTCGCCTTTTCTCTTTATATATTAAGTGAATAGCAAAATTACATAAACTACTATTAGAAAAAAAGGTAAAAAAGGTACAAAAATAAAAGAGAAATAATAAAGGGGAAATAAGAGGCCCATAACCGAAGTAAGGCCCAAGTAAAGGAAATAGCCCATGGCGGATATGAATGAACCAATTATGTCAACACTCCCCCTCAAGCTGAGCATAGATATCAATCTGCGCAACTTGCCTTGAATACATTGTCCCACTTCAACTGAAAGAGCCTCAGTAAAGATATTAGCAACTTGTTCAGTAGAAGGGACAAAGGGAATAGAAATTAGGCCCCAGCAAGCTTCTCACGAATAAAATGGCAATCAGTTTTGATATTTTTTATGTTCATGAAAAAAGGGATTGGAATCAATATGAATGGCGGCTTGATTGTCACAATACATGGGCACAGGGGTATTCATTGAAAATCCTAACTTAGCGACAACTTTTCAGCTATAAGATTTCACATGCTGATAAGAGGGAGTCATTCATGTCAGAAGATGCCTGGGAAATTAAACCACACACTTTATGAGTAGGCGAGCGAGAAAGGTGGGGAACAAGAAGCCTGAGAAAGATAAGGAAGAGCCTTTTGGTGGTATGGCTGAAGAGGTGATTTGGGCTTAGAGGGTAGTTGGTTAGGGCATGGTAAAGTGGATGGCTGGAGCTTTAAAGCAGGTGTTTGAGGGTAAAGGACATAATAGTCAAATTTCCCTGAGGGTTAACCCAAATGACCAACCTTTGGATCACCAACATCATATCGTTGGGCAAGACGAGCTTGCTTAGTGCGGAAGGAAGTCTTCCTTTTTCCTTGTGAACGAGTTCTCCAATCGTTATCATCATCAAACATATCTTCAATGCATGCCTCACAATCACATCCATCATATCAAATATGTCCCTTTTCGTCCTTGGCTTGGTAAACTAGGAAGCCATCTAAATTGTAGTAAAGGAATTTTGGAGTGCCAGTGGAGATGCCAAAAGCGTGAGGAGCAATAAATACGGGAGAAGAGGAAGAAGCATTAGGAAGAAATCGTGTTTCAACAGGGCAATCCTTCTTCTTGATGAAAAGTGGGTGATCATTCTGGATAATTTGGTTCTGGGTACCATTGTTCGTATTTTGTAACCCAAGAAGTAGGAAGAATTTGTGTGAGTTGATCATTGGTAAGCTGTCACGGGACAAAAGTGTAAGGGGAACAACACTATTCTCAATAGAGATTAGCAATGCCTCTTGATTTGGCTGCAAGCTTGGTAACGAAAGATCCAAGGCATGATTTTGGACTAGGAAAGCCACTTGATAATGCCATGTGGTGGCTATGTAATTTTCAAGTTGGGCAGCACCAGTTATCTGGACTTGGACTTTGAGTCTCAAACACATGCGTCTTTGAGAGAGATGTTGAAAACCCAAGTGATGATAGATTTTTCATATAAACTAATTAATCTTGATGGTGGAGAATATACTGGAATAGCATACTATGAATAAGCACCAGTATCGCCAAACTCTTGGCTTGGGAGTGCTTCTGCTTATAGTTAGGCTACACAGGGCAAGAAGAAAGCTGGTTTTCCGGCTTAAAAGATATCAAATTATATCTAGGCAATATTGAACTCAACGTTCAGTTGTTCAATATTTGTACATGTTCTGTTGTAGAAGATCCATCAAGCGGAACTACAAAGCATACTAATCATAGAACTAAATAAAACTTACTAATCAGATTTTAAGTTTGCCAAAGGCTTGGCAAAGAATCTTGCTTAACACTCAGGAGCTGTCACTGAATCTCCAACTTCAAATAATAGATGATGACGCTGTGAGATGACGACGACGAGGACCGTGACGACGACGCGGAATGAAGACGACGTACGACAATGGGGAGAGTGTTCCACCATTAACTCCGGAAATACGAGCAGAAACTCATTCTAGGAGCGAGATTTGAACACTACCGAGAACATAAATCCTATAAAGCGGGACAAAGTAGCAGCTGGACGGGATGATCACGACTGGCAGATGGTTTCCAGTCGGAAATCTAGAATGGAGGGTCCTCTGGCTAGGAATCATACAACCTATCCTACCCTCTTCGTTAAAGGGTTTCCTAGAGGTTGGTTTCCTCTCAATACCGAGTGGATTTTTGGCCATGCCGGAGCGGTTATGGATGTGGTGATGCCGAGGGATCGGAATACTGGCGCCTATCGAGGCTTCACTCTGGTTTGTATGTCCTTTGAAGCTAAGCTGGCTAGAGTGGTGGGTATGCTTCACAGCGTCAAATTCGCCGGCTGCCCATTATTGGTTCAAAGGGCGAGATATGGACCCAACACCCTTCCTCGTCCCAAACCTCTACCGTCTAACTATAAGATCTATCATCCCAAACCCACTAACCCTCCTCCCATTCCCTCCCCTCCCTCTTCCAATCCGGGACCTCATCCGACATCGTCTGGACCTTCCTCTTTCAAGGACGCCCTCTTGCACAACATTCATTCCCCTCCAACTGATGCAGTGCTCTCTTCTGCTATCAGTCCTGCTTCCTCATCCTCCCCCAAGGTCGGTGTCCCCATCGCGGTTAACATGCAACATTTTCATAGGGCGTCTGACGATCTCAAGGAGACGTTCGTCATCATCTGTAAGGAAGGCGCTTCTCTTTCTCAGGTGAAAGACTAGATTGCGGAGACTACGGATTTTCGGTCGGGTAACTATAAGATTAAACCGCTGGGCTACAACGAGCTATGGATTAAGATGTGTCCGGGTATTAATCCTGACATGTTGTTAATGGCTGGACACCTCCACTCCGGAGGTCCGGTGGCCAGGGTGATGCGATGGGAAGATTTTCCTAGTTTTGGTTTTGAAAATGTTTGGTTTCAAATTTAGGGCATCCCTCTGGAACTGTGGTTTGATGAATTTTTCATATCCGTATCAGCATACTTAGGAGATTATCTTGAGCTGGATGCCAAGACGAGACTCAGGGGGGAGCTCGGCGTCATCAGGGTGCGTGTTCAGAGGAAGAAGGGTACCACATCTCCACCTACTGTCAAAGTAACGGTTGCCGATTGTGATCTTGAATTTTCGATCGTGAGGGAAGGGCAGGATGATCCTCTTCCCCGTTGGGGTGACCTGTGGCACATCCGTGAGGACCCTGCACCGGAGTCGACGAAGAACCACCACAATCAGGCAGACGGATCACAATATCGATACTCCCGTGGAGCACCATCGCAAAGGTCTGCCACTCCTTCTGACGTCCGCGGCGAAGAAGACTCCTCCCTAGCTCATCGGGAGACACGTGGTGACCCCTTGTCAATTCGGCCGTCCTCGCTTATAGCATATCCCTCTCATCCGTCCGCGTATCCTTCGGTTTCCGTGGATCGTGAGACGCGTGTTGATGCCGACGTCATCGGTGCTTCGAAGAACGAGCAGACTATCTTTTATCCGGGAGAGGATCTCGTAATTCCGCTGGTTATTTTTGCTCACCCTCTATCTGTGTCAGAATCTCCTCTTGGTCGGTCGGTTAAAACAGCGCGCCCTCTACCTTCACTTAATGCTCCGCCACGTGCCCCTTCTTGCCTTGGGCGCCACGCGCTTCCTTCACTTCTGAGCCCTACACGTGGACGGGAGTCTACTTATCGGGCCCATCTTTTAAAATCGAACGTCAATTTTCTTTCGGATCCTGACCCGAACACGAAGCCTTCTCGATCTATCATCCAATTACCATCCATGTCGACCCCCGCGAATCTTCCGGATTCTCCAGCGCTCGGTTGGAAAACTCCTGACCTTCTCCTTTCTCTGTCCTCTAACCCAAGCCCTTCCGTTGAGCTTGATCTCGATTCTACGGATAGAGATAGTTGCTCTGATTTTCAAGCCCATCCTTCTTCTCCGTCCGTGTGCTCTCCCCCTTCTGTCGGCGCATCTGAGTTGGGCCCGATCACGTTATTTCAGGACGACCTTTCTACTACATACTAATGGCGGAACCCTTACAGATGATAGCAGATTCTCAGGCGGACGTTGGCTCCCTTGGGTCGAATAGGGCCGAGCTACTGGCTAAGATCCACAAGAAGAAATGGATCAGAGATGCTATTGGGGAGGTTAGGAGATCTCTCGGTCTGTCTTTCGGAGATCGACTGGACGATTATGTTACTCTCTTTCAATGTATTGAAAGTAGAGGGAGACCTGTGGTCAAGCGCTCTTCGAGTGGTAAGCAGTTAGCCAAAATCTCTTCCAGTCGCGAGTTGCAGCTCCTGGAAGCTAGCCCGGGGTTTATGTCAGCCTCCGCCTACAAATCCAAGCGACAAGGTAACCGTGGAAGTTCAGTTTGTCAATGAAGATCCTCTCTTGGAACGTCAGGGGTATTGGCTCCAAACATAAGAGGAGCCTGATCAAAGCTTCCATTAACAGGTGCAATCCAGATATGATTTGTCTCCAGGAGACAAAAGTGCCTCTCTTTAAAGATTATTTGCTCTCTTCTCTATGGACGGCGAATGATGCTAAGCGGGTCGTTTTAGATGCGGAGAATTCTTCAGGAGCTATTCTGATCGCCTGGAATCCTCCAAATGGGATATTATATCCTCTTCATGCGGCACGTGGTCGGTTTCGATCATCCTGCAAGATAAGTCTTCCACCTTCTCTTGCCTTCTAACTGCTGTTAATGGGCCTATTACTGACTCAATCAGGGATGATTTCTGGGAAGAGCTAAATAGGGTCAGGCAATGTTTTTCAGGTCCGTCGTGTGGTCGGGGATTTTAACATCACTCGTTTTTCTGAAGATCACTCTAGGAAGCGACGCCTGTCTTCTGCTATGCTCCACTTCTCTGAGTGGATCCAACAACAACAACTAATTGATCTTCCGTTAATAGGAGCCAGATTCACTTGGTCCAATTGCCGGGCTAATCCTATTCAATCATGTCTAGACAGATTTCTCATCTCGCCTGATTGGATGGAGGCTTTCTCGCATCTTCAACAAAGAGCTCTCCCGAGAACGACTTCCGATCACTGTCCGATTCTATTATCTGTGGAAGAAGACAATTGGGGCCCAAAGCCTTTCAAGTTCTACTCCATGTGGCTTCATTCGGAGGACCTTCGTCAAAATATTGCTGATTGGTGGTTGACCTTCAAGGTTGAGGGCTACGCGGGCCACAAGCTGCTCGGTAAACTTAGACTTCTCAAACTCAAAATCAAGGAATGGAGACACCAGATTATCCAAAAGAGAGAGGCCGAAATCAAAACTCTCCTGTCCAACCTTCAACAGATAGACGCCGAATCTGAGGATGCTCCTTTATCGGGTGAATCTCTGAGCAGGCGTATTAGTATTATTCAGGAATTATCCAATATTGCTCTGGAAGATGAAGCTTCCTGGAGGATCAAATCCAGGCTTCGTTGGATTGCTGATGGGGACAAAAATACAAAGTTCTTCCACAACATGGTCAACATGCAGGCCAGGTCTAAGTCTATTCTCAACATTTCTGATAATGGGAACACTATCGAAGATAAAGCGGAGATTGAGCGCCTGGCCATATCTCACTTCTAACAACTTCTTACAGGGGAAAATTGGTCAAGGCCAGGCTTAGACAATTTATCCTTCAATTCTTTGGAGAAGACAAAAGCCGAATTACTAGAAGCCCCTTTCTCTGAAGCTGAGGTTAAAGCTGCTGTTGATGCATTAGGAGGGGACAAATCCCTAGGGCCAGATGGATTCCCGATGAGCTTCTATCAGACTTTCTGGGATTTGGTTCGTCAAGATGTTATGCTTTTTGTCAATGAATTCCACGCCAGAGGCAGACTTTCGAAAGGTATTGGTGCCTCCTTCATTTCTCTCATCCCCTAGGTGTCAGGGGCCAATTCCTTCTCTCAATTTCGTCCGATTAGCCTCATCGGGAGCCCTTATAAAATCCTCGCTAAAACCCTTTACTCTCGTCTCTCCAAGGTTATCGGTAAACTCATCTCGCCTCATCAGAACGTGTTTATTAAAGGCAGACAGATTTTGGACGGAGCTCTTATTGCGAACGAAGTTCTCCACTCATGTCAGCAATCTAAGTCTCAAGGGATTTTCTGCAAGTTAGATGTTGCAAAAGCTTACGACCATGTCGATTGGCAATTTCTCCTCTACCTGATGGCTCGTATGGGCTTCGGTATCAGATGGATTAGATGGATCATGGCTTGCATCTCCTCAGCTCACTTTTCCATTATCCTAAATGGATCTCCTAAGGGCTTCTTTAAGAGCACGAGGGGTCTGCGTCAGGGGATTCGTTATCCCCTCCTCTTCCTTATAGTCGGCGAGGCTTTATCCCAGAGGCCTCCTGCAAGGAATTGCGATGCCTGGTCTGATGAACCCCATTACGCATACTCAGTTTGCTGATGATACTCTCATTTTCTCTGACGCCTCCTCGGACTGCATCAGTAATCTTCTTCTAACTTTGCATTGTTTTGAAGCAGTCTCGGGCCTTCGAATTAACATGAGTAAATCTAAGATCCTAGGTATTAACGTCCTCCAATGCTCCAATCTTTTGCCGAGACAATGGGGTGCCAGGTAGACTCCTTGACTTCGTTTGTCGGCCTCCCCCCCCCCCTGAAGGCTATGTGGGAAAGAGTAATCAACAAGTTTCACAAAAATCTGGCTACGTGGAAGTGTCGTTATCTTTCTTTGGGCGGGCGCCTGACTCTCATTAAAGCGACCCTTTCAAACCTTCCCCTATATTTCATGTCCCTATTCAGGTGTCTGCCTACTGTTACGAAGATGATCGATAAAATTCGAAGGGATTTCCTATGGTTTGGCAAGCACAACCAAAGTAAATTTCATCTCTTAGACTGGAAAGAAGTTTGTAAACTATTCACGGAGAGCGGGGCTAATGTAAAAAATCTGAAATTCATGAATGCTGCTCTGCTTGGGAAATGGGCTTGGAGATTTGCAACTGAAAAGGAGGCCCTGTGGATCTCGATCGTTAAAGGGAAATATGGATCTTCTCCTGGCGGATGGTGGCCAAAAGACTCTTCCTACTACAAGGCGTCGTATATTTGGAGAGGCATTTTGTCCGCTAAAAAGTCGGTGATGGATAACTGCAGCTACTCTCTGGGTAACGGCTCCTCTATTCGCTTCTGGCAAGACCTTTGGCTGGGGGAAAAACTGCTGAAACTCCAATTCCCTCAGATTTACCGCCTTTCCCCAGACAGATATATGGGTTAACAGCTGTTACTCCACTCACTCGACACAAATTGTCTAGGATATCAGATGTACCAGGAACCCGAAGGAAGAAGAAATCGAGGAATTTACGAATCTCTACGACTGCATTTCAAAGACCATGCCTCTCTTTGATAATCCCGATTCTATTGGCTGGAATTTGGATAAAACTGGCATCTTCTCTATGAGATCCCTGTATTTAGCCATTCTCCCTGCGACGCATGCTCGTTGTGATGCCAATCCCTTTATTTGGAAATACCCAGCTCCTCCTAAAATCATTTGTTTCTGATGGCTTGCTGGTCGCAACAAAATTCTCACGGTCGACAATCTGGCTAAGAGAGGCATGAACATCGTTAATATATGCCTGTGCTGTATGCGGGAGGCTGAATCTGTTAATCATTTGTTAGTCCACTACCCGTTCTTCTCCTCTTTGGACAGATTTCTACCACCGTTTCTCGATCTCTTGGTGTATCCCCGATTCTGCTGCTGATCTTCTTGCTTCTTGGCATGGTCTTAATTTTGGGAACCTTCCATCGTCTGGCGCATGGCTAGCCTCGCCATTTGGTGGGCCATTTGGACTGAAAGAAATAACAGATGTTTTAACGACAACTCTTCTTCTGCGGCTTCAGTGGGTTATAGGGCGAAAAAGATGATTATTGAATGGGCTACTAATGTCCGGGATCTGATCGGTTTTGATTTTAGCTTTCTAGGTTCTTAGGGCGCTTCTGCTACCTCAACAGTCTCGCCTTTTCTCCTTTTCCTTTTCCTTTGTTTTTTCTCTGTTTCCTGTATCCTTTTGGCTGTTTAATGAATTTTCTTTTTGTTGCCTTAAAAAAAAAAAGGCTTGGCAAAGAATCAAATGATCATTTGGGACTTGTAAGGGAAGTAGAGAGGTTATTAGCAAAACATGGTTTTGATACCAAAGAGGTTACAAAGAGAAAAGAGATTACTAGAACACAAGAGATAAGAGGCTACAAAGAGATAAGAGATTACAAGAGCACAAAGAGGTTACACACCATTAAACAAAGAAACATACCACTAAGCTCGCTCTGGACTCACTTTGCCATGAGCATGAGCTCTTACAAGCTTACATAGACCTCTTGGGGGTCCGGACTTCAAACCATTATACAATCCATACTTATAACAAATAAGAGGGAACCATCCATCTTAAAAGATGCCTGATACATTTCACCACACACTTTATGAGCCGGTGGGCGAGATGGCGAGTCATACTAACTATTCTGAGTCAGTGGTGGTTGTGTCGAGATCTACAAAGGGGGATGCTAGGGAATCTTGACCCGTACTCATATGCCCATGTGCTTTAAGATAGGCTGTAAGATGCTCCATCAGTCGTCCAAAGAGAGGATGCCTTGTGTTCGCAAAAGGGAAAGCCATGATTGCTGGAGGAATAGAGTGTGTGTCACAACTGTTGAAATTGCACATACGATGTTTGAAGACTTCCCATGCTTGAGGATACTGGAGATATTGGCAGGCAAGATTATAGGGTTGCCATGCTTGAATTTCAACTTTGGGGTTTGGAGCAATGTAATTACTATTTGTGGTCATGATGAAATCAGTAGGACGATGGGGCGTAATATTGACATATCTTGAGAAATGCGCGCGGAGCATCTACCTCCATTCTTCAAGGGGATGGAACCACTGAAACCATTTGAGGGTATGTCTTGTTCTGGGTGCAGTTCAACGTCGATCTCACACTGGAAAAAGCAAGCATAAAGCTTGGGGGCATCAAATACAAAGGCATTTGTGTAAGATTCAAGTAGATATCATAAGAGACAAAATTTCCTTGGGACAGTACTAAAGATCAGTGAATGAGAAAGGGGTGAGAAATGGTAATTAGGATGAGGAATTTAGTAGAAGACAGGGGTGTTTCGGAAGAGGTGGATGGCCAGAAAATTTTGGAAGTTATGAGAATTGTTTTTCTTTTGACGGAGAGAAGCAATGGATTCAATGACTTCTGAGGAAAGGGACGTAACAGGTGAGAAGGGGTAGACACAAAGAGGGATAGGAAAGGATTGGATGGTCTGGAGTAGGCGAGGAACATGCTTTTTCTTAGGGTATTTGGATAGTAAGTTTGCTAGAATGTTGTCTTTGTCTTTGATCGGAATGACCTCAAATGTCCATCTTGAGAACCATTCTGTACATATGAGAAGTTGGGCTTGAGGCACTGTCTTTTGCTTGAACTGCAACATCTTAGGGAAGGAAGAGACATTTCCATCTCAATGTGAAAGATATGGCCAATGAGATGACATTGGAATTTTGTGATTCCGTTTTTTACTGCCAAAATTTCTTTATAAGTAGAGTGATAGTGTTGCTCAAAGGGCTTGAACACACCACTTTTGTAGCCACAAAGTTCTCATCAACTTTTTTTTCTTCTTCATAAAGAATTGCTCCCCAGTACATATTACTTGCATCAGTTTGCAATATTCCTCTGCCATGTTGGCTAGGGATTTACAAAGGAGGAAGATGTTGGACAAGTCTCTTGAGTTCTTGAACATCTCTTGTATGCTTGTCAGATCAAGGAGGATCCTTCTTCAAGAGCACAGAAAGAACACTCTTCTATTGAGATATGTAAGGAACAAACTCAACAACATAATTGACGAGGCCTAAAATTTTTTGTAGCTGCTTTGTATGAGGGATTTGGTTTGGGAAGTTCTGAATATTGGTGGCGATATGAGTTTGCGGGTAGTTTTTTCTTTTCGAAAGGTGCATGCCAAGGAATTCTATATTTGTTTGTGACAACCATTTTCAATTCTGAGAGCATGATAACATACTGCTGAACATGGAATAGAATTGCTGGAGAAGGTTGAGATGATTTTCCGTTGCTGGGGAGAAAAGGAGCAAATCATCAATGTACACCAGTGTGTTAGAGAGAATTGGCGAGAAAATGATAATCATGGCCTTTTGGAAAACTGAAGGAGCATTTTTTAGGCCAAAAGGGAGGACTGTCAACTAATAGGATGCCACGACATGGAGAAGATTTGATGAAGCGAAGGATGCAAAGAATAACTTCAAGATGGCTGGAGCGAGGAGCATGGATAAATTGACTCACTATACTTGCATCAGATGAGTTATGACGAGTAATAGTCAAATATATCAACTGACTAACCAGGCGTTGGTATATGTGAGGATCATTAACAAACTCCCCATCATCAGCCAGAGCTTCTTATTAAGCTCTAAGGAGGAATCAAGAGATTTGACACTAAGATTATCGGTAGAAGTTAAAATATCAAGAGCATATTTTTGCTGAAACAAACCAATACCCTTCTTTGAACGAGAAACTTCAATGTGAGGAAAATTTTTTAACAGACTGAAATCTTTGATGTGAAAAACTTTGCTCATATAGATCATCAATTCAGAGATCCCACAACATCATCACCTGTAACAATAATATCATCCCCATAAATACTTACAACGATAATGCATTGGACATACCGCTTAACAAACACTAAGTGGTCTGACTAAGTAGGAGTAAATCCAATGCCAATCAAGGCCCCGGTAAATTTCTCAAACGAGATGTGAGGAGTCTGCTTTAGGCCATCTATCGTTTCTTTAAGACAACAAACCATCTATCCTCTCTCGTTCAAGCAAAATCAAGAGGAGGAAGCATATAAATGATGCAGGACGAATGGTCTAGACTAAATATGATTCAAAGAAATTATAAACTGATTAAAGAGCAATTCAAAGCATAAAATATACTAAGTTACTAACCTACCACAAATATAAGAAATCAAATAAATAATAAATTCAAATTTCAAGTCAAATCACAATCATACAATAAACTGAACCATATAAAACATGAATTTCAAAGGATCAGTGGAAGGTAGAGCTTACACTTTAGCATATGCTTAATCCTAATTCAAATGGGCTGATTTGGTCTCTTTAGGGTTAAGGATATGAGAATCTAGGGTTAGGGTTTAAGTATGTAAGGTTAGGGATTTGAAATGAATTAGCATTTTGGAAGGATTTGGGAATTTAAGATCTTATAGGGAATTGGGGATTGAGGCTTGGGAAAAACTGGTTTATAGGTGAATGAGAACTAGGGTTTTAGGCTAGGGTTTAAGGGATAGGAAGAAGAATCGAAGAGAGGAAAGAAAGGAAGTTAGGTGGCTGGCTGTACGGTTGTACCGCCCTACCCGTATAGCCATACGGATTGACTTGTACGGACATGCAGTCCGTACGTGCAGGGCTTGATAGAGATGAGATGGGTTGGGTTTTAGTGGAGGGAGGGATGAGAGAAGATGGGCTTGGGTTTTGGTGGAGAGAAGAGTAGAGTGACAGGTTTGGAGAAGAAAAGTAGAGGAAAAGAGGGATTTGAGAAGAAGATGAGAAAGATAAGAGAGAAATACCTTTTTAAAGAGAGATAAGAGGAAATATTAGGCTTTTTACCTTGGCACCACACCATTAATCTCCATTCACCAAAGAATCCATTAACAGGAAGAAAAAGCTTCAAGGGAAGCAAAGAAATTTCATTCGAGGGAAGCAAAGAGACGGGCAGTCCTTTGGATGTTTTTTGAATGAAATTTCTTTACTTCCCCTGAAGCTCTCTCTTCTCGTGAATAGAATCTCTGGTGAATGGATTGAAGATTGATGGTATGATGCCAAGGTGTGAAGCCTAATCTTTCCTCTCTCATCTCTCTTTAAGAAGGTAATTCTCTCTTGTTTTTCTCATCTTCTTCTCAAATCACTCTTTTCTTCTACTTTTCTTCTCCAAACCTAAATCCCTCTACTTTTCTCTGTACCAAAACCCAAACCCATCTTCTCTTATCCCTCCCTCCACGAAAGCCCATCTTATCTCTATCAAGTCCCACACATATGGGACTGTTTGTCTGTACAAGTAAGTCTGTATGATTGTACGGATAGGGCTATACAACCATATGACCAACCACCTAACTTCTTTTCTTCCCTCTCTTCGATTCTTCTTCCTATCCCTTAAACCCTAGTTCCTATTCACCTATAAATGTTAGTTTTTATTATTTATTTATTTATTTATAAATTTCCCAAGCCCTAATCCCCAGTTCCCTATGAAACCCTAATTTCCTATTTCCTATAAGATCCTAAATTCCCAAATCCTTTCAAAACCCTAATTCTTTTGAAATCTCTAACCTTACATTATTCAAACCCTAACCCTATAATCTCATATCCTTACCCTAGAGAGGCTAAATTAGCCCATTTGAATTAGGTCCAAGCCTATGCTAAAGTGGAAGTTCTACCTTCCATTGATCCTTTGAAATTCATGTTTTATATGATTTAATTTATTGTAAGATTGTGATTTAGCTTGAAATCTAAAATTTATTGTTTATTTGATTTCTTAGATTTGTGGGAGGTTAGTATATTTTATGCTTTGAATTGCTCTTTAATTCGTTTATAATTTCTTTGCATCATATTTAGTCCAGACCATTTATCTTGTATCAATAAATTTCCTCATTCAATTACTATTTAAGAAAGCATTCTTAATATCAAACTAGTGCAATAGTCAATTTAGATTAACATCAAGAGAATAATAACACAAACTTGGTTCATCTTAGCAAAAGGAGCAAATGTCTCGTAGTAATTCTCACCATATGTCTGTGTAAAGCCTTTAGCACCCAAGCAAGCTTTATATTTGGCTATACTATGTCAGGATGGTATTTAAGGGCATATACCTAACGACAAACAACCCACTGGAGTCTTTCAAATAATTTTCCATGTATGATTCTTCTTAAGAGCAGCCATCTCCTCAGTGGCTTGATGCCCTAGAGGAGAAGTAAGAGCCTCCTAATAATTTTTTTAGTATAGTAGAAGAAGAACACTCAAGTGTAGAAACAACGGACCCATGTTTAGAAGAGACAAGGAATAATAGGCAACAAAATTTTGAATATGATGTGCAATACATTGTCTTTTAGCTTTTTTGATAGCAATATACAGATCCAGGGATGGATCTAATATGTTTCAGAATAAATGGGTAAACAAGTGAGAATAAGATCAATACTTGAGTTCAAAGGAAAGCCTGCTTTGTGGTGGACTGTGGGAAGATAGATGTCTGAACATTCATTCTTTCATACACCTTCAAATATGGTTTTGTTGATTAAGAATCAGAAACCATGTTTTCGATACCATTATCAAATGGAGCACATGCACCTTCAAACGGACATTTGTTTAATAAACAATTTTTTTTTTTTTTTTTTGTGTGATATTATTGAAGTATTTCTGATACATTGACGATACAAGCAACATCTGGAATTTACACAGTTGAAAATATTGGCAATACAAGCGACACCTGGAATTTACATAGTAAAAAATATTGGCGATACATTGGCAATCTTGATATTGCCAAAACTTAGTGATACATCGCCAATACCTGGAATTTCTGATACTATCAGTATTATCAGTATCACTACGATTGTTATCGGTATTGCCGAGCTGGAGATGCAAATAATATTGGGGATATTTCCAAATAATGCCCACATGCCACAATGTAGAGGATGAGGAGCTTACCCCTCATTAGGGTTGCTAGGATTGGAGTCTGTCCAAGCATCTTCTTGATGGCGTTAAAGGCATTTTGGCATGCATCATCCCACTTGAATGGGACACCTTTCTTCATCAGGTATGAGACAGGCTGACAACGGCAGCCAAGGTTTGAAATGAATCAGTATGTAAGCAAGTTTTCGTTGGAGGTTCTTGAGCTCTTTAAGATTTTAAGGCGATGACATTTGTTGGATTGCTTTCAACTTCATCAGGTTGATTTCGATTATGTGATGATGGACAATAAAGTTAAGGAATTTCCCTGAAGAAACACCAAATGCTTACTTGAGCATGTTCATTTGCAACTGCTTCTTATGGAGTCTATTTAAGATGAGGGGGAGATATTGCCAATGTTCCTTTTGTCCATCAGAGTGTATCACTAGGTCATCCACGTAGCACTTGGTGTGTTTGTGAATCATATCGTAGAAAATGACCTGCATGGTGCGTTGATTAGTAGTGTTGGCGTTCTTCTAGCCAAGAGGATGATCTTATAGTAGAAGATATTGATTAGAGTTTGGAACCTCTTCGTTCCTTGGGGCCACTGGATTCGATCGTAATCTCGAATAGCCATCCATGAATGACATTCTGAAATAGCTGAAGGTGCTATCAATGAGTAGCTTCGTTTGGTTGCAGAAAGTCGACATTCAGTTGGGCCTCCTTTAGGTTGTGGAAATCCACGTAGACATTGATTTGCCTACTCTTCTTTTTCATGAGGAAGATATTGGAGATCCATTGAGGGCACTTGATCTCTCGATTCTCGAGTGAATCTGGCTGAGAGAAGCTTATTCTTTCTTAATTTGATTTGCGAGGCCAACTTTGGGTGAAAGTTCCTTTGCGCTTGCATGATAGGCTTCTTCTCCTTGAGATGTTGAGCCTATGCATGGCCACCGTTAGATCCTTGCCCAACATCTCTAAGTATGTCTGGGCGAGGACGTCCCTGATTTCCTTTAGGAGGTCAATATACTTGTTGACCTTGTTTGGGGGTATGTTGGTGTTCATAACAAATGTCTATGTTTAATAAGGTTCGATATTAGTTTGATTATTAACTCCATTGCAAACGATATGCACCAAAATATGCCTTGTCGAGACACTTCCATTTATCTGGGAAACAAAATACATTCTATGCTGTCATCCGACATAGGTCCATAAGTTACATTCTCTAGGGAAAAAAAATCCCTTAATAGGTAAAAACCAGAGAGAACAAATCTGTTACAGGGTAGAGAGTATTGTAATGCAAATGATGTATGAAGTCCTAATCTATGGTCCTTTGTCATTAGAGTGTCCAGATCATCTATTAGGCAGAGAATTCTGATGCTTCAAGGACTCAAGTAGCCTTAATGTTCATGTCTTGTATAGCTTCAGGAACTTCAGAAGTTCTGGCAGCATGTCTACCTTGCCCTGAGGCATTCAAAAGACCTTTGACAGAAATATCATTGGGCTCAGGGCTACTCTGTTGGAGAAACCAAGAGTCAGCCTAGATTGCCTTAATAGCTGGCGCGGGACCACCTAGGGAGTTCAGATAATAAGTCTAGCTTGGGGCCACCACCAAAGCTCTGAATAGTTAGCACTAAGCCACTACTCAGGTCTCTCAGATAGTCTGTGTTGGGCCAGACTACTGGTACTCTGACAATTGCCATGGAGCCACTGTTGGGGTTCCGAAAGTTAATGCGAAGCAACATTTCATAAATATGAATCCTTAGACTCTCACTCTCACCTTGCCTTGAGTGTTGGTACGAGGAGAAGGAAGAGATGGGCTTTGTAAAGAATCCAAGGAGCTCTTTAGCAATCTCAGGAACAATAAATGGTATAAGTCGTGGAAATAAAAGCCCAAAGCGTATTTATAGTGAGGGGGGACTTATATGCCATGCATGGAATTTCTTAATGCCAGAGTATCATCCATCACGCTTCTAGAGAGCACCAAAGTCTCTCTCTCTTTTAGGGTTAAATTTGAGTTGTTTGTTCCTTAAAAAAAAAAAAAAAAAAAAGAAAAGAAAAAAGAACCTGAGCTGCCGCAACAACAACAACTACATGCCACTGCCACCACAGAATTGGAAGTAGGAGAAGGAAGAAGGAAGAAGGAAAAAGGGGATAATAAGAAGAGTACAACCCAGGTTTTATGACATCTATGAGTCACCAAGTCAAGAGGAAGACTCGGGGAAACTCTTCTAGGTCATATCCGATTTTCAAACCAAACAAGTTTGCATATATTTTGACTCAGTAGGTAGTATAGAAATTATGTCAACTCGGGCAAGTCCCAAGTCAACTCGCTGAGTCAGCCAACCTTGGTCCGACATAGAATGCCGTTTCCAGCATTGGAAGCTTCACACATCTTACTGTTAAGAGCTGTCTAATCTTGTATTGAGAACTCCATAGATGTGGGTTGGACATTGTCTCTGAATTCTAACGTCATCAGCTAAGCAGGCTGGTAGTCAAATAGATAATGCTCTTCCTTCCATACTTGGCCTCGCTTGAGACAGCCCGATTGATGAAATTCTATTTCTACCTTTTTGGGATTTCTGGTGTAAGTGTAACAGCAGTGGAATATAATAGATCCAGTACATCGAGACCCCGTACCAAAGAAAGTGCGAGATGGACCCTGTTCAAGAGCAAAACCCAGCAGGCGAGGCATAGGAAGGCTATTGGACAATCTCTTAAACTAAATGCAATCATTTGGTTTCTCTTGTTGTTGTGTGCAAAAATGTACCCAACTTCAAAGTTCTAGGCAGTACTAGTGATTTTGACATAGAAGATCAAAAGATGGTCCTTTTTCAGAATTTAGGGGATTATTGGCAGTATCATGTAGCAGGAGGCATCTAAATGCAAGGGCATTGAATAATTACAAGTTTCCATCAATTTATCGGTTAAAAGAAGGCAATGCATTGTTCCCTTCATTGACTGTTAGGGTATCTTGGTGTGAAGATTTTAATGTTCAACTATTTTTGCATCTTGAATATGTTCAGTTGTCTTGTGGAGGATATCGGTGCATGAAAATAGTTCAACCAATGTGGGGGGAAAACATAGTCACGCCCCGATTTCGCCACTCGAGTATATACTTGACCCTAATGCTGCATTGTAAGCGAGACTAAGTATTCTAAGTTACAAGATCATCATTCTAAGGATTTAATCATCACATATAACCATTTCACATAAAGATATCATAAATTTTTTTTTTTTTTAAAGCACCTGAAACTTCATTAAAAGAAGAGAGGAGAAAACAACAAAGGCGAAAGAAACAAAGGGAACAACAACAAAACAAAGGAAAGAAGGGCAACACTGCTGAGATAGCAGACAGCCCCTAATAGCCTAGAAAACTAAAATAAAAAAATCTTAAATCCTTAACATTAGAAGGCCATTCAATCACCAACTTTTTAGCCCTAGATCTGACCACTGAAATAGACGAGGAGACATCATTAAAACAGCGATCGTTCCTTTCCTCCCAAACGGCCCACCAGATTGCAATAATGGCCATGCGCCAAATGATAGACTTGACCTTCCCTAATTTGAGCCCATTCCAAGAAGAGAGCAAACTAGCGGCCGATCCAGGATCACACCAGAACATGGAAAAAATCTGACAGAAGTCGGCCCGAATCTTAGACATAAACAAGCAGTGAATCAACAGATGGTTGACCGATTTAGCTTCTCGCATACAGCACAGACACATGTTCACTATCTGCATGCTTCGCTTGATCAGATTATCAACTGTAAGAATTCTGTTGCGATCTGCTAGCCAAGTGACGCAGATAAACTTGGGAGGGATCGGGTACTTCCAAATGAACGGAGACGCCCCTTGCACGTGATGAAGCAGTGGGCGCGATGCAACATAGAGAGACTTAACGGAAAAAAGGCCCAATTTCTCTAACAACAAAACAAGCCTATCAGGATGATGACTGTGGGGAGCAGATCTAAGGATGCACTCCATGAGGGCTTTAAACTCCATGGCTTCGCTGTCGTCGAGGTTTCTGGAGGTTCTGATGTCCCAGACAATTTGGGTAGACGAGTAGTAGCAGTTGATGATGGGAATATCTTTCTTGGGGGATAGCCGGTAGATTTGCGGAAATTGAAACTTAAGGGGCCTCTCCCCAATCCACGGGTGTTCCCAGAATCGAATTAAAGCACCATTGCCCAACTCGAAACAAGTATTCTGAATGACTAGATCTTTCACTTTAAGGATCCCTTTCCAAATATGGGATGCCTTATAGTACCACGAATCTTTAGGCCACCAATCCCCATAAGAAGAGCCATACTTTCCTTTGATGATCAACGCCCACAGAGCCTCCTTTTCAGTAGCTAGTCTCCAGACCCATTTCCCTAACAATGTAGAGTTCATTGATTTTAGGTTCTTCACATTAGCCCCACCTTCCTTGAATATTTTACAAACTTCGTTCTAGTCTAGTAAGTGAAACTTCTTTTGGTTTTCTGTACCGAACCACAGAAAATCTCTTCTGATTTTATCGATACCCTTAAGCACCTACCCGGGACACCTGAATAGCGACATGAAATAGAGGGGGAGGCTAGACAGTAGCTTTAATGAGCGTTAGGCGACCGCCCATGGATAAGTACCGGCATTTCCAAGAGGCGAGGAACTTGGAAATAATCTTGTTCCACATGTAATTAGGCGGCCGACCCACAGAGAGAGGAAGACCCACAAAGGAGGTTGGGAAAGAGCCTACCTGACAGCCAAGAGAATCAGCGTAGGCCTGTAGCGAAGGAGAGGGAACATTGATACCTAGCAACTTAGATTTGGACATGTTAATCCTCAAACCAGAGATCGCTTCGAAGTAGCACAGGGCAGTAAGGAGGTTGTCGATGCAATCCGCTGAGGCTTCCGAGAAGATGAGAGTGTCGTCCGCAAACTGGATGTGAGTAAGGGGATTGGGGAGACCGGGCATTGCAATTCCACGCAGGAGACCATGCTCCTGCCCACTGGATAGCATAACTGACAGCGCCTCAGCAACAAAGGAAAGGAGAAAGGGGATCGCCCTGTCGCAAGCCTCTCGAACTTTTAAAGAATCCTTTGGGGGATCCGTTGAGAATTATTGAGAAGTGAGTGGAACCGATGCAGGCGGCAATCCACTTTCTCCACTTGGCTACGAAGCCCATCCAGAGAAGCATGTAGTGCAGGAAATCCCAGTCGACATGATCATAGGCTTGGCCACATCCAGCTTACAAAAAATGCCTTTAGATTTAGCCCTGTGACAGGAATGGAGGACTTCATTCGCGATCAGCGCTCTATTCGTAATCTGTCTACCCTTTATAAAAGCATTCTGATTGCTCGAGATCAGATTGTCGATGACTTTCGAGAGCCGAGAAGAAAGAATTTTGGCTAGAATTTTGTAGAGGCTCCCAATCAGACTGATAAGTCTGAACTCGGAGAAAGAACTGGCTCCAACCACCTTGGGAATGAGGGAGATAAACAACGCTCCGAGCCCCTTCGATAATTTTCCTCGGTTATGAAATTCCTGAACGAAAAGGAGGAGGTCATGGCGAACCGACTCTTAGAAGATCTGAAAGAAGCTAATCGGGAAGCCGTCTGAGCCTGGCGACTTGTCCCCTCCCAAAGCATCAACAACAGCTTTGATCTCCTCCTCAGTGAACTGGGCTTCCAGCATCTCAACATCGGCAGAGTTCAGGGTAGGGAAGGGAGCGTTGTCCAAGCGTGGTCTCACCCAATTCTTAGTCGATAGAAGATCTTTGAAATGGGCAATGGCAAGATCTTCGATCTCCCTTTTATCGTCAATTCTGCTCCCTTTATCGAAGATGCTGAGGATGGCCTTCGAGTGAGCGTGCATGTTAGCCATGTTATGGAAGAACTTCGTATTCTTATCGCCCTCAACAATCCACTCACTCTGGACTTAATTCTCCATGAAGCTTCTTCTTCCAGGGCTCTGTTCGAAAGAATCTGTATTATGGCGATTCGCCTGGAGAGAGAATCAGGCGACAAAGGACTGACTTCCGCCGCTGAATCAATGATCTAGAGTTCCTTCTGCAGAGCTTCAACTTCAACTTCCCATTTCATAACCTCCTGTTGTCGCCACTCCTTAATTTTGGATTTAAGGAGTCTGAGTTTACACATAATTTTGTGACCAGCAAAGCCCTCAACCTGGAAACCGGACCACCACACTTTAATCTTCTGCTGCAAACTATCGGACTGGAGCCACGAGGAGTTAAACCTGAAAGGTTTCGGGCCCCCAGTTATCATCCTCCACCGAGAGGAAGATCGGACAATGATCGGATGTAGTTCTTGGCAAAGCAGCTCGCTGGACAGACGGGAAGGCCTCGACCCATTCGGGGGAAACGAGAAATCTATCCAACAAGGATTGAATAGGAGACGCGCGGCCATTGGTCCAGGTGAACCTAGCTCCCTAAAGCGGCAGGTCAATGAGTTGTTGAAGCTGGATCCACTCCGAGAACTGCAACATAGCGGGAGACGGTCTTCTACTTTTGGAGAGGTCTTCTGCATGGCAAGTGGCGTTGAAATCTCCAACCACACAAGAAGGCCCTGAAAAGGAAAGTCTAGCCTGGGTTAACTCCTCCCAGAACAGAGGTCTGGTAGAGTCGGTGTTGGGCCCGTAAACAACTGAAAGAAGACACTGGAAAGGAGAAGACTTATCTTGAAGTTTCACTGTCACTGAATAAGTCCCTCTAGACGAGGCTAGGAGATCCTAGTTGGATGATTTCCAAGCAACCAGGATCCCTCTCGATGATCCCACCGCATCCAAGGAAATCCACTTTGCATCATTCGCACCCCACAACGTGGCTAGCAGGCTGTCCTTAAAGCTAGAGACCTTGGTCTCCTGGAAGCACACTACATTAAGATTTTTCCTAGATATTGTTGCTTTGATCAGACTCCTTTTGTGCTTGGAGCCAACCCCCCTAACATTCCAAGAGACTATCTTCATTGGACGACCATACTTCCCTAGTTGCCCTGCCTCCTGGAGGAGACTTTAGAAGCTGAAATGAACCCAGGGCTAGCTTCAAGACGTTGGAGCTCACGACTGCTGGATAATTTGGGTAGGTGTTTGACTGGCAATCTGCACCTTTCGATCGGCCTGCCTCTATTTTCTATGCATTGGAATAAAGCTACATAATCTTCCAGCCGATCCCCAAAGGACAAAACTAGAGACCTCCCAACCTTCCCAATGGCCTCTTTAATCCATCGTTTGTTTTGCAACTTGGATATTAGATCCGCTCTTTCCCTTCCGAAGGGCGAGGACTCGAGCTGAGGATTGGCTATCATCTGGAGAGGTTCCGCCATTAGAACTTCGCCTGAGATGTTTTCATCGAATAACGTAATTGGACCCAATTCCATGGCGTCGGCTGAGGGGGAGCAAGAGAGGGAAGGGGAGATAGGAGATGACGGATGAGACTGATACTCAGATAGACTGCAGTTGGATGTATCTCTCCCTCCTGAATCGTCTTCAGGGTCCGAGAAAGGATTAAGATGAGACGAGAGGAGAGGAGATAGGGTAAGGTTTGGAGTTTTCCAAATAGGAGCGGGGGATTCGGGGTGATAGATAGGGTCAGAAAAGGTAGGGTGAGAGATGTTGGGAGTGAGGGCGGGAAAAGATGAGGAAATGGATATGGGCCGTGCATCAGTTTGAGTAGGGAGATTAACGGTCAAGGATATTTGTGAGGGGGTTGGGTCTAGACCCGAACTGGGATTGCACATGTGACGAGAGGGGGTAGGGGAATTTAGGTGCTCTGCCATATGTCCCACCTGTGTTGCCAGATGTCCAGCGGAGGACGACATGCGTCTTACATTGTGTGAGGGAGACGCCCGACTTCTAGCGGAGGACGACACGTGTCCAACGTAACATGAGGGAGAGAGAGACGTATGCTGAAAATTAAAAGGCTCTGACGGGATACTGCTGATAGCCGCACGGACCGGAGGACTCGCCGACTTATCCCCTGGATAAACGGGTCTCTTACTGTACTTCGACCCCGAGGTCCGAGCCCGCTTGCCACGCGTCTCCAGCGGGTGAGTTGAGATTAGCGCGCGTGGTGCTCGAGACGATGCGTCTACTGAAGAAGACGGCCGCGATGGTTCCAGCGCTCCACGTGTCTCCGAGTGATCAAAACTGCAGGCTTGATGACGACTTTCAACTGCACCACTGACATGTTCTCGCAGAGGAGGTCCGCGGGAGTATGGGGCTTGTGCTCGCTCATCAATGGAGGACGGGTGGGTCTTCGACGGCATTGGCGGAGGGCATTCTCTAGTTCGCCAAAGGTTGCCCCACCTAGGAAACTGGTCGTCCTGCGATTCCTTGATCACCGGGAACTTGAGAGACTGATCCTCAACAATGACCTTCACCGAGGAGGGCGGTAGGACTCCTTTCTTCCTTCGAACTCTGATTCTGATGACTCCAATCTCCTCCCCCAACTTCGTCTTCGGGTCCAATTCGAGATAGGAGCCGAGGTAAGCCGCCACTGAAATGAAGAAATCGTTGAACCAAAGCTCCAATGGGAGTCCCCAAATCTAGAACCAAACGTTCTCCATACCAAAGATGGAGAAGTCTTCCCACTTCATGACTCTAGCCACCGGTCCTCCTAAATGAAGGTGACCAGCCATCAACAACATCTCCGGGTTGACACCCGGGTAAACCTTTACCCATAGCTCGTTGAAACCCAGAGGTTTGATTTGGTAATTGCTCGGCCGGAAGCCCGTTGTTTCTGCTATCCAGTCTCTCACCTGAGAAATAGAGGCCCCTTCCTTACACAGAATGACAATGGAATCCTTGAGATTTTCGCTGGCCCTGAGGAAATTCACCATATTAACAGCAATGGGCACGTCAAGTTTGGAAAAGGGGGAGTCGGGTAGAACTGGCTGAGGACTCAAGCTGGGAGGAATGGGGGGCAGGTTGGACAACATGGTAAAGGCAGGTTAGGGTTCTGATGGAGGAGGGCCTCCTTAAACGTAGGGACCTCCGACGAGTGAGGTAAAGTTGGGGAAGATGAGGGTGGGGTTGTGGGGGGAGGGGGGAGGTTGGGAGGTTTCGGCTGATAAGCCTTGATGGCAGCTGGTCGGGGCTTCTGGATGTGGGCATAAGCAGGGCCGAACCTCGCCCTTTGAACCATCAACGGACATCCAGCGAACTTGACACCATGCAGCATTTCGACAGCTCTAGCTAACTCCTCGGATGACATTCGAACCAGTGCAAATCCTCTATACGCTCCGGATCCCCGATCGCGTGGCATAACGACGTCCATTACTGCTTCGGCGCGCCTAAAATTTGTTCAGTATTGATCGAGAGCCACCCCTTCGGGATCCTTTGACAAACAAGGTAGGATGGGGAACTCGATTCCTAGCAGAAGGAGGTTCCGTAGATACTTTCCGACGAGAAACCACCTACTAACCTTTATCACCCTGGGTTGCAGAATCCGCCTCAACCCGTGCAGAGTCTCCTGTTGGAGCAGTCGTCAGTGGAGGAGTCCCCTCAATGACGTGGAAGATGACCGCTTCTCGTCGTCATCCACTTCATGTCGTCATCCGCTTCTCATCCTCTTCTCATCCGAGCATTGTCATCCGCTTCTCATCCTCTTCTCATTCGAGCATTGTCATCCGCCTCTCATAATTATTATAACATAATCTCACAAAAGTACATTGTTCATTTGGCTACTTCAATTATTATAATTATTCGAAGTCTCAAACAAAAACCTCAAATAAGGAGATATAGACCATGCATTGTAGCTCTAATTTGAACTTGTAATTTATCAACATAATAATAAAATGAGCTAACAACCCAATGAGTAAGCCTTTACTCTATTTCCCAAAATATCAAGCGATAAACCACGATAAAGACTTTAATTTTCTGTTTCTTGGCTTGTACAGTCGGCTTCTGCTACCTCAGCAGTTGCCCTCTGCTTTGCTTTTTCTTTTCGTTTTAATATATTCTCTCGTTGCTTTTTTTTTTTAAAAAAAAAAAAAAAAAACCACGATAAAGAATTTTAAAGGAATTTATGAAAATGCATTAGCTTAGTAAAACCAATGCATAGATGCATGATGGAATATATAGGGTTCGCCACAATAATCGGTATGATTGATTTTCATTGAACGCCAGGGCCACTTTACTACATCTGGCCTTAACTTTCCTTACACCTCACCCTGCCTGTGTAGCCGGTTTGTTGCACTTACCAATATGCTCATTCAATTGGCCTCGATC
Organism: Magnolia sinica; assembly: GCF_029962835.1. Classification (NCBI taxonomy): domain Eukaryota; kingdom Viridiplantae; phylum Streptophyta; class Magnoliopsida; order Magnoliales; family Magnoliaceae; genus Magnolia; species Magnolia sinica. The sequence goes on along the minus strand of NC_080591.1, from coordinate 25,085,145 downwards.
AATGAAGGGACCATTTATACGTTAGTTAGTTAGACTACTTCTCCACCCAACCTGCGTAGCTGGTCTGTTGCGCTTTCCAATATGCTCACCCAATCGGCCTCGATCAATGGATGTCCAAATGGTACCAATTTAGGGTTTAGTGACTTTCAACTCAGGGGTCTAAGTTGCCCCACATTTTACGCTTTAGGTACTTTTAACCCAGGGGACTTGATCTCTCCACTTATCTTCTGGTGTTTTAATATTCGGGTTCTTGGTTCTATGAACATGAAAATAAAATTTCCCATTTAAAGCTTTATTTCATGACAAGTCTCGATTCTCCAAATTAAACCAAAACCAAGCTATCACAATAAATAAATAAATAAATAAAAATGCTTCTATGGAGGTCATGAATGGGCATGATTTTTTCAAAACAATAAGTATGAAGAAGTAAAGAGTTGCTACTTGATAATTCTAAATTTGATATGTTTGGGAATCCCATGCTACAACAAAACCTAATCCATGAGCAGCCTTGAACTCAGCTAGTACCAAACTGTGCATAACCAAATTGTGGTTGCTATTGTACAAGGTCACATACTAACCATTACATATAAGGGGTCCAATCTTAGAATTTATTGTTGGCCCTCAATACAACCCTTAAATGGACAGTTTTAAAGGCGAATTGATGGTCCATTATTAGTGCGATTTATGGACTACTTGATGGTCCATTCTCGGACTGCTTTAGGGGCCAACCAATAAATTCAAATTTTTGGACAGTCTGAGGGTCCAGGATTTGGACAATGATATATAACAAATCTGTCTGTTTTATATTCAAAACTGGCTACTTATTTTGAATGATCAAAATGTTCTGAATCTGTCTACCCTTGAAGTAAAAATTAGCACACATAAGTTTTACATAATTTAGGCTGTCAAACTGACCCGAATTTGTCCATAATCGATGGCACAAATTTCCACCGATTTTTATAGGATTTAGGATACCCAAATCTGCCCAGACTTGTATACGTTTGAAAGCCTACTACAACTCACAATTTTTTTACTACAAAAATTGGACATCAAATTTGTTTAAATCTGTTCACATTTTGGGCCATCTTTACTCGTACCTTTTGGATAGCTTTCCATCTGATGGAAAAATAGGGACGGGTTTTGAAAGTCTTTTCATCTCTCAAATTTGGGCGTCCTTAGATGTCTGTTATTGATCACATTTGGGCATCCCCACTCACCAAATGGACGGCCTACATTTGAGCAAATTGTTGTGCCCAATGGGTGTGTCCAAACTGGTCAGTTTGGTTGTCCAAATTTGGATCCAAACGGGGCAACGTGCAACCCTCCTATTGTTTCATTTTAGGGCAGATTTAGCGCCTAATTCAGAGGTCCAATTTTGATGGGTTAAAGTGTTCAAAAAGCTGTCCAAATGGAAATTTCCTCGAGTTTCCTCGAGTCAAGACACACATGTGGTGCATACATGTAGTGTGCGCACACGTGGTGTTCGCACGTGTGGCATGTACACATGTGAGGTGTGTGCATTCGGAGCATGCATGGCGTGTAGTGTGTGTGTAAAAAATGTGAATAGTGTAAGTGTGTTGTGCAAATAATGTGTGCATACAGATGTGTGGTGATCCATGCATTTCTTGTGGCAAGGAGTGTGTGGTCATAATTATAAGATAAATGGTTGATCATAATCAAAATTACTTGTCTATGTACATGTGTGGCTGAAATTTATAGTTATCGTTCGGATTGTGAGTTAAACGGGTAATTACGTAATCTAGTAGATGAATGTTTGATTTTAACAGAAAAAAGAATATATAGGTGAATAGGTGGATGCGTAGATCGGTAAGTGAATGGTTAGATATTCAATGCATTGATGAATAACTAAATGACAGGTTTTGATGACTAGATGTATACATGTACAATGCAACTGGTCAATCTGATCGATGTAAAAATGCACGTTTTCCAAATTTAACGGATGGATAGATGCAAAGATGAACGGTTCGGATTGTTTTGAAAAAAATTTTCTAGCCCTAAAATTTACTAGGGTTATTACAGTTGTACTACATAAAAGTTAGGTATGATAAGTTTGCGTTACAATATACTTATTTTGCACTTTATTGGATAAAAAATCACGTTACATTTCACATTCGACAAGTCAGTGTCCTCCCTTGATTTATGCAATTTCAAATCTGGATTATTATATAAGAATCTAGATCTCTCATGTTAATCTTTGCTTTTGACATGTTATTCTGTCTTCATCCAAAGTGCTGCTAAATATATATATATATATATATATATATATATATATATATATATTGGGATTTTATGCACTTAATTTATAAAAATTTGTTTACATATGTATGATAAGTCATTTTTAAAGTTTTCATCAGAAGTGTGGCTTCATTGCAAAATATTTTGCGTAGCTCTTGTCACAGCAATTATTTTAGGACTTGCAAATCCAAGTCTTGGTTGTCTTGCCCACAGCTATGGATTGTCAAAGTTCAGCACATTCGGCATTTTTCTCATCTCAGGTACAGTTTGGAAGTATTACCTACTTCGTTTCACCTGGTTCTTTGATTAAGCCATACTTTTTATAATGTTGCATTCTTTTACATGATGTAGGGCTCACATTGCGGGGTGGGGAAATTGGTGCAGCTGTAGAAGCATGGCCTGCTGGAATGTTTGGGCTAGTATGACCTCGACTTTCTTATGTGCCTTCTCTATGTAGTATGTTTTCTTCCACAAGTTTCTTGTCTCTTTCAAATCAAATTTTTTTTTTTCTAGTAGCCAGCTCTACTAGCGTTTAGAAATATCTACTTAAAGATGATTACTTCAAGGAGAATATCGTTGTTATCATTATTTATTTGGTGTTGTGGGTTTTTTTTTTTTTTTGAGAGATAACGCAAATTCATTGAAAGCAAAAAGGAGAGACAAAAGAAGGGGAAGGAGCTGATCCGCTGAGGTAGCAGAACAGCAACCCCAAAAAGAAAAGAAAGAACAAACAAAAAAAGGAAAAGGAAAATATAGGCTGGCCCTTAAAGGCCCAAAAAAAGAAGATTACAACCCCTCAAGTAATCAACATAAGAAACCCATTTGGAGATTGAGTTCTTGGCTCTGATTGCGACGATATCAGGTGAGTTAGAGATATCGCTGAAGCATCTACCGTTCCTTTCTTCCCAGACAGATCACCAAATTGTCAGGAGGGCAATCCTCAAATGCAGTTGTTACAAAATGCAAACCTCTTTCTCATTCATTCTTCCATTTTTTTTTTTTCTCTCAAGGAATAAAATCTTGCCTTTTCTTTTTGTCTGCCACAACAAAAAAATTAAATAATACCATGAACAGTGTTTAGGCAAATTAGCAACCTTTTTTTTTAAATTACATTGTGATAGTGTCGAGATGTGAGATTCAGTGTGGAATCCCTCTTGCATCTCCTTTCCTTTTTTTTTGTGGCCAACAGTGTTAAATCTCATGGAAGCTGGTATCGTATCCAGTGGGGTGTGGGTTTCCTTTCCTTTGTTCCCTGGCTGGGTTGTGGGTTTCCAATGTCTCTGGTCTTGTATTCTCGCCCTTTGGGATTAATAAAATTACTTATCTCCCCGAAAAAAAAAAAAAAAACAGAAAAAAAGAAAAAGAAGAAAAAGAAAATCATGCTTCACTTTATACAATGACATTGATCCCATATTTACATTTTCTTTTTGATCGATTTGCAATTGACTTTTTGCAACGCTATAATCTATAAATACTATCTTCACCTCAAAGAACAGGAAACTTTCTTTTTTCTTTGTTCATTGAATTTCACTTGTTTTTTAGATCAAGATTCCTTTATGTTTTTTATTGGTACAAAATAGGAAGAAAGGCAGTTCCTAAATACTGTAAAGATTTTAGGTACATTAACCTTAATCTTTAGCTGTTAACTCTTCTATTATGTAAAAGTTTACATGAGGTGGTGGCTTGACTTTGCTGAACCTAATTTAGCATGATTGAAGAATTGAACTTAAATTGAAAGAAGTCAAATACGTAGCACTTCTGGATGATCGAACCCTCTTACCATTGCCACAAAATTGATACTTAGCCCAAAATTTGGACTTGAGATAAATCGCAACAGCTTTTTAGTATTTCCACAAGAACAATATAGAAGAATCATTTTTCTGAAAGTGTGTGTGTGGGTGTGGCCTTTTGTGTATATATAGCCTGAATTACAATTCAAGAATATTCTAGAATGAAGCCCTAAATCCCATTTGCCTAGATATTTGGCCAAATTTAACTGGTAATAAAGGAAAGAAGTAAATACGGGAAACTTTAAACAAAGAGTCTAAAGCCTCCTTAACTGTTCTATATACAACCATACAGCCCTAGGGAGTTGTACAATTGTACAAATATCCCATGACCTCCCTTATGTACTTGTATGAGAAAAGGCCCAGAGATTATGTAGGGTTGGGATACTGGAATTATCCATCATTCATGGGCTGCCGGGGTCTCCTCTTGATCTGTTAGTCTGTTTGGTGCACCTTTCCTCAGCAGCTGACCCTTTCCTTCTAATCAGGTCTAGTTGCTGTAGGTAGGTGTGCTTCAAGTTACTGCCTTACTCCAGCTGCCTGCACTTCATTTGATGGTGTCTACATCTGCAACTCCTCAACAGGCCCATGGCATTCTGTACCATCAACACCCTATACATGTTCTGTGGGACCGTCTAGTCTGGCCTGCATCATCCTCCTATCCTATCCAAAAAAACAGGCTGGATCACTCTACAGTTGACCAAGACGACATTCAATGTGGGACATTCATTATTGTTTTTATAACAGGCCATTTCTTAAATATTTGTACCACCTGCTAAATGGACCAGCTGGGATTTGGGGCCAAGGAATATTTGTCTTGGGAAAAAAGAAAAAAAGAGAAAAAAACAAAAAGAAAAAGAAAAGAAAAGAAAGAACAATAACCTTGGGATTCACCCAATGAATGTCCTGCATCCCATATGCATGTGGCATCCATGCTTCAAAACATTGGCTGATTTGATGAACATGCATTGCCATTACGTCACTGAATCAGTCAAACTCCACTCAAATTTTTACTACCTTGGTGCCTTGTTGGAACCTGTGATGCCATGCGCCTTGGTGCTTGAATATATGGTGTCTGGAATCAAAATTCCTCTCATGGAAGCTGGTATTGCATCCAGTGTGATTGGTGCCACATACTGTATTGTGTTATTTTAGACGTCAATATTGATTATCTAGATGTATCCTAATATCCCATTCCTGATATGTTGCATCTAATTTAAATGTTGTGTATTAGTGATGTCGTCTGCTTTTAATCTGGATCAAACAAGCAGTGCTTGTTGCCGTTGGATTTAGGATTAAACATTACAATGGTCATCTAGAAATGTTCCTAATGTGGCTAAGATATCTCTCTCTCTCTCTCTCTCTCTCTCTCTCTCTCTCTCTCTCTCTCTCTCTCTCTCAATACTTCTTAGTTATTGTTCATCCATAGAAATCTCAATATATAATGCGCGTACCGTTTAGCCAATTTAACCCCGCAATTAGTCACACTCATTGTTTAGAGTATCCTCGATATTATGATAATATCCCCGATATTATCCATAGCTCAAGCTCTGCGACATAAATAACATTGGTAGCGATACCGATAACACTATAGTATGAAAAATTCTAGGTATCAGCGATATTTCACTAGCATCTCTGATGGATCGATATCGCCAATATTTTCAACCGTGTAAATTCTAGGTGTTGCTTGTATCACCAATTTATTGATATCGCCAATATTTTCAACTATGTAAATTCTAGGTGTCACTTGTATTGCCAGTGTATCAGCAATATTTCGATAATATCGCAAATTATGTAACAATTTCGCCAAAAATATGTTTGTTAAAAATATTTCCATTCAATTTTTTTAATGGGCACATGTTGTATGATGAAATGCATGTTTGTATGTGTGCATATGTACAGATGGATGGATTGATGGATGTATTTATATTTTGGGATGATGGATGGTGGGATGGATGGATAGTTAGATGGGTGGATAGATGTCTAGATAGGTATGTTTTTTGAGTTCATTTACTTTTACATGACTTAGTTATTGTATGGTACTCGCATTTGTATTATATAAACTCATTTTGGTTACTATTTAACTGATTTCTTACAACAACACATGCTTTTACGCCCCCATTAAATGGAAACTTATTATGTATGCATTTTTTAAAATTTTGTTTATTCCTAAATATGCAAATACGTGTATTTTAGCATCTCCTGAAGTTTCACTATAAAATTCCACAGTTTTCCGCATGTTTCCCCTCATTTCCGGGTATCGGATATATTATCAGCGATATCGATATTGTTTCCATATCCCCAGTTAACGAAACTTGTAGCGATACCAATACTTTGAACACTAGTCACAGGGAGGGGCATAAACTTTTGACTTTAAAAGGGAAATGGGATGTGTTTGGCCCTTAGCCAAGGGCATTTTTGTCATTTCGATTCTTTCATGTAAGTAGCCTGCTCCCATGTCTCCTTGCGTGTAGCCTGCACTGGTGATGTAGCATTAGAGAGCCTGTGCAACAAAGGCTCTATGGGGCTTATGTGATTACCGTGCGACCATCCACTCCATACATTTGTTGAGCTGGCTCATGTTAGGACATCAACCCACAAGTGGGGCGGATCTAAAACTCAAGCGTGCCACAGTACTGGCAAAAATGTGGGGATGAGTTGTACACCGTTGAAAGCATTCTAGTGCCATTCTCTCCTTTCCTCTCTACGTGTAGCATGCACTTGCTTGTAGCTGCACCATTTCTTCCCCCCGTCTCTTTCTTCTCTCTCCCTTACTCTCTCCATGGCGTGTTCCACGTGCCATATCTCCTAGTATTTTTTAATGTTTCAAATATTTGCCACTAATGCCAGCAATTATTTTGTGTTCATATATTTCTTGGCAACAAGTTGCTGCCATGCCGTTAACTTTCCTTGTCTTTTCAGGGCTCAATTTTGTTCTTTAGTCCCTTCCTTTCGACGCTGATTTTGAAACTTCAGTTGGTGCCTCAAGAATTTGTCACGGGTACTGATGGAAAATAACTCATTAGCACTTCAGTGTTTGTTGATCAGTTGGGAGATTAAGGGACTGTTTGGACATACCTAAGAATCTCGGTGGAACCATGTACCAACTACCCAGAATGAGAACAGGGGCCAATCCATACCATAATGTTCTCGACTTCAAGTGGATTTCGCGGACAGTAACACAACTTGCTATTGGCATTATGTGGATGTGCCAAAGGGCACCTTTTTCTCAAAATATGAATGGGGCTGGTCTCATTCCATTCTGTTCTCATTCTGGAAGTACATTGAAATTGGTCCGAGCCCATTTTGACGTTAGTTGTAGACAATTTTTAAGTTTTCAAGTTTCTGACTTTCATGATTATATGTGACAGGACTAGCAGTTTTTTGCTGCATGCCAACAACCTTATCAAGTGGAGTGGCATTGACACAGGTAAATTATTGTTTCAGTCCCTAATTGTGTTTTATCATATATTGGAGTCTGTCTAACAGAGCAAACACACTGAATGCATTGATGCAGCTTGTTGGGGGGAACTCTGCCCTGGCTCTTGCAATGACTGTGGTATCTAATCTGTTGGGTATTTTGATTGTAAGTTAAGCTTTCCTAGATGACAGTGTATTTTGTATACTTTGGATCTTCAACTTGGAGCTGTTGCATGTTCTTGAGTAGTTGAATTCCATACCACCAATTGGAGGCTCTGGCAATAGCTTCTGAATTATTTTGATTTAAACATTCATTTCTTATATAATTTATTATTGGTCTATGTCAAGAGATAACCCACATATTGGGCCATTCTAAAACTCAGGTGCCACACCATGTGATTTAGAGATTTTAGTTATGATTTTGCATTATTCCCTGTGGTATGGACTACCTGAGTTTTGGATCAGGCTGATTTTGGGTGCACTGATGTTGGGTTTGGATGCCGCCCCAAACACACACACACACACACACACACACAGATTGCACAGTTGGCCCCACACATTTGAGTGAACAGTACAAACAATTCTCAGCATTAAGGTAAATTTCCTCAGCAGAATCATGACTGCTTTCCATGAGAGACTGACAGAATGCTCATTCACTTTGATACATTAGAGAGGAATTATTTGGTGCTAATGCATCAGGATGTGTGGCCCATGTTTCAGTTTCCTGATGGGTGCATCCCATACAGGTGATGCCCATGTTTCATTGCTCTTGGTTGTTGATCTGATATCTCACACAGCGGATGGGGAACATTCCAGAATTCTTCCAGGTTAAGAGATCCTCACAAGAAGATGTTTAAGAAGAAATTCAGCAACCCATGTGGTGAAAGACCAAAGATTGGATGGATAGTTGGGTAGTTCCAGTCCAGAAGACTTTTGAGAATGTCCCATCCATTGTGGGGCCTGTCAGATCAACATTCTAGGTGACGAACATGGACCCAGGTCTACAGGGGGTGCATCAGACATTATTCATGTCTGGAGGCACTGGGACTTGATAATTCCACTAAGATTATTTGTTAATTACTCATTTTAAATATACTGATTTTGGCACCTAATAAATTTTAGCCGAAAAGGGTGTATTAATAAGTTGTGTGATATTTTAGGTGCCTTTCTCTCTCTCAAAGTTTATAGCTGGAGGAGTTGGGGTGTCCATTCCGACAAAGCAATTGTTTGGAAGCCTCGTCACAACACTTTTGGTTCCTTTAATTGTGGGCAAGGTATTCTTACTGGCATTGCTTTTTCCAAGACAATATTGATGCCTTTGAATGGCGAAAGTCTGATAGTGTTGTGTTCTCCTCCGTTAGATGGAACTGCTTTTTTTTTTTTTTCATTTTCTGTTTATGAATGGTTCTCATGATGGAAAGTTACTCAGTTTATATCTTGATGGTTGCTACTGGGTGCCGGTATGTAACATATTAGTAGACGTCACTATATTAATAGGAACTTTGAGATAAATTAGAATACCTGTTCTTTTTTTGGTCTATAGGATTTTATATATATAGATATATATATATACATATACATATATTTAGAAGACAGAAAGCTACAATGAAATAAAGAGACAAACAAGAAGGCTATATTACAATAGAGGGAGAGGTCTCCACAAGTTTTGTTTGAGAAACTCGTTCATTGGCTAAAACTTTGGCCTCCGAGTTATCTTCCAGGGACACGTGATGGAAAGTAAATTTTGTCCTATCAAATAAATCTGCATTCCTTCAATATAATTCACAATCAAAAAGGTGTCAAGGAGGAACCTCTTTCTTATGCGCCCACTGAGTTACATAAACAAGTTGCCTTCCACAGCAAGCTGACTCATGCAATGAGCAACAAACTTTTATCCCATAAAGAAGGGCCATCACCTCCACCCCATTAGAGTCCATCTTCCCAATTGGACCTAAAATAACCCCAACTGTCCTTCCAGCACAGTGTTTTATGTGGTGAAATAGATAGTCCTTTCTCCAGGAAATCCACTGTGGAGGCTGTAAAGAAACATTTAAATAGTTTTACTCTTCATAGATGGAGTATCCAGAATTCCAACTAGGAACAATTATAGAGGAGAAACAATGTTTACCAGACACTTCTACTTTCTGGATTTTGGTTCTTCCGGCACTTGGGGGCACTTGGATACTCTTGGACATGACACAACAAACCAACGTTAATTGTATCTGATGGTGTCTTAGTGATGTCATCGAGGAGTTCCATTTTTTGGACCCTTTGAGTTTGCTGAACCAATGTTAATTGGACACATGGCATGGGTGCTGAGTGTCAAAGTGTCCTAAAGAACCGGCATGGAAAACTTTAAAATCCTAGGCATAGGGGCACTTTCTGTACACAAAGAAATAATATTTAATTGAATAAATGAAATATTAAAATAAAATAAAACAATGAAAACATTATAAGCAAAGGAAATTAGAAACTAATATTCACATAATCCTAACAAAAACCAATTACTGGAAATCTAAAATAAGGAGTAATTTTTTGTGATAGGTATCTAAGCTATGAAATAATCGACTAACAAAATATCAAATATCATGCATAATCATCTCAAGAAAGTGTTTTTTTTTTTTTTTTTTTGGGGGTGGGCATGGGGGCACATGGAAATCACCCATTCTCTCAAAAAATTAGAAAAATCTTACAAAAGAACAACAAAGCTTGTGCTTTTTGCTATATGGGTTGGGGTACCTATAATGAAAATGAACTAAAACTTAGATCATGAGATGAAGTCCTTATGACTAGTTTCTTCAAAAATAAGAGAGTAGATGCAAGCATGACCATGGGTGAGATATATTGGACTTGTCAAAAAAAATAAAAAATAAAATTACACATAATAAAAAGTGATGAAAGAACATGCATTGTGGAGAATATGCTCGGACGGAGAATATGCTCGGACCCATCAGTTGAAATGCCCAACACGTGGAACTTTCCAAAGACATCACTACAACACTTTGCCCATACATATTTTGAAGTATCTTGTCATGTCTCGGAGTGTCCAAGTGTCCCTAGTGTCGGTATGAAAAATCCTAGAAATTAGAAGTGTCCAGGTAACATCGGTCCAAACATATTCTCTGCAAATATTTCCTTCCATTTTTCTCGATTTTTTTTTTTCCTTGTGTAAGTTCCTTTTGTCAAGTAGAAGTGCCGAGGGGATTGGATTCTCTTTGGGTGATGGAAAAAGGATCAGGGTTTGGGAGGATGTTTGGCTTGGCGATAGAACTCCATGTGAAGACTGCCCGAGGTTGGCTAGTTTGCCTCCAGATATGGATGTTCCTGTTGCTCTTTGCTATTTGGTGTCCGGCTCCAATGTGATTCCCCCCTCATTATCTTGTCAAAGTGGCTTCTTGTCATTAGCATTGTGACAGCTACGGATTTGATGGTTTGTCTCAAGGATAAGTCAGGGTAACTCTCAGTTTGAACCTTCAACAACTTGCTTTTTAGGTCTTCTTCAGGGAAGGTAGTAGCCGAACTTCTTTCCTTTGGTTCTATTAGGCCCCTCCCAAGGTTACTGCACCACCCTGGTTGGTAGGTTGGAATATCCTCTACATGGTGGTGCGGGTGATGCCTATGTCAATCAAGGGCTTCCTTCTCTCCTGGCATTGGGGGTGGGGTTGGAAAGAAAGGAATGGAGGCTGGTTTTATTTGCTGGGTTATGGGCCTTATGGGGAGAGAGGAACAACCAGTGCTTCCGCAATCTTAGTGGGGTAGTGTTGGAGGTTTTTAGATGGGCTAAATTGGATGCAACGGATTAGGTTTCGTACTTAATTGCTTTTGATGATTGTGTTCTATCTTCCGTGTCCTGGGTTGAGGTGTAATTCTTTTGGCTAATTTGGCCTTCTTGATTAATAAAATTATAACTTCAAAAAAAAAAAAAAAAAAAAAAAAACGGAAGTGCTCTCACTCCTAGCCTCAACTTGCCTTCATTCTTTTCTTGTTGAAAACTAATCATAAGGACTTCTCTCTCTAGATTTTAGTTCATTTTCATTATCATTGCGTAAGATGAGGTAGAGATTGTTGTAGAGATGGGGATGTTGAGATGAATTGATGGGAGACTAGGAAGGATAGAGTTTAGAATGTGGTTTTCTGGTGCAGCCCAGGAGTAGTTCCAGTAAGAGATGAAACAATGTATTACAGAGCGAGATAGTTCAATCATGCGCAAAGAAGACCAGGGATGGGTTCAGTAAGGAGAGAAACATTGATCAGGGTGACGGGCTTGAAAAGAGGATGAGAGAAGTCTAATGCAAACTAGGATTCACAGAAACTAGTAGTAGAGGAGAAGATCAACGTACCAGATTTGCATAAGAGAATTCACCAAACATAAAAATAACAGCCACACACAGGAACACATGCACTTTGTCAATTCAAATTTCATAGAGATAACATTGTTCATACGTGTGGGCCATTTATCATCTTATAAGCTATTCACAAAGTTTCTTCTCTCAAATCTAAGTCGATTTTCCAACTGTTATGTGAATCTGAACTTTCCCAAATAAAATAGCAGAAGTAAATGAAAGACTCCTGCCACTACTTAAGTACTAAAAATAAGGAACAACTATTAATAGACTTCTAAATATGTCACATGTATGGACTATGGAGTTGTATACACAACCATATACAACTGTATAACATCATATGATACACTTCACATACTTTGCACTGCGATAAAATTCAACTATGTCATTGTGTGATACTGTGATTAGATGGGACCCACTTGGGTCTACTTGAGTTTCTATTTTACTCTTCCTAACCCCCTCAATCACCGGGGGGCTATGTTCTCAATTGGTGAAGCCTCACATCTTTCTGGTTCACACGTGTTGTCTATTAATCTATTGTATCAGTTCTCCCTAGCTTCGAAGAACTCGTTGTTGAAGTGATAAAGTCCCTTGATATACATTGATACACCACACTCTGACAGCTTAAGATTTTAGAGTAAATGGTTGTTTGACACCCATATGTGAGTTGAAACTGGCATTAGTCTGTTCGAGTCCCCTGTTGAACAACCATATTCTTTAACACCATGTTCACACTACTGTAGTTTTCAATAATAACTCCAATAATTTTTCCTAACCCTAACACCTAAATATGCAAAACACGTTTGTGGTACCAGTTGTTGTCTGCTTCTTTCTCAGGAGTAGTTTGGATTCACTTAACCATAAGGAAGAGAGAAATTCTTTTATCTTTGATACCATTTGTCCCTTTATGTTCATTTTTCATGGTAATTCTCTTCCTACTCTTCATCATCTAACTAGTAATTTTCGAGAGGTCCATCAAAGTAGGTGAGAAGTTTAGATAGATCATGATCATCATCATCTAAGCCTTATACCAGCTAATTGAGGTCAATTACATGAATCTTGTTTTGCCAATATTATTAGGATTCATAATAAAAGTTGTGCAAAAGCTTCATGCTGGTTGCCAATGTGATGAAGCCTCCTTTATCCAGGCTTGGTGACTGGCAATGAGAGTACAAAACTCCCACAGCCGTTATTTAGACAGGTAAACAACGAAACCATATCCTATACCTCCAGATTCATAAGCATGTAAGAGCATTGCCTTTCTTTTTGTGTCACTTGGGTTTCTTAATTTGCTTCAAGGCCAGAGTCAGCATGGTCTTTTAACTGTCACTGTTGGCGTTCTTAGGGACATGTAGGCAATCCTCAACATGTGGTGTAGCCGTGCAAGGTGGGGAACTACTTGTAGTACAGGATGGCAGATGTTCCCTGCATGAAAAATGCTGCACTTGGTAGTAGTCTACTTGTGCTTCTCTTGTCCCCAGTGCAATGTGATATGCTTCATCTATAGTTTCTGGTCGAACCTCTCTCATCTCCCTCGGAATGTCTCTCCAGAGTCCTTAATGTACCGTGCTCCCTGCTGCACTTCTGACTCCATCAGATCACATCTCGATGTTAGATTATAGTACTTTTGGGTGTATTCGTTGATGGTTAGACTCTCTGGTCGCAGATCTCAAATTTCTCTGAATGGTTGTAATTTGCTAGTAGGAATCGGAGTTTCATCTTAGCCTTAATCTTGTCCCAGTTTGAGATAGGTTAAAGGCCTCTGCACTGCAGGTCTCTCACAAATGTGCTCCACCACCTCAGGGCTGGTCTTTATGATGCCAATATTATAACACTTAATTTGACATCCACGGCCATATGAAACTACTCAAAATAAATTTCTGTTGATTCCCACCAGCCAATAAGCTTAGATAGGGTATAGACTATCACTGTAGCCAGCAATTTCCAACTTCATGTCTTGTTGGATCTTCAGTGGAATGGGGTTGAGTGGCTTCAATGTAATTCAGATGTCCATGACTGGGGACTATGGGTGATAGTGACTGTCCTAGGGTATCGTGGTTGCTGATACCTAGGTAGATCTTGTGCTCATACTCAAAACTAGCATCATGTCAACCTGTTGTGTTGCCGAGAAGGGGCATTACCCGACCTTGAAAATGGTTTGACCGTTGGTCTGCACGCTTCTATAATTTGTTCTCCTCTAGGTTGGACAACCTACCTTCCATCCCTTTGAGATCACTCTTAATACCTCTCTTCTATTATGCCAACTGCTGTATGGTGTTAATATCACCGCTCTGGTTTTTCTACCATCTTAGGATTGTAGAAAGTACTGCTTTCCATAGGCATAAACAGATGGTATCACTTGGGATGAAGAGGTTGGAGTGATTGGGAATGCGTAGTAGGGACAAATTTAGGTGAAAGAGACTGTTTGGGAACCACAAAGGCATGAAGTTGGACAACTAAGGGCTTGTTATGATGGGCAGTTTGTGGGCCATCAGACTGCTTTTAGTCTGGAAATAAGGGTTGAAGATGATGGGCAGAATCAGGAACTTTTTGGGTATGAGTTTAGGACTGTGATGGTGGCTAATCTGGATTCACAAGAGAGTAATTGGCTGCTTGGGTCCAAGTGTAAGCTGACAATTCGGGGACAAATTTATGAACAGATTTCAGGTCAAATTTTGGGTTAGCATGGTATTTTATAACCTTAATGTAGGAAAATATATGTGATTGTCCGTGTATGTATGTTATTTGTGTACTCCTGTGGAGCACTATATGTCTCTCTTATTTATATGTGTGTTAGTCTTTTAGGCTAACACTTGTCCGTTTGCAACCCCTCCCTCTCCCTCTCTCTCTCTCTCTCTCTCTCTCTCTCTCTCTCTCTCTCTCTCTCCTTTTTTCTCCTCTTCTCTTCCCTTCAATCTTTCCACTTACTACTTGGTATCAAAGTAGGTTTCTTACCTGACCTCATTGTACAATAGTGGGGCCCATTGTTGACGTCATCCAACGCTATAGATGACGTTAGCAGGGTAAAATCTAGTGGTCATCTGAAGCAGAAAAGTATGAGATCTGGAAGAGGATGATTTTCGAGTACTTATAGTGATATATATATATATATATATATATATATATATATATATATATATGTATGTATGTATATTAAATTTCAGTGGGTTTTTAGGGATGTTTGCTCAAAATACAAAAAGTTTAGAAAAAGTACCTTTTTGGTTTTTTGCTTGTGTTAGTTTTCCCACATTTTTTTTTTTTTCGTGAAGTTACATGGATTAAATGTGGCTGGTCATCGGGAATCACCAGAAAAAAGAATCGTGGAATTTTGTTGAGATTTGAGGGTCTTGGTGATGATTGTTTTTTAGGAACAAGTGTCGTACGACCATTGTTTTAGGTCCTTTTTCTGAAATTTTGCTTGTGTATTCATGTTCTAATGTTGTGAGTCTATGAAATGAGTTTGGATTGATGTTGAGGATGGTGATTTTGTAGTTGGTGTTTTCCTTTTGGCTTTGAGGTATAACACACAAACTGTTCAACTTAATGCTCAACCCAATTTGACGTGGAGGATTTATACAAATATTGGAGCTTCCTTTTCCATTCCTCGTTGCTTCATTTATCTGGCTTTTGTTATTGAGGGTGTAGTCTACTGACTCTACTAACATGTTTGTGTAATGTTGTGTGTCTTCACATGCCGTTGTGAATGTAGTCCCCCCTTTCAACCTCTTAATCCCTCTCATCTATTCTGCCAACTGCTCTATCGCATTGATACCACCACACTAGTTTTTCCTACCATCTTAGGATTGTAGAAAGTCCTGTTTCCCAATGCATAAACGGATGGTATCACTTGGGATGAAGAGGTTGGAGTGATTGGGAATGCATGGTAGGGACAAATTTAGGTGAAAGAGGCTGTTTTGGGAACCACAAAGGCATGAAGATGGACAACTAAGGGCTTGTTATAATGGCCAGTTTGTGTGTCATCAGACTGCTCTTAGGCTGGAATTGAGGGTAGAAGATGATGGGCAGAATCAGGAACTTTTTGGGTATGAGTTTAGGACCGAGATGGTGGCTGATTTGGGTTTGAGAGAGAGTAATTGGCTGCTTGGAGCAAAGTGTAAGCTGGCAATTTCTGGATAAATCTATGAACAAAATTTAGGTCAAATTTTGGGTTAGCAGGGATGTTATAACCTTATTGTAGGAAGTATGTAGTTGTCTGTGTATGTATGTTATTTGTGTACTCCTATGCAGCACTATATTTTTCTCTCATATGTGTGTGTGTGTGTGTGTGTGTGTGTGTGTGTTAGTCTTTTAGGCTAACACTTCTCTAGTTACACCACCCCCCCCCCCTCTCTCACCTCTTCTCTTCCCTTCAATCTTTACACTTTCTACTTGCTATCAAAGCAGGTTTCTTACCTGATCTCAATCTACAATAGTGAGGCCCACTGTTGATGTCATCTAACTGTACAAATGACGTCAGTAGGGTACAATCCAGTGGTCATTTGAAGCAGAAAAGTATGAGATCTAGAAGAGGATGATTTTCGAGGACTTATAATGCATTTTTTGGAAATTTTCTATGTTTTTTTTTTTTAATTTTTTTTTTTATAAGTGTTTATTGCTTGTGTTGGTTTTCCTAGTGCTTTTGTGAAGTTACATGGGGTCTTGGTGTGTGTGTTTGTGTCCCCTACGACCCTTGTTTGTGTGCGTGTGTGCGTGCGTGGATGCTTGCGTGTGTGTGTGTGTGGATTCATGTTGAGGATGGTGATTTTGTAGTTGTTCTCCTTTTGGCTTTGTGATATAACATGCAAACTTGTGTGTGTGTGCGTGTGGATTCGTGTTGAGGATGGTGATTTTGTAGTTGTTCTCCTTTTGGCTTTGTGGTATAACACACAAACTCTGACTTAATGCTCAACTCAATTTGATGTGGAGGATTTATATAAATATTGGAGCTTCCTTTTCCATTCCTTGTTTCTTCATTTTTTAGGCTTTTGTCTTTGTGCAATGTTGCATGTCTTCACATGCCGTTGTGAGTATAGTCTCCCCTCTCAACCACTATGGGTGCAGTTCACTCACCTGTTGTGCAATATTGCATCTCTTTGAAAGGATTTTGCATGTAAATGGTGGTTTAGTGGCTTGATGGTTGTTGAGTTTGGATGGCCTACTATTTGAAGAGAAGATTCAACGGGCGACGAAAGCACAATCTAAAAACAAGTAGTGATTGAAGATCTTGTATCCCACCATGTTGTATTTGAGGCGGAGTCATGGTGGCCCATGCTGATCAATTTTATGTGTTCTGACCTTGGCATGATCATTATCCATGCTCCAGCCTGAGGGAAAGTGTGGGAAAATATATGTACTTGTGTGTGTGTGACTATGTGTGTTATCTGTGTGCTCCTGCAGAGCACTAAATGTCTCTCAATTATCAATATGTGTATGTGGGCTAACACTTCTCTTGTTTCCCTAACACTTTCTCTTTCCTTGCCCCTTTCTTCTTTCCTTCTTGCTTCTCTTCCCTTCAATCTCTCCACTTTCTACTCTAATTTGGGTCAAAATTGGGTTGTCTGAGAGGGGACATTTAAAGGCAGTTTTGGTACAGTTCAGGGACTGTTTTATGTGGTGGACCTTGATTTGGGTGTTGTTGAGTTTAACGGCAGGATTTTGGTTTTCTTTTGAAATTATGGACTGGTTCTTTCATGCAGCTGTATATAACTATATGATAACATATGCATAAGACTTTTCACAAACTTCTCTCTGTCCAATATGTTATGTATGTGATCGGATGGGGCCTACTTTGGTCTTCATGATCCACACATGTAGTCTGTGCTCAATTGTATTGCCCTAAAAGGATTTGCATTGTAGTGGTGAGAAGGGTAGAAAGGTTTGTTTGCTTATCGAGTATAGAGCCTTAATTAAGATTGATTGGTAAAAGCAGATACGTAAAACGAACCCTAATAGCTAGGACAAAAGAAGAAGCAGAAGCATACCTGGTCCCTGGTCTGCATGTGTATTTATGCTTGTCCCAGTGTACCTTTAGTCACTTTAGGAGTTCTATTCGGCGTCACTATCGTAGACATCATCATCATCATCATCAAAGAAGAAGAAAACATTCCATTACATGTAATCCTTTGACATGTCCACTTGCATACCTAGTTGATGATGTGTATTCATGTTGTCCTAGACTCCCAGTTCACTTGGAGTAAACCACGCTATCAAGGGCCATACCTTTAGTTAGACCATATGTCATCAAGTCTTTTCTTACTACTATCCTTTTCGACTTTCCCCTGGCCCTTTTAGAGCCTTCAACTTGCACCAACTCTCCTAGGCAGTTCTTTGTCTCCATTGCACATGGACCCAGTGTACGCAATATCGATACTATCGGCCGATATATCGGCCGATATTATCGTTATCGCTGTCCAGCGAGACGAAACCCGCACGAAACCACTCGGAAGTTCCAAAAAAGAGAAAAAATGATTTTATCGTGCGATATATTGTAGGATATCGCCCCATTATGATCGATATCGTGGATATCATCGATACCATCACTCATCGTTGGATCTGTGGGGTTCGTAATTACCAAAAAATCATAAAAAAAATATTTAAAAAAAAAAATAGAGGAAAAGTTGGACGGAGGATTTTAGTACCTGTAGACTCAGATTGCATGATCGGAGGTTGAATTTGATGGGCCACTCCATCAACGGCGGTAATTTCGATTTCCCTCTTTATTTTTTCTTTGAATCCAACGGAGACTTCGCATCAAAACGAAGATTTCGGCAAAGGGATTTCTGCAACCGAGATTTCGACGAGAAATCGCGCGTATTGAAGACAAGATTTGAGATTTTTAGGGTTCGGAATCTCCGGAACCCTCTTCCCTCTTTCGAAATGCGGCTTCCTCCGCTGAAATCCCTTCAGAAATCCGATTGCGTACTGAGTTACTCGTACGCTTTAATGTACTGATGAAACTCCGTGGGGCCCACTGTTAATGTATGTGGTTTATCCACGCCGTCCAACTGTTTTTACAGATCATTTAAGGGGTTGATCCCAAATTTTAAGCATATCCAAGCTGAAGTGGACCACACCATATGAAACAGTGGGAATAATGATTTCAACCGTTGAAAGCTTTCCAGGCCCCACAGTGATGTTTATTTGTCATCCAACCTGTTCATTAGATCACAGAAATAAGGATGAAGGGAAAACATAAATATAAGCTTGATCCCAAACTTCAGTGGCCCTCAGGAATTTTTCAATGGTATATATTCAATTGACACTGTTACCCATGGTGCGGTCCATTTGAGCTTTAAATGTGCTTCAATTTTGGGATCAAGCCCAAAAATTATCTATTAAAATGGATTGAAGGAGTGGATAAAATATATAAATCACAGTGGGTCCCACGGTTTTTACTAAGTGCATAAAATAAAATGCACCCGTAAATGCACTTGGTGGATTGGTGCTACATGAGAAACTAACTTATTGGGTGTTACGCTTGATACAGGGACCACGTCGATGAGATGTTGTAGATCCACTCTGTTCATTCGTTTTTATAGCCCATTTTATGATGTCATCCAAAAAATCAAACACACTAAAATATCAGGTGGACCGCACCACATCAAACAGTGATTAATGAACACTTACCATTAAATGATATGCATCTGCTTAATTTTTCTGGTGTGGCCCACCCAAAATTTATATCTGCTTAATTTTTGGAATAATATTCTTAAATTATATGAAAAAATAAATGGACGGCCTGGATAAAATATATATACAGCAAGGTGGACCCCACGAGACTGGCTGATGTACCACACAGGTTGTGTTGTAAGAAGACGAGCGCTGACGCTCCGAGTTATACAAATGGTTCAAATGAGATCAAAGTTACATGGGCACATAATGATGTATTATTATATCCACTCCGTTCATCTATTTGGCGAGATCTTTTTAGATCATGACCCTAAAAATAAGTCATATCCAAAGCTTAAGAGGACCACACCACAAATAGCTGTGGAAACAATGATTCTCACCATTAAAATGTTTGTAGGACCCACCATAACATTTATTTTCCATTCAATCTGTTCATGAGGTCACACATACCAGGATGAAGAGGAAAAAAAAATATCATATTGATCCAAATCTTTTGCGACCCCAAAATGGTTTCAATGGTAGACGTTCATTCCTCCACTACATTTTGCAGTGTGGTCCACTTGATAATTGGATTTGACTTATTTTTTAGCTCAAGTGTTACAACTAGCTTGCCAAATGGACAGCCAGTTTGGATATAAAATATACCTCATGATGGGACCCACAAAACTTGTTGACATCAACACACCAAGGTGATGTGTGGTACACAAGCCGATCCACTTATGCGGATTTCCTGGAAAGCCTTTGGCAGGAAATTCGCATTGGAAACCTAGGTGGGCCCACCATAATGTTTGTAAGAAATCTACCCCGTCCATCCTTTTTGTGAGCTCATTTTAGGACTTGGGACCAAAAGTGAGCAAGTTCCAGGACTCGAGTGGGCCGCACTAAAAGAAAAGGTGGGTAGGGAAATTCCTACTGTTAAAACCTCCCTGGGTCGACGGTGATGTTTAAATGCCATCCATACCGTTTATAATGTCATTCCTACTGAGATGAACTGAGAAGACAAATATTACCTGATTTAAAACTTCTGTGGCCCCACGAATATTTCAATTGTGTACGTTCAATCTTCACATTTTTAGCACACTTGAGTATTTGATCGGCTCATTTTTGGTACCATGTCCTAAAATGAGCTCCCAAAACAAATGGGTAGGATGGATTTCTCACAAACATCATGGTGGGCCCTATCTAAGTTTCTAGCGCATGAAACGGTATAGGCCACAATATGTCCCTATCATTTATATGTATATTTATCCATTTTTATTTCTTTTGTTTTTCAATAAATTGGTTGTGTTTTCATACATGTCTTCGATACATTTATAAATGTCATGCATTCAATTTAAATATAGTTGCATTAGTTCAATTAAACATCACATAACTTAGGACCTTATACAAAGAAAATTTATTATGTGCACCTTTTTTTTTGAGATGTTATGATTTAAAAGTGTGTATTAAGGTCCTTTTTAACAATCCATGAAGTTTCATTGAGAAATTCAACCATTTTCTCAATGTTTCCCCATGTTTCCCAAAAAGTGCGATACATTATGCGATACAAACGATATATCCCGTGCGATAACCGATACGTATCTGTATCCCAAGGGTGCGATACATAGCGCGATACCGATATTTCGAACACTGCATGGACCATCTAAATCTACTTACCCTCCTCATATTACATATTACATAAGCCATTTAAAAAAAAAAAAAAAAAAAAACACAGGTTTCTTAAGGCCTCAAACTACTAGTCATTAAGACTACTATGAAAGATAAGGAACTCCTTTCACTTAGAAGATTTGCCTGCATGCATTATACCTACCCCTTTTTAAAAGAACATCGATTTCTATCTCAATACCATATAAAAAAGATTATGTAAACAAGCTGCTATGCTCTATATGAAATTGTTCTCATTGAAATGACAACTTTCTTCCTGTCTGCCAGTATAGAGCTATTACATACTCAAATCAAACCAGTGAAACTCCAAGGGAAAATTCTGGCAAGATTTTTGTGAAAAATGAATGTCTAATGGTTGGGGTGCTCCTTCGAAGTTGCCTTGAATGCATTCATTCTAATTCTATCCTTGTCTTTGCACTCATCCATCTCAACATCCTCATTTCAGCTACACATCTCATGAACGTGTTGTTCCTTAATTGCCCAACATTCTGTCCCGTGAAGCATGGCTGGTCTTATAGCTATGCTATAAAACTTGTTCTAGAAAATATTGGATAAGGTGGTTGTTAGTTATTCTATTTAATCATTACTTTCATGTATGGATTTTTCTTTATAGTTCAGAGGCCTCATTCATGCTTTCTTATTTGCAGGTTTTCCGAAACTCTGTCCGTAGTAAGTGCTATTTTACTTGATATCTATTTTCTTCTGTCACTTAACTATTCAAAGAAACTTACCCATCCTGAAAAAAAAAAAAACCAAAAAAAAGAAAAAAAAAAGGAAGAACGAAGAAGAAAATAAGAGAAAAGAAAAGAAAAGATTGACATGGTGCACCAGCATATGCATGTGTGTATTAAAATCACAGCCATAACAGTGCTTCCCTAAAAGAATAATTACCAGTGAGACCTGTAAGTTGTAACCTATTTGTTAATTCTGTTTATGCTAGCATCACCATTAAATGCTCCATGCATTGATTGCTCCTGCTTGTGCCCATATGTGTCACATGTAATTGTAAACAAAAATAACAGGCTCTTCAAGTCAGGTAATTATCTTGAATCAAAAGCTTCCGTGCTATTTAGTGTAGCCAACTACCTGTTCACAGCCTTTGGCATGTTTGTGGGGGTGTTTTGCTTAGAGGTATGCCGGACAACCCTACTTTGCCTGCTCGCCCTTTGGGTTGTGCGTGTAATAGTTAGGCTAAGGGTCATTGTGAGTGGGACCATGCTGGCATGTGACCGATGTCAATGTGCGTCTTTTCCATTGTCACTTCGAAGAGCATGGGTAAAAGATAAAGGTTGGTGTTGGGTGGCTGATGTTAAAACTTTTGCCGATATAAGATTCAAAGCCAACTCAAAGGCTATGATGATAATGAAGATAGTAATTACAATGATGACGATCATGATGATGATGATGTTTCACATGCTGATCATCTTGATAAGAGCATTCCAAGGGTTGGTGGCATTTTATAGATTAAATATAGAATTACTAGCAACGTTAAAGATTCCAGTATCATTTTGTTTGATATGCACCAACTAAGACATAGGGTCTTATGTCTTGGAGCTTGCTGCTTCTTCTGCAATGCCTCTATTGTATCTTTTGGCTACTTATATAAAGTTTTCCATTAAAAAAAATAAAATCTAATAGTGTCAAATAACTAGCTGATTATGCTTGAATGTCCTTGGCGTGCTTATTTATGGATTGTGATATATGACCAACTTTGTATTGCAGGTGTGGCAAAGTATCTTGATCAGAATCGTCAACTTTTCTCAATGATTAGTGCCATCTTCCTTAGTCTGGTACGGATTTGTTCTCCTAATTCAAATTGTTTGATGATTTATACTTTAGTGCACTACATTCAATGTAGGATAAATGCTATGCTTATGTTTGGCAGAACAATAGCAACTATCTTGCATGTTGCAATATCATTTCTTTTATTCTGACAAGAGAGTGATGCCTCTTCTTCTACATCATCTTTTATGGTCTATTTGGATGGTGGGAAAAGAAAAGAAAAGAAAAGAAAAATGTAACTATTATCCAATGATGATGATTACCCAAGATTTCCCAATGACATGGATTCCCATGGATTCCATTTTGGGGGTCTTGTTTGGATAACAAGTGGAAATCTAAGTAAAGCTCTCACAAATGTCACCTTGTATTTTGTGCATGAGAATATGACTATGGTGTTTGGGTAATGATTGCATTATGAAATCCATTGTTTCCTTTGCTATCTAAACATAGTGAACTGTCCCATCAAGTCATCTTATCCAAACATGGTGAACCGTCCCATAATGAAAAATGTCATTTGAAACGTCCCATCATGAGAAAAGTCATCCATTTTTTTTTTTTCTTTTCACCATCCGAAACGTCCCATCACGAGAAAACTTGTCCATTTTCTTTTCATTTCTTTTCCACCGTCCAAACAAGCTTTTAGGGAATTAACTAATCTTCTTCTCCCACCATCCAAATGGGCCCTTAGGGAATTAACTAATATTCTTCTCCCACAATCCAAACAGGCCCTTAGGGAACTTCTTTGTCTTCTTCTCTCACCATCCAAACAGGCTGTCAGAGAACTTCTTCTATGTCTCCAATACTATGCATTACTATCTTACTTAGTAACACACACACACACACACACACACACACACATTTTGCGTGTGAAAGGTAACACTATCAGGGATTGAACTTTGGATCACTCACACACTATACTGTCTCTGTCAGCTCATCTAACGAGCGGGAGACTGGTAAAATATTACTTAGTTACAATACTATGCACTAATCCAATAAAAACTTAAGATTGCTAATAATAAACCAAAATGCCCTACGTGATTAGTTACAAACACTTTTTGACAAGCATTGGCTGCAATTGATTTTGTGAACCAAAAACCTATTAATTGAGATCTAGACTGTTTTCCCTTTTGTTGATAGTTCGTACACAAAAGAATCACGCCAGTCAAATGATTGTTGCACATTGAATGTCGACAGTTGGTTGGATTTTATCATGACTGCCATTTGTAATAATTAAGAATCCTCCTATTGGTTTCTAGGATCACCCGATTGCTGTAATTTCCCTATCCATTTTCTGAATATTAGATGAAATGTACCAATATCTTATATTTATATTGTGTATATGTATACTTAATGGTTGATAACTAAGGAAGATGTTGAATGTACTAGATACCCTCTCTTTTTTATGGTTAATTAATTATTCTCTCATTTAAATTTTCTGTGTTGCATTGCAGGTTCCGTGGATACAAGTGAGCAGGTCGAGGCCCCTGCTTTTAATGGTTAAGCCAGCAGTATTTCTTGTAGCTATTGCGATGGGAACGTACGTGTTTCAGTTTCACTACCTAGGCATTTTGTTGGGCTTCATTACCTTATTCCGATATTACTAGGGCGCATGGTATTTGGTAATGGTAACATTACAGTCAGCCGTGTGACCATTATGATACGGGCCATGACGGCCCAACAACAGCCAAAATGTTTTTAGAAGGAAAAAATGTAAAAAGATATTGGAAATTTTCAGAAAATATATGAGGATCCAGTATATGTACTCTTTTTTGGTTTTGAACATGTATTTGATGGTGTAACGGGCCATTCTTTGCTAAGAATGTTGTCTTAGGTTGCCTAATACTATTAACTTGAGTTTGACTCTAAAATAGTTAAACTCCTATATTTTAGGCTTCTAAGTATCTAGTATTAATATATAATAAAGATTGTCTGAGTAATTAGTGAGTTGATGACACAGTTATAGGTTAGTTATGCAAGCACTATTTAGGTTCTGAACACAAGTCAAGCATGATTTGGTGGATTAAGGCTTGTTATATACAAGTACAACAAAATCAAAGATGGAAATAACGAAGGAAAAAAGTGATAGCTTACCCTTTCTAATATCTCCCAATATGGTCCTCTCTGCTTCAGTTAATCGAATCTCACTCAGTTTTATATTTTGATCCTTAATATAATCCTACATCTAGTTTAAACTTAGTTTCTAAACTTCATGTTTGACATGAATAATGAAGTGGAAAAAGAGAGAAAATTTGGAATAATTTTTTTTTTTCAAAATGGGCCCTTTATGGTCGTATTGGTCTGTTTTCATCCCTGTAACAATGCCGATACAGGGGGTATCATCTGATTCAGGCCTATACGACCCATTTTTTCATAACGGACTGATTTACCCTTTATCACATTTACGTAACGGCCTCTATGGCCTTAACGTAACCATTTTTTAATACCATGATAGGGAGAGGAATGAAAATGTGGTGCACATGTGTATGAAATACTGATGTTCATTTATTGTGTGCTGCAATAGATGGGCTGTATCCCAAAAATCATGCCCATTGGATGACTGTAACTGTTTGAGTAAATGAGTTCTGTCAATTGAATTTGATTCATTGGTGGATCTTTTTAACTTTCCCTTTTTCTCTCTCAAAACTTGTTTCTTTTAGTTATCATAAGGCAGTTTCTCAGCAATCCTGGGATGCCATGCTCTTTTTTTTTTTTGGAGGATCGGCAAAATTTTATTACTGCCAAAGGGCCAGAAGCCCAAGAATCAATTGCATGCTCTTTGCTGATTGTTGGGAAATTTCTCTGGCTGTAATTATGCAGTGCAGTCCTATTTTGTTTCCTTCTCATTCTTTTATAAATTAACATCATCCATGAAGGAAAATAATTGGCCTTAAAAAGGAAAAGCATGTGCCTATAGGAAGGAGTGAAATTGGCCATTAAAAAGAAATTAATTTTGGAACCAACAATACTTAAGGCTACATTTGTTTTGTGGCCATTTTAGGAGTGGAGAAAATACTCTGAGTTGGAATTATATTAAGTAGAATTTCTAAAAACTTTGAAGTTGTGCTCTATGTTGGGTCTTTATATTGACATATCATTTCATGATTTTTTGAAATTGAACTGAAAGTTTAAATTTCAGATTTGCTGCATGTTTTTCTTATGGATGGAGCAAATGCACCTGGGTATGTTTGATGGGGACATCACGTGCACGCACGCCGCCCTCTACGCATGTACGCACGGAGGGCCCTACCGTCGATCTAGCTCGATGACGACGTCCAGGGAGGGCCTCCTAGTTAGAAGACGAAGTTTTGATTCAAAGAGTGGGCCCGATAGTCACGAAAAGCCCATCATGGGATCTTATGATCGTGGCCCACTAGTCGGATTAAGTTCATACTTTAGGTTTTGCTTATTTATATTATTTAGAACATCATGAATGCTTTAGATTTCTTTGATTGATTTTTGTTTTGGTTTACTTCATCGCCAAGTAATAGGTTGCGCACATGGCGCGAGTTTTGGGGTATAGGGTTTTCCCTATAAATAGGCACCTCTTGTAGTTCTTTTGATTCATTCAAGTTTAATAAAAATTTGTACAAGTTTTTTTCTACTCTCTAAGTTTCTGAGCTGTGGAAAAATTCGAGTGGGTGCGAAGCCCTCCCTTTTCGAAGGGCTAACTATGGTGGTGTGAAGCCACATCTATCCCCATCCGCCCCTACCCTCTCCTATCAATATCTCTCACCTTCTACTATCATCCTTGCTTTGAATACCTCAGTTTTGCAGCTGTTCATCCCCCCTACAGCCAGTTTTCAAAATCTGGACCTGCAGGAAGGCTGAAACTTCGACGGCGCACCACGCCCTGACCGCACGTCGGATCGCCACAATATTTGGAGGGTTGGAAGCCCCCCCTGGCCGACCAGAGCCAAGGAGTCAGTTTCGGGATCCCCCCCCCACGTGCGGCCAGCCTCGAGCGCACGCGCGTCCGCACCTGGCCCGCTGTCTACCGCAAGGGCTATCTCAGGTTCAAGTTTCTTCCCATTTTCCTCTTTTTATACCTAATTTCATAAACCCTAACCCTAAATTACATTATCCCTAATTGATTTGTCCCTTTTCTCACCCTAGGGTTCCTTGAATTGAAATTGGGGAATCCCTTGGATTAGGGACTAATTCTTATGCATGTGTGGTTGATTTCTATTTCCCTTTGAGCATCGTTTGGTCTATAATTTTATTGATCTAGTCCTAACCTGTGTAGGCCTGAACCCGTGCAGATTCCCCTTTAATTGAATGTTTGGACTTTTATGTGGGATATGAAATTTGTGTAATTGTTTTTGAACTAACGTGATCTTAAGCCTGAAATCTTGCACATCATATTTGAATTTCATGTCCTGCATCAAATTTGGTATCAGAGCTTAGGGTTCTTATAGGAGAATACATTACTTGTTTAGGGTTAGGGTGTTTGAGTCCTTCATGCATCCAGTCCATCACATGTGGCTTTTAGGAGTCCATAGTCCCTTATTTTGTCAAATATATTGTTGAATTTTAGTAACACTGCGTAGTTCCCTCATATAGAGTCTCATATGATCATTTAGTCTTATTTAGTTACATATAGTCGTCCTAAAAGTCCTTAGGTGGAGTTAGCAAGTGTATGTCCACACGTACAGGTCATGGTTTTGGCTTACATCCTACACTAAACATGGAGCAATTGCTAGAGTCAGTAAACAAACTGTCCCAGCAGATTGAGTCTTTGGGTAAGCGCTTGGATATGGACCAATGCTTTGAACAACTTGATGTGCACATTACTCAACTTGGGACCTCCGCCAGGACAAACTCCACCATTGGAGTGGATGTCCAATCTCAGGTAGGTGGCCAGGAGGATAGACCAATGAATGGAGTTGGCCAAGTAATCAGTTATGAGTGTGCACCCGTGCACCTACCCCATGAGAGACAGCAAGACCACTATTTTGAGGGGTACAACATGTGCAGCCTTGTGGCTGGAGAGAGTGCACCAGAGGATAGTGTAGAGTTACCCACTGAAGCCATTTCGGTAGTGGAAGAGTTTCGTGATGTCTTTCCTGATGATCTACCGGATGAGTCTCCCCTTAGGAGGGGTATAGAGCACACTAGAACATGGGACACCATAATACTTACAGCCGAGTTTGCGTTTAATAGTTCTGTCGATAGGTCCACAGGTTGATCTTGTCCCTATGTCATTGCCCGATAGACCATCAGAGTCTGCAGAGTCTTTTGCGCATCCCATTCATTCATGGCATCAAGAAATCAGGCAGAAGATCATGACTAGTAATGAAAATTATTTACTTTCTGTAGATCAACATAAACGTTTCAATGAATTCAATGTAAGGGACTCTGTGATGGTCCGCGTCAGGCCAGAGCGGTACTCTCAGGGAACCGTTCGAAAATTACAGGCGCATAGCGCTGGACCATTCAAAATTATAAAACGAAACGGTCTCAATGCGTATGTGGCAAATCTTCCACCAGCCATGAGAATTAGTTCCACATTCAGTGTGGAGGATCTAGTAGCATTTCAAGGCAAGGTATCCCATATCGGTATCAGTTGGCGTAACGGTGCCCTCCGATACCGATACGGATACCAGGGGTGTAACAGCGATACGGGGGCGTAACGGCCCGTAACGGTATAAAATTTTTTTTACTGAAAAAATATAAAAAAATATGGATTAAATCCGGAATATTCTAAGCATTCCAAATATGCATTCATTTATAAATTGGAATATGTTTATGGTGGTGTAACGGTCCACTCTTTGGTGAGAAGTTGTATCGGACTGTCTGATGAATTTACGAACTAGATAACCTGAATTTGACTACAAAATTTATATATATTTAATTTTCTAAATATCTAATTTATATACTTAACAATTTAATATCATTCTCCCAATAGTTCTTTAAAAAAATGAAATTAAATTCAGGTAGATAGCGTTGCCAATTTGGGGCTGACTTGGAGGACCAATCCATGCCCCAAATCAGCCTCAAATTCATGCAATTTATTAGCATTATCCCACTTATGAACTGGTGGACATTTATTGGATAGTGAATCATGAAAAAAATCAAAAGGCCCTATTTTAAAAAATAAGCGTCCACAAATTAACAATTAAAATTATTCAAACAATTTGATTTTGGCATTGTGAGTTAGCAAGTATAGTCCATAATTTAATTGGTAAATTTTAAGTTAATATATGTCTCGTGTACAATTTTTTAAGGGCTCGAATTAGGCGGGATTTGGATTGTGAAGTGTAGCACACGAGTGTCAAAGTTTTTTGGGCCCCACCCGTGATGAATGTGTTATATCCACACCGTCCATCCATTTTGCCAAATAATTTTAGGGCATGAGCCCAAAAATGAGGCAAATCCAAAGCTCAGGTGGACTGCACCATAAGAAACAACAATAATTAAACGTCTACCATTAAAAATTGATTGGGGGCTACAAAAGTTTTAGATCAAGCTGACATGTGTGTTTTCCCTTCATCCATGTTAGTGTGACCCAATTAACAGGTTATATGGAAATAAACATTACAGTGGACCCAAAGAAATTTTGAAAATTTTAATGGTGAGCATTCTATAACCACTGTTTCCTATGGTGTGGTTCACCTGAGATTTGGATCTTACTAATTTTTTGGATCATGACCTAAAATGATGTGGCAAAATGGATGGGCGACATGGATAAAATACATACATCATGGTGGGGTCCATGCGGCACGTGGAGCGATAAAAGCGTACTGCGTAACTTGTACTACACCTATATAGTTGCTGTATTGACATCAGCAAGTCCTGTGGGTCTGATAATGAGGTATGTGTTATATCCAAACTGTCCATTCATTTGATGAGCTCGTCTCAAGGCTTGACACGAAAAATAATACAGATCTAATTATCAAGTGGACCACACCGCAAAAACCAGTGGGGGATTAAACGTCTACCATTGAAACCCTTTTTGGGATCACAGAAGTTTTGGATCAATATGAAATTTGTTTTTCCTCTTCATTCAAGTCTTTTTGACCTTATGAACGGATTGGATGGAAAATAAATGTTATGGTGGGCCCTACGAATTGTTTAACGGTGAAAATCATTATCTCCGCTGTTATTTTTGGTGTGGTCCAGATGATCTTTGGATATAATTCATTTTTTGGGTAATGCTCTGAAATGATCTCTAAAAATAGATGAACGGTGTAGATATAATAAATACATCACTATGGAGCCCATGTAACTTTGATCTCCTTTGAACCGTTCGTGCAACTCGGAGCTCGAGGAGTGTCAGCGCTCGTCTTAGCATGACACGTACCTATAGCAGCTATATAGTTGGTGTGTGGTACACCAGCTAATCCGCTTCCGATTTCTTTTTCCGAAACCAGAGAGGGAAACTGAAAAGAAAAAGAGGGAAAGAAGAGAGAGAGAGAGAGAGAGAGAGAGAGAGAGAGAAGAAGAAGAAGAAGAAGAAGAAGGCCCGCAGCCGCAGTCGTAGCCGTAGCAGGGCCACAGTAGCAGCAATCCAAAAAGAAGAAGAAGAGGAAGAAGAAGAAGAAGAAGAAGGAGAAGAAGAAGAAGAAAAGAAAGAAAAAAAAGGTATGTTTTTTTTTCCCTTTTTTTTTTTTTTTATTTAGGCCCGTAACAGTCGTTATGAGGCCGTAATGGTTGTTACGGTCACAGAATTGGGGGGGGGGGGGGGGGGGGGGGAGGTGCGCCCGTTTTGACCCGTATCGCGTAACGGTGTTGGCCGTTACTCTTACGTATCGGCCGATACGGCTCGGCCGTATCATAACGGATACGTGACACCCTGTTTCAAGGGGCCATTGATGCATTGTCCAGCCTTTTGCCTAACTATCCTGATTCCCCAAGCCTTTTCCTTGATCCATGGTCCCCTCTCGACGCAGAGCGGGAGGTCTTGTGTTCGAGACTCCTCACCGGGGGTGACTAATGTAGGGGCATTTTCACACCGGGCTCTAGTGGGGTCACCTGTGGGATGCAGGGGCACACTCGGGGTGGGCGAGGCCCACGGGGGAAGTCTCATGTTCAAGACTCCTCACCGGGGGTGATTAATGCGCATTTCACACCAGGGTTGAGTGGGATAGCTGTGGGATGCGGGTTAATGCAGGGGTATTTTCACACTGGGCTCGAGTGGGGTTGCCTGTGGGATGCAGGGGCACACTCGGGGTGGGTGACCCATGTGATTTGGGGCCCACGGAGGAGGTCTCGTGTTTGATACTCCTCACCATTCACCATACTCTAACAGTTCGAGCTTTGTGGTTAATTGTCCTGCATCAAATTTGATTCGGCCCTAGCATGTGTAGGCCCGGATCCACATAAGATTCCCCTTAATTGAGTGTTTGAACTTTTGTGTGGGATGTGGAATTTTGTGTAATTGTTTTTGAACTAGTGTGATCTAAAGCCTGAAAATCTTGCACATCATACTTGAATTTCATGTCCTGCATCACTCATATGAATGAAAAATCACACACAGGACACACGTTAGAGTTAGACACATTTGGGAAAAACATATTGGCCAAAATGATTGAATTTATTGCTAGAGGTATCGAAATCATGTGCACGCGTCTCCATGACTAAGTTGCATGGTACATTAAGTATAGGAAAAGATTATCCAAACATTGATGCAGGACATGAAATTCAAATATGATGTGCAAGATTTCAGGCTTAAGATCACGTTAGTTCAGAAACAATTACACAAATTCCATATCCCACATAAAAGTCCAAACATTCAATTAAAGGGGAATCTGCACAGGTCCAGGCCTACACAGGCTAGGACTAGATCAATAAAATTATGGACCAAATGATGCTCAAAGGGAAATAGAAATCAACCACATATGCATAAGAATCAGTCCCTAATCCAAGGGATTCCCCAATTTCAATTTAAGGAACCCTAGGGTGAGAAAGGGACAAATCAATTAGGGATAATGTGATCTAGGGTTAGGGTTTATGAAATTAGGTATAAAAAGAGAAACATAGGAAGAAACCTGAACCTAAGACAGCCCTTGTGTGTGGACAGCGGGCTAGGTGCGGACGCACATGTGCTCGAGGTTGGCTGCACTTGTGGTGGGGGGGCCGAATCCTCAAATTGACTCCTTGGCCCTGGTCGGCCAAGGGGGGACTTTCAACCCTCCAAATATTGTGGCAATCCAATGTGCAGTCAGGGTGTGGTGATCCGTCGAAGTTTCAGCCTTCCTGTAGGTTCAGATTCTGGAAACTGGCTGTAGGGGGGATAAACAGCTACAAAACTGAGGGATTCAAAGCAAGGATGATAGTAGAAGGTGAGAGATATTGATGGGAGAGGGTAGGGGTGGATGGGGATAAATGTGGATTCGCACTACAGTAGTTAGCCCTTCGAAAAGGGATGGCTTCGCACCCACTTGAATTTTTCCACAACTCAGAAACTCAGAGAGTAGAAAAAAAGTTGCAGGAATTTTTATTAAACTTGAATGAATCAAAAGAACTATAAGGGGTGCCTATTTATAGGGAGAACTCTATACCTTAAAACTCGCGCCATGTGCGCAACCTATTACTTGGCGATGAAGTAAACCAAAACAAAAACCAATCAAAGAAATCTAAAGCATTCATGATGTTCTAAATAATATAAATAAGCAAAATCTAAAGTATGAACTTAATTCGACTAGTGGGCCACGATCATGAGATCCCATGATGGGCTTTTTGTGATTATCGGGCCCACTTTTTGAATCAAAACTCCGTCTTCTAACTAGGAGGCCCTCCCTAGACGTCGTCATTGAGCCAGATCGACGGTGAGGCCCTCCGTGCGTAGAGGGCGGCGTGCGTGCGGTGTGCGCGTGATGTCCCCATCAATTTTCCCCAGCTGCGAAGATTTTGTCACTGGTGAAATAAAACTCCTGAACCGCTCCAAGATGTCAGGATCAAGTCTCTGAAGCTCCTACTCAGTGAGCCACGTGCTGTCGGAAGCTAGGCGTGACTTCCATTTAATCAGGTACTTCTAAAACCCGACGTCCGACGATGAAACTATTTAATGGTTCAGGATATCCTCTAGTTCCTCTCTGGGTGTGTGAAGGCTGGGTATGGGAGGTAGAGATTGGGAAGAAAGGTCGAGAAGATTAGGTATGGGAGCTAGAGGCTGGGAAAATGGGTTGGGAAGGGTAGGTATGGGACGTAGAGGTTGGGAAGGTGGGTCGGGAGGGGATCGGGAGGGGGCCATGGATCATGGGAAAGGTTTGGGGAATCAGGATGGTTAGGCAAAAAGCTGGACAATGCATTAACGGCCCCTTGAAATGCAACTAGGTCCTCCACATTAAATGTGGAACTAATTCCCATGGATGGTGGAAGATTTGCCACATACACATTGAGACTTTCGTTTTATAATTTTGAATGGTCTAGTGCTATGTGCGTGTAATTTTCTAATGGTTCCCTGAGGGTACCGCTCTGGCCTGACCAAACAAGAATTAAAAGAGGGTAAATTCATCCACATATGCACAGAAATAATTTCCCAATCTAAGGGGTTCAGAGATTTCAATTCGGGAAATCGTAAGTTTGAAGAAAGGGCATAAAATTGGGGATTGGAGTAATTTAGGGTTAGGTTTAGGGATTTGGGGTGAAAAAGGAGTGAAATAGAGGAGAGAGACGAGCCAGAGAAGTATCGCACGTGTGGACAACAGTAATGGCCTAGACGCACGTACGTGTGATCCCGGCTGCACGTGTGTGGGACCCACTATTCAGAAAAAGGCCACCTTGGCCTTGTTCGGCCAGGGATGGTCTCCGAAACCCCCAAATCTCAGATCGATCCGATGCATGGTTTATGCGGGGTGCTCGGCCGAAGTTTCAGCCCTCCTACAGGGCCAGATTCTGGAAATTTGCTGTAGATAGAGAAATGCTTACAAATATTGATGAATTTGCAGATGAAATGCTTGTAGGAGGAGAAATATGGATGAAAGAAGGTGGGGGCGAATCGGGATGGGTGTGGCTTTGCACCACGATAGTTAACCCTTCGAAGAAAGGAGGGCTTCCCACCCAATTAAGTTTTCATAACTCGGAAAGGAGCAGAAAAACGCAGCAATTTTTATTAATCTTCATTGAATAAAAAAAAAAAACTACAAGGGTTGCCTATTTATAAGAAAACCCTATACCTCAAGACTTGCGCCATGTGCGCAACCTATTACTTGGTGATGAAGTAAACCAAAATAAAAACTGATCAAAGAAATCTAAAGCGTTCATGATATTCTAAATAACATAAATAATCAAAACCTAAGATATGAAATCAATCCGACTAGTGGGCCCCGATCATTAGATCCCATGATGGGCTTTACTTGATTATCGGGCCCACTCTAATGAACCAAAACTCCGTCTTCTAACTAAGAGGCCCTCCCTGGACGTCGTCATCGAGCGAGATTGATGGTGGGGCCCTCCCTCTCCTTGCGTACGTGCGTAGGGGGGCGGCGTGCGTGCACATGATGTCCCTATCAATTCTCCCCGGCTGCGAAGATTTAGCCACTGGTGAAATAAAACTCCTGAACCGCTCTAGGATGTCAGGATCAAGTCTCTGAAGCTCTTCCTCAGTAAGCTACGTGCTGTCTGAAGCTGGACGTGACTTCCATTTAACCAGGTACTTCTGAAACCCATCGTCCGACGTTGAAACTATTTGGTGACCCAGGATATCCTTTATTTCCTCTTTGGGTGTGTAAAGGCTAAGTATGAGAGGTAGAGGTTGGGAAGAAAGGTCGGGACGGGTAGGTATGGGACGTAGAGGCTGGGAAAATGGATCAAGAAGGATAGGTATGGGAGGTAGAGGTTGGGAAGATGGATCTAGAGGGGGCCATGGGTCAAGGGATAAATCTGGAGAATCAAGATGGGTGGGTGAAGGGCCGGACAAAGTATTAGTGGCCCCCTGAAAAGTAACTAGATCATCCACATTGAATGCGGAACTAATTCCCATGGAACGTGGAAGATTTACCTCATACACATTGAGACCGTTTCGTTTTATAATTTTGAAGGGTCCAACGCTACGCGCATGTAACTTACGAACGACCCTCGGAGGATACCGCTCGGGCCTGATGCGGATCATCACAGAGTCCCCTTACATTGAATTCCTTGAAACATTTATGCTGGTTTGTAGAAAATTTGTAATGTTCATTACTAGTAGTGATCTTCTGCCTGATTTCTTAATGCCATGAATGAATGTGATGCACAAAAGACTCTGCAGGCTCTGACGGCCTATGGGACAGTGACATAGGGACAAGATCAATAGGTTTCTCAGGTTTATAACCAGTAACAACTACATAAGGACTGAGACCTGTGGATCTATCGACAGAACTATTAAACGCAAACTTGGCTGTAGGTATTACAGTGTCTCATGTTCTGGTGTGCTCTATATCCCTCATAGGGGGAGACTCATCCGGTAGATCATCAAGATAGACATCACGAAACTCATCCACTACCGGAATGGCTTCAGTGGGTAACTCTACACTAGCCTCTGGTGCACTCTCTCCAGCCACAAGGCCGCACATGTTGTTCCCCTCAAAATAGTGGTCTTGATGTCCCTCATGGGGTGGGTGCACGGGTGCATGCCCATAACTGATTCCTCGGTCAACTCTATTCATTGGTCTATCCTCCTGGCCACTTGCCTGAGATTGGACATCCACCCCAATGGTGGGGTTTGTCCTTATGGAGGCCTTTAGTTGGGAAATGCGCACATCAAGTTGTGCAAAACATTAGTCCATATCCAAGCACTTACCCAAAGACTCAATCTGCTGGGACAGTTTATTTAGTGACTCTTGCAATCGTTTCATATTTAGTGTAGGGTGCAAACCAACCACGACCCATACGTGGGGCATACGACTGCTAACTCCACCTAAGGACTTTGTATGACGACTATATGTAACTAAATGGGACTAAATGATCCTATGAGACTATAGGAGGGAAATTACGCAGTGTTACTAAAATTCAACGATACAGTTGTCAAAATATAAGAAAGTTTTATTTATTTATTATTATTAAAATTTTTATTTTAAGAAACAACCTAGTTTCTAAAAATGAAAAGGGAAAGTTTCTAAAAACAAATTAGGAAAGTTTCTAAAAAAACAAATAAGGAAAGTTTCTAAAAAAAAACAAATTAGGAAAGTTTCTAGAAAAAAAAAAACAAACAACCTAGTTTCTAAAAACGAAAAAGGAAAGTTCTAAAAACAAATTAGGAAAGTTTCTAAAAAAAAAAAACAACCTAGTTTCTAAAAAAAGAAAAAGGGAAGTTTCTAAAAATAGAAAGTATGTTAGTTTCTAAAAAAGAAAAAAGAAAGGAAATTAGTTTCTAAAAACAGATTAAAAAAGTTTCTAAACCTAGAAATAGAAGCTAAGTTAATTTCTAAAATAATTCAAATCAGGGGATAACAGAAAATTTCAGCAGCTTATGTCAGGGTTTATGGACCTCTAAACAGCCATATATGATGAGAATTGATGCGTAATGGACATAAACAACTAAACCCTAAAACGTAATGCATTCCCCTATAAGAACCCTAGGCTCTGATACTAAATTTGATGCAGGACATGAAATTCAAGTATCATGTGTAAGATTTTCAGGCTTTAGATCACACTAGTTCAAAAACAATTCCACAAAATTCTACATCCCACACAAAAGTTCAAACACTCAATCAAGGGGAATCTTATGCGGATCTAGGCCTACACATGCTAGGGCTGGATTAATCAAAATTATAGACCAAATAAGAATCAAAGGAGGGTAAATTCATCCACCCATGTATAGAAATAATTCCCCAATCCAAGGGGTTCACATATTTCAATTCGGGAAGCCCTAAAGTTGAGGAAAGGGCATAAAATTAGGGATTGGAGTAATTTAGGGTTAGGTTTAAGGATTTGGGGTGAAAAAGAGGAGAGACGAATCAGAGAAGTACCGCACGTGTGGACAGTAGTAATGGCCCAGACGCACTTGCGTGTGATCCCTACCGCATGTGTGTGGGGCCCACTATTTAGAAAAAGGCCACCTTGGCCCTAGTCGGCCAGGGATGGACTCCAAAACTCCCAAATCTCAGCTTGATCCGATGCACGGTTTGTGGGTGGTGCTCCGCCGAAGTTTCAGCCCTCTTACAGGGCTAGATTCTGGAAATCTATTGTAGATGGAGAAACGCCTGCAAATATTGATGAATTTGCAGATGAAATGCTTGTAGGAGAAGAGAAATATGAATGGAAGAAGGTGGGGGCAAATCGGGTGGGTGTGGCTTCGCACTACGGTAGTTAGCCCTTCGAAGAAGGGAGGGCTTCGCACCTAATTAAGTTTTCATAACTTGGAAAGGAGCAGGAAAACACAGTAATTTTTATTAATCTTTATTGAATAAAAAAAAAACCTACAAGGGGTGCCTATTTATAAGAAAACCCTATACCTTAAAACTCGCACCATGTGCG
This sequence comes from Magnolia sinica, assembly GCF_029962835.1. Classification (NCBI taxonomy): domain Eukaryota; kingdom Viridiplantae; phylum Streptophyta; class Magnoliopsida; order Magnoliales; family Magnoliaceae; genus Magnolia; species Magnolia sinica. Next base: position 25,047,866 of record NC_080591.1, on the reverse strand, counting down.
TAACCTATTACTTAGCGATGAAGTAAACCAAAATAAAAACTAATTAAAGAAATCTAAAGTATTCATGATATTCTAAATAACATAAATAATCAAAACCTAAAAAATGAAATCAATCTGACTAGTGGGCCCCGATCATGAGATCCCATGATGGGCTTTACTTGATTATCGGGCCCACTCTAATGAACCAAAACTCTGTCTTTTAATTAGGAGGCCCTCCCTGGACGTCGTCATCGAGCCAGATCGACAAGGCCCTCCCTCTCCTTGCGTACGTGCATAGGGGGCGGCATGCGTGTGCGCGTGTGTGCACATGATGTCCCCATCAATGGGTGTACTTGTTACATAGATATGGGTCATTCCCTATATTCTCATGTTCTGTGAGATTGTTTTGGTTCAACTTCTTCTTCTTTTTTTTTTTTTTTCCTAGAAGAAATGATATGGCAAGTGTGTTTCATGATGATAGTTCTTTGAAGTGTAGTCGCACAATACATATGGAAGACATGAATGGCAATCAGGAAGATTGGTCCAGTGAGCCACCTGCGGATTAGTGAATGTGGACAAGCCAGAACGTGCTGTGGTTGGACAATCCTGACCATCGGACTTCCCTGCGCTTTGCTTGTTGAATATTGGACCGCTGCTCATCTAAACTCAACTTTGAGTTGATCATCCATTTTCAAGCCTGTGTGGGATGGCGACATGGTCTGATTGCCATGATTTTTGGGCCATGCTATCTACATGATGTTCCAGGAAACTAATTGTCCTGATCATGATTCACTTTACCATGAAGATGTTTGGGTGTGTGCACTTCATGGGACTCGTGTCATCAAAGTAGTGTGTCTTAATTTTACGACATCCCGTTACTATAGTTTTCACATCTCACAACCTGATGGTGATCAATGTTTTTGCTTATTGCAGGCTCCTGCATCTCATTTTATTAGCATTGAACACCATTGCAGTATGGAGCTTGTCAGCTGTTTCTGGCAGTCCGAAAGCAGTTTTTGCCAAGAAGGAAAATGCACGTGCCCTCATAATCGTTGCTAGCCAGGTCTGTATGTAAATTTCTTTATGATTTCAATACCTTTAGCAATAAGTTCTATCGTTTTTAGTTACCTAGTACTTATCCCAATCGATTAGGGATTGAGTATTCCTACTATGACACACTCTTCATGAAGTTTGATGAAGCGCACATTAGAATATTGCTATTTTACTGTGGCCTTGTGTAGTGATCAGGAGATTCAGGGCTGTTGATTTGGAGGGCCACTACATGTTTGAGAATAAAAGGAACTTCTATTTTACTCTGACGCTCCATGTGATGGGTCATATCCCAAAAAGTGATCCATTCGGACAGGTAGCCATGAAATTAGTGGCCTCAGCACGGGGATGGTTCACTAAAAACTGAGCAATGGTCCACTTGAAGGGGAAAAACTCACAACAATCAGATGGTCATGAGTTGTTCAATTACTATGAGTTTGGTTAATGACTCATCCATGTAGTAGCTCACCAGACCAGATTAGTGGTTCCTATCACCACACATGGTATGGGCCCTATGGCACTTCATAGCACTTTGAAGCATGCTTTGTAAAACCATCTCTCTTCAGAAACTGTCTTCTTGAAAGCCAGGCATAGGTTCATCTTGGATACAGTGCTTTTCACTTTATTAAATATTGAAGCCTGGGATATGAATGTATTGATATCCGGGCAGGCAAATCTTGGATAATGCTTTTATTGCCCATGAACGAGGGTCGTGGAAGGAGTAGTTTGTAAATTGGATATCGAGAAAGCTTATGATCACGTTGACTGAGACTTTATTAGTTATAAGATGCAACGGTTGGGGTGTGGTGCAAAGTGGTGCTCTTGGATTCGGGAATGTGTTGGACAGTGTTTCAAATAGCGCCCGTAGCGTACGCTACATAGCGTAGCGTGGCCATAGCGCTACATAGTGTCCTAAATAGCGTAAATCCCCTGTAGCGTATGCTACAGCTACATAGTGCGTAGCGTCCGTAGCGTAAGCTACAATGTATTTTTTTACTATTTTATTTTTTTGTTATTTTTTTCACATTTTCTTTGTTTCTAATGTTGAAGAATGTGACACTTGTATTATACTTGATACTTTTAACCTATGGGATTTTTATTTCTTTTCATAATTATGACTTGTGGTTTCAATTAGACATTATTAATTAAAGTGGTTTGATTAGAAAGTTGTTGATGTGATAATTATTTGATTTGGCTTATATATGTGGATTGGCTTTTGATAAATGATAACTAATAACTTTTTTGACCATGCTTATAATTGATAAAAATGAATCATCTTTTTGGCATATATATATATATATATATTCACTATCTATTATATTTGTCCTATTTTTAAATTAAAAAATAGAAGTATCGTGTAGCTTACGCTACATGCTACGTATTTACGCTACACGCTATAGAGGGCTGAGCACTACGCATCATGCTACCGCTATTTAAAACACTGGTGTTGGATTAGCTCATTTCTCGATTCTTCTCAATGGGTCCCCAAAAGGATATTTCAAGTCAGCGTCAAGGAGACCCATTGTCCCATTTTCTTTTCCTTTTGGTTGTGGAAGCCCTGGGGGTGATGCTAGCCAAGGGTTAGGAGGGATTCTTTAACAGTTTCAGGGTGGAGGGAAGCATCTCTCGTTCCATATTGCATTTGCAATTTGCGGATGACACTATCCTCTTTTGCGATGCCTCTCTCGAAATGGTGGATAGGGTGAGAACTATTATTCGTTGTTTTGAAGTGGTATCAAGCCTCAAAGGTGAATATTGCCAAGAGTAAGATGTATGGGGTTCGGATGGACTTTGAGGAAGTGGAACAACTGACACGGTCCTTTGGGTGTGTGGCTAGGTCTCTCCCAGCTATGTTTATGGGGCTTCCCCTCTGTGTGGGTAAATTGGCTAAGCACCTTTGGGACAAGGTTGTTGAAAGGTTTGAAAGGACGCTCGCGAATTGGCAAACAAGATATTTGTCTCTTGGAGGGCGTATAACTCTTATTAAATTAGCTTTGTCCAATCTCCCGGTGTATTTCATGTCTTTTTTCAAATGCCTGGCTTCGGTGCTTGATCGACTCGAGAAGTTGAGACGGGATTTCTTATGGCAAGGGGTGGAAGCGAATAATAAATTCCACATGATTAAGTGGGATTGTGTGCAAGCCTTATGAAGGAGGCGCAGGTATAAAGGAGCTTAAATCTTTGAACCAAGTGCTTCTCGATAAATGGTTGTGGAAATTTGGTGAGGGAGGGGATGCGCTTTGGAAGAATGTTATTAAGAGCGAGTATGATTGCTTGGAGCGGGATTGGTGCACTAGGGACTCCTCGTTGTATAGAGCCTCTGCATTATGGAAAGAGGTTCTCTCTGTGAAGGAGGCTTTTATGAGGGGAGTGGCCTTCTCCTTGGGAAACAGAAACAAAATTAGATTCTGGGAAGATGCTTGGGCCGAAGAATCCCCTTTGAAGTTGGATTTTCCTCCGATTTTTCGCTTGGCACCGAATCTTTCCGTGATGGTGGCGGAGTGCTTCTCCCGTTTTGGAGATTCTTCCTCGTGGGATTCCCCTTGTAGGCAGTTCCTCCAGGATGACGAAGTTTCTGAATTTGCTGGCCTTTTGGACTGGATTCACCTCTTTGCTCTTGATGATGACGTGGATAAGCTCTTTTGGAAGGCTGGGAGCTCGGGGCTTTTCTTGGTTAGATCATTTTATGGCCTCATTCTCGCCCGCGATTCCCTTCTTGAGATGGGGCCGACCAACAATGTGTGGCACTATGATGTCCATCCTAAGTTTGCGGCTTTCGGTTGGCTTGTTGGTAGGAAGAAAGTTCTAACTATCGATAATCTTCACAAGAGGAGTATTTTGTTGCCCGATATTTGCATTTTATGTATGCATGACGAGGAAATGGTGGACCATCTTTTTGTGCATTGCCTTTTGTGGAGTCGATATGGGTGGACGTCCTTTCTTATTTTGGTGTTCGGTGGTCATTTCCGGGATCTGTTGATTCATCTTTATTGGCTTGTCTTGGAATGTGGGTAGGGAAGGGCAAGACAAGGCTTTGGAGGATGGCTTTAATTGCGGGTTGGTGGGCTTTGTGGGAAGAAAGGAATGCCAGATCTTTCAACAATAACTCCAAATCGGTGGATGTTGTATCTTCTAGGGCGAGAGCACTTATTCTCGATTGGGTCTCCTGCTCTAATTTCTTGGGGGATTGTTGTATTGATTTCCTTGCTTAGGCTCGGGCCGCCCTCTTGGCTTCCCTCCCTTGTAGTTTTCTTTTGGCTTCTTTAATAAGTTTTCAGTTCTCTCTCTCTCTCTCTAAAAAAAAAAAAAGAAAGATTGTATTGATCTTCAGGAAAATATGTTTACTTTTATCTGTCTTGACATAAATTTTATTTTCAGGGATTTCCTTAGAGATGTAATTTTTGTTTTTTCAATTGATTTGCTCATTTTCCGTATCATTTGCGGAAATGCTGTTGAGGCCAAAACCTTTTCTGTTTGAGAAGTGCTAATTCCAGAAGCCTCAGCTTCAAGTACCAAATGAAAATGTCCCAGAGATGCCCTTTTGGCATGTATGCAGGGTCCAGAATGTTCATGGGGTGGTTCCTATGGTGAACGTTCCTTTGGCAAAACTCCAGCATGTCCATTTATCATGAAGAAATGGATGGTTAGATAATGCTAGCTGATGGTCTGCACTCATCGTGCATGTGCTTCTCACCTAATGAGTGGATTGGTCTGAGGGGGCAGCCTGATGTACGTCTCTGAACCCACAGACGTGACATGTTGGCATGTGTGGGGCATTTGCATTTGGTGCTTGAAGATGGGGCAGCTGGATCTAACTTTCCTAGTTTATATGTGGGGACAAAAATGATGCAATCTTCAAGGCTTAATAGTTTTGCAATGTATCACAGAAAACTCTGCCTGTAATGGTAGCTGTTGTGGAGCAGCTAGGTGGAGCACTCGGCGAATCTGGGCTGTTGGTTCTTCCATGTGTAGCTGCACACATTAACCAGGTTACACATCCTGTTCCTGATTTCCACCTCTCTCCTTTCACTTGTCACTCGCTCTGCTCATGTGCCTTGATGTTTGGTGCAGATAATCATCGATTCTTTCTTGGTTAACTTTTGGTCTCGGAAGGATCAATTATCCAACCCTGCTAAGGTTGCGTGAAAGCTCATGGCAGGATTTCTGGGACTAAAAACCTAATATCTATGACCATCATCCTACCAAAATCCTGAGCTGACTTGTATGGTATTTATATTTGGAAGGCCGCTCTCTCTGAAAGAGATTATCAGATTAGTAGTTTTCATGTTCACTTTTGGCTTGTATTATAGATGCATGCCCATTGCTTGATAAGATGCTGCTGTAAAATGCAAGGTTATTTATAATGAGGAATTACAGATGCTAATGGGCTAAGCTGGCTGATCATTTTCCACATCTTGCTGGTATAGTGATACCAGTACCCTTGGAGCACATCTCTGTTGATATACGGATAAGAAGCATGCATTAGTTTAGGGCATATATTTGGCTGTTCCTTTGCAGGTTATTGACCATCGATTTGTAGGCCCCAAATCGGAAGGTTGGATTATCTTGAGGAGATTTGCATGGCATGGTGGGGGCCCAGCTGAATGAGGTGTGCATAACTGAATCATCAGTCCACTCGTACAAACTGATAACCCTGGTATGTTGTGTTTATCTTTGAGTTGAGCATCATATAAATTCCTCTTTTAGGTGTTCTGGCTGTTTGTTTTTGTTTTAACCTTTTCTAACAATCAGATTCTCTGTGTTGTGGTCGTGACTATCTATTTTCATTGTTTTTCTCTAGAATTTTAGTATGAGGATTACTATTTCTAGTTTGGAGAAATAAGTTGGTATATCTGGATATTCAAAGATCTAGTTGTTGTCAATGGAAATTGAATCCTGAAATAAACAATCTCAACATTATTTGATAGGCTTATGATAAATTTCTTATGCTGAATATAAAACTTTTCAGGAAGTTATTAATAAGGGGTTCGCTTGCAGAGCCCTATCCATTAACGTACAAGTTCACATGCCAATTTGAAACTTGTGCTTAACATGTGAGCTTTCCATCTAATTGGAAATAATGCTTAGATCTTCTGCTTAAAAAATCAAGTAGTTCCATTCCTCAGGTGCAAGGTGTTCCGTATCCATTACGATACGGTCATAAAGGCCGATACGTGTAGATAATAACTGTGACCATTATGCGATACAGAGGTGATGTAGGACAAGTAATCACTTGCTCTAAAAGCTCGAATTGATAGAGCATGACGAATTAATCCCTTTATCTCATAGCCCAGGCCCCAAATCCATGGGTTAGGTCCTTTGCCGAACCCTCCTCGTGGGCCTCAAATCCATGGGTTCCGCAGGCCGCTCACCCTGAGTGTGCCCCTGCATCCCACAGGCCACCCCACTTGAGCATAGTGTGAAAATGCCCCTGCATCCCATAGGCCACCCCACTTGAGCTCAATGTGAAAATGCCCCCGCATTAATCACCCCCATGAGTCTTGAACACGGGATCTCCCGCTCTGATACCAATTTGATGCAGGACAATTAACCACTTGCTCTAAAAGCTCGAACTGATAGAGCATGGCAAATTAATCCATTTATCTCATATAACCCAAGCCCCAAATCCATGGGTTAGGTCCTCGACCGAACCCTCCTCGTGGACCCCAAATCCATGGGTTCCATATCACACGAGCCACCTGCCTCACACAACCCCCAAATCTATGGGTTCTGCGAGCCGCCCACCCCGAGTGTGCCCCTGCATCCCATAGGCCACCCCACTCTTGCTCGGTGTGAAAATGCCCCCGCATTAAGGGGTGAAATGGGGTAGGTGGTTTTTTGGGATCATATCGGCCGTTACAGGGGCCGTAATAGCTGTTACTCGGCATAACGATCGTTACCCTCGTAATGGTAAAAAAAACCACTTTTTTTTTTTTTTTTCTCTCTCTTTTTTTCCTTCGATTTAAATACATTTTCTCCTAATTTTTTTCACTTTTCTTATTCCAAAAAATTTTCTAGATTATTCTACGACAGATTTCAACCACTCATACTGTAGTTTTTAGGATTAAAACTGTATATTGAAGCAATTTGGGCAAATAGAAGCTCTGAGGTTCCAAAAAAAAAAAAAAAAACAGAGAGAGAGAGAGAGAGAGAGAGAGAGAGAGAGAGAGTAGTATTTATGCCTTTTTTTTTTTTTTTTTTTTTTGGATTTCAAATTCTAATGCTTGATTGTGATATGAGAAAGAGAGAGAGAGAGTAGTATTTATGCCTTCTTTTTTTTTTTTGGATTTCAAATTCTAATGCTTGATTGTGATATGTAACTATTAGAGACACGTAAAATGGTCATAAATTCATCAGACAACCAAACACAACACTCACTAAATAGTGGACCGTTACACTACTATAAATATGTTCAAAAAATAAAAAATAAAAATGAATACATATGTAAAATATTTACATTATTCTAAGTTTTCTAAATATTTTTTTAGAACTTTTTAGGCAAAATTTTCTTTTCAACTGTTATGGGGGTCATAATAGTTGTTACGCTCTCGTATTAGCTGTTACAACCGATATTTGGATAGATAACAGTGGTGGCCATTATGGCCACTGTTACCGATACAGAATACGTTGCTCAGGTGGGCCACAATGTACAAAGTACGCTTATGGTTAAAAAAAATAAAAATCGTTTGTCTATCCGTCTTTTGATGCTGTGGCCCAACCGTGTGGTTGAATGGCCTGATTTTTAAGAAACAAGATCCAAAGAGTGGGCGACCTGATGGAAAGATCTGCTTTCACACGTGTTCCATATTGGCACATGTAGCTGCATGTGGAATTAGCAAATCTCTTATTTAATCAAACAGCCGTTGAACTGAAAAATTTCAGCCATAACAAACAATTTCCAAGTTGCCATGAATTAATTTCCAGTGACTTTAATCAAATTCCCATAATCCAAACACAATTTCCAGCGAATAATCAGAAATCCCTTCAGTAAGGATAGGATTTTAGGCGAGCACTACCACACTCATGTTTAGAGTTTGCAAAGCCCACACACGTATACAATCAGCTAATTCACACGCCACCAAATATGCCAGTGTGGCACACAGTTGCAATATCCAAGCCAGGACCTCATCATGTAGATGCTACTTCTGGAAGATAAAGGTGGCCCACTATGTAGGTGTGCCATGGCATTAGGAATAAGTGAATGAGTTGGAAATCCTTGGTCTCTGTTTTTTTTTTTGACAAATATAAATTTGTCATTTAATTGCGGCCCACCCTGACTAGTGGACCAACCTGATTACTGGGAGAGGGAATCTACATAGGTGTAGCCTTCTGATGGAATTGACATAGTGCCACATGAATCATTTCCTGTCATTCCACTCTATCAATGGCCATAACTTCAGTTAGACCATCGGTCATCAAGTCTTTTTTTACTACTTCTACCCATGGCCTTTTCAGAGCCTTCCTTTTGTCCTTTTAGAGCCTTCAACTTGGGATGTGGATTGCATACTGACCTTGCCAATAAGGAGTCACTACCGGGCCCTACAATGATGTATGCGTTGACCCATCCATTTTGCCAGCTCATTTTAGGGCATGAGACCAACAATGAGGCAGATCCAACCTCAGGCGGACCACACCATAGGAAACAGTGGTGATTGAACACCCTCCATTAATAACTTCTTGGTGGCCACAAGTTTTGAATCAGGTTGATATATGTGTTATCCCTTCATCCAGATCTGTGTGACCTAATCAGCAGGTTGAATAATAAATAAACATTACAGAGGGCCATAGGAAGGTTTTAATTGTGGGTGTTCAATCACTACTGTTTTCCTATGGTGTGGTCCACTTGAGATTTGGATTTGCCTCATTTTTTGGTTCATGCCCTAAAATGAGCTAGCAAAATGGTTGGATAGTGTGGATAAAACATATACATCATTGTAATGTCCACAAAGTACCGACCAATAGCGATGTCCATACTGGCCGAGTCATAATGCAATCCGTGTCCTTCAACTTGTACTCACTCTCTCCTTATTACTGGCATAGTTCTTGGCACATGGCCAAACCATCTAAGTCTACTTACCCTCATCTTATTACCTATTGGTGCTAATCTAAATTCCCTCAAATGCTTTCTTTTCTAATTGTATCCTTGTCTTGCCACTCAATCCATAATTCCATATCAACATCCCGTAACACATGGTCGGTCTTATAGCTATCATATAAAATTTTCCTTTTAGTTCGAGTGGTACATGACAATCACATCTAACTCTAGAGGTACATTTCTGTTTCTGCCACGCTACTTGAATTTTATAGGCAACATCCTTCTCAATCTCTCCACTCTCCATGAACCATTGATCAAATGGTTCATATGTCAGATCGGTGTAATATTTTGCATGGCGGCTAATAAAATGTGCTCTAAACCTAATGAATAGTTCAGATCAATCGATTGGACTGTCTGAGTATCCCAATGCTACGGAGAGCACTGGAGCATTTCTCAACATAAAAAATTCCAGAAACACATTTCTATTTGGATCCAAAAGAAAATATTAAACTACTGAACTATCCATCCATATGGCTGCAAAATTGCCTCTGTTACTCTACAAAATCCCTAACAACCAACCCTATTAAGTAGGAAATAAAACCCTAGGTAGAATTTTATAGAAGGGAATAGGTGGGATCCATATGTGGGCCAATGGGAAATCTCCCCAGGCTCCTAAAATTCAAGTTGGATGCATGCAGTATTCACCATGGACTTGAAGACTCAACTCAGATATTCAGTAAATTAATTAACTGATGTTTAAATTAATAACACAAACAAGGATAAGTATATAAAATGGGCAAATCAATCAGATTCACAATGTCAGTCCGTTGGTAGTGTGGTTTGACACTCTTGCTTGAGGTTGTCTGTTCAGACTCCACTCCTTTTTGACTTTATGTTATTGAAAAGATACTTGAGCTACCTAGTGAGTCAGCTGAGTTATGCCGATTGGCATCAAGCCAGACGAGTTTTGAGCCGACTCAACGAGTCCCATCAACATGCAACCATGGTATGCCGTAAAGGCTGTTACGTAAAGGTAACGGTGGCAACCGTTATACGTTACAGGGTCGTAACGGCCATAACAGCCACTATGGTAAAAAAAATGACCTGTAATTACCGTTAACAGCACGTTACGTCTCCTATAGAGGCCATAACAGCCCTGTAATTGTTTGTTATGGGTAATATACAGGTTTTCCATACTTTTTAATCAACATTACAGGGCAGATACAGGTTTTTCGTGAATTTTTTTTTTCAATAATAAGAAAAAAGACCGTAATGGCTGTTACGGGGGCCATAACAGCCGTTATGACCCATATTGTAAAGGTAACGGTGGTGGCCGTTACGGCCACCGTTACCGTTACAAAATACCTTGCATCCAACCAAGTCAGGCTAGTCAGCAAGTTTCCATGAAACTTGGCTCGAAATCTGGCTTGAGTTGAGTTGACTCATCTGAGGTACGAGTTGACTAAGTCTTAGAACTATGCAATTCGCAAAAGAGGGTGAAGATGTCATGGTGATGTTAAACAGTGGAGCTAATGTCAGCATGCTGTCCGTCCTTTTTGGCTTCCAAACCAACAGTACAGTGCCATGTTTGCCACTATGACTATGGCTCGAACTATTTATTACAGTCACATGTTTGCCACTATGACTACAGCTCAAACGATGTAGTACAGTCACATGTTTGCCACTATGACTATGGCTGCTATTGTGGCAACTTCCAGGCCCATTTTGTGATCGAGTCAGCCCCACTTCGAAGTCCTGTCTTCCTCCTTGATCTGCTCCTTGGCATCATCTTTCACTTTCACATCAGGAGATAACAATTAGCTGTAGATGGCGATGAATACAATTGATCATTTTCTCCTCTGTTTTTGGTTTGGTATTGGTGGCTTATTGTAAATAACAGAGTCGGAGGAATAATCAAAGAATAGAAAAACTTTGGTACTCTGAGACACTGTGATGGTTGAAATGCAGGCACCGAGAAATTGCACTGAGTGGTGTACATTTAATATAAAATTAAACCATCCAAATGGTGGGTCTCAACTTCGATGGCTTGTAAACTGAATATTACAGTGGTTTGATTTACTTCATGAACAGTTGGTGCACATTTAATGGACTGTCAGAATGAAAAATACTCTATGGTCAGATTTCAACAAACAAATGCTCATTAATAAGAGTTTATAATCTTTCAATCAAACTGAATTTTGTTTGATACTGTATATACAGTGCGCTTTGCTATTTGGATGGTTTAGTTACATCAGCAATTTCTGAATGCCGGCATATCAACCATCACACTCCGCTAGAGTATCAAATCACCGCCTATAAAATGAGTTTATGTATAAATATCAAGAGGTTTTTCCCTTGGAAGTGGTTCATCAATAATTTTTATTTATTTATTATTATTTTTTTATTTTGTGGGTTGGTGAACCCGTTGAAAGAAAAAAGAGTTGCCTACAAAGAGAATCTGAGAAAGAGAAGAAGGAAAAAAAAAAAAAACAAAATTGGATGAACCACCAGGATTTCTCGATCAAATGGATGATCCACTCACTAGCAAGGCTAATCTGAAGGCTATTGGCCAAATCAACAGCTTGGACAGGGTTTCTCCTATAAACTTGCATGATATCATTGCTTAAAAGGGCCAACGTCATCTTTTAAATGGTAGCGATTCATCTGAATGCTACAATCCTGTTTGTTCACTGTCTGCCATCGCATTCCATGCATTTAAATCATCCCTGACTGTTGTTTGGATCATTCAATCTGCGAGATTTTGGGGTCATTATCTATCCAAAATTGAACTAAGGCCCCACATGATCTGCTTAATTGCACAATTACAAGAGCTTTGACTTCTGACAAGTGCGCCCGTGGTTTGATAATTCACACCATTGATCTATTGTGTCCCACAGGTACAAACAATCCTTCAAAAATCTCTTTAATCGGATGGTTCTAGCCTTTGGATTTGTGGCCTAGACAGCTCAGTAGGATCATTGGTCCACACACCTTGAAACAGTTCTAATACTGTTGCTTGGATATTCCAGTCTAGGAGATGCTTGTTTGTCTCTGGCTCTGGATTCCACCAAACAATGATCTGGATTAGCAAAAAATGAGCAGTTGTCTGAGTCAAAACCTATTTTGCTAAATAGGCCCCCAGTGGATGTGGGCCATGCTGGAATGATCGATATCACACATGCGATTAGTCTGTTTAACCGTCGATGGGGATACCCAAAATATAACTTCCATATTTCTATCTGTAGATCATTTTAACTCTTTTATTTTGGACATGGATGATCTCCTTCACCTGTTGTTTTGTGGGTCATTGACTGAGTGTTTCTGATCTCCAAGGTTTTCAAGGCAGTTGAGATCTAGAGCAACGGTAGTAGTACTGGTGGATGATATTAGGGCTCGAATCTTGTGATGTGTGGAATACATTTATGACCATCCAAATTGTGGCGATGGATAGTTGCTTGGAAAAAACACCAATCAAGCAATCCTAACCATCGAATTGGTGGCTGCCCAATAGATGGTTAAAGTAAAACATGAATGGTCCTAACCATAGTTAGCAAAAGTATAACATATTTAGCAAAATGCCATATAGTAAAATAAATAAATAAGAAAAGAAAGAAAAAAAAGTAAGAAGGATTGTGTCCCATTTGTTAAAAATACAATAAAAACTTAAGCAAAAGAATTAGAATCCCAAATTTTTTGGGTTTAATATGGTTTTAACACATGATGTGAGCCCAAAATCTGATCGGTCCAAGTGACGTAGCACCCTATCAAACCCCCAGTGCTCAACTTTTACCCTTATCCAAAACTTTGATGGGCCATGAGAAAAGATAACAATTTTTTTCCAATTTGCATTTCTTATGCTATAGTCCACTAGAGTTTTGGATCAGGGTGAAAAATTGGTCCCTTGGGGTATCATGGGGTGTCGCATCACATGGATTGTTTAGGTTTTCGGCCCATGACACTGTGAAAAGGTGCGCAGATTCGATTCGACTCGGATCGAGTTCACTTAATATAAATATATATATTTAAATAAATTATATATTATATATATTAAAAACCCCTAAAACTCAAACTACGAGCTCTTGAACTCAAACTTGGCTCGAAAGATCGAGCTCAAGCTCGGCTCGAATTAGACTCGAGCTGGCCTGCCGACTAGGCTGAGCCAAGTTGGTCGGTCAGGCTCGAGGACTGAGCTAGGCCAAGCTTGGCTTGGTTCAGCTTGCGTACAGCTCTCTCTCTCTCTCTCTCTCTCTCTCTATGTATATATGTATGTATGTATGTATATATATGAATGCTCCATTCTTACTAGTTATTGTGAGAACTTTTTCAAAACTCATCTCCCATGATATGTGTCTAAAATTTGAACGATTCATGTGATGCAGCACCGTGAAACCCCCGTGGCCCAATTTTTACCCTTGTCCAAAACTTCGGTAGGACAAATCAAAGGAGGAAACAGTTTCCTTTTGCCATGGCCCACCAAAGTTTTGGATCAAGGTAAAAGTTGCGCTTTGGGAGTTTCATGGGGACTAGCATCACATGGACGGTTAAGGTTTTGGGCTTATATTACAGGAGATGAGTTTTGAAAAAGTTTGTACTATGAGGTCGAGCTGTGTGGGCCCCACTGTGATGTGTGTTGAACATCAACACGGTGCATTTGATGGGTCCCCTTTGGGTTATAGGATATTTCAAAAATCAGCTGTATACGGAACTCAGGTGGGCCATACCATCTAAAACCATGTGAAGACATGCCTAAGACATATAAAAGCACTTGGTGGGGCCCACCTGAGTTTTAGTTACGGTTGAAACTTGGTCTGACCCCTCATCCAAGTGGTACACAATGGATGGGTTAGATTTGTGAACCACATCTCAGTGGGCCCAATAAATGATTATGAATGTTTTAATGGGAGGGTAACCCTTATCAACTATTGTATGTGGTGTGGCCCACCCAATTCATGGATTGACTTGATTTTTAAGTTCATGGCCCATCATGGAATGGTCCATCTGGCTGATGGGGTAGATGTTCGACACTCATCACGGTGAGGCCCACACAGCTGGATCTCATGGGAAGTTCCCATGACTTGACCTCGTTGTACCATTCTCCCCCCCCCCCCCCCCCCCCCCACCACACACACACATATATAAGTCAATCCATGACTTATGTGGGCCCCACCACATACAAAAGTTGAGAGGGGTTACCCTCCCATTAAAACATTCATAATCATTTATTAGGCCCACCGAGATGTGGTTCATAAATCCAGCCCATCGATTGTATGTGTTCCATTTGGATTAGGGGTCAGACCAAGTTTCAGCCACATCCAAAACTCAGGTGGGCCCCACTAAGTGCTTTTAGTCTTCACATGGTTTTAGATGGTATGACTTACATGAGTTCAATGAATGGCTGATTTTTGGGATATCCCATAAACTAAAGGGGACCCATCAAGTGCACGGTGTTGATGTTCAACATACATCACGGTGGGGTCCACACAGCTCAACCTCATGGAAAGTTCCCATGAGGGCGACTTCATAGTACCATTTCCATATGTGTGTGTGTGTGTGTGTGTGTGTGTGTGATCACCTGCGCACCGTTCACACGGTCTTAAGTGTGAACCTTGATGTGAGACCGGATTACATATGGACACGGATTGGCAGACGAAGTGGCTACCCAAAGTCCTGTGGGCCCATCCATCCATTTTCCAAACTATTTTATAGCATGAGCCCCAAAAATGAGTAAGATCCAAATCTCATATGGACCGCACCAAAGGAAAGAGTGTTGATTGAGCACTTACCATTAAAAACTACTTAATGTCCACACAAGTTTTGGATTAAGTTGATATTTGCATTTTTCTCTTCATCCATTGTGCGTGACTTAATCAAGAGGTTGGATGACAAATAAACATTACAGTGAGTCTTAAGAAATTTTTAATGGTGGGCATTCAATTGCCGCTATTTTCTTGTGGTGTGGTCCACTTGAGATCTGGATCTCCCTCGTTTTCCGGCCAGTACTCTATAATAATCTGAATAAAAAATAGATAGACGCTTCGATAAAACACGTATATATCATGCGAGGCCAACAGACCACTCTCATTAGCCACCTCGCAACCGAGGCTGTCACACAATCCGCCTATACACGGACCGCAGACCGCCTATGGAATTCTTTGGACGGATACGGATTGCCACTAGCCATGGGCTAGTGATTGGTACTTTGTGGGCCCCACCATGATGTATGTGTTTCATCCATTCCATCCACCCATACTTCCATATCATTTTATGGTATAATCCCAAAAATGAGGTTAATCCAAATCTCAAGTGGACCGCACAGTGTTGATTGAACACACTATTAAAAACTTATTGGGAACCACAAAAGTTTTGGATCAACCTGATATGTATTTTTTCCCTTCATCCAAGTCTATATGACCTAATCAATAGGTTAGATGTCAAATAACCATTACAGTGGGCCCTAGGAAGTTTTTAATGGTGGACATTCAATCACTACTGTTTTCCATGGTGTGGTCCACCTGAGGTTTAGATCTACCTCATTCTTGAGATCAAGCACTAAAATTATCTTTCAAAATGGATGGACGACATGGATAAAACTATATTATGGTGGGGTCCGCATAGCACTCACCCCTAGCTACCTGGCAGGTGGCAGCGTCACTGGCCAAACCGCGTTGAGAGGCCACGTCGGCACGTCCCTCTAGACGTGGATTTCCTGTCAAAGACTTTAGCAGGAAGTTGCAGCAGTGGAAACTTAGGTGGGGCCACCACGATGTTGTGAGAAATCAACCCCATTCATCCGTTTTTTAAGCTCATTTTAGGACTTGAGATCAAAAGTGAGCAGGATACAGATACAATATTCAAGTGGGCCGCACTAAGGGAAAAGATGGGTAGGGAAATTCCTACCGTTGAAACCTCCCTACAGTCAACAGTGATGTTTACATGCCATCCATACAGTTCGTTTTTGGACCCATGTCCTGAAATGAGCTCACAAAACGGATGGACAGGTTGGATTTCACACAAACATCATGGTTGGCCCCACCTAAGTTTCCGGTACAGGAACTTCCTCTTGGTGTCCAGAGGGACGTGGTTTGGCCAGCGATGCGGCCACGAACCTGGTGGCTAGTGGTCGGTGCTATGTGGACCCCACCATGATGTATGTGTTTTATCCATGCCATCCATCTATTTTGAAAGATAATTTTAGGCTTTGTCACAAAAATGAGGTAGATCTAAATCTCAAGTGGACCACACTATGGGAAAATAGTAGCAATTGAATGTCTACCATTATAAACTTCCTAGGGCCCACTTTACTGGTTATTAGACGTATAACCTATTGATTAGGTCATATAGACTTTTGTGGTCCCCAATAAGTTTTTAATAGTGGGTGTTCAATCAACACCGTGCGCATAACTTGAGGTTTGGATCAACCTCATTTTTGGGCTCATACCATAAAATGATACGAAGGATGGGTGGATGACATGGATGAAACATGTACATTATGGTGAGGCCCATACAACACCGACCACTAGCCATTGGCCAGTGGCAATTCGTTTTGGCCCAAAGAATCTGGCGGATTGCATTGACAATGTCTGTTGCCAGGTGGTTATTGAGAGTGCTCTGTTGGCCTCACATGATATATATGTGTTTTATCGAAGCTGTCCCGAAAATTGAGGGAAATCCAGATCTCGAGTGGACCACACCACAAGAAAATAGTCGCGATTGAATGCCCACCATTAAAAACTTCCTAAGATTCACTTAAATATTTATTTGTCATCCAACTTGTTGATTAAGTCATGCATATCAACTTAATTCAAACCTTGTGTGGACCATAAGAAGTTTTTAATGGCAAGTGTTCAATCACCACTCTTTTCTGTGGTGTGGTCCATATGAGATTTGGATATTACTCATTTTTGGAGCTCATGCCATAAAATAGTTTGGAAAATAGATGGAAGGCATGAATAGAATACATACATCATGATGGAGCCCAGATAGCATGGTCAGTAACCACCTTGCTATCAACACTGTAAATATGCCATCTGCATTTGACGTCAAGGTTCGTACTTAAGGCCATGCAAACAGGTGCGCATGTCATCATTCCTGCGAACAAGTGTGCAGGTCATTCATTCCCCTCTCTCTCTCTCTCTCTCTCTCTCTCTCTCTATATATATATATATATACACACGCTCATGCATTGGACGTCCAAATAGTTGACATGTGGGGCCATCATGGTGTTTGTATGACATCTTGCCAGTCTAGCATGGTTATCCTGTCGTGAAAACAGTATGCCCTAAAAATCAGGTCGATCCAACCACTAGATACATCGCACATGAATACAGAGTTTTCTTTGGATGGTTGTCCATAGTTTTCTACGATGTGCCCCCACCTAATAGTTGGATTGAGCTGATTGTTGAAGCATCCCATTTTCATTGTGGGACCACCATGGTGAACGGGGAAAATGTCATACAAACACCATGTTGAGGCCCACATGCCAACTAGTTGGACGTCCAACCAGTTGTGCGTGCGTGCGTGCATGGATTTCCAACTAGTTGTGTGCGTGTTCATGCGTGTGTGAATACTCATACCAATAATGTTGAATTGGAGGACTTGAATGAAAATGATTAAAAAGTTTTACAAGCAATAATAAATATATTTAATGGAATAGCTGGTTAATATCATTCTTTCACTCTCCCAAATCCCTGTATACACTGCTACTCACTCATGTCAATGGACGGTTATCACCAATATCTATTTTTTAAATTGCCTTTACTTGTCCTCTTTAAACAAAACATGTAGAGTTGTACACAAGTTCAACTGAGTCAAGCTTGGCTCGGCTAACCCCAGCTCAAACTCAGCTCAGCTCGGTTCTCAAGCTTGACTTGCCAGCTCCGCTTCGTTCGGTCAGCAGCTCAGGGTAGTTCGAGTTGAATTTGAGCATATGCGATATTTTCTCGACACATAGAGCACATTTTCAATTTTTCACAGAATGCAAAATAGTAATAGTAGTATATGTATTTCATTAAACACTCAGCGGGCAACATCAAAATCATAATTTGAGGGCAGTTTTATAATGTGATTTTTTTTTTTTTTTTTTGTAGTAATTTATTTTGTATCCATTCCTTCCTCGCCACTAGCCAATCCCACAGAGAATGTATGCACCGAAACAACGCTTTATTGAGTTATTTCATCAAACACGTGGTAAGTAGCATCAATATCAAAATAATCGAGTCACCGAGCCGATTCAATCCGAGTCGATTCGAGTTGAGGTTCGATTCGAATAGAGTTGAGCTCGGTCAAGCTTGAACTCGGCTCGAAATTTTTTTGACCTTAAAAAATCAGCTCAACTTAGCATGAACTCAGTTTTGAACCGAGTTGAATCGAGCTTTTTCGAGTCGAGTTCGGCGAGTTAACCGAGCTAACTCAGTTTGTGTACAGCTCTAAATACATGTGTTTTTTTTATTAAAAAAAAAAAAATCATTTC